>NC_069686.1:24182176-24899676 GCF_023699985.2 Odocoileus virginianus
TTGCTTTATTTTAAAATGTAGATTAGTTTTTTTTTCATATTACAAAAATTTATTAACTTTAGAATCTGGAAAATTCAGAAATGTAGAAAGGAATACTTGATTAATATTTGCTCAATTGAAATATATAGGAAGATTATTTTATTTTATTAATCAATAGATTAATCAAGCATTTATTGTGCACCTATTTTGGCTGCAATGGACCATGCAGAAGCGTGCCGGCTGCAATGCAGAAGTGCAGCCATGAGGAGCTACACAATGCCCGAGGTCAGTGTGGCGGCCGAGAGGAGCTACCCCACGCCTGAGGTCAGGGGCTGCGGTCAAAACTCTCCAAGCCAGGCTTCAGCAATACATGAACTGTGAACTTCCAGATGTTCAAGCTGGTTTTAGAAAAGGCAGAGGAACCAGAGATAAAATTGCCAACATCTACTGGATCATCAAAAAACAAGAGAGTTCCAGAAAAACATCTATTTCTGCCTTATTGGCTATGCCAAAGCCTTTGACTGTGTGGATCACAACAAACTGTGGAAAATTCTGAAAGAGATCGGAATACCAGACCACCTGACCTCCCTCTTGAGAAACCTATTTGCAGGTCAGGAAGCAACACTAAGAACTGGACATGGACCAACAGACTAGTTCCAAATAGGGAAAGGAGTATGTCAAGGCTGTATATTGTCACCCTGCTTATTTAACTTATATGCAGAGTACATCATGAGAAAAGCTGGGCTGGAGGAAGCACAAGCTGGAATCAAGATTGCTGGGAGAAATATCAATAACCTCGGATATGCAGATGATACCACCCTTATGGCAGAAAGTGAAAAGGAATTGAAAAGCCTCTTGATGGAAGTGAAAGAGGAGAGTGAAAAAGTTGGCTTAAAGCTCAAGATTCAGAAAACTAAGATCATGGCATCTGGCCCCATCACTTCATGGGAAATAGATGGGGAGACAGTGGAAACAGTGTCAAACTTTATGTTTTGGGGGCTCCAAAATCACTGCAGATGGTGATTGCAGCCATGACATTAAAAGACGCTTACTCCTTGGAAGGAAAGTTATGACCAACCTAGATAGCATATTAAAAAGCAGAGACATTCCTTTGCCAACAAAGGTCCATCTGGTCAAGGCTATGGTTTTTCCAGTGGTCATGTATGGATGTGAGAGTTGGACTGTGAAGAAAGCTGAGTGCCAAAAAATTGATGCTTTTGAACTGTGGTGTTGGAGAAGACTCTTGAGAGCCCTTTGGACTGCAAGGAGATCCAACCAGTCCATCCTGAAGGAGATGAGTCCTCGGTGTTCATTGGAAGGACTGATGCTGAAGCTGAAACTCCAATACTTTGGCCACCTCATGTGAAGAGTTGACCCATTGGAAAAGACCCTGATGCTGGGAAATATTGAGGACAGGAGGAGAAGGGGACGGCAGAGGATGAGATGGCTGGATGGCATCACTGACTCAATGGACATGAGTTTGAGTAAACTCCTGGAGTTTGTGATGGACAGGGAGGCCTGGCGTGCTGTGATTCATGGGGTCACAAAGAGTTGGACACGACTAAGCGACTGAACTGAACTGAACTGAAAGTTCAATACTATTTCTTTGGTTTGTCTTTGTATCCCTTGTGGTGCTTGTCGGTGATGCCATCCAGCCATCTCATCCTCTGTCGTCCCCTTCTCCTCCTGCCCCCCATCCCTACAAGCTTCAGGGTCTTTTCCAACGAGTCAACTCTTTGCATGAGGTGGCCAAAGTATTGGCATTTCAGCTTCAGCGTCAGTCCTTCCAATGAACACCCAGGACTGATCTCCTTCAGGATGGACTGGTTGGATCTCTTTGCAGTCCAAGGGACTCTCAAGAGTCTTCTCCAACACCACAGTTCAAAAGCATCAATTTTTCGGTGCTCAGCTTTCTTCACAGTCCAACTCTCACATCCATACATGACCACTGGAAAAACCATAGCCTTGACCAGATGGGCCTTTGCTGGCAAAGGAATGTCTCTGCTTTTTAATATGCTATCTAGGTTGGTCATAACTTTCCTTCCAAGGAGTAAGCGTCTTTTAATTTCATGGCTGCAATCACCATCTGCAGTGATTTTAAACATAAAGTTTGACACTGTTTCCACTGTCTCCCCATCTATTTCCCATGAAGTGATGGGACCAGATGCCATGATCTTAGTTTTCTGAATGTTGAGCTTTAAGCCAACTTTTTCACTCTCCTCTTTCACTTTTATCAAGAGGCTTTTTAGTTCCTCTTCACTTTCTGCCATAAGGGTGGTGTCATCTGCATAGGTTGCATCTAATCTACAAGTAAGAATCAATAAAAGTACATACACCACTTATGCAGTACTATAAGATGCAACTGGTAAAAGGAATATACCAAATATAATTAATTCAAGATGTATAATTCAGTGAAAGTTGCAATGAAAGAATATAAAGAATTTTTATTTTCTTGGACAAAGAAAAATGAAAATATTTTCAAATATTCATTGAGTTATAGCAAATTAAAAAATAATCAATTAAAATGGAACAATTGCATATCAACGTGATGCATATTTGTTGTTTAGTCACTCAGTCGTATCCAACTCTTTGTGACTCCATGGACTATAGCCTGCCAGGCTCCTTTATCCATGGGATTTCCCAGGCAAGAATATTGGAGTGAATTGCCATTTACTTCTCCAAAGCATCTTCCCAATGCAGAGATTGAACCTGAAGCTCCTGAATTGGCAGGCGGATTCCCTACCCCTGAGCCACCAGTGAAGCCCCATGATGCATATACCTAATTATATTTAATCAAACTATTCCAAGACAATAAATTTAAAATATTGCAAAAACAAGTAGAAAATGGAGACCCTCTCTCATTACTTTTGTAGTAGAAGAAATGCTGTTAGATTTTACTGCTTCCTAGATGAACATTTTACTTTGACCCTGACTTCATGGGACCTAGAAATGAAAGTAATTACCATAATTTAGAATACCTCTTTTGAAAGATTTCCCTTCTCATCTAGGTCATAAATTAACCAGAACATGATTTCAGTATGTTATGAGTATTTGCGAGGAAAATGGTCATGCCCTGACATACACTGGTAGGAAAAAAAAAAGACAGATTGAAAAAAAAACTTGTTCCTGATTTAATTTAAAAATGATAATTGGTTCATTTTTCAAAGGACCTTAATTCTGAAAACATTTTACCATAGCATTTTTGTGTATGTAAAACCTAATGATACCCTAGATAACAAGTTCCCAAATAAAATTACCAACAATTAGATGTTACATACATTGCTTTCAAGTCTACAGTGTTATTAAATTATCATTGCTTTGCAAATTAATACTTGCTTTCATTTTGTAAAGTGACCAAGGGGAAAATAGGTTCAAAATGAGTGCAAAACCATGACTATGAATCACCAAAATTTGTAGCTCTTTTTCCCTAGAATCATCTTCTCCTCCATGAAAAATATGGTTTTAAGAATAATAAAACATTTCCCCCAGCTTTTTGTAGTTTTAAAGACTGATATGCTTACCACAGGATCTCTATTTGTCTAGAAAATTTAGTGGAAATAGCATACTGTCCACTGGATAAAGCATGTTTAATAAATGCGATCCTGCAAATTTACTGCTGATTTATCAAACTACAGTTGTCAACTTATTCAATTCCTTTGGTGGATCAACATTTCCATTACTGAGAAAAAAGGTACACCTCTGAGCTGTATACTATTCTCTGCAGACAGAAAACTGTGGTTGTCATGGCAACTGCAAACTGTGCAGAGTCTGTCATGACCCAGTAACAGTATAATGGAAAACATCTGCTGGGAAATCACAGACGGACTGGCACAAGGTCTTTGGGAGGAAGTATTTGTGAGAATTTAACCTTAAAATATTTCCTCAATTCTGATCTCAGATTCCCCCAATACAAATATTTTAAAAGCTGCTATTCTTGCCAATATCTGCAGCACATAACTTAAAGGAAATACGGAGAGTTTTTTGTTCATTGTCAATAGCACAACTTTTAAAAAATTAAGTTAGTTTTTAAATATGAAATTATTCAAAAACCTTTTCTCCCCACAAAAATGAGACAGGTAATTTTCACGATTTGACCTCAACCAGCAGCATTCAACATAAGTGTGCATCAGAATTATCTTCAGGGCTCCTTATGGCACAAAGTGCTCAGCTCCGCCCCAAAGTTTCTGATTTCAAAGTTTCAAAGTGGGGTGGGATCTGAGAACCTGTATTTCTAAAATTTCCCAGTGATGCTGTTGCTGCTGGCCCAAGATCCTTATTTTGAGAACCACAGATCTAAGCTAAGAATCTCAAAGAACTCTAAAAACCTTCCTAGCCATGGAATCATGTGAAGAATAAGAAAAATGTCAGTTTTTATTTAAAAAATTCACTTCAATGATGGAGACTGCAGTGGTTTTCATACCAGTTCCTGCCTGAGAAACCGCTTAAAAAATACAAAAGTCCAGGTCCTATTCCTAGAGATTTTAGTTCCTTTTGGATGGAATCCAGTTTCTGAATATTTTTAACAAGCGTCCCAAGTTAATTCTGATATATGCCTATTTCTCTACTTTGCTTGGGAATCACTGATTCAAGACAAGTTGTCACGTTGTAGTGTATAGCTGTAAAGCTTGTTTTTAAATCTCCAATCATTGCCCCAGTAGGTCTGGATGGGACTCAGGAATTGAAATTTTATCAAGAACCACCAGGAATTGGTGAAGGTGATGAACAACATCATTCTTCAAAGTGAGCTCTTCAAGACATCTATTTGAGATGGGGAAAGAAAAAACTAAAATTATTTTATTTTAACGTGAAAACTAAGAAAGGCATTAGGTTTTCCTCATACTCTGGCCCCCAAAATGAACCCATCAGCAGGGCCAGTCGTGAGTCACCTACTGTGGAAGGAAAGGTGGGTCTTTATCATGGAGAGGTTGACAGCAAGATTCTCATTCAAACATTATTACAACACAAAGCAGTTCACTGAGACTCATGTAGGTGGACATATGGATTTTCCCCCCTTGATTTTCACTGACCTAAGTCTTCAGAAAATGGACTAATGGCTTAAAAAGAATCGAGATTGATTGAAGATATTGTGAGTAATGCAACCACAAGTAAGCCATCTGAAAATGATACGGCTGACACATTTCCTACTCTTAATGCAAGTTATTTTCCAATCTAATTAAGAGGCGTAATCTAACTAAGATTACTAAGATCCAAGAAGTTGATCAATAAAAAGAACTGTTTTCTGAAGTAAATGCAGGCTGTGGAAAGAGCATTTTGAAAATGGATGTTTCTATCATTACATAATTTTGTTGCTAAAAATCTGCATACTTAAAAACATGGAAAATGAATTTTCTACCCTGAAAATCTTCAAAAGTGACTCAGTGGGTTTTGAATCATTATTTAAAGATATAATTAACATTTGATTAGTTTACAAGAAAAACTAGCAGACTTCAGGGAAGATTAAAGCTTGCTTGAATTTCAACAAAAATCTTTAGTGGACAATATAGAGAAATGAGTAGGATGATTTCATATGCAAAGTAAAAACAAAAAAGACGTTTTTTCCATTTGTATCTGCATTTTTTTTTTGTCAGTTAAGATGGGTCTTCAAACCCAAATATCTAAGCAAACTGAACTTAAACTCATATTTGCAAATTTCTACATTATAAAGTATTAGGCTGAAATATATTTTATAAATAACAAAGCATATGAAATATTAGTTTTGTCCCCATATCATACTATATATTATTTGTCTTTAAAGAAAAAAAAGTTTTGTTATTCTTTATATTAAAATAGTTATTAAATTATTTGTGGTTTTCTCAGTTCAGTTTTTAAAAACTTCTATTGCATCCTTTGTAATTTAAGGAATATATAAATTTATTTATGGCATAAATAAATATTCACGTGCTGAGGATATTTGACTTTCAGAAGCTGGATTAGAGAGAGTATTTTTCTTATAAATCTGTTAATAAATTAGAAATTCTTTTCTCATCTAAGAATTAGAAATATGTGCCAATCAGTGGTAACAAAGTGAATATTAGTTATTTGAATATTATAAGCATTGTCTTAATGCTACCTCTTATAGATGTTAATAACTTTGGCAATTATTAATTAGTGGGTCAAAAGTAATTGACATTTATTATTCTTTTTGTAGATAAATAGTGTTTAGTGTCAAAGAACAGTTTTGGCATCACAGTTGAGTGAATATTCATCAGGATCTTAAAATTGAAAATTTGAGAAATAAAATGAATATTTTAACTAAATTATATTAACCATCTTTGGGAAACTGGTGACAGATTCATCAATGAAAAGCAAATTCTATTTGCTTTTCTACTATAGACTGAATAGACTTAAAGCAATGTACATTATAAATACTTTTTAAATGGTTATAAAAATTACACAGAGATGCTCACTCCAAATGGAATGTAAAATCTAGTTGGAGAGAGAAGACATAAAGTGTTCCCCATGTATCTTTTTACTTGAAGGGAAAGAATATCATATGACTGGGTCTTTAACAGTTCTGTCTACAGTAGTTGAGGGTTCACACTGTGGGTAGTGAGGAAAGTTCTCGCCACTTTGTGCATGCGTGCTCAGTTGCTTTAGTCATATTGGACTCTTCACAACCTCATGGACTATAGCCCCCCAGGTTCTTCTGTCCATGGGATTCTCCAGGCAAGAATACTGGAGTGGCTTGCCAAGACTTCCTCCAGGGGATCTTTCCAACCCAGGGACTGAATCGAGGTCTTCTGCATCTCCTGCACTGCAGGCATTCTTTACCACTGACCCACCAAGGAAGCCCTCTCACCACATCAGTGGGACAAATAATAGCACAGGCAGCAAGGAAATGCTTTGAGAGTGTTTATGTCATAATAACAAGAATGGGACTCTAGCACCATCTCTAGGTAAGCTTATTTGTTTTCTAATGCTGTGTAACAGATTACCAATGATTTAATAGCTTAAAACAAGCTTCACTTATTATCTCAGTGGCTATAGGTCCAAAGTCCTGGCACCATATTACTGTATTCTCTGCTCAATCAAGCTATCCGTAGAGCTGGAGTCTCATCCGAGTTCCAGAAATCTCTTCTTCCAATTTCGTAGAATTTGTTCCCTTGTAGAACTCATAGTGACTCATCCTTCAAGGTCAGAAGAATGGCTTTCTTAGATGCCACCTCTAAAGGGCTCACCTTGATTAGATAAAATCCAGGAACAATCATCTCCATTGTTTACTAATTTCAGTTAAATTTGAGATATGACATAGAAAATAAAATTTCTTATAATCAAAAACATTGTGGAAAAGAAATTTTATTTAAAAAAACTTTTTGTTCCATTTGCAGAGACATATAGGTATAGAAAAATTGCATTTCTAAACTAGTCTCTGCAAAGTCTTATGAGTTCTTTGTTGTTTAATCACAAAGTCAAGTCCAACTCTGCAACCCTGTGGACTATAGCCCACCAGGCTCCTCTGTCCATGGAACTCTCCAGGCAAGAATACTGGAGTGGGTTGCCATTTCCTTCTCCAGGGGATCAAATTTGCATTTCTGGGTCTCCTGCATTAGCAGGTGGATTCTTCATCTCCAAGTCACCAGGGAAACCCAGAAGTTCACGGGAGTCCCCTTAGAATCACAATTATTAGTAGATAGGAATATAGAGACAGAGAAAGAAGTGAGGAAAAACCAAGATTTTGGTGTTGTTTAAATAAATTGCCCTTTGCTTATTTTTTTGTTTGTCTGAAAATCAAATATCTAATTCCTCAGACAGAAATGGACCAAAATAATCCTAGATAGATGTTGCCTAATCTTTATGGTACAAAGGAAATAATTGCATGCTTATTTAAGTATTTGGAAGAAAAACTTCTGGAGAACAATGTTGATTTTATACATGTATAAGGATGACACAGCTATTATTCTAAAAGACAATCAGGCTCTGAAAATTTTGCATGAAGCCATTATTCCATCACTAAGAGATGGAGAATGGGAACTAATATTGGATTAAGTTACAGTACACCAGTCAATGTGCTTAATTTGATTTTTAAAAATCTTTATAATTTAATGCATGGTCAACTTTCAAAACTTTTGCATTTGTTAAGTTGCAGAGTCAGGATTCAGTTAAATGCACTAATTAAGTGAGATTAACAATGAGTAAAAATAATCCAGCATATTAAAATACTTATGTTAATTTTTCCTTGGAATCCAAACTTTTTTATATTCTAAATCTATTCTTTTTAAGGTTGCTTCCCAGGAGGCACTGGTGGTAAAGAATTCACCTGTCAATGCAAGAGATGCAAGAGACCCAGGTTCAATCCCTGGGTAGAGAAAATTCCCCTGGAAGAGGAAATGGCAACCTCTCCTGTATTCTTGTCTGGAAAATTCCATGGGGAGGGGAGCCTGGTGAGCAAAGTCCATGGGGTTGCAAAGACTGAGCACACACACACATTCTTCTTAAAGAACAAGTTGTCTCAGCCTAGTTTTTATTGTTAAAACAAATGACACAAAATCTCTACATACAGCAATAGCTGCTTCTTCCTAATGGGAGTTTTATAAATCACACATATGAGGCATAAACCATTTAATATCAACACAGCTCTTGAAGTAAGAGCAGGACAGATTTTGTATGTGATAGTAGTTTGTGGTTGTTTGGTTGTCTAAGTTTCTGTTGCAGCCATTTCTTTTCTTTTGTTAACCAATCATCAAAAATACTAACTGGTGAGGAGGGGTATAGAAGGGAAGGACTGGGAGTTTGGGATTAGCAGATGTAAACTAGTATATATGTGTGTGTGCTCAGTTGTTCAGTCATGTCTGACTCTGTGGCACCATGGATTGTAGCCTATCAGGCTTCTTTGTCCATGGGATTTCTCAGGCAAGAATACTGGAGTGGGTTGCCATCTCCTTCTACAGGGATCTTCCCAACCCAGTGATCAAACCCGTGTCACAGGATACTATATTCAATATCCTGTGATAAGCCATAATGGAAAAGTATATTAAAAAAAAAAGAATGTCTATATAACTGAGTCACTTTGCTATACAGTGGAGATTGGCACAACACTGTAAATCAACTACCCTTTAATTTTAAAAAATACAATTAAAAAAATAATGGATGATATAGTATCCTGTGTGACAATGGTTAGGGAGACAGTCTCTGCAATCATGTAGAAATGTGTATGATAAACTATGCTAAATATAAGATTTAATGTACTATAGCATATCTGCCAAATGATAAGTCCATGTATTTGAGTGGTAATTGAATTTATATAAATGTCACATCTTTTATGATAATGTATTGTAATAATAATCTTCGCATTGTTCTGCCATGAATGGCAAATGGTAAAACTTTCCAAATCCCTGATACTTTAACTTTCCAACCTATCTGCATCTTTCAAATACACTTGTCATTTACTGAAGATTAAGAATGCAGTATTAGTGGTGGGCTTCCCTGGTGGCTCAGTGGTAAAGAATCCACCTACCAGTGCAGGAGACACAAAAGATGTGGGTTCGATCCCTGGGTCAGGAAAATCCCCTGAAAAAGGAAATGGCAACCCACTCCAATATTCTTGCCTGGGAAATCCCATAGACAGAGGAGCCTGGCAGGCTACAGTCCACGGGGTCCCAAAAGAGTCAGACACAACTGAGCAACTGAACAACAAGATCATTGTTAGTGGTGATATTCAAGGAGGAAACAGACAGAACAGGCTCCATCTTGAAAGCAGGACTCCATCTTGGGCCAGACATATATCTATATATATAGGTATAGGCCCAGTATCTATGAAATGACATACCAATTGCAAAACCAGACGCCCCAGATGGAAGAGTCCCAGGGCTTGTACCTAGACACTCCGTTGGCTAAAAGAATACCCTAATTATCTGTATAACCAGGGTATGAACACAGGCCTATTGACAATTGTCCACTGTTAACTACCTAGGCTTAAGGCATATGAATTGCGGGTTAACTTTGATTGTATCTTTCTTTTCCTTTGTTCAAGACTAGTTTCAGGGAATTTGGGGAGGTGGGTTTGGTAATGTACACTTAGGGTATATAAGGTTTTCACAAAAACTGGTCAGGGTCCTTGGCTAAGAGGAGACTCTGCCTTGGGACCGCTGGTGTAATAAACTGCCCTTCACTATTTGCATTATCCTTCTGAGTGAGTTTGTTTCTCAGAACGCATGGCTACAATATCAGGTGTGGAACTATGCTTTGCATTAGGAAAGAAATATAATGTTGTTATTGAGTCACTAAGTCACATCCAATTCTTTGCAATCCTATGGACTGTAGCCCACCAGGCTCCTCTGTTCATGGAATTTTCCAGGCAAGAATACTGGAGTGAGTTGCCTTTTCCTATCCCAGGGGATCTTCCCCACCCAGGGATCGAACCCGAGTCTTACATGTCTCCTGCACTGGGGGTAGATTCTTTACCACTACGCCACCTGGGAAGCCCTTTTAATACTAATTTACAGTGCCTCAAATTTGATAAGATTAAATATTGTCAGCAAACCAAAAACTTTTCCTTTACCCTCTTAAGTGAAGTGTTTGGGGCCTCCAATTAAACTGACAAGTGACAAATTAGCAAGAAAAAAAGGCTTAATTACATATGTACACAAGGGATTTCAAAAAGAAATGGGACTCAAGGAGGGGAGTTTGGAGCTTACATACCATCTTAACAGGAGGCTGGGTGGGGAAGAGTGACACTTTTGGGAGAACAAATGAGTTCTTAGAAGTGGGTTAAAAAGGCTACTTAAGGAAAAACAAACAGTTTTAAGAGATAAATGGGCTCTAGGAAAATAGATGGGAGATAGGGTATGGTACTGACTTCTGTTCTCCAAAAAGAGGTTAGCATAACTCCTAGGGAGGTGATTTGTGACAATGGGGTTCTTCCATTTGTGGCAATGGAGGGTCTGCTTTTAGGCAGAGGGATTTCAGGAACTCAAAGGTCTTCAGATCAAAATAAATTTTTACACCACCGTGGTTTATTCTGGAATCCCTATAAAGCAACAAGCTATGAATATATATAAAAAAAAAAGAGAGAGAGAGAGAGAAAGCTTTCATTGCGAAAAGTCAACATCTAAGGCTTCTTAGATTGTATCAGATTCTCACTGAAGTTCATATTTTTGTTTAGTGTAATGTGTTAGAACCACAAGTCAACAGTTTAATAAGCTTAGGGAAAACACCATTTTTTTTTTTTAAAGACACTTCTGAATGGCTGAATCACAGATTACAGACAGGTGAGCAGAAATAAAATAATTAAATCAGTGGTTTATCATACCCTTTAAAGATCAGAGGCTTTAGAATGTTTTTCTGAACTCATGAGTTTATCACCAATGGTGTTTCAGTAGTTTTGTTTTTAATTATTTGGCCAAGGCTGAATTTGAGCAGGGTAATCTGGATTTTAATAGGGAAGCAGATTTCTTCCCGAGTGTACACTTTTTTAAAAGATTAAAGTAAAATTTCTTCAACCATAGATGCTCCCAGGTTAACCACTCACCCCTGCAAACACCTTACCTCTGCACTTTTGATTCTTCCTCATCCTCCTAGCATCATTTTCTTCTTATCCTCATGGACCTTCCTTCCTCTGTAGAAGGATGGGGATGAGGTAGGATTTGTTTTCTTTCCGAAAATATTTCTATTACCCATTGGCAGAAATTTAGCATCACAAAGCACTCATGGATCAAACGCATGGGAGCAGCTGCTCTGAAGACAAGAAAAATGAGAGAAATGGATGAAGGTGATTTTTAAGTTATCAGTGATTTACAATCATTAACAAGCATACAAATCTCTTGGGGGATTTTGTTAAAGTGGATATCTGGGGGCTTGGAACTGAAATTTGGCATTTCTAATAAGCTCCCAGTGAAGCTAATGCTGCTGGTCCGGGGACCATCCTTTGTCTGTATGTCAAAGAGTTGGGCTTTCTCTTCATGGACTGAACTGAACTGATGTTGTTAGAATAGGAAAAAGGAGTCCAGAATGGTGGTGGCTAAAAGACAAAGGGAAAATTTTGTGAAAATAGAACAAAGGAAGGTCGAAGGACAGGAGTGAGGACCTCAGGTAAAACAAACAGCCCTCTGGCTAGTCCAGTTTACATAGGGCAGGCTCAGAGGGAGGAGGACAAAGCATGTAAAAAGAGGAGCTTTGGGCTTCTCTTCATGTCTTTTGGGTCATCCTGCACTCACACCTTGAGGATGTATTTTCCTTTGCTTGCAATTAAAACTGAGCTGTAACACGGAATTGTAACATTGGTCTGTCCACAGCTTCAAAATTTTTCTCTGGCGAGACAGAACTGAGGAAATTACAAACTTCCCCAACAATATTGCCATGTGCATTTCAGTTCAGTTCAGTCGCTCAGTCGCGTCTGACTCTTTGCGACCTCATGAACCGCAGCACGCCAGGCCTCCCTGTCTATCACCAACTCCCGGAGTTTACCCAGACTCATGTCCATCGAGTCGGTGATGCCATCCAACCATCTCATCCTCTGTCATCCCCTTCTCCTCCTGCCCCCAATCCCTCCCAGCATCAGAGTCTTTTCCAATGAGTCAACTCTTCGCATCAGGTGGCCAAAGTATTGGAGTATCAGCTTCAGCATCAGTCCTTCCAATGAACACCCAGGACTGATCTCCTTTAGGAAGGAGTGGTTGGATCTCCTTGCAGTCCAAGGGACTCTCAAGCGTCTTCTCCAACACCACAGTTCAAAAGCATCAATTTTTCGGTGCTCAGCTTTCTTCACAGTCCAACTCTTACATCCATACATGATCACTGGAAAAACCATAGCCTTAACTAGACAGACCTTTGTTGGCAAAGTAATGTCTCTGCTTTTGAATATGCTATCTAGGTTGGTCATAATTTTCCTTCCAAGGAGTAAGTGCCTTTTAGTTTCATGGCTGCAGTCACCATCTGCAGTGATTTTGGAGCCCAAAAAAATAAAGTCTGACACTATTTCCACTGTTTCCCCATCTATTTCCCATGAAGTGATAGGACCAGATGTCACGATCTTAATTTTCTGAATGTTGAGCTTTAAGCCAACTTTTTCACTCTCCTCTTTCACTTTCATCAAGAGGCTTTTTAGTTCCTCTTCACTTTCTGCCATAAGGGTGGTGTCATCTGCATATCTGAGGTTATTGATATTTCTCCTGGCAATCTTGATTCCAGCTTGTGCTTCTTCCAGCTTAGCATTTCTCATGATGTACTCTGCATATAAGTTAAATAAGCAGGGTGACAATATACAGCCTTGACATACTCCTTTCCCTATTTGGAACCAGTCTGTTGGTCCATGTCCAGTTCTTAGTGTTGCTTCCTGACTTGCATATAGGTTTCTGAAGAGGTGGGTCAGGTGGTCTGGTATGCCCATCCCTTTCAAAATTTTCCACAGTTTATTGTTATCCACAGAGTCAAAGGCTTTGGCATAGTCAATAAAGCATGTGCAGGGTAAGTCTTTTAAGAGATCAGTTTTATAGAGTCTGCTTTTATAACTGATAGATATTAATTGGGGGAACATCGAAAGCAAAACAGTGGAGTGCAAGGTTCAAGTATGACTAACATTATATTAATTTGTTGTATACATATTTATTTTGCAATATTTTATTCTGAGCACCTTTCTGGGCTTTGAGGCTAAAATGACAAGCAAGAAAGGAGTGAACCTGACTCCAGAAAGCTTTTATTTTAGTGGAAGCATCACTAAGCAACAGGGAGTGCTATTTCATCAGCAGTTCTCAAAGTGTGTACCACGGACCCTTTGGCGGTCCTCAGTACTCTTTCAGTGGCTCCATGAGCTCAAAGTGCTTTTCATAATAGCATAGGACATCATTTGCTTTTTTCTCCTCTTTGTTGACATTTGCATAGATGATGTAGAAGCAATAATGCGTAAAACTGCTGGTGCTTTAGCACAGATACCATCAGTGTCACCCTACTGTTTTCCATTTCTAGTAAATTTTGTTCTTACTGTTGCAAATGTGTGGGAGAAAGACAAAGAAAAAAAAAAACAGCTTCACTTAAGAATGTTCTTAATGAAGCAGTAAGGATTAATTTCATTAAATCTTGACCCTTAAGTATATGTCTTTTAAATATTTTATGTGATTAGAAAAAGGCAGATCTAGGACTTTAGCAAGAAGGCAGAGTAAGAAATGTCAGTTTTCATCCTCCTATAGAAAACATACTCCTACTCATGAATGAAAATTGCTCCAGGAAGGGTCAACAGTTCAGTTAAGAGGCTACAGCAGCAGTGGAGAAAAAAAAAAAAGGGAGAATAATGGCACATAAAGGATTGCTGGGGAGACCAGCTTGGCTGAAACATCTGGAGAAAGCTGGAAACAAAGAAGGTCAGAGGCTGTCATAATCCGTACAGCATCAGCCACATGGTGGGTGCCATCAGACCCCCACTGGCCTGCCCCGTAGAGGACACTGGCAGCCTTTGTCCCCAAGGAGCTCAATGGTCCCAGCAACAGCTGCAAACCTTGCCACTTTCACAGCAGAGGACCCCAAAGTCTTTGCAAGCAACCCACTGGCCTACTCTGCGGAGGATGCTGGCAAGCTTTTGTCACTGCAGTAAACTGGAACAGTGCTTGGAACAGAATAGATGTTTAACAAATGGCATTTGGGATTGTTTGTTTGTTTTAGGTCAACAAAATATTGCCAACCAGGGGAAGTTACCCAAGCTTCAGTGTCTAGCATTTGCATAGCAGTGTCATTATATAAATGTGAGAGGGTGAGTCAAGGACCACATGATCGAAATAAATCTACAACCCCCCATCCCTAGATATTGGGCTGCTGTCATGTGGCTCAAAATCCCAATCCTCCAATACCGTGGTTGGTCCTGACTCATCTCAGCATAAACTCTCTAGGACACCCCTGTGCATGGGTAACTAGTGAGATCGACTAGTATAAAGTATTAGGAACCATCGCTGTGAATAATAAAAATACCCTTATCACTTGGGAAGTTCCAAGGATTTAGAGGCTACTCCCCTCAAACTGAAGACAAAGATCAGCTAAATTCTTCACTATATAACAGAGACCAAGATACAGGTACTGAACTATAGGGACCTGAACACATGTGTGTTGCATGAGTAAAGACTTCTGGTCTGACTCCAGAAGTATTTTGAAGCATAAAAATGAGGGATAATCCATGGAAAGAAGTTTGAGGACATTTTATGAAGCATCTTTGAAAGTAACGTAATAATTTTATCTTTTCCTATTACCATATATATTTCTTTCCAGCTATGTTCATTACCTGAATTACTTCTATTTGGTGAAGCTATAGCATCTCAAGGGGCTTGCCAAGTGGTGCTGGTGGTTAAACACACACACACACACACACACACACACACACACACAAAACCTACCTGCCAATGCAGGAAACACAAGAGATGCAGTTTCGATCCATGGGTCAGGAAGATCCCCTGGAGCAGGGAATGGCTATCTACTCCAGTATTCTTGCCTAGAGAATCCCATGGATAGAGGAGCCTGGCAGGCTACAGACCAAGGGTCGCAAAGAGTTGGATACAACTGAACTGACAGCATGCATGCACGCATGGCATCTCAAATGACTTTAACAAGGAGAATAGGCCTGGACCATGTTTCTAAAAGTCCACCTCATGCTTATAAACGGTTTCCACTGAACAAAGAAAAAGTTTGAGAAACTTGTAGTTTAACAAAACAACTGATGCAGCTATTTAGCAGAGTACCTATTTAGCTTCTTTCCTGAATTCTCTATCTGCTCTGGTCTCTGTTAGCCAGCTACCCATTTTGTTTCCTGACTTATTTTTTTCTCTAGATTTCCAGGTTTCTGGCTCCTCCTTCAAACCTTTTCCTGTGCCTCAACTTATCAATGTCCATGCTAACCCATTAGCTTGTCTGTCTGTTACCTCCTGTGATGGCATCACAGCCAGATACCTAATAGGACAGCCCTGTGATCAGGGTGGCTGTGCCAGACAAGGGAAGTGCCTGCCAAATCTAGCCTTGCATTCCTTTCCTGTGGTGCTTGCCCTTCATTCCACCCCAGCTCTGAGCTCTGAGTCACAGGGTGGGATTCCACCCTTGCACACTGCTTGGGCGTGGCCCTGTGCATTGTACAGAATGGGCACTCTGGTTCAGTCTCATTATACCCACAAGCACTAAATCTCCTGAAGTCATCGACTACTATACTGTACATTTACCCTTTCTGAAAACATGGATGGTATCTGATACATGATATATGGTATGTGATAAACTAGTATCTGGTCTGGCTTACAACAGCTCCTCAGCATGGTTATAAGCTAGATGCTAAACGAAAAATGACATGAGCCATTTCTCAATGGACATGAGTTTGAGCAAGCTCCAGGAGCTGGTGATGGACAGGGAAGCCTGGCTTGCCGCAGACTGTGGGGTTGCGAAGAGTCGGACATGACTGAGCGACTGAACTGACTGAAGTGAGAAATGTGGACAAATGAAAGGAGCCCTGACTTCATAAAGCTGACAGTCGAGTGGGTAGCTTATAACTTTTTGAATATAGACACTACTAGTTAATTTTTAAACATATCCCTCTTACAAATGTCTATTTAATAATTACTATAGTAAGGTAGTTCTATGTTATCCAATCCTTTATGTGCACAAGACGGGTTCTTTTCTCAAAGTGGCCATCCAAAGTGGCCTGGGATGAAAATCTCCAAGGACAGGTAAGTCACATGGACCTAGATTCTTCCTCTGGAGTTTAATCCAGAAAAGAGGGAATCAGCAGGAACAGGGTATGTAGGAGCAAAAGCTGAGAAGAGGTCAGGGCAGTGAGAACCACGACTGAAGTGAAGAAATAAAAGAGAAGAAGCTACAAAAAAGATGGACAAGCTGGTTGAGGAGTAGTGGAAATAAAGAGAAGTCTCCATAATTGCCCAAGAAGGATGTACTCAGTTAATGAGGTGATCAAATAAATGAACCCTGGTGCTGTGTAGATGATTCTGCCCCTCTGTGTTCAGTTTCACTACATCTCAACCATTCAGCTGTTTCTGACTTCCTGGGGGGTTCTTGCCTCCCTGATTCCACATGTATGCTTTTATTAAATCTGTACATTCCCGGGTGGCGCTAGTGGTAAAGAACCTGCCTTCCAGTGCAGGAGATATAGGAGATGCGGGTTCCATCTCTGGGTGGGGAAGATCCCTTGGAGAAGGGAATGGCAACCCACTTCAGTATTCTTGCCTGGAGAATTCCATGGACAGAAGGCCTCATGGGCTATAGTCCATGGGGTCAAACAGAGTGGGACATGGCTGAAGCGACTTAGCACATACACACACACACAGTGTAAGGTAGTCTAACTGAGTTTCTGTTCCTGACCAACATGCAGCTGAAATCAACCTGCATGAAGCCATTCAAGAAATATCCACTCTTGTTTGGAAGATATGGTGAAAATAGGCAAACAAGTGAAAGAACAGATTTGTACATCCATTTAAAAATCTGTTAACAATATACTATTACTAAAAACCCATGACTGTGGCCAAAACAAAATCATCTGGATGAGTGTAAAATAAAAGGTAAAATTTCCAGTACAACCTCTAGCCCCCATTTCTACTTTCCAGAAGTAGTAACAGTTTCGTGTTTATCCTTCCAGAATATTTCTTCTTATATATACATTCTTATACAGATAAACTCATTCTAAACATGGTATTCTTTAACTTTATTTTCTTACAGCAACTATCCATTTTCATGAATACAAATCTGCCTCATTCTATCAACAGCTGTGTTGTATTATATTAAGTAGTTGTCACATTATTTAACTAGAACGCTACTGTCAAGCATCTAGGCTATTTTCAGTTCTTTGCTCTTATAAATAATGCAGTAGTATGCATTCTTCTTTTTGTATCATTGTGTAGTTGAGTGAATATTAAAGGATAAACACCTAGTAGTGGATTTGCTGAGTAAAGGAGATATGTTAATTTAAAATGTCATAAATATTGTGAAATTGCCATCCCAAAATGTTATTTCAATTTACAAGAACCTTGTAAAAACTGCCTGTTTTCCCACACTTATGCTAGACTGGATATTATCAAATCTTTTCATCTTTGCCAATATAATGTGTTAAAAATATTGTGCTGTTTTAATTTGAATTTTTAAGCAGTACTGATGCCAAACATCAGATATTTATTGGTGATTTGAATTTTGTTTTCTGTGAGCTATTTGTTTTTTAAAAAAATTCTTTGTCTTTCGTGTTGAAAATATTGTTCCACTTTCTTATTTTTCCTGTGGATTTATTTAGTGAATATTATCCTGCATGTGCATATCTTTTAAAAAATATTTATACAAATTTCAGAGAATCAGTCATTTCCTTTGGACTCTGAGGATTTTTTTATACTTAAAAAGTCATTTAACTCCCAAAATGACATTTTTTTCTATATTTTTATGTTCTTTTAACATTAATATTTAAATTTGGATAAATTAATTTTGTTTTAAATTGAAGATTGGGATTCACTTTTCTTTCAGATGACTATACAGCTGCCCACCTAAATGCAATAAATAAGCCAAATTTTCCCAACTGACAAGATATATCATCTTTCATATCTTAAATCTCTATCCATATTTAAGTCTATATCTGGATTTGAATGACTATAAATGCATTAATATATCTATTCCTATGCCAGTACAGGTTATTCAACTTTCCATAGCTTTGAAAATGCCTTAATATTTGGTAGGAGGTGTATTCTTTCTCTAGGGCAACTTGAAAATGCGTGTCAAAAAAGACATAATTAACTGCAATCTTTGACCCAGCAATTTCACTTCTAGAATTTTTAACTAAGAAAATAATAAAACATATGGTTTGTTATTTAGTCACTAAGTCATGTCCAGCTCTCTGCAACCCCATCAACTGCAGCATGCCAGGCTTCCTTATCCTCTACTATATCCTGGAGTTTGCTCAGATTCATGTCCATGGAGTTGGTGATACCATCCAACCATCTTATCCTCTCTTGCCCTCTTCTCCTCTTGCTCTCAATCTTTCCCAGCATCAGGATCTCTTCCAATGAGTCAGCTCTTCATATCAGGTGACCAAAATATTGGAGTTTCGGCTTCCAAATAAAATGTATGTATCATTTAGTATGTATGATCCCAATTTCCCCAAGTCTAATTGGAATATATGGCTTCCCCAGAGGCTCAGTGGTAAAGAATCTGCTTGCAATTCAGGAGACGTGGGTCCAATCCATGGATCGGGAAGATCTCCTGGAGAAGGAAATGATCAGGGAAGATCTCCTGGAGAAGGAAATGGCAACCCACTCCAGTATTCTTGCCTGGGAAATCGCATGGAAAGAGGAGCCAGGTGGGCTACAGTTCATGGGGTCACAAAAGAGTCAGACATGACTGAATGACTAAAGAACAACAAATCAGAACACAGGACAGATTGGAACACTGTTAAGAGTTATAACTAGGGTGACCAAGCTTTCTCCTGGGATGAAGGGATTTCCCAGGACATGGGACTCTCAGTGCTGAAACCAGGAAATTCTCAAGTAAACTAGATGGTTGGTCACCCTAGCTACCCAAATATTTCTAGTTCTTGTTCTTCCTGTTCTACATGTTCTCTAGCCTCACAAATATTTCTAGGAGGTCCCAACTTTCATTTGTGCTTACAAGCGTATGTTCTGTGTAAATAGACATGCATACTCATATTCACCTCTACTGGTACTGCCACTGTTCCATGTGGAAGTCCCCAGCTGATGCTACTTAATTCTGTGCTACTTAATTGTTAAAAGTTTCCTGGCTCTCTTGGGTATAGTGAGCATCACTGTCACTCTGATTAGTATAGCATTATCTACCTGGCAGTAAGATATCTCTCAAGCTATAAGTCTCTGGTTTCTCTGACTCTATTGTGGCCACCCTACAGCCAGGAACAAGAATACAGCCTCCAAGAGATAGATCTCCAATCCTGAAACACCAGGAAGGCTACTCAGAGGACATGATGTCAGACCCAGATTGTCAAAGGAACAATTTATTTCCGTTTCCTATTAGTTAACTGGAAGAGCAACCTCACCCACTTACAGGAGAAAGCCAAGCTCTGCCCGCCCCCCAAGGCTGTGCCTAATCAGCCTCTAATCTGTTGAGTGAGCATCACTGTGAACCTAGATGGGTCCCCAGTGGTGACGTGATCACAGACTCTGATGTTTGGGCTCACTGCCAATTTCTGTGTGTGCATATACATCCTGCCATCTTTCACTGTTGAGTTTGGTTAAGAAATGAGTGATGACAGGAAACTTGAATCACCCCTCTCTGTTACAGTGGGGTCAGAAAAAGAGTGAGACTGAACAGTAACTGCCAGCACTGCTGCACCCTTGAAGGCAAAACAGGAACTGAAGCGGACAGACCCGTGTGGCCCACACCACCACAGGTGGGGAGGCATGTGCTTCTGTGATGTTAGTGGCTGTTATTCCAATGTCTGAGTGCTAAATACAGTAATATCTTCAAACAGAAATATATATAATTGCTAGTTTTTAACTACTCTCTATATCCTCTTTGGGCATATGTTTTAGCAGTGAAAAGTAAGAATCAGCAATGCACAATAAATTCAATTTTAGGTGACTCAGTGGTAAAAAGAATCTGCCTGCCAATGCAGGAGAGGCAAGAGACGTGGGTTCGATCCCTGGGTCGGGAAGATCCCCTGGAGAAGGAAATGGCAACCCACTCCAGTATTCTTGCCTGGAAAATTCCATGGGCAGAGGAGCCTGGCAGGCTAGTCTGTGGGGTCGCAAAGAGTTGGACACGACTGAGCAACTAAACACACACACATACCCAAAGCAGATGAGGGTATTCATTTTTTACAGTCAATAATATTTTAATAAATTTGTATGGTGACAGATGGTTACTAGACTTACCATGCTGATCAATTCTGAATACACGTAGACATCAAATCCCTGCATTGTACACCTGAAACTGATATAATATTGTATGTCAACTATACTTCAAGTTTAAAAAGAAAAAAAACAAGATTTCTCTGTGTAGTTAGGATATCAGTAATCTTTTTGTTTGTTTGTGAGGGTATACTTTTAATATGTGTCATAAAATATTTTGTGGGTGTAATGAAGGGATCCAGTTGGTTTAAATTTATTTAATATGCAATTGTTTTTAGAGCACTTTTAGATTCACAGAAAAATTGAGAGGAAGAGACAGTAATTTCTCATATGCCCCCTGCCCCTCCACATGCACAGCCTCCTCCATTATCAGTGCCCTCTGCCAGACTGGTACCTTTGTTATAACTGATGAACCTACACTGGTGTATCATAATCACCAGCCCATTGCTTACATTATAGCTCACCCTTGGTGCTGTACATTCTATGGGTTTGGACAGCTGTAAAATGACATGTATTTGTCATGACAGTGACCACTGAGACTTCACTGCAAAGAAAGCAAAGACTTCTTCTGCTGACTTTGAAGGAACAAGCCACCTTGGGTTCTGTAGCTAAAAGAAAATGAATTCTACCAATCACCACATGAACTTTCAAGAAGACCTCAGGCCTCAGATGAGACTTCAGCCCTGGCCACTACCTAGACTGCACCCTTGTGATGCCAGAATAGAGGACCTAGGTAAGCTGTCCCCAATCTCTGATCCGTAGAAACTGTGAGATAATAAATACGTTGTTTGAATCACTATGTTGTGATTATTACTCGGCAATTGAAAGCCAATATGCTATCTAATTGGTATTTCATGTGTCGGTTTTTAGAACAATTGAATTGAAGCACTTTAGAAAAAAATCTATATATGATTTATACATTGATTATAAAGTAGATTGTGGTATATTTCCAGGTGTTTTTAAATAAAAGCCTATGATTAAGCTTATGTTTCTAGATATTTTTTGCCAGTTCCATATTGAGCCATTTCACACTGTCTGTACTGGTATCCCTGCTTCTAGTTTTATAGAGGACTTAGTAGTGATATCATTCTGATTTTGTTCAGAGGCTGGTCTTTATAGTGTTTATAAGATTTCTGAGGAAGGCTTTGCTTCCTGTTAGCATGTCTTGGAAAATGGTAACTGACCACTCTATAAATTAGCCCAAGAATAGCTGTACAATACTATAATTAATATGGTACAAATCAGAATGCTTGAATCATATTTTCTCTGTGGATTATATTTTCTTGAGCTATTTCCTCCTTGCCACAATTGGGATTTGTTGTTTATGGTAGCAGAAAGACTTTCCTTTTGTAAGAAGAGTAACTTCTTGTGTGGTTTTGGATCTGATGATCTGAAAAAATATTCTATACATGTAGATAAATGACATTTCTTGTATTGCTTTGTTAAGAAGCCCTAACCTTAGTAGCTCAGGGAGATTATGATCTAATCATTTTATTTCTGATAAGGCTTCAACAAATGTAGCTTTATTCATTTTAATACAGTATGAAGTATTTCATGAATCACAAAAAGAAGTTAAGGCACAAGGTGAGTTGTATAATCAAATGTTACTGTGCTCAGGAAAATACAGATACTTTCAAGACTCTCTCAAGTACTCACAGTAACAATGGAAAAATATTTGAAACTTTGTGTTGATATGACTACCTGGACACTTTGCTAGTTAAGCTTTTTATGAGTCTCTGAAATGCTTTCGATTAACTTTTTTCTTTTAGTTTCATAATTTAGTTATGTTTAATTTTTGAACTAAGAGGTCTTCTATACTCAAGGAAAGAAATCTTAATACACCTTTTGCAAACTGCTTTTTTTCTTGAAGAGGTATGTTCAGATGTAAACCATTGTTTTTCCAGGAATGTTTCCAAACGTACATTTCTTATCTTTTTTTTTTCCCATCTAAAATAGATGGAAAATAAGAAGTGTTTTTGCAAGGCTAACTCCTACTCCGCCAAAGAAGTCATGCTTCTCAATGGAAGTGGCGCCCTCTAGTGGATAGAGTTGCAATACTATGAACTTTTTTTCAAACAAATTTCCCTTGAGAAATTCGCAAAATATTACATTTTAAAGTGTACGATTAAGTGGTATTTCGTATATTAACAATGTGTGAAATCCCTAGCTCTCTCTAGTTTCAAAACTTTTAATCATTCCATAAAATACCTCATAACCATTAGCTAATCACTCCCTATTCAACGTTGTGCCATCCCCTTGCAAACTCTACGCTACTTTCTGTCTCTATGGATTTGCTTAATCTGGATATATCATATAAAAGAAACATACAGAATGTGACTTTTGGTGGCTGGCATCTCTCATTTTAGCATAATATTTTTGAGGTTCATGTCAGTACTTTATTCTTTTTTATTGTTGAACAATATTTCATAGTATGTATATACCACAATTGGCTTATCTGTTCATTCACTGGTTGAAATTTGGGTTGTTTCTAGCTTTTTGCTGTTACAATTAATTCTGTTATAAACATTGTATACAAGTTTCTGTGTGAATATATGTTTCCATTTCTTGTGGGTAAATACCTTACAGTTTAATTACTGGGTCATGTAGTAAGTCTGTGTTTAATTTTTTGAGGAACCACACACACAAAAAGGCCAACCAAGACACATCAGAATATGGTTTTCTAAAATATTGTCATGTTTTGCAAGAGAATGCTTATTCATGTGGGAAAATAATGTCAATAGTTATAGTTACTTATATTTCCCTCTAATAATGTCAATCTTTTACAGAAAGCCTTTCTAGAATTTAACAGGGGATAATAATCCTCCTTTTCCCATAAAGATTGATTTCAATGATATGCTATAAGATTTATCAATTAAAATATATATGATTATTTAGTATGTCAAGATATTTGAGTGACCTATTGTATTTTGACTTCTAGATAAGTTTTTCTCTTTTTTCTTGACTCCTTTTCATCTGAAAAACATGACATTTTTTGTTTCAAATAACAGGAATTCAGATATCGATTATATCAAATTAGAGGGGAAAAAGCATTTCTTTTCTCTAAACTTGATATTTATAAATTTCTAGTAATGTTGAATTTTTACATATTAAGACTTAAAGTTCAGAGAGTTGAATAAAGTATAGGCTCTGGAATAGTAAGAGTAGTGCATTATATAAGGGAAGTTCTTGTCTCACAGGAAAGGGAAAACATTTCCCATTACTCGTCAATGGGACAAAAGAGAAAAAATTAATAAGAGAAGGAGATCAGCTATTAGTGACCTGATTCTCTCTCCCAGCTCATAGCCAAAATTAGTATTAGAAGTGGTGGTGGTAGACCATTACCACTCAAAGATGGATTTAGTGACTCTCAAGCAGAGGGCATATTCTGCACTTTTCAGGACATAGCTGAAAGCTGGCAAGTAAATTGATACAGCCACCATGGAGAACAACATAGAGGTTCCTTAAAAACTAAAAATAGAACTTCCATATGACCTAGCAATCCCACTACTGGGCAAATACCCTGAGAAAGCCATGGTTCAAAAAGACACGTGTAGCCCGACATTCACTGCAGCACTGTTTGCGATAGCCAGGACATGGAAGCAAACTAAATGTCCATCGGTAGGTGAAAGGATAAAAAAGATGTAATATATATATACAGTGGACTACTACTCAGTCATAAAAGGAATGAAATTGGGTCATTTGTAGAGATGTGACTGGACCTGGCGTCTGCCGTGCAGAGTGAAGTAATTTAGAAAGAGAAAAACAAATATCGTATATTAGCACATATATGTGGAATCTAAAAATAATGGTACAGATGAACCTATTTGCAGGGAGGAATAGAGAGGCAGACATAGAGAATGGACAGATGGGAAGGGGAGGATGGAATGAACTGGGAGATTAGGGTTGACATATACACACTACAATGCATAAAACAGATAGCTAGTGGGAGGCTGCTACATAGCCCAGGGAGCTCAGTTCAGTGCGTTGTGATGATGGAGGGTTGGCTTGGGGTGCAAGAGGGAGATTCAAGAGGAAGGGGATATATGTATACCTACAGCTGATTCGCCATGTACAGCAGAAACTTATACAACATTGCAAAGCAATTACACTCCAATTAAAGATTAACTTTAAAAAAGATACTCTTTAATATGACAAAAAAGAAACCCCTACACCTTGGACTTCCCTGGCAGTCAAGTGGTTAAAACCCTGTGTTTCCAATGCAGGGGGGCTTGGGTTCCATCCCTGGTCATGAAACGAAGATTCCACATGCCACATGGCCAAAAATAAATAAATAACCTATACCAAACAGCATACTTAATAGTAAATAATTAAAATATTCCTCAAACTTAAACGAAAAGTAAACAAACTAACCATTATCATCATACCCATTAAATGTTATAATGGATGTCTACCCAGTCCAGTAAGGGAAGAAAATGAAAATGATGGTAATAGGATTAAAAAGAGCAGAAATCAATGAAATGGAAAACTGAAAAATGGTAGAGAAAAATCAGTAAATCACAAGTTCACATTTTTGAATACATTAGTAAAATTGGGGAAATCCTTAGATAAGCTGATTACGAGAAAGAGATAAACTACACATTTTCAATACCAGAAATGAAAAAAGAGATATGACTAGAGAGGCCATAGACATTGCAAGCATAAAAAAGGGATGATTTGAACAATTTATACAACAAATGCAATAACTTAGGAACTCTTAGAGGAAATTCTTTAAAAAATGTAACTTACCAAAACTAAAAGAAAAAAAAAAGTAGGAAACAATCTCCATAGCCCTATATCTGTTGAAGAGATTAATGTTTTTAATTTAAAACTTCTGTACAGGGAAGACTCAAGTTACAGATGGCTTTACTAGTGAGTTTTATCAATATGGAAAGTGAAAGTGTTAGTCGCTCAGTCCTGTCCAACTCTTTGTGACCCCATGGATTGTAGCCTGCCAGGTTCCTCTGTCCATGGAATTCTCCAGGCAAGAATACTGGAGTAAGTAGCCGTTCCCTGCTCCAGGCGCTCTTCCTGACCTAGGGATGGAACCCAGGTCTCTTGCAAGCAGTTCTTTTACTGTCTGAGTCACCAGGAAAGCCCAATATGGAATGGAGAAATAATTCCACTCTTACAGAAATTCTTTCAGAAATGAACGCTTGCTAATTTGTTCTATGGAGACAGCACTATCCTGATCCTAAAACCTGACAAGTTATCCAGAAAGAGCACTAAAAATGAGAGACACTAGGAAACATGAAAGAAAGATTTAGAAATTTCAACATGTAACTCTCAAAAGTTCCAGATGGAGAGAACAAAAAAATATGAAATGAGACTATATCTCTAGTGCTAAAAGTTAGAGTGCTTTTTAAATTTTCTTAATTAAAGATACTGACAAATACCTTCAAATTATATTAGCATAAATTCTGTCAGATTAACAAAAGTAATTTTATAATGACACAAAAAATTTAAAATAATTAAAAAATAATTATAACTAAGCTAATCTATTCAAAATGTGGCTGACTAGACATTTTCAGGAAAACAAAAACTAAGTCAGCTTGCTGTCCACAAATGTCACTAACAGAATTCCTCATGTATTTCCAGAAGGAAATAGAGCTCAAAGTGAAGTAAGCAGAAGCAAATTTAAAGAAATTATTATAATTAACATCTAAATAAGTCTAAATAAGCATTGCCTAAATAAATCCACAATAATAATACTGTTTAACTCATTGGGTGTCAGACAAGGTAGTATTAAAATAGCAGACAATAAAAACACAAGAAGTGAGCAAAGATATGAAATCAGCTAGGACCTTCATTGTTCCAGATAAGGTTACAACTATTGATTGTACTTCACTGTTTAAGCATGCACATTAAAATTTTAAAGTAATCACATAAAAAGGAGCAAAGGAGGAGGAAGAAAGGAAGTATGTATCTTCTCAACAGTAGAACTGGAGGGGAAATGATGATAAAATTAATGCAAAAGAGGACAATTAAAAAGAAAAGGAAAAAAGCTTAAAAATTCAAAAGTACAAAATAAGGTGATAAAAATAAAATCAAATACATCTGTACATAAAATAAATGTAAGATTTTAGATTTTACATTTGGATTAATATAGGCTATTAATAGAAAATGTCAGGTTGTTTTTTTTTTTTAATATATGTTCTTTTAAAAAGATATGCTAAGAGGTAAAAATACAGGTACCTTTAAAAAGAGAGATGGGAAAATGAAATCTCTGTAAAACATTAGCAAAAAACAGTCAATGTACCCTTATTAGTATCATCTTAAATAGGCGCAGATGTATTTGATTTTACTGATCATTCTATTGCTTAGGTGCAATCAATCACATCCTGCTGCCAACAGAATACATTTCAGACTCTAGCATAACTTTCAAAGCTCTTCAGCTTTAGCTACAAAGTTCCTTTGGACAGTGAAGTTCATCTTTGATCTCTCAGCTCCTATCATAAAGCTAATATGAAGTAGAACTCAAATATTTATT
Organism: Odocoileus virginianus; assembly: GCF_023699985.2. Lineage (NCBI taxonomy): Eukaryota > Metazoa > Chordata > Mammalia > Artiodactyla > Cervidae > Odocoileus > Odocoileus virginianus. The sequence goes on from NC_069686.1 coordinate 24,209,408, forward strand.
TAGTTCAGATGAAAGAAAAAAAATCATGATTCATGCAATCATTGTGACATTTACTTGCATAAGGTCCTTTTCAGCTTTTTTAAGATATATTTTTCTCTGAGAACAAATAGAGAGGAGGAGCACATTTATACTGTGGATCTAATGTACTGACAACTAAGCAAACTCTTTCCCACACGGCGCTTCTTTTCCTGCTTCCCCTCTATTGCTGTGCATGGTAACAACAAAAGCCTTTATTTTTTCAGAGGGTAATTTATGAAGAATTCCCTCTGTTTCTTATACTCCCTTCCTTTCCTCAATTTTCCCATTTTTTCTTCCTCCTTTCTTCTCCTCTCCCTTCTTTCCTGCACTCCTTCCTGCTCATTGTAAGTTGATCTATATTATTCAGAGCTTGTGAAAACAAGAGACGGTAAGAGGTGCCCAACACAAAAATAGAAAGTCTTTCCTGTTTAGATTTGTGAACTGACAATGACAAATTAAATGACTACTTTATATAAGCTGCCTCTCATTGGTCCAGACCTAATGGTTCTTATCCAACAGGGCATCTGGACAGCTATTCTATGAGTCCACACTCTTTCCTTAATCATCCTTGTATGCACTAGGGATGGTTGGGGTACAGTTTTGCATGTGTGAGTGTGTATGTATAATTTGAAGAAGCTCTCTAAACTATTCTAATAGAATTTCCTTTCCACCAACTATAGTCCTAGAAGAGAATCCCTGATATAAGTGGGACAGTGTCACACCTGAAGATAAACACCTCTCTCTTGTGGAGCACAGCAAACAATATTCAGTATCTGGTGATAAACCATAATGGAAAAAGTACTGAGAAGAATACACATGTATGTACAACTGAGTCACTTTGCTATACAGCAGAAATTAAACACAGCATCGTAAGTCAACTCTACTTCAGTAAAATTTAAAAAAACAATAAACAACTCTCTCACTACAAGATAAGCACCTCCAATGTCATCATATTGGGAACTTGTGTCTGATGATTTATACAATGAAGCCCTGAAGAGGACATGGACATTTTCGACAGGACACTTTTTCATATTGAGCTAGGATACGCTACCTCCTTGGCCCTCAACCTAAGTATGAATCAGCATCAACGGGGAGCCTTAAAAAATTAGATACTTAAGTTTCATACCCAGAGATATGAATTCAGTTGGTCTGACTTTGGTCCAAAAGGCATTTTTTAAAGCTTCTCCAGGTATTTCTAATAGGTAACCAGAACTGAGAAATCTTTCCCAAACTTGTCATAATTAAATCAGTGTCATTTGGGGAATTTGTTCATATATTATGAAGAGTGAGATCCAAGCTCACTTAGAACTTTTGCCCCCAAAATTATAGATATGAAGATGTATGAACTTTTTGAGGTGCAGCACATTATTAGAAGTCTAAGTGTACAGACTCTGTTGTCTATAGACAGTAATAAACAAAAGCTTTGGCAAGCAGAAAAGAAACAAAGAGAATACCCTTAATGAAAAATACTGAGAGCCTCAGGAAGTGATGGAAAGTATATAGAAAAGTAGATCAAGAATACATGGGGAAGGAACCAAAATGGGAAAAGAGAATAACAAGACAAAAATAAAGCAGCAGGTAGACGGAAGGAGAAAGGATGCACAAGTTAAAATGTTAGTCAATTTTTTATTAATTTTTGTGATTTTCCACTACTCTATCCAATACCATATCTAGGTTTGTGGCCAATATTAAAACTAGATATCCAGTACACTCGTCTTAATTAATTTCCATTCCATGAAAAATTTAAAGGTGAATTATTATATTTAATGTGTATTTTTTACATTTTTTCTGATAGATCATTTTACATGATAGAAATGTACCTTTAAATGGCATTTCCAAGATTGAAACAAAGACAGAACAATTAAATACAAAAACAAAAGCAAAACCTTTATTCTTTGCCTTGATTGTAATGTGGTTTACCGTTCTTTATGGTAATAGCATTTTCCTGCATGCATTTCACCAACACACTACAAGTCAATAGCTTTAGTATAAAGAATCTACATTTAATGTTGCTTGTGAAAGAAACACAAAACGTTTTGATGTGACTGGTAATATAATTTCATTTATATGATTTTTGTGGAATAAAGCTTGGATCTCATACCATATCTGATAAAGTTCTAATGTCTTATGGGTTGGTAAGAATACGATCTATCTGTGTAAACAAACACTGGAAAAGACTGATGATTTACTGAATAAAAAGACTAGGTGGAAACATCTGATTCAAGCAATGCCAAGAATATCAACTCATCGTTCCTTAAGCCTCTTTCGATGATAAGGCATCACTATGAAAGCAAATAAATGCTGGACTCAGTCTGAGATTCGTTTCACATTGAAATGTGTGCAAAGTTTACAGTACTAATAAAAAGCAGGAATCTACACTGCATTTTAGTCTTTGTTTCTTACTTCGTGAAGTGCTTTAATTTAAAAGTGCTAGGAACAGAAACTAACAATAGTGACTGTGACATCAACCTGAAGATACTTTTAATTTCTCATTTATGTACAAAAAGGCTGAAAAAGAAAATAAAATGAACTTTGTACAATATTTATATTTTCTTAGAAAACTCTAACCGTATATTTTCAACAGAATTAAGCAGCTTGCGACATGTTTGTACAATTGGGCTTTTTACCATAGAGTATTCAATTAAGATTGGAAGGATAAAATGCAAGAAGCTCTTCATTGTTCGCTGCGACCTATTGCTTAATGACATGAAGAATGAGGTCTTGGGAGAACAATTTGCTTCACTTTACCACTGACATATGGCTTCCCATATTAGACTTCTGAACAGTGGAAAGAATAAGATGCAGCAGCAGAGGCAAGATAAACATGCAGCAGTGACAGCATCAAACTATAATGGAACCAATTACATCATATTACCTGTTGAAAGCTTGCAAACTCTACTTCTGTGGTACATATTTGATGCAATAAATACTGTGCTTAAGTCATCATTTTTGTTTGCTCAAACATGCACCACTGGGTAAAATTACTATTTACAAAGCAGACTTTTTTATTTTTTAAATTGACATATTCTATGTCAACCTTACCAAGAGCAGAAGATGGCTAAACAATACTGTAGGAAAAAGCAGAATCAACTTTATAAAGTGGTGGTGGGGGATGCTTTTTGGTCAGTTCAGCTTTTTAGAAAGGACTGATAGGATATTTTTATTTTATGCCAAAGGACACTTATCAAAAATGTTATAGTCATGCTGCCAGAACTCAGAATGACTATGTAATGATGTGTGTATATGTGTGTATATACATATATATGTATATACATGCACATATACATATATACATGTACATGTAATGAATTATGTAAAAATAAAACAACTTTTGAATGCTTGTGGATTCTATGGAACATTTACAGGCACAGTAAAATTTTTCTGGATGAGACACCTTTAAAACATGAATAGCTATTTAAGCACCTCAAAAATCTGAAAACATCCTGACACAAGAAGTAAACTCTTTCCTTTTGGGACGAGATTTTTTTTTTTTTTTACATGAGAATGAGAAGTGCAGCATGCTTTCATTTAAAATATATCCAGTTATACAATAGAGAAACATAGAATTTCTTACCTTTACTCCCTCTCCCCAAACATAAACCCATTTACAAAAATAGTCACATATAATAGTAAACAACCTGTGAATTAAAACAAAAAGCGACCAATTCACAGCATACGTTTTGTAAAAATATGGCAGGTGTGGCAGTCAGAACATAAACACTGGTGACGATTACTGTTATCAAGTGTCGCATGTTGAATTTACATAAAAATTTAACTTCCCTCCCCCCTTTAAATTGGTTCCTAGAGTCTGAGTAGCCATTACTCTCTGCTCTTCAGCAGTGTCAGCTGGTTGTGAACACAGAAACCTCCTGTCGATGCTGTTTCTCTGGTTTGTTGAGTCCCAGTTTGCTGACCAGAGGCCCCTGTCTTGATATAGGCACTGACCTTAAGTATACATTTGTAAAAACAGTCAGTTTGGCATAGACCTCCTGTGGGAGTCCTGTTGACACCAACACATCACCATCACGGGCTGTAAACAATTGATCACAAAGTGGAGTATTCCTTGTTTCCTTTTACTTTTTACTTTCCCTGATATCTTTCCCTTTGTCTTCCTTTTCTGATTTGTCTTTTTCAAATTTTTCTTTCTCGGGTTTGGTCACACTGTCATAGGAAGGTGGAGACGTGGTGGAAGGGGTCATGTCGGTTTTCTCTGGAGTTGAATTCTCATTGAGTTTATCAATGAGGATGTCTTCTTTGATGGGTGTTCCCTCCCCTTCTTTGCCGTTGTCTTTCTTATATATACATGAAACTTTTTTAACTTTTTGCTTCAAGAGGTAGCGTCTGTAAGCCCTCTGGATAACAATAGCAGACACCTCCTCTTGTTTGCGTTTCAGAGTGGTTGTGATGGGCTCATACGAGACTTTGGAGGGGTTCGATGCCATGAATCTTTCTTCCATCTGGATTCGAAGGGCATCCATCTCTCCACTCTCACCCAAAACACGCTTTGTAAAGGCAAATAAGATGTCGAGGCAGTGGATCCTGTCCCCACTGACCATGGGCAGGTCCATGGCAATGAGCTGGACTTTGTTTGGTTTTGCTATGAGAAGAGGAGGATCCAGGGCCGCTGCAAAATCAGAGAGCTTGGAGAACTCTATGAACTGGGTGGCGTCAGGATCGAACTTCTCCCAAACCTCGTAGAACATCTCAAAGTCATCCTCACTCAGGGGCTCTGCACTTTCTTCAGTAGCAACACTGAAGTTCTCCAGGATGACAGCGATGTACATGTTCACCACGACCAGAAATGATATGATGATGTAACTGACGAAGAAGAAAATCCCAACAGACGGGTTCCCACAGTCTCCCTTAACTGAGCTGCCAGGGTGATCTTTTTCAGGGTCACAGTCTGGAGGTCCACTATTGAGGATAGGTGCTAGCAATCCATCCCAGCCAGCAGAGGTGGTAATCTGGAACAGGCAGATCATGCTGTTGCCGAAGGTCTCAAAGTTGAACATGTCATCAATTCCAACCTCCCTCTTAACATAGGCAAAGTTGGACATTCCAAAGATGGCATAGATGAACATGACCAGGAAGAGCAGGAGGCCGATGTTAAACAACGCAGGAAGGGACATCATCAAAGCAAAGAGCAGCGTGCGGATCCCCTTAGCCCCTTTGATCAGACGCAGGATTCGGCCAATCCTGGCGAGACGGATCACTCGGAACAAGGTAGGGGACACAAAATATTTCTCTATCAGCTCAGCTAGAAACATACCTATGGAAAGCCAAGATACAACAAAAATAATGTTATATGTAATGGCAGCAAACGAAAATGTACATTTCTAAGATAAGCACTATTTTTACAAAATGTGGACATGAGAATTAGGTATACACACACACACAAGCACATACTAGTTTTATAAAATGTGGACATGAGAATTTGGTACACACACACATTTACATATACATAATCTGAAATATTCATTTAGCAAAATGAAACTGGTATGTTTAGTGCTATAACATTAATAGTTTTATACTAATTGAAGGCATTAATGGTCATTTTTCCTGGTTCAAGTAAAGCATATATCAAAAGACACAATATGTATGGTAGCCAAGCACAGAAATGGATTTATGTTTCTGAAATACTAGTTTTTACTAGTATTTGCATAAGAACTAATGGATAAAGCATGTGGTTTTAGATGAGGAATATGAAACTTAATTCTTCTGAAATGGTCTAATCAATTTTATTTGGGAGGTGGCAGAAGAGACAATCCAGGCCTTCCAGACAGACATACTTGGGACTGAATCCTGGCAATGATTTTATGCATTGCCAAATGGTGATAATAGCTATTAAATAGTTTTGCTGTTGTTGGTTAGGCTTAAGGTTTACTAAGTCTTTTCTTTGTGCTAGACATAAATGCTAAGTGCATTTACTTTCATAATCTCATTTAATCCTCACAACATCACTTTACAAAAATATTTCTTGGGAAACCAGGAATCGGAGAGGTGAGATCCCTCTTGTCATAGATCACAGAACTGGTAAAGAGTGAACACATGGATGCACCAGGTCAAGTCTGTATAACCCAGGAGTCTCCTCCCTTAATCACTACATTACTTCCCTATACACCATCATTGGGATCAAATGGAATGATACCTTATTTCAAAGTTCTATTTAACCAGCAAAAGTATATAAACAGTGGAATACGACTTTTCTATGTGTATGTTCTCTCTTCTCAAACAGGCAGAACTTTACTTCCGGCACCTGATTTAACATTCTACACACAAGAAATATGTATTGATGAAATGAATCTGCTTTGATTTTTTTGAACAAAATGTTCACTTTTGAAAAAGAATATTATACACTGTATAAAATTATCTGAACCCAAAGATGACATGAGGCTTGTTTGAGTGTGAATATATATAAACACACAACATGCTATTCCAATTATCAAGGACAATTATTTGACTACTTCTATTGATTAATATGTGTACATGTGTGTGAATTGTTTATTCAAAGCAGTACTTGTCTACACCACAGGAGTATGACTATTATGCCAAAGTTGCAGTTATTTTCTTCCGGCATGAGACAAGATGATACATGAAAGCTGCATGTATAATATAATTATAAATAATATAAATTCTCTTTTTTATATATAATTTCATGCACAGCACACAATTAGATAAATGACAAGCTGAGAATGGACTCTTCATTAGACTTCATTTGAAATTTGGGGATGAATGAGAAAGTATTAGTGAAAAATACTCTAAAGTTTTAAAACACAAATTTTTACTCCTAAAAATTTCACTTGAATGAAAGCATTCTTCTTACCTACAATGGAGAGAATAACCACCACAAAATCAAAAATATTCCATCCAATGGTGAAATAGTAATAACGAAGAGAGATCAGTTTCAGCACACATTCTCCAGTGAACAGAACAATAAACACCAGATTAATCCAGTACAGAATGTTGGTCATTTCTTGACTCTGGTCATCAGTCTCCACCATCATGGTGACCATGTTGAGGCAGATAAGGATCATGATGCTGATATCAAAGACTTGTTTGGTTACAAAATCAAAGACCATCCCTTGGAATTTGTTCTGCAAAAAAAAAAAGGAGTATGTGAAATTCCCTTAGAGACTGAAAAACAAATCAAATCCAACTTATATGATTTTAACATAGCGATATGAAAATACAGCTTTTATTATAAAACATTCCATGTTTGCTTTACACTTGGAAGAAAATTTCATATACTGGAATATCCAGCTCTTTCCAAATGTATTTGTTCTATATACTGTTCAGGATAGCAGGTTTTGTAAACTGATTTTTTGTTAAGAACCACCATTTAGTTTCTCAGTGCCTAAAACATAACCATGCACACAGCAGACAGTTAGTAAATATTGGTCACTATAATGAATCTTTGTTATCTTCTGTGTTTGGGGTGAGCATCAAAATTAACTTTGAAGAACTAATGAATAAATACTTTTCTAGCTTTTTTGGGTCATTTCCCCCCTAGTTTCTTCCTTTATATTTCCCACCCACTATGAGCAGCAAAGCCACAGCATCTTAAATTCTACCTTAAAGTTTAGCTGAGAAGATGCTTTTAAAATTATAGTTCAAGAAAAAGGATATTGGTGGAATAGTTGGTAAAATCCAGTTAAATTCTATATTTTATTTGATAGTATCATACCCGGGTAAATTTCTTAGTTTTGCTGACCCATCTATGGTTATGTAAGATGTTAAGACAAAGGAAAGCAGAGTGAAGTTTACATGAGGTAATTGCTAAAAGAATAAAATCATCTTTTAAAAAATTATAGCTTAAAATTTCAATGTTCAAAATTTGCCCTATTCAATCTAGACCTAACTTCCAAGCACTAACTAGCCTTATGTCTTGTTTATGAAATTAAGTCCTTGTCTTGTAAACCAATTATGTGCACTGAGCCCTGTTTTTTCCTTCTTTTCAACTCTATGTGCTCAATATTGATCATCCTAGCGCTTGGAACTTGGATCACCTCTGCTAGGTCATCCTCTACCTTCTCAACTAGAACTACAGACCTTCTGCTCCATCTACGCTCATAGTCTGCATTCCAGATGGATGCCTTTATTGGTCTGGATTCTCTGTGCTCATGTTCTGCCCCTGCCCGACTAGTAGAGGCATCCATTACTCCATACTGGAATTCTGGGATATCAAGTAGTACTGGTTTGTTATATTTTGCTATTTTCTCTGAATACACATATAGCCTGATGGACTGGACTTGCCTTGTTTCAGCTGGATCTGTTCTTCAAGGGCCTCCTTCAACTTAAATGCATCTAATTCCAGTTCTAAGCCCCTTGTTCTTAGCTCTTGTGTACTGAAGTCTACCTTTCCAACCTGGTTATGTTCCCCTTATTTCTACCCTTCTGATACTTGCTACCATTCTTGTATCATACTGTTTTATCTTGTTTATCCATCGCCTCTGTCATAACACTTCTGTCAAGGAGCATTATTAGACTCCCCTTCTCAGTCTGGTGCATCCTAACTCAGTTTTAAGTTTTAAGCACTCTGTGATCTCAGACAATTTTGTGCTTACATTTTTCATAAAATTTATGACATTATATTGTGAATGGTTTGCTTTTATTTACTTAATAAAATAATTTTCTTCTGCAGATACAGCACCTAGAATGAAGCAGATTCAAAATGGCTTAAAAGCAGCAACTTGCTATTTATGTTCATATTAGCATTTTCAGTAAAAATCTCTTTAGCTTCTCTGCCCGTTTAGTTTTCCAGTGGGTGAGATCAACATACAACTCCACTACACAGTTATTGTCTCCAATTTAAATTTCAGAATATGCTGGAGGAAGCTGTATAACCTTGGAGGCCATGTTCACTAGAGGCTTATGTTTTCTCACTTTATCTTGGCTCTTCATAATGATTAGCAATCCTTTGTCCCTCACTTGCTCCCAGGATAACTCCAAACTTCTCAGAAATTTCCTATTCTCTTGCCCTTTATTCTTACTTCTTTTGTGAGAACACCAAAGTCAATTGTTATAAAGAAACTCCTCTACCTTTTCGTCATTTTATATTTCATTGATTTCCACACCTATCTTTTTACATACTACTCCAAATTCATGGAGGACTCAATCCCTTCTCCTCTGTAACCTAATCCACAGCCTGTGCAGTTTTATTCTATATTTATTCCCTTTCTCTTCAATCTCTTCTTCTCCAGAATTTCTGCTTTGCTCTGACACTAACCTCTCAATCTTTAGAAACACTATTTTACTACTATTTCTAACATTCATTCTCTTTCGGAGTCCCCTTTTGATTTTCAAATTCTGTAAACTAGCATCGCTAATTGTTTTCTCCATTCATGTCCCTACTTCTTATTCTGTGTGACTCCACCCTTCATTCCGTGTGTAAGGCAGAGACTTATGAGTCATCTTTGTTGCTTCCTTCTTTAAGTCTCGTATTCAACTAATAAACCTTTTAATTTCACTCCTATGATAGCTCACAGATCCATTTTATTTCTCTCCACACCACTCCGGTTCAGGCTGAAATAGTTCCCCCAGGAGTCTACACTGCACACATGCCTCTGCCGATGCTGGTTCAGCGACAGTCACAACACCCAGACTGACCAGCTTCTGCTCAGTGGCTTCGCTTTGCTCTAAGGACAAAGACTTGTCTTAATGTGGCCTAAGAAGCCCAGCAAAGTCCGGACCGTCCTAACCTGTTCATTCTCACCATGGCCCAAATGAACCCCCACCCTCTGCACTCCAGCCTCACTGGCCTTCCTACCTCAGACCTTCACATATACATTCCTCTTTCCTTCTTACATGGCCTGTAGACACCTCCTCATTTTCCTTCAGGCCTAGGCTCATGCTCAGTAAAGCCTTCCTTGATTAATCAGCCCCTTCTTTCTTATCAGCTCTCATAGCTAAATGGATTCTTTCCTTCTTGGATATTTCTATTTGTTGGTGTGACTATTTGATTACCAAATAGACTCTCTGTTTAGTATTTAATTCCAAATGCTTAGCATCATACATTGTAAATGAATGACTGAATAGATGGATTTTACCACATATTGTTGCCAATAATATTCTAGCTAAATGCACTAATCATTTCCTGTGCATCCCTACCCCTATTAAAGTAAATCTACATGCTATCTGATGTAATTAAACAACCGCTAAAATTTTTTTCTCATTATCTACATGTATGTGCTGCCTTACTAATAAATCTCACTCTTTCACTGATTTACCTCTTCTATAATGGTGAAGTGCACAAGGCTTCATGCTCAGCAATTTTTTTTTTTGGTATATTATAATTATCTTTCAAAAATGAACCTAAGATTTAGAGCTCAATTGAATTATGTCTGACAATGACAACTCTAAAATCCTTATCCCATATTCATAAGACCTAATCTTTCCAAATGCCTTTACAGGACTTTCAGTTACATTAACAGAATCAATAACTTCAAAAAACATTAACTGCTTTATATTCTTTATTATCTATATGTCCTCCCTCTTTTCCTATATTTTACAGGTTCCTCATCCCACTGGGCCTTCTTGTTGGCTCATTTATTTCCAGTCCTATTGGCATGACCCTATACTGTGGACTCATCTTCTTGTGTGTAAGGGTTCATCTTCTTGTCTAAGCCCCAGCACTACTTTGTCTCTAACATTTTCCCATACCAGTCCCTAAAAATCTCTTTTTCTTCACATTACCATGCTGTTCACTTACTTGGCTAAATTAAATGGATTTATTCAGATTCATAGTGGGCTTGACTCATTTGACCCAGAAAACCTTGTGTTTCCTACTTACTATTTCAAAAAATAAATCACTATTCTCCACTGCAATATTTATTTCCATGACTTTGGAGTGTATGTTTTTCCTTTTCTCCCTTATCCATCCGAGTTGTATTACTTCTCAAAAAGTAGGCTCAAATTGTACATTCCTTATGTTTTGTCCAATATTACTATCCACTGTCTTTGGGCTTTTGGCTAACTTACAAATAGAACAGGGGCATGACCAGTTTTGGGTTAGCCAGTTTTACATCATCACTAATGGAGTCATAGAGTCGTGTTTCCTGGGGAACACTTTGATTACTTTGTACCATGTATGCCTTCAGAGAGGAGTTCTGAAACATGAAAGAACTCAGGGACTCTTCTGACAACAATTCTTGACAACCAAACAGACCAGTAAAGTGAAGTCGCTCAGTCGTGTCCAACTCTTTGCGACCCCATGGACTGTAGCCCACCAGGCTCCTCTGTCCATGGGATTTTCCAGGCAAGAGTACTGGAGTGGGTTGCCATTTCCTTCCCCAGGGGATTTTCCTGACGCAGGGATCGAACCTGGGTCTCCAGCACTGCAGACAGACGCTTTACCGTCTGAGCCACCAGGGAAACCCCAACAGACCAGTAGCCACTGGCAAATATACAATCGCAATCACCAGAAAAAGCCATAGAGAATGATGTCATCTGATTTAGGGTCAAGATGCTTGGAGGAAATAGGAAATTTTTCTTGAAAACTAGAAACAAACAAGACCTATGACTTGTTTCATTAATGATTCCATTCAATCTGCAGAGTTGGACAGAATATGGGGCATATCCAAGAGGTATCAATTACCCCAATTGGTCCTCACTGCACTCTGAGAACATTCAATATTTCCACACTATGTATATTAATATGTTTTCTTTTCTACATTGTTAGAAGCTCCTCAGTGACCTCAATCCTATGGAACAATACTGGTATATAAGCCTGAACATTTTTACTTATATATATTTTATGTCTGTGTATAAAATATATTACATAATTTCTACATATTATGTACCTAAAAATACAAAATATTTAGACTATTGAGGCTATCTGGTCACATTGCTAAGGCAGAAACTGTTTTGCAAATACATGAAAATTAGTATCTAGCAATTTGGGCTATAAAAGTGATAGAAAACAGCTTTTGTTAATGATGAAAGTATGCTATTCTTACAGCAGGTCGAGGTATGGGTTTTTGTGGTTTCTTTGAACCCAATTTTTTCATTGCATTGTAGTATTTCTTCTGTTCTTCTGTCATAAAAATGTCTTGACCTCCAAAGTAAAGAAATGAAAGGAAAACTTGTAAAAATCATGTTCTTTGCTAGCTATAAAATCCATATTAGTAATTGTATAAAAAATGTCTCCATATTCTATTCTAAAGTTACTAACATGTATTTTAGATATGCATATATTCAATGTGTAAATTAGATTTCTATACTGAAAATAGCACTTTCAGATAGCTGATAGTAATTCAGCTATTTGAATTATCAATCACTTAAAAACTCATAGATGATTAAGTCAAAATAATTTCTGAATTTTATATTCTTTCTTTTTGATGAGTGCACTTGGAGCCAAAAGGAAACAGTGTGATATGTTTAGTTAGCATTTTAGAGCAAAGATGAAGTTTTAGTATACTTATCTTTTTTTTCTGCTGGTTGAAGTTATCTATGATGACACCAATGAAAAGATTTAGAGTAAAGAATGAACCAAAAATGATAAAGATGACAAAATACAGATACATGTACAGATTGTCTTCATACTTGGGTTGTAATTCTACCTACAAAATATGAAAAATGATAACCATTAGACCTAAAACTTGTTTCATAGAAAAGACATCAGTGAATTTTCAATTCTCAAAGCATATCTCTATACACTGGAAATTTTTAAAAAATTAAACAGATTTTAGGAAAGATCAAGTTTAACACACTTACTGAAGAGTCTCCAAACTCTTTCATTGACTTGAGAAAATGAAACAACTCATAGAAAAGTCTGAATAATTAAAATTCATTTCACCCAATAAATGCCTAGGATATGAATGCACTTTTAAGACCCCAATGGGGCATGCAGAGTGAGGACTTTCTACAGAAGAGGTACTACAGTTACACTAGTTTATGTTAAAAACTTTCAAATTTTACTCTCTCTGACTCAGTTTCTTCATCCGTAAAATGGAAAAAAAAAAAAAAAAACGGAATCAACTCTAATATGGTAGTTCAGAAGGCTAAATATGTTACTATATGAGAAGTGTTAGAACAGAACCTGGCCAATAGTAATAGGTAACAGTAAGGGTTTGACTTCTGTTATATATTTCTCTTGCTAGACTAGAATTATTACTGTATGTGTTGACATAAGTATCTAAGTAGGATCTTTCCTTTCTGAAAATGAGTCTATTGATTCATTGTACTCAGCAGGTCTTAAGTACTGTTTCTGTAACAGTGATGCGCTCTCTTATCTAACACAGTTCTGGTTTGTTTGTTTTTTCAAGTATGAATAATATTGATAATGTTCAACTCTTTTAAAGATATGAAAGTGAAAGTGTTAGTCACTTAGTTGCATCTGACTCTTTGCGATCCCATGGACTGTAGCCTGCCAGGCTCCTCTGTCCATGGAATTCTCCAGGCAAAAATACTGGAGTGGCTAGCTAGTCTCTTCTCCAGGAGATCTTCCCAACCCTGGGTTTGAACCCAGGTCTTCTGCACTGCAGGTGGATTCATTACCATCTGAATCAACAGGGAGGCCTTTCAAAGGAATATTTACCCATTTCCCATTCGCCCACCCCACCCCCAGCATACTAGAGTTCTTGCAGTTCTTGGCAGTACTTGCTATTGCCAGACTTTTAAATATTGCCAATCAGGAAAGTATGTAGGTAATATTTAATTTTGGTTTAAATTTGCATTTCTCTCTTGACTAAAAGAGAGTAAGGGTGAATAACTTTCCATACTTTTAGAAGCCAATTGAATTTCACCTTTTGTAGAGTGTTTGAATACTGAGGGATTATATAATAGTATGACCTCTGAAGAACTGATACTTTCAAAACTGTGGTGCTGAAGAAGACTCTTGAGAGTCCCTTGGACTGCAAAGAGATCAAACCAGTCAATCCTAAAGGAAATCAACATTTGAAGGACTGATGCTGAAGCTGAAGCTCCAATACTTTGTCTACCTGATACAAACAGCTGACTCATTGGAAAAGACCCTGATGCTGGGAAAGACTGAAGGCAGGAGAAAAAGGGGGCAATAGAGGATGAGATGGTTGGATGGTATCACTGACTCAGTGGACATGAGTTTGAGCAAACTCTGGGAGATAGTGAAGGACAGGGAAGCCTGGTGTGCTGCAGTCCATAAGGCTGCAAAGAGTCAGACACGACTGAGTACCTGAACAGCAAAATACAGTATTGTACGCTAAGTTATTAAGGAAGAAACTGAAAGTAATTTGCATGTCATGTAGGTTATTGATTAGAAAGGTGGAGAGAATTTTGAATTAATCAAATAGGTAGGAAACTACTGTAGAAAATGAGATAATGTAAGAAAGCCTTTAACATAGTGAGTGGCAATAAACAATAAATTATTAATATTATTCAAAAGAGCCTATAAATGGGACTCCTAATAATAAAAGAGATAAAATGCAGGGTGTCGAGCTCTTATAGTTTCTTTTTTTTAATAAGGGGGAAAAAATTCAGGAACTCTCTCTAAGTTACCACCTGCTTTTGGTGTCAGAGATATAACATCTTGAGCTTAATTACTATACTCTGACAATATATGAGAAACCAATCTCTTTTTTAAAATGTGATTTCCTTCCGTATTGTTAAATAGTGAGAAATTATATGGAGATTACCACAAAAAAATTCAAAACTGCTGATTTATGAAAGCCCTTTCTATCATAAAAATTTATTTCCAAAAAGAAATATGATTATATTTGTTTTGGTTTTTTTTTCTTTTATCATTATTCAGACTTTCCTATCACAAAAAATATCAAAAGCTGGAGGAAATCTGAGACAAATGAAGAAAGCACCTGTAAGGGCTTTTAATTCATGGCTAGAACTATTAGAACCAAAAACAAAATGTCTCTATTTACAAATAGAACAAATAGAATCTACAAATTTTTAAGTGCCAGTTGCTATTCTAGACACTAGGAGAGATATGTTAGAACATTCACAGTGAACAGAGAAATATATCCAAATCAAATTTTGGAAGAAGTAATGTAAGGTTGAATATTTTATTTTTCTAATGTAGATATTCTGTATAAATCGACCCATGGTTTTATTTTATTGACAATATCACTAAATTATAACACTGTAGAAATAGTCACTAGATCTAATTAAACAATTTTCCCTCTAAATAGACTTACATTTCGTGAATCAACTGCTGCATACATGATATCCATCCATCCCTTAAATGTGGCCTGAAAAAAAAGTCACACCATTGAATTTTTTCCCCTCGCAAATTATAATTCTAGAAGAGACTAACTATCAGATTTATTAACCAAGATTTATTAAAAAACAGGTATATAAAATAGTTTGAAATTAATATTCAAACTCTTTTGGCAAAGTTTTAAAACATATGCATTGAAAACTCTTCCTTCATGTTCTTTCATAACATCTTTCTATTTTGACTTTAACATCTATACTTAAATCATGACAGATTAGATTATAACAATGTGCTATCATAAAAGCAATTATCAACAACCTTTGATTCTTATGTATATATACAAGAATGTAACATGAAAAAATTTCACATATATAGTATTACCTTCAGACAAACTGAAAAATATGTTGCATTATTTGATCTTAAGGTTGTCTTTTCTAAATCACCAACCACCAGTCATGATGGTTTGTTCTTGAAATTGCCAAATATACTATTTTGAGGCAATTATTCTGTAAGGGAAAGCTTTATAATCTAAAAACTATTATACCTAACTGCAATTTACTTTTTAAAAATTTTGGTTGAAGAGACATAGTAATTCTGAAGACAAGTGATCAAGTCATGTACATTTGTTTTTCAGTTTCTTAATGCCACAGGACCCTGCAGTATTCATCTCGTGTTGGGTATCATGTTTGTGGGTCGTCTCAGGGAGCATGTGAACATGACTTAAGAGTGGTCCGTTGAGAAGCTAAATGGAGTTTTATGAAATTATAGCAGGCATAATAGACTCGATAGGAAGGTTTTCATTTGCAAGAAAGCACTCTCCCTATCTTAAGGCATTCAAGCAACAGGCAGGAAGATGGATAATCAAGGGAGGAGTCTATGTGAGGGGAATATTTGGTTATGGTGTTCATGAAAGTTGGGCGAGTGGAGACTTGGCAAGGGTTTAGATACTGTCTGGTATCTGAGAAGGACAGAAATCTACCACCTCTCCCCCTACCTTTGCAATCCCATCCTCGGGCCAATGCCTCTACTTTGCTCAGACTGGGGAAAACAGTGGGAAACTACATAGAAATTTCAGTAACAAAGACTTGTTTTGGGAACCTAAGGCATAGTCTGGGAAACTTTAAACTTTATACAGCCATCCAGTCTCCAGCATGGTGCAGAAAGACAGTTCATCCATGATTAAGGAAGAATCTAGGCAGATGGGCTTAAGGAAATATGTACTGCAAACAGTGAGCAAGAATATTATACTCATTATAGTAACACATCACAGTGAATAATAAAGTGTTTACTTACTACTTGAAGCAGAGAAAGATACCCAAGTCCCACATTATCAAAGTTGACTTTCACATTTTTCCAACGGGCAGTTTGGTTGCTATCTATGAGGGCCTTACATTCGCTGTAGTTGTTGACCACGCTGACATCAAACATCTCTCCAGTGGTGTAGTTAATACAGTGATAAAACTTGCCAGCAAAAAGATTCACCCCCATGATACTGAATATCAACCAAAAGATCAGGCAGACCAGAAGTACATTCATTATGGATGGAATGGCTCCTAAAAGAGCATTGACAACAACCTGGCACAGCAAGGAGGTGGGAAAAGAAGTGAAAAGAGAGTCAGCTCTAGGGAAGAACTAGAAATTTAGGTCATTATACATGAAAACTCAACAGAGAAAATATAAAAATCATTCCAGTACTGAAAGCTTGATTCTCTTTTTAAAAAATTAAAATAGTTGCTGTAAAAACAGGTTTTTGAAATTGGTAAACTGAAAAGAATTTAATAGCTACTAAAGAATTTAATAGCATTCCTTTCTATGATACCATGCACACAGAAATACAGAAGCACAAACACCTCCACATATCATCCATTTCTGGTTGTGTTTGCAACATTCAAAGAAAATCTTAAGTAACTATTTTAAAATATCACAAAACAACACCTCAAAGTTCCTTTTCGAATAGCCAAACCTTCCTGGACAGGGTATCATCATTTCCTCAGTGCTGAGGGTATGTAGTCTCAGGTTTTATGCCTCAGGGGATGACAAATGGCAGTATAAATGCCTCCCAGTTCCTTTGTACCACCTTTCTAAATGAGGGTTAGATTTCCACAGCTGACCTACTTTTTAGCTAGCTCAGCCTTTGTTTGAGAGCAAAAAGGCCAGGATTGGACTTTAAAAGGCTCAGGAGGAGCAGGGAAGAAAAAGGATGAGGAATGATTTGGTGGTTTCAAATTACAGTGAGTGGGATTTCCTTCACATTTATAAACTGGAATGAACATAAGTAATGTTAACTCACATCAGAAGTCTACACAACATGCTAGAAATTTCCCACAGAGTGAAAAAGTCTAGGTAGAAGCAATCTCATTGATTCTAATTAGAAGCCATCATTCAGGCATTATGTTGTGTGAGTGTCTCCAAAAGTGTCATTTATGGATGTCTGACAAATATTACTGATTGACTGGTTACATGAATATGAATGTAGAAGACACAAATTTAACCTGGATGTGTCATATCTAAGGTTCAAAACAGCAGTTTATACTGAAAGTGTTAGTTGTGTCCCACTCTTTGTGACTCCATGGACTGTAGACCTCCAGGCTCCTCTGGCCATGGAATTCTCCAGGCAAGAATACTGGAGTGGGTAGCCATTCCCTTCTCTAAGGGATCTTCCTAACCCAGGGATCGAACTCAGGTCTCCCGTATCACAGGCAGATTCTTTACCACCTGAGCCACCAGGGAAACCCTGTTTTCAATTATAATTCCAACAAATACTAAAGCATTTGGTCTTACCCTCATTCCTTCAAACCGGGATAAGGCTCTCAGTGGCCTCAGAGCTCTTAGTGTTCTGAGGGATTTGATGGCACCAAGTTCTGAGTATCCCAAAGCATTTGCAGTTAAGCTAACCAATGAGACCTATACAGAAAAAAGCAACACAATTTTCTTATTTATAGGCAAAAAACGTTTACACAACTCAACCTTGCTCTATGCAATAAACCAGTTCCAAAACTTTAGTGAGTATCAAAATCACTTGTTGCAAACAAGGATGGCTGGCCAAGGTTCGGATGAGATCTGAAAATTTGCATTTCTTTAAGTTCCCACTTAAGCTTAATGATACTGGCCAGTGAACTACTGCTATAAACTTATGAAAAAGCAGCAGCAATATATGCTCTTTTTATCAAGATTCTTGACAAGAAAATGTAAAAGAATTAAACGTAAAGAAAGACAAAGAATGACACCAAAATGAAATTTTCATCTATAGATGTATAAAACTTTATCATTTCTCATATTAGTTAGCAGACCTGAAAGAGAAAAGAAATCCTAGTATAAGTATGCAAGTAAACTATGCAAGATACAGTTGACTCTGAATATAAGCACACTCGGAAAGATCTAGATTTCTAAACAGTGGTTTAATCTTATTGTACATGTCAGTGTGAAAGCCTAAGATCATTAATTAGGGAAAACTGAAATCATTAAGTTTAAAAAGTTGAGATTTTAGTATAACTAATTAGAAATTGTCAGAACAATGTTTTCTTTAGTTATTTATACAGATGGCTAATATAGTTGATATAAGTTGTAACATCACAGTGAAAAAAGAAAAGAATAACTGCCACAGGTGGCACAGAAATGTCTGATTTCCTTTGAAAATACATAGAAAACCCATTAAAACTATATAAGCTAATGAAAAGATATTTTCTCCTAAGTGCACCTAAATTGCAAAAGCAGGAAAATGAAAACAGATGTGTAATATAGCTTTTAAGAATATGGTGTTAGTGGTTATTTGAAAAATACATTTTTTAAGAAAAGTAAATGAGGCACATAAAAATATTTTACAACACAACTTGACTTATTCAAACTAATTTTTGCACATGTAATATGAAATAGAAAAACCTTTAAATTTGGAAAAAATTAATCTATAAAATTTTCTTAAGGAGTTTCTATATTTTTCCTAAAATCTAAATTTTTAGACTTTGCAAATCTCTTCAAAGACAAATGAAAGATAAAGTTACTGAATTATCATTTATTGTGAAGATTTTCTAGGTATAAAACATGAGGATTCACAGTACTTTATCTTCTCTGAAGATAGGATGAAAAAGAGATAGGTATAAATTAAAGAATGAAAGATAAAAGTTAGACATAAACAAATTCTGAACAGGGGCAGTATTTATTGGCTAAAGAAGCAGTAAACATTCAATTTTATGTGTCTTGTGTAGTTGAACATGAAAAGGAGCTACATGTAGACCTTCTTCTCTTTCTGGTCTTCTCCTTTTGGCCTCTAAATAGTAATTTTCTTCCATTCCATCACTGACATCTCCAGCAAATTTCTTTCCCTAAAAAGGATGAGCTTTTCCTGTCACTTTCCATAGATACTCTTCAATATAAGAGTATCTTCGAGAACTCTTCAATAGCTTCTTCGCTAAATCACGAAATCATAGATCTATTAATAAATCTCTTTGAATGGCATCTCAGGTCCTTCAACCTCTTCTTCAACTTAGCTTTCTTATCAACCAATTACAAAGTATCAACCAATTACTTCCCCTCACCCTGTGGCACAGAGCTTATCCTACAGGGCTACTTGGTGATTGAACAAGCCCTGCTGGGCACGCAGCAGTGTCTTCAAGGCTCTGATGTCCTTGCCTCATCTGTGCCTGCTGACATTGACATCCTTCAAATGCCAGTTCACACTGCACTGCCCTCATGAAGCCTGTGCTTCCTCCTCAGCGAAGCAGATGAAACTTCTAACAGAGATGTCATCTTCTCATTGTATACATATCTATCCTCATTAGTTGACTGTAAGCTCCCATAGGCCCAGAAAATGGCATACATATTTGTCTCTTCCATACAAAATAGACGATTGATAAATATGTTTGACATAAATCAAAGCATTAATGTATTATCATAATAATTTTCTTAAATCCAAGAAGATAAACGTCAGAATATACTAGGTAACATGAACAGCAGCTCACAGATTTCTCTTAAGATTTTCTTTATATTTAGGTAGTGTTGACTTAATGCCTTTATTATTACATGGATATAGTAAACATAAGATATTTTTATTAAACATTTACAGTGTATTTTCTGTACACAGAAAATAAAGTATCATCCATAATCTCATTATACAAATAAAAGAACTGGCATTATAATGGTATATTTTTCTTTTGCTCATAGTGCTCAAACACATGTGATTTAAAGTATTATTATTGTCATTTTGTTGCCAGTAAACTTTTGATATAATTCCACATGTAGCTTTATATGTTAATATAAATAATAGGCTTGCTTTATGTAGATTCAGCAGAGGAAAAGATATTTTAGTCTCTTAAATTCAAAGAAATCTCTTTATTTCTTACAAATTTTTTCTGTTTGGTGACTAGAAAACTCCTACTAAATTAAGTTGAACTTTTTTCACCTACAATTATAAAAACTAACTTTTTTCATGAAAGAGTCCATTTTTCTCTTTTTCTAGTATATGTAAATTTTATATATCATAATATTTCTTTAATTGCCAAGGAGTTATTATAATCAACAGAATGTTATCTTAAAGTTCAGTACTTAAAACACACATTGTTCTTTCCTAAAAATTTCAGTGTCTTTCTTCTTAATTAATCTGAGTATCATTCTATCCCCTCCCTCCAGGCTTCCTGTCCCTTGTTCCCTCTGGCTCTCCTAGTTTTTTCCTAGACAAAAGGCCTTAAATTTCTAGACAAAATTAGCTATTAATTTAAAGGCATTTAAGAAGTATATCTTCAAAATTAAATAAAATTGATTTTTAAAATTTTGTCTGGTTAAGATCTTCTTCAAAAATTTCCCTCAGAAGTAAGGGAATAAACTCATATTCATATTTTTTAAAGCCTCTTACTTTCTGGCACTGCATCTTATTAATAGATTATGTTCAACACCAATATAGTTTCATAAAACTCTTAAGTAATTGGCCCATAGCTAATCTGTTTCTACGATCATACAAATCAAGAAGTGTCTCTTGCTACTTGGACTTCCATATTTCTTTGTAATACTAATGCACCTGTGGGACATACTTTGCAACAGGTTCTGGAGATGACAAAAATGCTAACATCAAAGATGCCGTGAAGAATTTAAATACAGTTATATGTGAGAGTGACAAAGCAAAACTTCTACATATATATATAGCTTTGCATAACTTGGGATTTTAAATATTAATTTAACTATTTTGTCTGTGAAGCTCTGGCAAAAAATGTTTTGGGGCATTATCTTATTGGGAAGATCAGACCCATCGTTTATATTTGGGGTCCTGCAGTCATAACAAGTGCCTACTATGTGCCAGGCACCAAGCGAGGCCTAGAAGTTAACATTCACATGCCAATGAAATGAAACAATAACAGGCAGAATACTCACATCAACGATCAGGAAATCTAGCCAGCACCAGGCATTGGTAAAATACACTTGAAAGCCATAGGCAACCCACTTGAGAAGCATTTCCAGGATGAATATATAAGTGAAAACTTTGTCAGCATATTCTAACATGGTTTTAATGGTTTTTCGCTGTTCAATATATATATCTTCAAAGGCCTGTGAGTGAAAAAACTCCATTGAATTTCATTGTCATAAACTGTCTCTAATTGGTATTTTATTAGAAAAAATCATGCTTGCAAGCATCTTTTCAGGTGCCTAAGGCTGGAAGACTTCATGCTTCCTAGAGCTGCATTTTGCTCTGTAGTTATCTATATGCAAGTGACTCTTAATTGGGCATTTCAGTCAACAAATCAATTCAAATAACGTTTAAATTTTGGTATCAAGATATCCCATCAGAGCTCAAAATTTTTGAGACACTGCCAGCTGCCTCTGTCTACAATAGGAGGCACAAAATCATCTGCATGCATATATGCTTGCTCAGTGCAGAGATGCTTGACTGTAACCCTAAAACTGTAACCCTAAACCAATTTAGTGATGAAAATATAAGGCAAGGAGTCCCCTTAGCTTGGGGAAGGGGTAGGGATTAGTCTTTTGCTTTCTCTCTCTCTCTCTAGCTCAGTCTGAGCATGTATGTAGTTGTCAAGAACCTCCCTTTGCCACTATTCTGCAGAGCTCTTTGGAAAGGGCAAGGGAACTCACTTGCAGGAGTCCCTGGGTCTTCTGGAATGAAAAGGGCATTAATAATTCAATCCCTTTATAGGAAAACCTATCAGGACTTGGTGATATGGATCAAGGAGAAAGGAGAAATTGGTTTTCATTTTTGTTGGTTTTCTGACCATTCTGTTGAGTGAAATCAGATATAAAATAAGTCTGCAATGATCTCACTTTGCTACTTGTGGGTAATTTAATCTATTTACCATTCAATGTGGTTGGCACTAGTGAACTAGCATGAACACAGCAATGGAGCTGATGTTAAGCAGATTGATATTTAGCTGATAATCCCATACCCTGTCTACATATTGATTCTAAATATGAACTGGTTCTGATGACTAAAAGTTAGAAGGGTCGTTCTTTAAATAGTCACAAAAAATCATACTGATCTAAATTTGATTCAATCTCAGGCCTACGGCAGAACAATAAAACTTGCTACTTAGCGAGCCTCTCACACTGTGCTAAAAATATCATACAATGTCTCTCATCTTCACAAACACCTTCTTGTGAAAACATGCAATAGGAGGTTGATTGAGGGGAAAGGTAAGTGGTTTCAAATAAAAGTAAAGGAGCAGATCATGTTACCTACCAGTGCCCCACTGCTGACCAGAATCATGAAGACAATGAAGGTTTCGAACCAGTTATGCTCCACTATCTTATAGCAAGTTTTTCTCAAGTTCCACCAGAGTTTCCCTTTGCCTTCTTCTATACTTATCTGACAACACTTAAATTTCCGCACACAGTCTAAAATATGTCAAAGTAAATGAAGAAAAAATATCACTCTTTGATTATGCATATTTGTGTTGGTGGGAGATTCACCTACATTATTATTACCTGATACATTATAAATAACTTTATTTTTTAAGATGGCTTTCATTTGTAGACATAGAAATCATCTATACATTTTAAAATCATTCATCCAAAAACTACTTTTTAGTGCTTATGGGGCTAGTTTAATGGTCTAATAATATAGTATAATGTATTACATTATAAAACCACAGTACAGAACAAGAGAAAGAAATGAAATCACCAAAGGTTAGTATTTCCATCCTATCCCCACCCTATAATTCCACTCACATTTGAACTTTATATGTGATTTCTAATTAGTTCACTAATTACAGTGTAAACATTTCCCTTTTAGTCACAACTAAATAGAATTTTGGAAAGTTTCACAATACTTCTCTAAATAAGATAACCAGACATAAACAAGAATTGAGATATCCTACTATTATTGAAAATGTATGTTTCTGCAACTCCAGCCATTATCAGTAATAATGTAACAAACACCTTTGTGGTCTACTAGATCAAAGGCTTCTCAACAAATATTTATTGCATACCTGTTTATTCAAGGAATTATACTGGACAACTATAATACTAGAATATGCAAAATACCATGTCTCTATAAAAACAATATGCATTTCAAGTAGGGAAGATTTGTCCATAGACATCATAGTTATAGAAAGAAAAATATTGTTAGAGTTTACCAGCACGTTAATTCCTAATATTGAGCTGTACAGAAGAAGCGGATTTGGGGTTAAACTTTGAAGGAATGGAGAAGCAGTGAAATAAATAAAATTTGGTGGCAGGGAAGTTTGGAAATTGTATGAAGTAGAAAATCGGGAATTACCACCAGAAAAGACAGCTAGAGCCAATCTGAAAAGGACCTGAAAGATTCAGTTAGAGAACTTAGATTTTGTGTGCTACCTAATGGGGACAACACTGAAGGATTTATTTGGGGTTATGAAGATTTGCCAGATGAGAATATTGATTTAGAATGATCTATGCCTATACAAGGCATTGGATGGATAGAAGACAAAAGATGGACAAGTGGTCAGGAGTCTAGGAGATTCAGTCAATGTAACATGAAAGAAAGTGAAAACAAGGGTGATGGTGGTGACAATGATCGGGGCAAAAGAGTCTACTAAGTTGACAGGACCTGGCAGCACATGTATATGGGGGCCCTGGGGTGTGAGAAAGAGAAGATTTCTGACATAGAGGTGTAACTATGACAGAGAGCTCTTGTTCAATGAATAGAAAAACGGAAACCTCATTTTGAAGAAGCATAATATTTTAATGCACAGATATTTATCAGATGCTACTTTATAATGTCAGCCTGATCATATACTTTGTTTCATGAAAATTTAATGAAGTTCCTCTTAAATATTATTAGTTTCTCAAGTAATAAATAAGTAGCATATATTTCTTGTTTCTTTGAGGGTGGTCTTTTTCATAGTTCTGTCTCCCAAAGGATTAAGAAGAGTAACATGCCTTGAAAATATTTGTTGTAATGAACTAGATGGAACTGAAATTAGTTTTTTTTTTTCCCTTAAAGAGGATATGAGATGAAAAAATACTGTTCAATATAAAAAGACCAATGTTAGTGGGAAGGATAAACGCCAAATTTGGGACACTGGTTCACTTCTGAGAGGGAAGCAAAGATGGGATAAGGAAAGGGTACAAAAGGGGTCAAATCTGTATCTGATTTATTCTTAAAAAGCCTGAAGCAAATACAACAAAAATATTCAAACTGTTAAAGTTGGTTGGTGCTGCTGCTGCTGCTAACTTGCTTCAGTCATGTCCAACTCTGTGCGACCCCATAGACGGCAGCCCACCAGGCTCCCCCACCCCTGGGATTCTCCAGGCAAGAACACTGGAGTGGGTTGCCATTTCCTTCTCCAATGCAGGAAAGTGAAAAGTGAAAGTGAAGTCGTTCAGTCGTGTCCAACCCTTAGCGACCCCATGGACTGCAGCCCACCAGGCTCCTCCGTCCATGGGATTTTCCAGGCAAGAATAGTGGAGTGGGGTGCCATTATCTTCTCGTTGGTTGGTGGTGAGTGTCTAAGTATTTTTTATTATTGTTTTCTATAATGTTATGGTTGGTGATGCTTTATACTGAAATGTTTTTTAACTTCACAAAAACCAAATGTTGATATTACCATAAATATTATTAATATATTGTGACCCTAAAAATAAGCTAATTGTCTGGGAAAGAATAACAACTAGTGCTACATAAATTATTTTTGTGATATATCTAACCTCTTGAATGTTCTGTGAAGTCATCATTTTTTTTCAAAATCAACTAACTTCATTGAAATATATGCAGAATTTTGGAGGAAAGAGTGGAAAAAAGTGGCTTCCCTCATAACTTATGCTGAAAAAATATCTCTTCCTCTGGAATAATTTAAAAATTGACAATGAATACATAAATATTTGTTTTCTCTAATGCATTCAAGTCCAAAAGCAATAGGTATATGCAACCTACTCATCTGCAAAACTCTTAAATCTATTGACATCAATTTTGACACTTGCATAACCACATATTTTTAAAATTAGCTTAAAGTTCAAACTAAACAGCTTTAATCTTCTTAAATGAAATGAAAATGAAGGAACATTTCTAGAATTAGTTGTAATTAAATAGCATTACTACCATCATTATTAAAATAAACTTTTGTTTAAGCAATTATTATATGGTATTGAATTTGGGGCTAAGATATAGGATGAATTATTAAATAGATATTAACCAAAAAATGAGTTAAGGATGGAGTGATTCCTAGGGTTTTAGAGAAACAGTTCTGTACCTACAATAGAGATTTGTCATGGTCTGTGCTATTGCACTAATATTTTATGCCTCTTTGTTTGTAGTATACTCCCACATTGAATCTAGATTGGCACTTTTGCTTTGGTGAACAGGACTGAGAAAACCTGATGTAAGTGGAGGATTGATAAGTGCTTGGCATTTAGGCTTCCTCTCTCACTCCTTTTTTTTCACCATGAGGACAAGCCTGGGCCAGTGTGTGGATGGAGCTGAGTCAGGCAATTGTCTCATCTAAGACCTCAGCCCTATGACTAATCCCAACCAAGATCAGCAAGATCATCTTGCCAGCCATGGGCTTGTGAGCAAAGATGCGTTTTTTATTATATAATAAGTTTTGTGTGCTTTGGTACACATTATTATTGTTCCAGAGATAACTGATCCACACCTCAAAAAACATAATTTTAGCTTTCTTCACAAAATCCTTTTAGTATTACTACAATGACATAGTGCCCCATACTGTATCACTCAGTATATTTTGATATTTCATTATTGATTATCTAGTATCATTCAGAATAAATAAGATATATTTGACCTTGACAGATACAGGTAATTGTTATTCATGGACAGTTCCTTTTTAATAACATAACCACATTTATTTAAGAATGTGTTCTGATATCAAATGGCAGAGTATTCATGGACAGTTTTAAATGTAAACTAATCAATTTGTACCATTATAACCTGACAAAACCATAAACAGTAAATTACTCCTTCAACTTAAATTTTTTTCTTTTATTTTTTAAAGGTAGAGAGAGAGATGCATGATTTAGTTTTCTCGCCTATCAAAGATTCTACAAGGCCACCAAAAGACCCAGATAGTCAGCAGCATTTCTTATAGTAGAACAGGATTCACAAAAGTAGAAAACTGGATCTGATGCCATAAATTAAATCTTAATTTTTCAAAAATCATCTATGCTTTGATATAGAAAAAGCAACCAACAAACAAGTAAATGTACAGTTGCTGGATACCTATAGAGGATTAGAACGAGCCAGAGACGGAGAGAAGAGACGGCTAGATCAGAGAGAGGTCTAAGGAGCGTCCATGCTCTGTTCCTTACCTTCTGTAAAACAGGCTTCAGGCTCCAGAGATTCTTCAGGCTCAGCTTCAGGTTGTTCTCCCTCAGCGGGAGCTCCTATATCAACTGTGCTGCCTTCAGATGAACTAGTGGCATTTAACTTCTGAAAATCAATTCCACAGAAAAGCTTTTAAAATAGTTTCTTTAATCTATAATATAAAAATTCCAAAGGCGTGCCCTTAAGTCTTCTGTATTCATTTCCTTGATCTGTAATTTAAGAATATCTTAAACATGATGCCAGTCCGCTTTGGTAGAGGTGGGGGGTCACAAGATTAGATACAGCACCACAGTACTTTTTTTCCTTTAAAAATGTGGTGCTAACAACTTAAGTAATCTTTGATTAAGCTCCTGTATAAAGAGAGATTCTGAAATAAAATCATGCAGAGCTTAAATAAGCTGCCAGAGTTGTATGGTAGTCTGTGATCTTGCTTTTGTGAAGTAGTTTAGCTGGTTTTATTCTAAAATTGTGACCCAACCAACGGAAGCTGCACAAATGTATTTTCATGTCAAATGCAGAAAAGATTTGATCAAACGCACATAAACAGCAAAGTCTAAATTTATCCACTTTTCATTGACATGAAAACATATACCACTGGTTGTTATTAAACATATTCTCTAATTTTCTAATTCTGAAAAGAGCAGCACATTGTTAGCTTTATAGCAAGAGCCGATTGTTTGCATTCTCTTTGGCCAATGCACTCCCGTGTTTCATTGTGCATTTGGAAACTACTTGTTACTCTGGCACTCTTACCTCTCCAGGTAATAAAGGCAGAAATGAATCTTTGGTTGCTGTTTTGTTTTCCTTTAAGTTAAATCAAATACCACCGAAAGAAAAATATAATACAAAGAAGTTGTTTTAAATCTTGAAATGCAACAAACGTTAGCCAAGTCAGGTCGTTCATGGGGTCAGCATAAATGAAGGGATCCAGTCTTTAACCCGGTCTTAAAATGCTGCAGGAACGACACAGGGCCAGGTATGAGTGCCACATGGAATCAGAGTAGTTTGGGCCACAGCATTCTCGGACCTGTTACAATGTTATTACTATTAGTGCATAACATTAGGAGATGGCTGAGCTGACAGGAGCTACTTTATAAAGGGGATGAGGTAAGCACATGATAAAATGCACACTGAAGTATGTTGAACCCATTCTAAAATAGATGTTCTGCTCAGTACTACTGGAAACATTTTATTTATATTTGGGCTAAGGATTCTATGGATTTCCCTAAGAAGCTGGTTCCTTTATTTTCTGAAAATAATTTTCTTTATATAAAATATTTCCTTGGCATAGTGGTGTGGATAAAGTAAAAATATTTATACACACTATAGATATAACAGAAATACTTTTGTGTATAATTTAACAATACCACTGATAGAAGCATAAATATCATAGGTCTCCTCCATTAAAACTAGTTTAGGATTATTTTTAAAATCAACCAAACCATTTAAAATTAAGGATTACATATTATAAGGCACTTGAAGTTTATTGATTTCTTTTTCTACTAACCAATTATATCACAACATTGGACAGATACTCAATTATAGTATCTTTGTTTTTACAATTTGAATATACAGTATTCTAAGATGAAATATTACATGACTTTTTCTAATTTCCTATCCTTTATAGCTAAATTATCCTATCAATCTTATTTACATGAAGATGTTATTGCATTTGGGACCTGAAATATTGATCATATTATTTACTGGATATTGAAACATGACATAAGTAATCAGAATAAGTGAAGCATAGTTATAACTAATCTAACTACAAACAGCCCAAACAAGAAATGGAAAACATTCTTTTCAGGGAAAAGGATCACACTGCAATTACGGGGTTGGTTAGGGATTAGGGGATGATTCTAGGTTTACTGTACCCCACTTTGCCAGGATTCACTAGAGAATTTCTTTGATGATCCATTTTCAGAGCGCTCCATACTGGTGAATGGCTGCATCAGAACTTGCAGCAGTGCTAGGTATATACAGCTCAGGTACTCTATAAATATTCTTTAGGGAAGGTGGGAGGGAGGTTCAGGATAGCGGGAAAAAGGTATACCAGTGGCCGACTCATGTTGATGTATGGCAAAAATCATCACAATATTGTAAAGTAATTATTTTTCAATTAAAATTAATTTTAAAAAATCAAAAACGAATGAATGAATGAGCTTCTTCATAAAAGAATGAAGGCTAGTCCTTGATAGTGACTAGCAGAAGTCACCAGACAACATTCCATGGAATCTTGGTTTAAAATATTCAAAAGTTTCCAGATGATCTCTGTAACATCAACTACAATACCTTTCATTTAGTGTGGTGTCTTAGTACCGACACTGAATTAATAGATATCTTTCTAATTGAAGTCAGACATTTGTATAGTTAGAGGTCAGATTATTTTTTAAAGGTGCAACATAAAAGTTTTGTGTTTCTAGAATATGTATCTCATCAGATTTAACCCTCTGAAGCAAAGATCATGCTTTTGTCATCTCTGCCTCCCTAGGAACTATCACTAATGCTTGTGTTTAATAGATGTTCATTGAATAAATGAATGAATGCCCAATTCAGGAACTCTTTTATCCTACCACTAACTACTTCTAACACCTCCTATCTTTTACATTCACATTCAAGGGAATACACATAACATTCTCTCGTCAGTACAGAGAAACACAAATCTCTTCCACATTCTAACTTGCGTAAGTAATGACCAACGACCTTTAGAATCAGAAGCTGTCTAAACAACAGGCTTCCAATTAATCAGACCTAAGATGAAACTATAATATAAACTATGAAATAAATAAAGTGTATTAATTCTGGAAAGTATTAGGAAAGTATTAGGAAAACTGACACTAACTCATTTTGACAATGCCTTTTCTCTTTCTACTCTATGTACATGGATCTACAATTCAGCAGTGAATGGAACCTCTCTAAGGAAAGGCAATCTCATCCTTCTCCATCTTCCTCCTCAAGTGGAACAGCACAGGATCTGCCTGTTACATGATACTTGAGTACCTTTACTTGTTCTACAAATTAAAAAGCTAGGGTGTACATTAATCCTCAACACCAACCAATCCAGTGTCTAGTTAGAGAAAGAAATGTGGCTTTAATTATCTTGTCAAAAGGCATACTGAGTTAGTAGCTGGATTCAAGGTCTTCTGTATTCCACTTTGTTAGGATTCCCTAGAAAACTATTTGATGATTCATGAGGTAAGCCAATCTTTATCAATTTAAAACATTTAGTAGATGTGACATGTAACTAAACATTGTAGGTTCAGAATAGTGCTTGGGATACTGTGCTTCCCAGGTGTCATGACCATGAACTTAGTATTAGTTTGTTATAGTCACATTCTTATATGTATTAATATAAAGTTAATATAAAGTTAAATATACATTGGGACATTTCATTAAAAACCTTACTTTAAATAACAATCTTAAGATGTAGGCAAGAAATTCTGATTTATAAAACCTTTCCTGACAACATCAATTCAAGGACTTTCTTAAAATCACATGAGGCAAATATCATAGTATTATAAAATATGTTAACTAAAACAGTTAAAATGCATTAAAGAGTCTATAAAATCCAAACGAATCAAATTAAGAATATAAAAACCTTTCAGCTTCAGATAAGGTTGTAATCTCGATTAATTCTAACTACAGTACAAATCCACCAATTAGAATTGTCAAATGTACATCATTTATATGGAATTATCAGTACTAATATACTTAAAAGAATAACTTTCAAATAAAGCTTCTCTGTAAATTTTCCAACGTAGGCATCATTCACAGCAAAATGCCACATGACTAAGAGAGCAAAAAATTAACCACTTAGAAATAAAACCAGTTCTTCTTCACTTTGGTAAAATTTAGATGTTTAGGTTCCCTTATTATCATCTGTGCTTATTTACTGGAAGACAAGTGAACTGAAGAATACTATTAGTACAGCCCTTCCCTACTCAAACCTTAAATTTGGATGTCCTCCAATGTCAGGATAGTCAAGAAATCAAACACGCATAGAGAATTATTTGCTATGCCTGGCATTGGCAATCATTTATTTTCAGGTGAAATATTAGCTGAACTTTTATTTTTTTAAGTGAAAGTTTCATGGTACATGGTTCTCACTACTGAAAGTCTGCGAGGTCCCTCAAAGTGCCGGGTCACCATAACCATAGGAGTTAAGCAGGGCAGAATTGTATTTTGCTTAATGATCTGATAAATAAATATCAAGTTACAATATTTCATTTCTTATTTTTAAACACTATACTTCTAACTTTTACTTTCCACATCACTGACAAACTATTACCAGATATCTGCCAAACTCATACTCCTTCTCTCAGAAAGTAGAAGCATTTTTAAAAACATAACACAGAAAAGGGACAGAAACATCATTTTCTATTAAGTTTTTCAAAGGTACACTTTTTTCTTACTATGAAGTTAAAGTATTTTTAAGAAAATGTAAACAATAGTCAATAAAAGAAACTGGGATTTTTTTTTTTTTAAAAAAAGAGAGACAATTAAAATATAGATTAAATCAAGTATTCCATATCTATTTTGGTCACCAAGAATGACAATTCTTTGCTCCATGTGGATCCTAATTCTAGTCTGTACTTAAGGAATTCTAGGTCATTTTATGTGAAAAATCCTAACATCAAAGTAATGAAAGTGATGGTTATGGTTCCTATGGGATAGGCTAAAGTGACACATTAATAATAGAAAGGAATTATTCTTCTTAGTAAGGAAAAACAAAATCAAAACTGTTATTATCATCGTATTACATTATTCAAATAACCATTTTTGTCTTTATAACAGACACATTTCAAAACTCTGTAATCCATAAATAGCAAAGTTTTAAATATCTTTCTTGGGATGGCAAAAATAACCCTTAAGTCCCAAAGATTCATGTTTGGTCAATTTTTTTTTTTTCTTACGTTTAGGATATTTAGAGCTTTTTAAAAATTCTTCAATCACTATCCCACTGGAAAACTTTCCCTTGAAGATTTATACATTCTCCAGGATAAAATTATAGTTGGGTTTTTACTGAAACCATTCTACCACTGCTTACCCAAACCTCCCCTACCCAGCCTTCTCTCCTTTCTGACTCCCTGTCCTAGAATTCAGTATACTGCTCTCCTAGGGCTTCTCTGGTGGCCCAGTGGCAAAGAATCCGCCTGCCAGTGCAGGAGAATAGGGTTCGATCCCTGGGTTGGGAAGATACCCTGGAGAAGGAAATGGCAACTCACTCCAGTATCTTGCCTGGGAAATCCCAGGGACAGAGAAGCCTTGTGGGCTACATTCCGTGGGGTCACAAAAGAGTTGTACATAACTTAGCAACTAAACAACAATAATAACTCAGAGAATAAGAAAACTAATCTTTCTAAGAAACTCTTTCTAAGAAACCTTTCTAAGAAAACTTTCTAAGAAACCTCTTTCTAAGAAACTAGGGAAAAGAAGCTATTATCTTAAGGAGTCAAATTTCATACTTTTCTGAAGAATTAATGCATAACAGGAAAAAATAATTCTCTCTAGTTACTGTGTATATGGGTATCTGTTTTATTTGGGGGTCTTAATTTATATGATTAATGATATTGGTCTCATTCTTCCAGTATATAGGGTATTATCTTTCATGAATATAGAGTGCCAGTGACTGAATATTTTGTTCCAAAATATTTTTTAAAATGCTCCCCCAAATCCATGATCGTTGCTGCACCCAAAGAGCCAAATGTGCTTATGTTAGGGTTGTTTTATGCTTTTAACGGCAGGAGAGGAAACTGCGTCTAAATTACAAAGCATTTAATTAACATTTCTTGAAACAAATTAAATTGGGTTGAGCAATTTGGTTAACATATTTTAGTAGAAAACTGTGATTTAAACATCAGGAAATGAAAAGTTCTGCTAAATGGAGCCTACACTCACTGCCTTAGCTGAATGACTAGTAGGTCCCTTCATCTAATAAATATGAAAGGAGTAGAGCTCATATTGGTTTTCTTTCTATATGAATTGTGTTGCATGATATATTTAAACAATATTCTTTAAGAGAAAGTTTCCCAGAAGTTTTAGTGAAACAAAGGAGAGACAAAAACATAAAGTATAGAGGAGCAATATAATGAAGAAAGTAGATTTCAGATCTTTTTTCAGAATGAATATACCATCTATAACATTTTTGTTTGTTTATTTTTGTTCCTTCTTTCTTTCCTTCCTATCTTTTCTTTTTGGTGTACAAAAGAAATTCATTTCCTTTTCTTTCATTCTCAGGAGTTTTAGGGGTAAATATCAACAGATTTTCTAGGAGAATTGTATTCTGAAGGCAAAATACTCTTGGTCAAGTGCTAAATAGAGCGATACCATTTTCTCTGAAATGAAGCAGATAAAAATTGTACCAGTGCAGCTGGCAGCAAAAACATAACATTCCATTTACATTATTATCACATTAAAATATCCTTTAGAAAGTTTGCACATGAATAAGGGGTTGCTCTAACTTGCAGATTACCCTTCAGAAAAATTTAATATGGCACTGAACAACAAATTACAACAAAGGACACTCATGGGGCTTTATTAACTTAAGAAAAGGGCAGAGGTGTGAAAGCGCCCTGGAAGAGTTTTTCAAAGAGTACCTTATATTTCTCCTTTAGACCCTTAGCATGTTCAAAACTCTGTAATGTTAAATGAAATTAAATAATCTATAAACGCATGCACTTTTATTTTTCACTGAATGTAATTTCCATAAAAATCTATGTAAGAAAATTAGCAGCTACCTCATTTTTTTAAAAGTTAGGGTTGCCAGACTTGCCTGACCATGCTTTATGACTCAGCATAAGAGCAGCTGTGCATGTTTTTATTTTACTGCCAATGGATGGGCAAGGAATGTAGCTGAGTAACATGCAGGCCAGTCAAAATTCATTTAGAAACTAATTATATTTATATATGTAAAATTTGCTTAGGTAACCTGGGTAAAAGTGGTGGCAGGAGTCTCTGGCTGGTTAAAAAGCACCAGAGCTGCATTCTTGATGGCTCCAGCTTGCTTTTACCCCTGTGAGAAGTAAGAACGGTAAGCAGTGAAGGTCACCACATTGCACTAGTAAATGTTACTTTGAAAAATAATCATTCAAGCATGGCTTAAGTTATTAAAACTCTATAAAAGAAATCAAGCATTTGAAATCAAAAGTATGAAAGGAATGACATTACATATGGTCACAGTAACTTTAGTTAAAGCATACAATTACCATATGAATTTAAAATTATATACTCCAGAGAATCTACAGAAAGCTGTCAAAGAATCACACAAATTTGGCAAAGATAAAATAGAAGAGGATTTAGTTCAAACACCTAAATAATCTTTGTGTCCACTCGGTTAGTCTGCCTTAATTCATTATAGGCATTCCAAAAATTAAAAGGTGCTTTATTTTTTTCCTTTAATATTTCAAATCATTTAAAAAGGATATCATTCAGTATGAAACATTCAGTATGATATCTTATTCCATTTGTTAATACTTCACATGTGATATTTAATACCACAATCCAACCCTACCAATTAAGAAAATGACCAGACAAAACTAACTTGAAGGCAGAACCCTAAAAAGATATCTCAGGTGGGAATATTTGTAATTCTTGAATACTTGTTTCAGTTCTCTTTTGTTTTCTAGTGTAGCGTTACCAAAATGCCAGAAGATTGGAACTTGAACATAGGCCCTTCCTAGACTATTGCTCTAATCCTTTATTTGTTTATGAGTTTATATTTAAGAAGTTTTACATAAAGCCATAAATGAAAATTTTACCAAATGATATATTTTAAAACACAAGTAGCAATCTCTACACAAGTACTGAAAAGACTCCACAGCTAAAACAACAAAATAATTCTACTTTCAACTGGCAGACCAGCTCTCTGCCTCCCATTCCAAAGCGGTGACTTCACATGTGTTATTTTGGAATACCTAACTCAAATGGAAAACACATGAAAATGTCTAATGTTTACAAGAGAAACTGAGAAGAGAGTTTTGATTTTTCCTACTATAAGCCCCACCTTACTAGATATTTCTCTAATGTGAAACACAATGGTTGGAGATGAGGCAAAATACATGCTCTTTTGGAGAAGTTTGAGGTTTTAAAATTTCTGAAAATTAAGAATAGCGAATGTCAAGTTATCCTACCTCAAAAGATACTCAAACTTAGCCAAAGGTTTAAATGGACTGGTGACTTCAATGTTTGATTCATCATAATTCATTTTTAATTAACACCATAAATTAAACATGTGCTGTGCTATGCCTAGTTGCTCAGTCATATCCAACTCTGCGACCCCATGGACTATAGCCCACTAGGCTTCTCTGTCCATGGGGATTCCTCAGGCAAGAATACTGGAGTGGGTTGCCATGTCCTCCTCCAGGGGATCTTCCCAACCCAGGGATTGAACACAGCAGGTGGATTCTTTATCATCTGAACTACCAGGGAAGCCCAAGAATACCAGAGTGGGTAGTCTATCCCTTCTCCGGGGGATCTTCCCAATCAGGAATTGAACTGGGGTCTCCTGCATTGCAGGCAGATTCTTGGCCAGCTGAACTAAATTAAAGATACATTAAAAATAAAAATTGACCTCCCTTATTCTAAAGGAGATATTTACTATTAGGTAAAATAATGAGAGGGGACTACATATTAAAATTTAATGACCCAATTCTATTTTCTAAATGCTGACCTTAGTGTCTGGGCTTCCCTGATGACTCAGATGGTAAAGAATCTGCATGCAATGCAGGAGACCTGTGTTCCACCCCTGGTTGGGGAAGATCCCCTGGAGGAGGGAATGGCTACACACTACAGTATTCTTGCCTGGAGAACTCCATGGACAGAAGAACCTGGCAGGGAAGTCCATGGGGTCACAAAGAGTCAAACACTAAGTGACTAACCCTTAGTTTCTAGAAACTTACAAGAAATTAGCCCCCACCATTTCAGCATAGCCCAGCCAAATACACCTATCCAAAATTTAATTAACTAGATATTAAGATATTATTCAGCTTTAAAATAATGATCTTATTAGTGTACATTTGAGTTCAACTAATTACAGCAATTATTTGCTCCAGGCTATAAGGTTTTTTAAATTTCCCCCTTGAATCTCATTGTTATTTTGTGACAATTCTAGTCACAAAAGTAATACTAGGTATTACCTGGAGAAGGCAATAGCAACCCACTCCAGTACTCTTGCCTGGAAAATCCCATAGAAGGAGAAGCCTGGTGGGCTGCAGTCCATGGCGTCGCGAAAAGTTGGACACGACTGAGCGACCTCACTTTCACTTTTCCCTTTCCTGCATTGGAGAAGGAAATGGCAACCTAGTCTAGTGTTCTTGCCTGGAGAATCCCAGGGACAGGGAGCATGGTGGGCTGCCGTCTATGGGTGTCGCACAGAGTCGGACACGACTGAAGTGACTTAGCAGCAGCAGCATGACCTTGCTACCTAAATGTTACTTTTAGTAATTATATTTAAACTTTCTCTGAAGTTAATGTTTAATACCTACTTCTACCTAATCCCTGAATTAGCAATACTATCTTACAAATAAGAACAAACAGAAATAGCATCTTTTCCCATTACTATATAGGATAAATACAATAAAACTGATTAAAAAATCTAAGATTCCTTTCTTAGAAATACATTTTTGCTCTAATTTTATTAACTGATCCCTAATTTTTGTGACACTGTTTCACTGCTTAAATTACATCTTTCAGTGTCTCCAACTTTCCCAAATCATCATTCTTAGGGTGAGAATAATAATAGAGGTCTTTCTGTTTCCTGCCAATCAATTAAAATGACAACAAAGAATGAATCTTTGTTTTTGGTTGTTATTTTTATTTGTTTATGAAAGTGTTAATTGCTGGGAATTCTGGCTTTCTGTGTAAACAAACATTAAGGGTTTAAATTCCTTCTCTTTATTCCCAACATATGCTTATTAATCTATAAATAAACCAAGAATATACCCTGGTATTTATACTCTTCTGGTAAATCAAAGAATTCTTTAAATTACCAAGAGTCTTACTGTAGTTGGAAAATTTAGAATTTTACATTTAGACAGCATGCACTGTGCTCAGTAGGGTTAAAGATATTTTCAACCTGATTCTTCATCACTACCTTCATGTCCTTCAAACAACTGTTTACTTCAGGAAACATGAAACTACAAGTAAATATCAAGCCAAGATCCCAATGATACTTCCATTAAAAATATGCCTGTGAAAACTAAATAAAATCACATTTTATGTTATTCCATAAGAGCAAAGAATGTAGCAAAATGAGGATTGGAATTGCCCCTCACCAAGCATTTTTCTAGTATACACAATAAAATACCATCATGGGAAAATTATAAGGAAGAAAGTAGATAAACTGAGGCAATTTTCACAAATAAAAAATTATTTTAAATCTTTTTTAAAATTTATATTAACCTGAATATTAATATCATCAGCAACTCAGAATGGTGACTACTTGAAAGAATGAGTTAACTATCATTTGCTTAGCTATATACTATTATATTGTCAATTTATCTATCACCAATTTTGCCACAGAAATTGTGTCAATAGGTATTTCCTATTTTCTTATAGAAAGAAAATAATTTTTAAAAGTCTGGATGGTTTAAAGCAAACATAATACCAAAATATCTTCTTATGTAGAAATTCCTACCTCTTTGCTTTCTTCCATATCTGACTCGCTGCTGAATTCTTCAGTATTTAAATTTTCAAAGTCAGACTCTCCGACAGCAATTGGTACAGTCACAGTGAGGCTGGGGTTGTTTATGAAGGACATGTAATCACTTTCATCCACGACATATTTCTCTACACTGCTGCCTATGCCACTGGTAGTTCCATTGCCATCTTTGAGATAATTGAGGTCTTTGCCTATTTCTATAGTGGTATGGTTGGAAATACAGCTGTCTTTTTTGTTATTTAGATCTTCAAGAGGTTTGATTTCATCTAAAGCTTTCTGCTTTCTAACAAAGGCTTTCTGAATAAATTCACGTATTTTTCTCTTAACAAAATCGATTCCTTTCTGCATCCTTCCCACAGCAATCTGGAGATTATTCATTTCATTATCATCATCAGTGGCGGCAAGATTGTCAGAACTGAATGAACTCAAGAGTAAGGCCAGGAAGAGGTTCAGAACCTAAAACACAATAGGAAAGCTGGTGATCAAAACATTCCATTGTTTCTATTGCTCTGAACTACAAATTTTCCAAAGTTGTTCTTACATCTCACTTTTTGCTAATAGATATTCTTTCTAATTTATGATAAGCTATCCTGGAAAAAAAATACCCGGCCAATAATACTAAATTAACACTATTTACATTTTAATCATTGCAAGATTACTAAAACCACTGCTATGTAAAACTTCTATATTAAGTTCAATCCCAAATGAAAAATTTTAGCTATTTAGGTAACTATACAATGAAAAAGAAAAAAAAAGTTTTATTTGGGATGTTAAATATTTTCCCCATGTAACCTGGGTTTTCCAGGACACTGATAATTTATTATACTTTTATTCCTAAACCAAAGATGATTCCACTATATTTAAATATTATTTTATTTTTATGTTTGTACCTATTCTTGCACTTTAGATAATTTGTCAATTTAGAAAAAATATATACCTACCAACAGATCAAAACTCTCAGTTTTTGGTTCAGAAAATCATGGCCACTAGATTTATACAGTAGTTGGAAATAGTATAAAGAAACGGTTACAGACCACTAATTAGTCTAACAACTTAAGTCTTCAAAAATAGGACCCACTGATATGGGTTTGCAAAAAGATTAGTGACCATAAATCTGCTATGTACACTCAAAAAGAGGAAATTTACTAAGAAATAGAGCACTCTCATGGGCATAAGACCAAGTATATGAGTCCTTGATCATTCAAACAGACAGAATAATGACAAAAAGGATACGGCTCTGAAGGGGTCCAAAGACAAAAAGTAAATAATACAGAAGAGGAATCCTTGGAAAGGTTTTAAGTGGAACTCCAATGAAAAGGATGCTGCATTCTTGCTATATTTCTATCTTTCTAATCGGTTAATGAGCCTCAGAGTTCCTTTGTCTAACCAGTTATGAGTCAGTCTAACCAATGGTGTTCAGAAAGGCAAAAACCTATAAGACCCAACAAGGACTACACATAATTCTGTGAGTCTATACTGACATCTTTCAGTTACCATACCATGGTTGCTAGTATTTGTACAAAGACCCGCTCCTTCACATCTGAAATTTACCAATAAAATTGTATTTTATTGTGATTTGCCTTGAATGTATTATTTGGATAAAAAGAGATGAAAGAGAAAAAATTAAATGCTACATTTTGGGTTTTATCCATAATAAAACTGAATTTTGGTACCATACTTTTTTCTAGATTTGATTTATTAATTCATTAATGAACTTTTTCTATTAGGAACTTTTTCTTGACAAATATTAGTCAACCTTCCCAGAGTGAGATCCGACTATAGTTCCTCTCAAAGCACTGGAGCAGGTATCTATTACGTGTCATTACATTTACTTATGTAATGTAATTTTTCACATTAAAATTAAAGCACTGGGTAAGAATCAAGTTTATGTCAATTTTCTCAGTGCTAAGCTTACAAGACTGTTCTCAGGAGTCAGTTAAAGGATCCACGTGGCCCTCACAAAGCTACTGGCACATGGTAAAGTGCCAGTTTGAGAAAGTTTAGCTGTTATATCACTGTTACTATGATCCAACCTAGTCTCTGTTATACTGTCTTCAATTTGTCTTTTTGTTTGTTTGTTTTCAATCTAATCTCTTTTTCTAGACCTCCTTTATTACCAAAGGGTATTGATCAGCATAACAGCTGACCAAGGTGGTGGGGGTGACCAAAGGCAATTTAAAGGAATACAGTTCAACAACCTTACTCAGGAACTTAAACCTGGGATCCTGTTTCACACATGGTCATGGACAGACTTGATAGCTCACTGAGTGAAGCTGTTTCTTTAATATCTCCCCAGATCATTCTCTTGGAATAATAATTTCCATTTGGGATTCAAGATTGAAACATATTGTCTGTATCAATACTTTTTCTAGCCTGATTTTTAATTGGTGAGAAAAGCTCATTTTCACATCCCTCTTGTGTGCTAATGCCCCACTTAGAGATAGAGGTGGCTACTTCTAGATGTGGTAATCTTAAAAAAAAATGTATCCTCTTTCAGCAGCACCTATCTTGAACCCTTAAGAGGATTTCTGGCCATAGTGTTAACAAACCCAGATGATAGCATGGGAAAAGCAATCTACAGCCCCACCTCTGTCTTGTGTGTGGACTAGGCAGTGATTACTTACACCTCTTGTGGTCAAGCATTACATGGAAGTTTATGTGTGTTTACAGGAGGTTATGCCAGCTTGTCTTTGGGGGACATTAACCTTTTTGGTGAAGATGAGAAGGAAGAATTGTAAGAAGTAGTGCACCAGGTTCAGTCAATCTTATTTAAGGAAATGTGATATGAACATATTTCCTTAATAGTGATAAACATGACAGATATGATTACCAACTTAGTTACTCCAGAAAACATATACAAGATATCACAAAAGAAGGAATACTTTTTAACTTCTAGTAAATCAGGAGATTCTTTAATTTTTTAAAAAAGGTACAGAATTTAAATATATGCCACTAGGTGGAAATTATTATTTTATATATTATACCATTTTATGTATATGTAGCAATCCAAATTAATATAAATGACATCCATAGGTATGAATACTTCCTGAAATTCTCTTTTCAACTTGAAATCCTTTGTACAGTTAGAGAGATGTGTCCTATTTCAGTAAACTAAAGATGATATGTGGTATGTTGAATTTCTTTAAATTCACTGTGTTTTCTGGCTACATAAATTCTACCCAAATTCCACTTGCTCACTGCCACTTTCCTGATAAAAAGACATCTGTAGCTTTCAACTGTCTACAGGAAAAAAATATTCAACTTGGTAATGCATAATCAGCCTTTCACAAATTAAACTCTACACAGTCTGGCCTCAAACACTTTCTGCTACCCCCACTATGAATTTTCATTGCTTGTGTCCAGTCTTCTCACGCATTGCTGGCATAAAGGATTCTGTTCTCTGCCTTCTATTCTCTTCTTCCAATGTATGCCAAACATATAAATGAAATCAAATCAAATCTAAAATACAAACCAACAACATTTTCTCTGTTTTTCTTCTAGGTAGCCCTGTGATCATTTCTTCCTATTCCATGCATTCTTGCATCTTCTGAAAGCAAGCAAGTTATATCTGGAATTGTAGTGGTTTTAAAATTATTTGATGCTCATCCCTTCAAAAGTTAAAGTCTAATCCCTTTTTCTTAAATGTGAGCTCTTTTTAATGACTAGTCAACAGAATATTGCAGAAGTGACAGCATGTGACTTCAAGAGTAGAACATAAAAAGAGTTTCCTCCTTGCCCTTTGCTTTGTGTCTTGTGCTCTGGCAGAAAAAGCCAACTGCCATGTCGTGAAAGTAATCAACTCTATGGCGAGGTCCACGTGGAGAAGCTGAAGCCTTCTACCAACAGCCAGTAAGGCTGAACTGGGACCTCTCACCAATAGCCATGAGAGTGAGCCTTATTAGAAGTCAATTCTTCAATCTTAGTCAAGATAACTGTCTCCCATCAACATTTTGATAGAAATCTTTTAACTAACCCAGGGCCAGAACCAGATAAGTGGTTCCCAAATTTCTGACCCAGAGAAACTATGAGATAATTAATAAATGTGTATTGTTATAAGCCACTGTTCACATTTCTGGATTGTACACTATTCATGTTCCTTATTATTTTAAGAACAGGTCAGAATTAACAACAGGATACTGAGAAGACTGAAATATTGCAAAAAATAGAAATAAATGATTTTTTTTGTTTTTTCCCTTTTCCTTTTCTCTTCCTCTGGGGGACTGAGTCAATCAGTCCACCCTAAAGGAAATCAGTCCTGAATATTCATTGGAAGGACTCATACTGAAGCTGAAACTCCAATACTTTGGTCACCTGATGTGAAGAACTGACTCATCTGAAAAGATCCTGATGCTGGGGAAGACTGAAGGTAGAAGGAGAAGGGGATGACAGAGGATGAGATGGTTGGATGGCATCACCGACTTGATGGACATGAGTTTGAGTAAGCTCTGGGAGTTGGTGATGGACAGGGAAGCTTGGCGTGCTGCAGTCCATGGGGGTGCAAACAGCTGGACATGACTGAGCCACTGAAATGAACTGACTAGGGGATTGGAGGTTACTTTTAATGTGAAAGAAAATGAAGTCTATAAATTGCAGACTTCAAAATATTGGTTACAATAGTCCTTGTTCTATTCCACTGAGTTGGGGCCTGGTCAAGCAACTTAGTATAATAAATTTAACATATAAGAGTCTGATCCCTCTCACATAAATCTATTGTCTTTTCTTCCTCAACCACTGGGTCCACTATTTCCTGGCTTGGGATGGTCTACTTTCTTCTCACATCTCAGTTAAAGATATTTGCAGGTCTGAACTCTTTGACAAAGCCTTCTGTGATGATCCTTACAAGTGCAAAGCAACATTTCCATCTTGTGAACTTTACATATAACACTTTGCTTTCACATTTTTTTCACTTACTCTTTTTATTCCTGTTTGAGTAAATGTCCTATCATTGCGCCATATATATTGTCCTACCATCGATCCCAGGCCTCCAGGACTCAGTAGACGTGTGTTGGGCATAGTTCATTTTACACAGAAATGATAACAAATGATTCTTGAGTTAGTGTTACTTGTTCATATTGTTGTTTCTATGCAACAAATACTGATGTACTTTCAATGGACTGAGATGATCATTATTTTTTTCTTAAACTCCAACTTGTAGAGAACCCAAACGCGAAACGTTTTCAAGTGACAGTATTGTTAGTATTTATAAATAAAATGAATGACTGTCTAATAGCACTGCCATGCTTTAGCACAAGAACTGAAAGATGAAAGCCAAAAATGGTCCTCTCCATGGAACAGTAAGGGGTACAGAGATGAAGAACAACTTTGGTTCAAAAGGTATTTTAAGAATTTGTGTTATGTGCCAATTACAGTTCAATATAGCTGGAAAAAAATCTAAAATAATGTAAGCAAATATTAAAAAGAGTTCATGTAGATTTCTTTAGTCTGATCTATAACTGACTCCTGCCATCATGAAGAATTGAAACTTGATTTAAAAAAAAAATATACAAAACATTCCTGATGGTTACATTATCTTTTACTGAAAATGAGAAAAATGTTTTACCACATACCACCAGGTTTCCAATGACCATGACCATCATGA
This sequence comes from Odocoileus virginianus, assembly GCF_023699985.2. Lineage (NCBI taxonomy): Eukaryota > Metazoa > Chordata > Mammalia > Artiodactyla > Cervidae > Odocoileus > Odocoileus virginianus. The sequence goes on from NC_069686.1 coordinate 24,252,576, forward strand.
AGACAGTGAGGCACATGGTTTGACCGGCGACCTCCATGCAGTCCCACATGGTCTCTATCCACTCTCCACACAGCACCCGGAACACAATCAGGAAGGAGTGGAAGAAGTCATGCATGTGCCAGCGGGGGAGCTCACAATCATTGGAAATCTTGCAGACACATTCTTTGTAGCTCTTACCAAAGAGCTGCATGCCGACCACGGCAAAAATGAAGACGATGATGGCCAACACCAAGGTGAGGTTACCCAGAGCCCCTACAGAATTGCCGATGATTTTAATTAGCATATTCAGGGTGGGCCAGGATTTTGCCAACTTGAAAACTCTAAGCTGAAAACAGAAACAAGGTCATTACTGCTCTGCATTTGGAAGAATTTGTATATTTGTTTACAGGTAAAGTCTACAATGTCTCAGTTTTAGGTGATGGGTTATTTCTGTGCCAAACTGTTGTCTATATTTTTCATTCTGAAATAGTATATATTATAAATAAAATAAGAATACAGTTTTTTTTAATTGGCATTTAAATTCCAGAATCTTACATAAGCATTTATACTATTCTTTTTGTTTTTCTGTAAGGAACTGAAATACCTAAAATTAATGGTGATTAAATTCACAGAAACTGCTTCAGAGAAGTAGAGGCTCTAGTAGAGTCTCTCATTATTTAAAAGCCCGAAGTGGATATATTTTTCAGTGTACCTGAAATATGCTGAAATGCACAAGTGTAAACAATATTAACACTTCAATTAGGGAAGATACAAAGGAAAAACCAACTAATTTCTTTAAATCTTAGACTGCTTTGACCTTTAGCATGTTGTAATATTAGGCTGTATTTTAAAGGAGATTTATTATATTCAAATAAGAAATACTTGAACTTGAATAAAAAGCTGTATTTTGTCAACCTTTATGTCTTCAGTGATTTAGTTAATCAACTCATTATAGTGCGTAAATGGCTTGCCACCTCTATGCCTGATACATTGGTTGTATTAGCTCATAAAAACCTCTAGAGTATGATTTACCCTTAAACAGTATCAGCATTTTATTTCTGATGCTTCTGTAAATATCAAGCTAAGAGTAGTGCATTATTTAATGGCAACTAAGTGACCCAAAGGAGCAAAGATAAGAACCAAAATTTTTAATTTATTCCCAGAGAACAATTAATGCAAAAGAGCCTGATATACTAAGAAAGACATTAGTGATATTATGCTTTGTACTTTCCTAGACTCCATCACATTATCATAAAGACTTACTAAGCTTTTTAAAAGTAGTTGCCCATATTTACTTGTTATATAATCACTGCTAATTTTTTTTTTTCTTTTATTCTTCTAACTTCAAATGAGATCCACAGCTAAAGACTAGGAAAGGAAATCACAGCTCTAAGGATCTTAACAAATATTTGAAAGTAGTAAGGAAATTTCTAAACAGACTTGATCATAAATTCTTGAAATTAATCACCCTTAAGGTAGGTTGCCTATAGGAATCTATCTTTACTACCTATATACAATGACTGTTGTTTGAAAATAAATCACAGAAAGCTGGAGCCAATTCAAATAAACAGCACAATAAAAAATATCAAATTTTAAATGGAAATGGGTCCAGTGATATTTTTTTGTCTCTTAATTTAAAAAGATCCCTAAACTCATTAAATATAAAGAACAAATGAAGGATCCTTTCCTTAAAATTAAAATATTATACAGGCAACTTTCTTAGTGGATTTGGCAACTTCCTGACCTGGCTGAAGGCACAGATGATAGGAGCTCTGTCCTCTTTTCTGTGCCTCTACCCAGTCCTGAGTCTTGAATTCTATGGGGGCAAATTGGGCAACTTCATAATCTCTTAGCCTCTGGTAGAGAGAAGAGCCCATCCAAAGCCCCAGTCAAGTCCCTTATTATGGTTAAGCAAACCCCATATAGCTGAGAGGTATGTATTGTATTGTTTAATTTGATTTGGGATTATGTATGACCTCCATTTTCTCTCTTCCCATTAGCCTTGACATTCAATTACTAAGGAGAGAATTATTGGCTGTTCATTTGAATTAAACTTAATCTGTGCATTAAAACTGTAATGAAGAAGAAATTACCATCTGCTTTGTTAGAAACATATTCAAACAAAATTAAAGCTATGGGAAATCTTGAAATTTTTACAAGAAAAGAGTGACTACTAATTACATTATTTATAAAAATATTATGGCTACTCTCAGTTAATTTACCAGTCGAAATGATCGGAGAACTGACAGTCCTTCCACATTTGCCAAACCAAGTTCCATTAAACTAAGGCTCACAATTAAACCATCAAAAATATTCCAGCCTTCTTGAAAGTAATAATATGGATCCATGGCAATTATCTTGAGAAACATTTCTGCTGTGAAGATCCCAGTGAAGACCTAAGTGAGAAATGTTTATTACATGAGTGAAGACTCTTGAAAGCATAAATAACTATTAAGCAATTTAATTTATTCCCCAAAAATCACAATTTAGTTCTGAGTTTTAAAAATTGGTTTAGACCCAGGAAATTAGTATCCTCAGATGGTTTGTATTCAAGCTAATATTTAATTGTTTACTATAGTTAAGGTTTATCAAGTGATAAAGAATATAAGAATTAAGACAATAAAACTAATATTCTTACTTTTATATTCTTAAGTGAAAGGTTCAGGTAACTCATTGCGGTCAACACCCTGACTTTGCCTCTGATCACCCTAGCTTTCCAAAAACTCACCAAATGATTACCTATTAGGGCCTTCTAGCCCTAGAACCAGATTGACTGGCTTAGAAATGGTTCTGTAACTCCAACCAGGCTGATGGTATTCAATACTTGGGCTTGTGTTAGAAATACTAGTTAGGAGGCATACTCTTTCTGCTTAATGAGCTGTGTCAGTAGGATAGAAGTTGGTCGAACATTGCCATCAATAGAATATCCAGCCAGAGATGAAATAAACATACTGGGAAAAACCTCGCAAGAAGCTAACTCCCAATGACATTGATTGAGAACTTGAATCTAGATAGATTAAAACCTGGAGCTATGCCCAAATGGACTTTAGTTACTTGAAGTAATGAATTATTTTTTAAAATTTATTTTGCTTATTTTTGCTTAAGCCCATTTGAGCTGTTTCCTAATACTCATCTCCATAAAGCTTATTTTATCCCTTGCTCACTTTTTTATAGATAATGTTGAGGTGATTCCTACATATGTGAAAAAATTTGGACTAGGTAACATTATTGTCCTTTCCTAAAGTTCTGTGATTTTTGGGCACAGCTTAAAACAGTCTCTGAAATATCTTTTAGAGTCTCTGATACAGTATTTAGAGCTTTCATTGCTCTTGTCAATTTCTCATGGGTATCGATTCCCTCACTGTAAAATGCAGACATTCATAGTATCTACCTGAGGACTGACTTTGTGGGTACCTACAAAGAGGGATTTAATGTAAACCATTTAGCACAATGTCTGGTACAAAATAAGTGGTCAGCATATATATTGTAACTTTATCAGTTAAGACCTATCTGGTTATAATAGAACAATAATGGTTAATTCAGAGTCTAAAAATATTGTGTATCATCCTTCAGAATATATCATTTACTATGTATACAGAACCTGTCTATATGTTCATTTATCAAGGTGGGAGGTTCATGAGAACTTAATAAACCTCTTACATTGATATCAATATATTTTTGTCACCTGAATTTATTCATTTTGACTTTCATTTCTATCACTCTACCAAGTAGCCACGAATGTTAGTACAGAATTTTAAGTAAAAAAATATGCAAAACTTAATAATTTATAAATCCCTAAATGTATAGGACAAATTCAAACAGAAATAATAACTTCTATATGATTTTTCTTCCCTTAAAAATCTATCTTCAGGTATGAACAGATATTTCAAAATTATCTGACTTAATTTGTTTGACCAGTGTAAACATGTCTGAAAGAGTCTCTTCTAAATACCTGAGGAGCACAACAGCATTTTACCATAGATCTGTCCCCTGTAATTCATAATGATCTTTTTAATGAATGGGCAATTTATATTTAATTCTAAGTCAAACTATAAATAAAATCTTTGACTCTTTTCTACTGCTTAACTGAAGCAGTATAATTTGTTATAAAAGAGTAATGCTGAACTTTTGCTGCCCAAGTAAATATGGCCAATTAATTCATATTTAATTTGAGAGTGATGTGTGAAATTCATTAAAGTAACCATATATCCTTTCAATGAGCAGAGTAACGCTCAGCGAGCCTTACCAGGTTCCCAACTGACAGCACACTGCTAAACTGCTCCGTCATGGGATAATGCTCCATGGCCATGAAGAGGGTATTTAGGACAATGCAGATGGTGATGGCCAGGTCAACAAAAGGGTCCATCACAACAAGGTTGACAACATGTTTCACCTTTAACCATGGCTTACAGCAGTCCCAAATCAAACACATGTTAGCAAATTTATACCAGCACGGTGGGCATTTCTGTCTGGATTCTTCAAGTTCTGGAAGAAAACAGAATACTTATGAAAACTGCTTCCTCCCTTTTAAGAAGCCTTTGGTTTAAATTGAAAGTGACTCAAAAATTTCTGAAGTTGTTAAAAGGCATTATAGGTTAATTTGATGGTTGAGCAGGAAAGCACTGATAGACTAGCTGTCATAAAAAATGTGGAAGGGCTAGTAAACTTTACAAATGTATCTTAGTTAAACGTGGTTTCCAAGAGTCTATCTATAACATTAAACTATCTGATAATTATCTTCAAGGCTATCAAAAATTAATGTGTAAGACTTGTGTCGAGTATACTTAAATGTCATCTATGTTCCAGATAGAGCACTTATATTATGAAAGACTATCTCTCAGGAGAAGTCTTTAAAAGCTTTATTAGTCATGATGAATTTCAGTTTCCTAGATTAGATATGTTTTTGGGGTATTTTAATGAAAGAGTTCTGTCAGTATCACCAATCTTGAAAGTTTCTGGTTAAACCTAATTAGATATAGTATTACATATTAAACTCAGCAAAACTCTTTTTTTCCGCCACATTTCTTGATTAAAATAGACGACACAAAAGAAGAGAAATATCCAGTCTAAGAAAGTGAGATTCTCACTGTTTCACAAAATGCGACTTATGCACTACTGGTAAAATGCAAGAGGATTTTAGATGGAACATAGGTATAATTAATAAATTTTCATGAAATGCATTTATTTTAATGTGTTAAAATAACAATCACACCAAACCTATGATAAAAGATTTCATATAAAGACATTTACTTAAGAAAAAAATATAATGATTTCAAGAAGAATTTCAACTAAATAATAGGAGAGAAAAGACAGAAATGCACAGATCTTTAAAGTGATGCTCAAAATACTGAAAAAGTAAATATTGGCAAAGAATTTGGGAGAATTAGAAAGTGGGAAATTATATACTATTTTCCTTTGGTATATTTATCTCAATCAATTATTGAGTGAGAAAAGGATACAGTTGTTTTCTGCCAGTATCACACTCTATTAGTTGCTCAGCCAAATATGAGACCTGATTAGCACTAAAGCTCATGAGACTGATGAGCACTAAAATTGAGGAAAAAACTTTTTGTTCATCAATAGCATAACTGACTCTGGTGGGTCAATTTAGTATTACTACTGTGGCAACTGGAATATCTCTCCAAATCTGGGACAGTTTACTAGAAATTAAACTTTTTCAGGGAATTCATACAACGGACAAACACTACCATAGGTGGTGATTTTTGCTTCGCTGATAGACATTTACTACTAATTTTATAAAGTTTGTTACTTCACTAAAGTAAATTAATTTCCTGATTATTTTTCACAGAATTCCATTTAGAAGCAGATGCTTCAGTTGTGTCTTTAGATACTGAAATACTTTAAGTACCCAGTTTATTTCCATTTCTCTCAATATGTAATTTTGTAAACAATAAGGAATAGTTAAGTTGTAAATCAGAACAAAAATATAGTTTTTATGTGCTGTTTTGTAGATGCTTTTAAGACTCCCAAATAAACTCATGTTTATACTGAAGATTAAAGGACAATATCATTTACAGTAAATAACTAAAGAGAACTGAAAAAAAAATCTCTTTGCCTATGTACAGTCAGCATAAGTATTTTTTTAAATGCTACTTGCAATTTAGTAGATAAAGAGAAGCAAACGGAAACTGTGTGGCAAAAAATAAGAGACAAGTTCAAAAGGGAAAACAGCCAATGTTGCTCATCTTGACACCAGGAAAAAGTGAAGCCGAGTTGTTAAGTTCTAAAATAAAATCATTCAATTATTCATGCCAAAAGGAAAAAAGAATTATCACACTTTGAAACAAAACAAAGCACTCAGGAGAGAACTACAGCCACATCTCCATTATTCCTGGGTGGGTTATCCACACTGAGACGCATTTACAACTCAGTTTAGATCTTTGCTGGCTTCCCTCAATTCCCCAGTGCTTCCACCTCAGCTCTCACCGTTCTTCCCAAAGATGTGACCAGGAAATATTTCCATGTGGTTTTTGCATTTTAAAAACTTGAAAAGGAAACAATTCATTTCTGTGTATCTCCTACAGTGTCATTCAGTAGGAGGCTATTCATTACCCTGGACAATGGAGACCCAGCTGTAGTTCAAAAGAGGGAAAACAAAAGTTGTCAGCGTGGGTCAACAAGCCTGGCTGAAAAAAGCAAAGGTAAACTAAAACACAGTTAGACTCAGAAGGAAGGATCCCCAGATAAACAGATTATGTCAACCTAAGACACTTTTCCACCATTATCAGGAACCAAAAAGGACTATATTAAAGACAGTTCTAGTTGCCTGTGTGCACTATGTAACTAACAACCAGCCTTGATTAATGCCAGATTCAAAGTGTTTAAATATAACTGAATAAAGAAAAGTATGCTTTGCATTCTACACAACCAGTGAAAAATAGAATGAAAACTCAGCCATTGTTCCTCGCAAAAGTATCAAGTTAAAAGCTCTGAAGATATTAAAGTCAAACACTCAGTCTCCTGCTTCCTAAGTTACTCTTATCTCTAGGACATCATTTCACTCTAAGAAATTCCATGAGACACATATTCATGGAGGGCGATATGGGAATGTGTGCACTCATTTTTAACTCCATATCTTAGTGGATAAGTTCAATTTTGTGGTGGTGGCTTGATGTTTTTAAGTAACTTCTTAGGTTAATTCAAACTTAATGCCATCAGTAGTGCAAATTAGTGTTAATTAAGACTTACCCTGTCTCCTTCTCTACTTCTTGCTTTAGGGAGCAGACATGCTGCTGACATCGGTAGCAGAACCACTGGCAGCTTCCTCTCAGTGGTTTTGCTATGGCAAGGAGCAGAAGACCAGAGAATCTTCAAAAGATTTACCTGGAGGGACAGGGAGGAGCAAGCTACTGGCAGCTGGGGGGGAAGAGGGAGTGCAAGCTAACGCAGGCGAGGTTGGGGAAGAACGTACTGAGTTTAATATCCCATAGAAATCAGTGAAAAGATTTCTGATATTGCATTAGGACATTACGAATGTTGGGACTGTAGCAACTGACATGGCTGTGATATATATGGCCATCTACATGGTGAGATTTTCCTGGCTGTGACTCTCAGGTTTTGGGTATTATTAAATATCACGGGATCTTTGCATTTAGACTGGAAAATAATTGTTCCAAGAATCTATCGAGTATTACGAGAAACTACAACTAACAGAGAAGCATGAACACATGCTTGTGTTCTTTCTCATTCTCCATCTTTCTTCTTCCTTCCACACATCTACACACACACACACACACACACACACACACACACACACTTGGGAGGGGAAGGAAAGGGAGGGTTATAAAGGTGAAAGGGAGAGAAGGGCAAAGGAGAGCAAGGGAGGATGATAGAATACATTTTATATGAAAGTATTTTCCAAGGTGAAGTTGATAGTTGATGTTTGAATTCATTAACAAGTACAGAAAGGCATAAACATGTGAATTAACAAAACAATGATAAAGCAACCAATAATACTGGTTATTGACTGCCTTCTACATTCCAGGAACATAGGTGTTTTATGGATGAGGTCTTATTTAGTCTTTACAACAATGTTATTCTAAACATCATTATCAATACTAACTGATGAAGAAACAGCTACAGAGCCACAAATAGATACAGAGTCAATAACTGATCACAAATCAAGCTGTCCCCAAATTCTTTATTTTGGAATTATAACATCCAGACCTCTTAACAATGTATTAACTACTCATGTATAATCAGCGACTAAAGAGAAAGTTGAGATATTATTAAACTCTGATCAGAGAGAGAGGCAAAAGTAGTTTTCAAGATTTTGAAAACTTTGCTTCAAAGTGGTTAATATTAAACCCTAATTTCCACTTTTTTTATTTATACTTCTGGTTAAATCAAAGGAGTTTATAGCTTAAGTCTCAAGCAGTTAATACAATTCAACTGTGTTAGCATCACTATAAAAATAAACATTTATCATTACATTCCTTTTGATGTCATGCACATGACAAACTTCAACAGTTTAAGAACTTAATCTACCAAGGTTATATTCCAGGTATACCTTGAGTTTGCAGTAGCTTTTTGGAGGCTAAATGTAAAAATCTATATGAGACAACAGAATTGAGGTATTGCATGTGGATTTTACTTTTATTTAGTAAAAGAAATAATAATATCGTGGTATCAATTCAGGGAGAATTTAACTCTTAGAATTTATGAAAGTTTTTTTATCACCATTACCAAGGCACCACCAAGTAACTGTGCTGTAAGACTTCTGACATACCTTCCATGGTGTTGGTCAAAATACTAGCCATACTCATTGCTCTTTGCCTTGCTGAAGGATCTTCCAAAAGATCCATGGAAACGTGATAAGAACTGGACCGTCTCTTTCTTATTTCTGTTTCAGTAGTTGTGCCCTAAAAATAAAATTTCATATGAAATAACTAGTATTTTTAAAGGCCAAAGTGTTCCCGCAATAGGTGTTATTTAGCCAAATATTCACTATGCTTTGTCAGATATAAACAGCTCACTAAGACATTGCTAGAATCATCATTCTTGGGAAGGGTTTGAAAGCCCATCATATTCTCAGCATTCAGGGATGCCTGGGTTTGTGATCAAGATGGACTTTTCTAATCCATCCATCTTGGAGCTTTGGGCTGGAGGCATCTTGCTTCTTTTGGGATAGATAACCTTCTAGCATTTCAGTCAATCCTATCTAGAACTTCAAACTGAAGCATATTACTCCTTGATTTACTCACATATTATTAGATCTTTATATATATTCATGTGGTTCAATGAATGAAAAGAACTTTACAGGTTTCCCTAATATGCATCAGCAGTAGCACTCCTAAAGTGTGAATTCCATGTTAAAATGTTTCTGTTCATTATAGACAGGTACAGATACAGGACTGCACATATGATTTTGTATAGAGCAGATGGGACTAGATGACCTTTAAGCAACCTCATTTTTTTACCTTCACACTTTGCCTTTCCCTGATGAGGCTAAATATTTTCAACTCTAAGAGACAACTTTTTGATTTAAAAAGCTTTATTTCAGAGAGGGGTTATTTTTTTCTAATGAATTTTACTTTTCTTTCATAGTAAAATTAATTTTAGGTTGACCTAAATGAATGTTCATCCTCATTAATGACAATCCTATTAATGGAGTGGAAATTCTGCTTTTGACTATGTATGTATTAGAGGTAACAAGGTTAATAAAATAATGTTTATTACTGATAGCACAATAAAGTAGGTGAACAGGACTCATATTGCTTATATAAATAAGGAAAATCCTCAGAGGAATAAAAGTGACTTCTTCTTTATTATTAGCACTCAGACTTGCATTAGAAATGCTTGAGTCTTGCCCCTTTTTTCTCCTGTGATCGCTAACTTCATTGCTTGAACTCTTGAAGTGGAAATAAATTTCTGCCCATATTGAAATTCTGGTGAGTTTATTTTGGAATAGAAAAGAATCAATTCATCATATCATTGCTAAAAATCAAAGATCCCCCATTATGATGTCTTGCCTTAAATTAGAGTTTCAATGCCAAGGATGGGTTCTCTTCTAAGTGTAAGATAAAGTTATAAAATTTAGTTTAATTATTATTTAGTTAATTATTAAGAATGTAACATCCTATTAATGTTGCATCAGAACTGAAAATATTTTGCCTCATCAGAGAAAGTCAAAGTTTGGAGGAAAAAAAATGGGGTCACTTAAAGGCTATCTTGTCCCTTCTGCTCTGTACAAAATCATATATGTTATCCGATATTTGTCTAATTTTTAGTGCTCGATTTCAAACTCTCTAATGATATTACCAAGGAAATTCTTTCTTAAATTGCTTCAGTTGAATTAATGTGAAAGTGCAGGATATTGTGTGCTCTGGAAGGTAGCATTTGCCAGCTGCTTATTTTCTGTTCTTTCTCTCTGCAGTCTTGCAAAGCCACATCTGTGGTCTGCCTCTGCGTCTCCCGCCACACCACAGTGCAGGGCCCTGCCTCACAGCACTCGACTGCAATGCTGAAGGGTGGACACCAAGCAGCAGGGAACGGATACTAAACTAGGCTTTGTTTCAACTGCCCAAATTTGCCTTCAGAGATTTATTCCCCGCTCTGTGATAGGACAGGAGTGATAATTACTGATAAGCGCTAAATATTTTCTGATGGACTGAAATTCTCTTGCATTTATGTAAAGAAGTTGTAGGTTTATTTTCGTGTTCTCAATTAACATTTATCAAGATCAGAGATACACATACTTCAATATGTGTGAGGATCATGTGGGATGCTTGTCAAGAAAGAAGAAATCACAGATTCCTGGCCTCTTGGTCTTGGTCTGAGTAAATCGGAGTGGGCCCAGAAATCTTCATTTCTTTCTTTAAACCACTTTTGTGAAGTATTATCAACATGTAAAAAGCTATGTATACTTCACACTCACAACTTGATGAGTTTAAGAATAAGTGTAAAAAAAAAAAAAGAATAAGTATATACCTGTGAATCATCACCACTATCAGTTCATAAACATTTCCATCACCTTCTAGTTTCCTTCCACTGCCTTATCATTGTTGCTGTTGCTATTTGGGTTGAGAACACAGCATAAGACCTATCTTCTTAGCAATTTTAAGTTACAATTCAGTATTCTTAGCTCTAGGCACTATGCCATACAATAGGTCTCCAGAACATTTATCTTGCATAACTGAAACGCTGCACCCTTTGGTTATCAAACTCAGAGAAGCAGAGGAGAATGGTGGCTGCCAGGGGTGGAGGGAGGGGGAAATGAAGAATCTCCATTCTAAGAAGTATCCCAGGGAATTCTGTGGCAAGTAGTCTGATGATGAAATATATCTTGAGAAACACTGGGTAAAAATGAAAGGGTTTGTTTCCTTAACCATCTCTTCTTTTCCATTTAAGAAAATTTAAAGAAAATTAGTGGGAGGTAATATTGCAATATGGATAGAATGTAGAGTCAGTAGCCAGCATATATAGGGTCAAATCCTAGCTCCATCATGCACAGGCCTCAGTTTCCTCTCAGTAAAATGGAGATAATATTAATAACTATGATAAAGTATTGTTGTGAGGATTAAATGAATTAATGCAATAAAGTGTTCTGGACACTGTCTGGTACATAGTTAGGCATGATTATTTTTTAAGAGAAGTTGGCATTCCTTTTGCATTTTTCCAGGTTCTTTCACAATAAAGTTCTATTTTTATTCATGATTTGATCTGATTTTAGGATACTTGAATATGTTTCTGGTAGAAGTGCTGGGGAGAGGCCAGGCAAAAAAAGTAAGGATGATCAATGGCTGTTTCTATAATTCAAAGTAAGAAGTTCTGTTAGGTGACTGAAAGCTGACTCCATGTGATTTTAATGTGACTGACAGAGCTCATCCAACTATAATGAGGAAAATTTTGCAAAAAAAAAAAAAAATCATACAAAGAAGATTTTAATATGATTTGGTAAACTATAAAGTATAACCAAATTGCTAGAATTTTTTATACTGGCAAATGAAATCTTATTTAATACCAAAGTTAAAAAGCATTTATGTTTTACAAAGGAAATGTCAATAATATATCCCAGTGTCTGGTATTTAGCTGAAACTAAATTCCACTAAGTTCTGTATGCATGATTTATGGCCATTATGTTTATTTAAAAAACTCAGGACAGTAATATAAAAATTGAAATCTGCTCTAAGTTATAACACATTACTTTACCAGGTACTTCGAGTGGCTTCTTTACCATATACATGTACGATGGTCATTTGGGTGCTAAAATGTTATAGCACCTTGACCTGCCAAGAGGAAGAACGTTGTGTTGAAGAATTTAGATGCATTTAGTAATACTATCTACTTCAAGTGCAAGTATCAAGTACTCCTTTTAAAGGATTAGAAATAACAAGATGCTTAAGATGGGTATTTATATCATTTCTTGCATTTATTTTGCTTATATTAATTAAAAATAATGCATGATAAATTGTTGCTGTATTTTTGGCAAGTTTGATACGGTGGTAATAATGATGGAGATCTTCTCATTATAGTCTGTGAGATCCAACCTATGTTTTTAATTCATTTGTAGAAAAGCCTGAAAGGAACAATTTGACAAAATAAGTTCATAACTTGACTGAACTGACCCTTGGCCTTTGAAGAGTAGGCTCACTAAAACTCACACAGGTGGGACTAGAAAACCAGTCCCGCCTGCACCAGCCACACCTCCCTCCCCACGAGCTGCAGGTTTCCCTGGTCTCACCTCTGGTAGGAGCTGCCCAGCAGGGGACGTGAGGGCAGAGGGGCCCCCGACCAGGGAGACCACGCCGTTGCAGTCCACGGCACTGTGCATCTTCCCGTTCACGGGCAGGATGGGGAGCGCCCTGGAGGCACGGCTGGCCTGGCTGACGTTGCTGTGGCGCCGCTCCCCGTGTCTGTGCGGCACAAACAGAGAGTCTCTTCTGCTGTCGTTGTCCTCAAAGGTGCTGTGCTCATCGTCCGCAAAGTCATTCTCAGAGCCAATATCCTTGGCTCGGCCTCGGAAGCTGAAAAGGCTCGCCCGACTGTTGCGTCTTGGAGAGAACAGGGAGCCACGGACGCTCAGTAAAGACTATCAACCGCAAGGAAGGAAACAAAAAACCAGATGAACAGAATTAAGTGTTCTGGAAAGTATGAGCCAGGACTCATCGCTTCATAGCTGCTGACTTACCTAGGATAAGGCATTGGATGGGTGTGATCAAGGGCTTATATGGTAACTGCTGGTGGCATTCTGGAACTTTCTCCTGGGTTCAGCTCTTTTATTTTGCTTTCCCTGTTTCTTCCTTCCTTCATTTTCATCTTCTGAGCTCTGATTTTCTGTCATTTTCTTCTATGTTACCCATGACTTCCGAGAGTCAGAAGTACCCCTGAAGACTGTTCTGTTTCATTTCTGGCACTCAGAACTGAAATCTTTACTAAACTCTTCTCTAGAAACTATTCTTATTTAACAATCCAATGGAGAACAATTAAGTACACAACTATATTTAGTTCCTTTGAAGTCAAAACCACACCAGTTAAGAGTGCACTAGTGACCACATGACCACACCACAGAGAAAAATGAAATCAATCTTGCTAGTAGGTCTATTTAATTATAGTAACAAGGAGCAATTTCTCCCCTTCCCCTTGCGTATTTTATAACAGTCCTCATGAATAATTTAAACAAATCAAACTGAAAGACTGTATGATTCATTCCGTGATTTTCACTCTTTTGTCTGTCTCAAGAAATCTGAAGAGCACCACATTTACAAAAACCTGGTTTTCACTAAGTGTCTGGTCACAATCATTTAACAGTCTTCTAGATGGCTACAATGTCACTGGCATCATTCAGTTTACTTTGATTCTCAAGCACAGTAGCTTGAGCACAATGAATCATTTGCTGTTTACCACTAGTCCACTTTTACAACTTCACTCTAGGGAGCACTTGTTTCTGCTTCTCCAATATCCATTTGTCCTTTGTTGACAGTACCCTGATTATCTCCAAGAAATGCTCTCTGGCAAGACCATGATCCAGGTCTAGCCAATGAATGTATTCCATGCCTCTGGCCATGGAGACCGGTTTAAAAATGGGTAGGGGACTCTGCATGGTCCACTGACAGTCACCGATTTCTTTTCCAATTGAAAGGGGTACATTTTTTATTGAGGTTGCTAAAACCACTGCCTATAAGTTCAGAGTCATGGTGGACATCTTATCACCATGTTGGAGGAATCTGTAGACGTGGAGAGATACTTCGCCCTGGTAACATGTTTTGAGCCCTTGAGTCCAGCTGTGCCTAAAGCTACTCATCGCTATTATTTACATGATCTAATTCTCTTTTTTTCTTAAGCTGGCTTAAGTTGGATTTTTATGATTATTAATAGAATACCAACTCATCATTTAAACATTACTAGTTTCATCTTTTTATCTCCAAAGGATTTAAAGCTAACTAAGATTATTATTTTGCACCTATATATATTTTACATTTCCTGACTACTAAGTGTTCATTTAATTTAATTTTTTTCATTTATTTTTATTAGTTGGAGGCTAATTACTTTACAATATTGTAGTGGTTTTTGTCATACATTGACATGAATCAGCCATGGATTTACATGTATTCCCCATCCCGGTCCCCCCTCCCACCTCCCTCTCCACCCGATTCCTCTGGGTCTTCCCAGTGCACCAGGCCCGAGCACTTGTCTCATGCATCCAGCCTTTATTTTCAGCTAAAGAATGATTTTCTCAGTGACACCTATGAACATCTATAAAATGTCTGTCATCTTTAAATACTATCTTATATTATGTTATCTTAGTCATTATTTTCAGAAAGAAACACATCTAAGAATACTGATCTACTTTCCCAGAAGAACTTATTTCTTCTTTTCCTATATGCATGTTTTTTCATGCTATTATCAACTTCATTAGTAAGATAATTCATTTCCTTTATTATTTCCACATGAATATTTTTAAAACCTCTCCTACACTATCCAGTTTCTTTCATGTCTCCTTTCTCTATTCACAAGGGACTTTGAATTAGATATAAGGACATAATATCTACAGAATTTGTGACCTACTGGTTATCACTACCTCAGAAAGAAAGCCAGACAATAAATGCTTGACAATAGGAAATAAAGTAGAAATTATGTATATGTACCATCTTAGTAACAGTTTATGTTTTTATACTACAAGTTCTGCCCTCAGTTAGTGCCAGTAGATGGTTTGGAGAGAAATGTTATAAAATTAGACACACTGTTTCTCAAAGTTCAAAGGTGAATTATGCCACACAAGAGCATAGTTTATATGTGGCAGCTATATGGAAAATGATTGTTCTCCATGTGTTAGCCTCAACTTCCACTGCTTATATTAATTACATAAATCTATAGCAATCAGATGTCCTGTTACAAATAGAGGATGGATGGACAGTAAGAAAAAAATCTGCCATAACAAGTGGATCTTTGGTTTATCATAAATACAGAGGGAAATAATAACTTTAGTAGGCCAAAAGTATCTTATAAATGCTTTAAAAATAAAATATCCAGATTGTCTTGAGCTGTGGTTAGAAACTGCACTCTTGACTTCCTTCTTTCCACTATCCCACAGTAACAAGTCTTAAGAAGTCTAAAAAGTATTTCATACAATCCACCTACTCTGAGGAAATTATAATCCAGTGGTAAAAGTATATTTTATATTTTTTTAATATGAAAATAGCAATGGTTACCAATATAATTGCCTATCATGTCCCTATAAAACAATAGTTTTAAATACATTTGGGCCTTGTGCCCTGCAAAACCTAGCAAAAGCTATGGACCCTTCACCACTGTAGCCAGGCTCACTATTTTCAGTATTACTTACAGGGTCTTGCAAAGTGAAATTAGTATGACTTCAGCATCCCTCCCTTCTTTTCCCCTCCTTTTCTCTCTCTCTCTTTGTATCTTCATTGCCCTCTCCAGCTTCTTAATTAGTTGCTTGATTACTTCTTTTTCAGATAAAAATCTGAAATCTATTTTTATAGAAATATCACTTCAGAAACGGATATCCATTTGAGCCAGATATTACATGTTGTATAAGTCAGCCATCACCTGATACCCAGCTAGTTAAGAAGCAGAAGTTTTAAGAAGATGGTATGGGGAAAATGTTATGTCTTTGGACAACATGTACAGAAAAAGGTGGGTAGAACCTAACATTTTCAGACTTTACTATTCTGCCTAGAATTAGTTCTGTTGGACTCGAGATAAAGCATACTGGGGTGACTCTCCGTGGTATCTGGTATCTGGTTGCAGTTTCAAATTTTGGTAGTTTTTCCCCAGCTAACTTATTTCCCTTCTTTTCTCCCTCTCTTCTTTCCCTCTTACCTTCCTTCAAAACAAACAATACTCTAAAAGGGAGATTTGATTTTTTTTACATTCACATTTATTGAGATTCAAGTCTCCACTAATGAAGGCATAATGATTATGACAACAACACGAACAAGGGTAGATTCTACTTCAAATTTGAATTCAACTGCACTAATCTTTTCATTCAGCATATCTCATAATGTTACCTAGACTTAGAGTGAATAAGGCTGACCTATAAAAATTATATACATATTAAACATAAGGTTATATGAGACTGTGGATACAAAGAACATACATAATCCTAAATATACATATCTTTTAAATGAAATCAAATTGTAAATTTTCTCATCAGCTTCTTTAGACTTTTTAAAAAATATTCTTTCTAGTCAGCCTAATATAGCAGAAAGTTCAAGAGCTTCAGTGTCAGGCCAACTGTGAATGCCACTTCAACCTTTAATAACTATATGACACTGGGCAATTAGTTAACTTCACTGAGCCCAAAATGTAATGAAAACAGTCATATTCAGGGTTTTTAACATTAATTATGGTAGAAGAAGAAGAATGCCAAACAGAAAACAGGCGCTCAACAAAGAATACCACCCGTCCCCTTGTCTTCACATCTGCAGATTGGGGATGAGGACGACAGTACCCGCTAGGGCTGCCCTGAGTGGCCTCAATAAGTTTATACTGTAAGAAGCAATGCACCAGGTAAGTGTTAGCCATCATCATTGCTGTGGGTGTTCAAATTGTTACTGTTAATTGTATGGATATGAAGTTTTTCAGTACCGAAAATCTGTAATTCTTTTGGTAATTTTAAAAGCAATTAATGATCCTAAATTTCAAAGTTACAGCAGCTAGTGTTGGTAGATAAGCCAGAAGCATCTAGATAACATTTTCTGCACTATATAAGTCAACATATTATTTACATTCAAGTCTCCTTAAACATGAGACACAGGTAATCAAGTGCAATTAGACACAATTGTTTATTTAGTATCATAGATCTTCCTCAATGCACATCTACCTAAAATCTTTGATGACACTTTTAGAAAAATGATGCTCCGGTTTCCCTTGAAACAAGAACAAGGAATACATTCCTCATATGAAGTTGGCAGGTGGATGGGAACAACTGCAAAGATAGTCTGAGAGAATCCACTCTTCAGTTCTAGGAAGCTGCCACTCAGAAAACCGACAGTTCACTGGGTCCAGGCACCACAGCTATGAAGGGACGGGAACCATCTACTGATTACTCGTCAGGTGGAAAATTGCCCTGAGACGCTTACCACTCTTTAGGGAAATCTCAAAATCACAAGCCTTCCCAAGTGCAGTGGGATCTATGCTCTAAAAATGCTTTCCTGGAATTCCAAAATGTTGTAAAACACAGATTCCTTGAGGTGATAACCAAAACATTCATCAATCATTACCATTCTGAAAGTATGGTGTCAGCAAGGAGGAAGGCAGTTTTATCTCTAACCAAATTCTGGCATATTTTAAATACTTGTGTTTGCTATAACAAATGCAATTTATATAATATAATACGTTTACCTGATGTGGAGAGGAAAACCTCTTTTCATATGTCAGCCTGCTTCCTTCTAAGGAAAACCGGAAACCTTTTCTTCTGATGCTGTCTTCAGATTCGGATTTGTGGACCCCATCTTCCTTTTCTTCTTCTCCAGACTGTTCTTTCTGTTTCTTTTTCTTCCTTCTGTTTTTCAGCTCTTTTTCACTCTTGGAGCTCAACTTTGATGCTACTGAAGAACTCTCTGAGAAAACTCCGATCCCACCAGCACCACTGAAGTCTCTTGATTCAGCCGAAGCTGCTGCAGCTGCGGCCTAGAAGGGTGCAAGGGAGACGGCAGTTGCACATAAACTTTGAAAAACTCTATCCATGTTACTGCTTCACTTATCTTTGGTCTCATGAATATGTGACTTTTAAAAATGATTCTCCATCCTAGTATGTATTTTGGAAAACAGCTCATATATTGTCATTGTCGGCTTTCCCAGGTAGTGCTAGAGGTAAAATTCCCACCTACCAATGTAAGAGACACACAGGTTCAATCCCTGGTTTGAGAAGATCCCCTGGAGGAGGGCATGGCGACCCACTTCAGTATTCTTGCCTGGAGAATCCTATGGACAGAGGAGCCTGGCAGGCTATAGTCCATAGAGTCGCAAAGAGACAGACATGACTGAAGCGACTTAGCACACACACACATTATCATTAAACCACTTAAAGAATTAAAATTAAGAGAAAAGTGAAAGATGATACATGTGACTTCAAGGAAGATCTCCAAGCCGTGGCTTCACACTACACATTCTAATGATCTAATAAAATGCAAAAGACACTCAAATAGCATAAAGACTTTTTTCTATTATTTAAACAATGTCATAAGAAGCAAATAATTTAAGAACTAAAGGTTTCCTATTTTAACCTGATCTAGCACACTTCCACTTGACAGTGATTTTAGTGCCAGTATAAATTATTAAATTTAATTCAGTCAAGAATTTCGTTTTAATAAACCTTTTTTTTCTCTTTGACTTAAAATGATTATTTCAGTAAGAAATGCACAATGAAAACAAATTAGAGACTGTATATAAGAAAATCCCCAATCATGGCATCTGAGTGAATTTATAAATGACAACAGTACAATTATTGGAAAGATAAAGTGCTCAATATTGTTGCTGCTATTCCAGTATAATTTTATTTATCTGATCTTTATTACATATTTAGGATACTCAGTGCTAAAAGGGAACCATACTCTACATTCAGTAAAAATGAATATAGGCGACTGGATTAACAACATTGTCAAGCACATATAATTAGAGAAATTATTTTGAAACTTCATCAAGTCCGAATTATAAGATTTACAGGGTAATGGGCACAGAATGTAATGATTTAGCATGTTTATGTACCAGTGTTTTCTTTATACAATCCACAAACTTGCATTTGAACTCTTCAAATAGAAAATAAATATTAAATAGGATTTTGTCTTTTTTTCCAGACTCTATAAAATAATCTTCTCAGTTTGACCTGGGTTTTCTGACCTTTCCCACCTCTAGTGACATGAAGGAAGAAGCAACCAGAACTGAATTCTGCTTCCCCAGAAGATTAAGAAAATAGTTCAACCGAAGGCATGTAGGTATAACTACTTTGTGAAGGGCCACAAGGGAGAAAAAAATGCCAATAAACTCATTATAATTTGCCATGTTTGGATGCCATTACTATAGTTAAGTGATCACGTTAGTGGCTCAGTCGTGTCTGACTCTTTGCGACTCCATGCATTGTAGGCTGCCAGGTTTCTCTATCCATGGGATTCTCCAGGCAAGAATACAGGAGTGGGTAGCCATTCCCTTTGCCAGCATTATCTTCCCAGCTCAGCGATCAAATCCATGTCTCTGTCATTGCAGGTGGATTCTTTACAGTCTGAGCCACCAGGGAAGCCCAAGTAATCATCAAAATAAAAGAATAAGTCTCTGATTACCAAATAGGCTCCTAACACTTACTAAACACGTATGGCATGTTTCTAATGTCAGTTATCACTGCTGATTTTGTGTGTTTAAATGTCTCTGATCTTAACAGTATGGTCAGAGGATGGAGATAAACACAAAAGGGCTCGATGCTTGCTACCATACCTGGGCTTCCTCTTGTTGCTTTTTAAGCTGTTCAAGCATCTGCTGAAATTCAGCTTCTTTCTGTTCAGCCTCTTCCAGCGTTGCCTGATTCTGTTCTTCATAGGCCATGGCCACCACAGCCAGGATCAAATTTATTAGATAGAAGGAGCCCAAGAAAATGACCAGCACAAAAAATATCATGTATGTTTTCCCAGCAGCACGTAGTGTCTGCAAAGATGGAAGAGATATTTTATTAACTTTTATACAGAATGTTACAAGCATGCATTCTCAGTAATAAAGTATTTTATTACAGTTCTCTTGATCTCAGGAGTTCATGCTTCCCAGAAGAATCATTCTATCTGTTCTCACCAGTTGATAAAGGTTTTCCCAGAAGTCTTGAGTCATGAGACGAAATAAGGACAGGAAAGCCCAGCTAAAGGTGTCGAAGCTTGTATAGCCATAGTTGGGGTTTCGACCAGCCTTCACACAGATGTATCCTTCTGGACACTGGCTGTGATTAGGTGAAAAGAAAGAGAGGACATCGTCACTGCAAGTTGCATGGCTGGCTTTCCTGTTTTTATAGACCCTGATGTCTATTTTATGCAGCACAAGAAAAGCAGATTGTTCTCACTTTACCCAGTGCTGAGTCCAGGACTAAGAGGACTGATTTACATAACAACAGAATCTGCTAAGTCTATTTGTGGATTTCTCTGTGATTCATGATTGCCATTATTATATTTATCGTGCCTCCCTATAGAAGCAATCATATTATGATTACTATCTTCTGAGATTTGTGAAGATGAACAGAAAAATAAGTCTGCAGGGAAAAATTTGATTTTCACTGAAGATATCTAGAGGCAGAAGTGTGTTGAGCGTGGAGGTAGGAAAGCGGGGTAAGAAAAAGATAGGGAGGGTGCATACCAAGAGGAGTGAATGAGTCTGCAGAGGGAACATTTCACAGTATGACCTTAATGATTAAGCTGACCCGGACTCAACATTGCGCTTGACACTCTGGGCTGTGTGATCTTGGGCAAGTTGCTGGTTTGGAATACCTTGTATGTAAGAAAAGGTTAATAACAGAACCTGCCTCCAAACTTACAATCACTGAATAAGACATCATATGTAAAACACTTAGTACAGTATAGAGAAGAGTTAAAGTCAGTCTGTTTTACTTATCATTAAGATTGGAGATAAACGCAGCACAATATCATATGAGCCAAATGCAAAGCTTGTTACCGTTGGGGATTCTGCTACAGGTACTAGTTACTAATGTCCACAATAGCACCTACCTCAGGAGGAACATCAGACTTCCATTTATGATTCTAAAATCTCATAAATACAGAAAGAACTATTTCTCTGAATTTTCCTCCTAGCTTTAGCTCCAGGGAAAATGCTTCTTAAAAACAAGCATTCACATAATGCCAGTTATGATAATTAAAAGTACTTACTGAATGCTGTAATAGCTATACATTCATTAATCCATTTAACTCTCACAGTCACCTTATAATTTATTCCTACTTATCCCATGGGGAAATCAGGGCAAGGAGAGGTGATATTATATGGTGAGGTTCGGGTTTGAATTCGTGTAAACTCTCGGGTCTATGCTCTTAACCATTTTGCTAAAATATGCTAAACATGTACTCACTACAGATCAGATACTGACATTATCTTCAGATATATTTTATGCCATGGAGACCACATTAGTATATATAGAATATCACACTTATAAAAGAACATGGTTATGAATTCTATTAACTTGAGCTTTTTATGTACATGTATTGTTTTTCTTTCTATTTTCCATTGAACTAATTTGGAAGATAAGCTGTGACCTAGTATGGAAAAATAATTGCTGCATGAGTGTGTGAAGGAGGTGACAATCCACACTTATCCCAGCTATTTTGAGTCAGCGTGAAGTGGAATTTATGGAGGGCTTTGAATGAGGAGCAAGCGGGGGCAGGGTAGGCGGGAGGTGGCAGGCTAAGGCCTATGGAGCAGTGTGGACTGAGGCGCGACACAAAACAGCACTTACCCTGCATCAGAGCTGTTGCCACAAAGCAGAGCATCATTTTGCCCTTCCAAAAAATAAAAGTGACCTATTTAAAGAGCAAAGAATAGAGAGAATCATTTTGAAGAACCTTCAAAACGCTTCAGCCACTGTGTGTGGGTAATAAAGCTTACATTTTTTTAAAGCATAATAAAACTGATAAAATAATAAATATGTGTATGAAGTGAACTGAAGTGAAAGTCACTCGTGTCTGACTCCTTTGTGACCCCATGGACTATACAGTCCATGGAATCCTCCAGGTCAGAATACTGGAGTGGGTAGCCTTTCCCTTCTCCAGGGGATCTTCCCAACCCAGGGATCGAACCCAGGTCTCCCCCATTGCAGGCGGATTCTCTACCAGCTGAGCCACCAGGGAAGCCCAAATATGTGTACGGCTAAATGAAAATAATAACTGATACCATACAAATATCACAAACATTTTTGATTAAACACATGCTTAGGAAATCTGTTTAAAAAGAAATGTTTCCAAGATGTAACTATTATAGCATTCCCTATTAGTATTTATTGCAAATATAAACTCAAATATATTTGAAATATATATATCAAATATATCGCTTAAGTAAGTATTAGTCTCTTAGTCACGTCCAGCTCTTTGCAACTCCATGGACTGTAGCCCGTCAGGCTCCTCTGTCCATGGAATTTTCCAGGCAAGAATACTGGAGTGCTATTCCTTTCTCCAGTGAATCTTTCTAACCCAGTGATCAAATCCAGGTGAGATAATTCAAAAAAGAGTTGCCAAACTGATGTTTTTTACTTGGCACAGAAAGTGAGAGAAAGAAAAGCCTTGCTGCTTCTAAATGCTGCCATGAAAAAACATTTTACTCTACAAATACATTTTGTCTGGACTCAAAATGGATTCAGACATTTTTTTCCCGCCACTTTTAACAGGTTCTTGTGAAAAGTGGGCTTAGGTGTTTGCCCTTTCCATGATGCTATAAATAAGTGTTTTGTTTTGAGTTTTGGCTTGATTATTATCTTTCAAGATAAACTTGTCCCTTTGGAGATAAAGATTTTCTAAGTATACCTAGTTTTTATTCTTAAGGAATACCTTATACATGATGCTAATAAGTTGCAAAGAATATCTCAGGAAACAGACAAAAGGATAAACATACATATTTACATATTCACATGCAAAAACACACAGACATAAACACATTAAAACACACACACATATACTTCACAAATTTTTTTTTAGTTTTCAGAAATACTGAGAGTCTATATTCAAAGAATATCTTACTTTATTACGTAGGACAATCTGAGTCATAGTTTTACGAAAAAAATTAGATCACTACCTCATAACATATATCAAAAAATAATTCTAAAGATTTAGAAACAAGTCCATTAATATAAAAATATGAAGACGTTCTATACTGTAGAATATATGAGGCTGTTTTATATGTAGAATATCTAGGTGAAAATTTGTATTCTCTCTGAATTCAGAGGCATTTATAAACTTAAATATGGGGGGGGGGACCTACAAATTTGATGACTTGATTGCCTAAAAATCTAGTCATTTAGGCATCAAAAACAATGAGAAGAAAAACAAGCTAGAGAATACATTTGCAAAAAAAAAGACAAAAGGTTAATATACTTGATAAATTATAGAATTCTTAGGAATTTCCCAAAATATACTATCATTTCATAGAATAATGAGTAAAAATACCAACAGGTAATTCACACTATATAAAATATATTAATTGCTAATGCTACTGATAAACATAAGTGATACCACATTAATAATTAAAAAGAGGATATACTTTTCTCTCTACCATACAGTAACAGTTAATATTAATGGGAATTCAGTAAGATAGACACTGCTACAGGAGTTATATAATTTGATCTCTCGGAATTTGAGACTATGCCTCTCTAGCCATCTTTCATTCAAAGATGGGCACATAAAAGACAGAAATGGTATGGACCTAACAGAAGCAGAAGATATTAGGAAGAAGTGACAACAATACATAGAAGAGCTATACAAAAAAAAAGATCTTCATGACCAGATAACCATGATGGTGTGATCACTCATCTTGAGCCAGACATCCTGGAATGTGAAGTCAAGTGGGACTTAGGAAGCATCACTACAAACAAAGCTAATGGTAAACTATTTCAAATCCTAAAAGATGATGCTGTTAAAGTGCTGTACTCAATATGCCAGCAAATTTGGAAAACTCAGCAGTGGCCACAGGACAGGAAGTGGTCAGTTTTCATTCCAATCCCAAAGAAAGGCAATGCCAAAGAATGTTCAAACTACCACACAATTGCACTCATCACACATGCTAACAATGTAATGCTCAAAATTCTCTAAACCAGGCTTCAACAATACATGAATCGTGAACTTCCAGATGTTCAAGCTGGTTTTAGAAAAGGCAGAAGAACCAGAGATCAAATTGCCAACATCCGTTCGATCACTGAAAAAGCAAGAGAATACCGGAAAAACATTTACTTCTGCTCTATTGAGTATGCCAAAGCCTTTGATTATGTGGATCACAACAAATGAAAATTTTTAAAGAGATGGGGATACCAGACCACCTGACCTGTCTCCTGAGAAATCTGTATGCAGGTTAAGAAGCAAGATTTAGAACTGAACATGGAACTATAGACTGGTTGTTGCTGGGAAAGGAATATGTCAACACTGCATACTGTCACCCCGTTTACTTAACTTAATGCAGAGTACATCATGCAAAATGCCAGGCTGGATGAAGCACAACCTGGAATCAAGACTGCTAGGAGAAATATCAATAACCTCAGATATGCAGATGACACTACCCTTACGGCAGAAAGAGAAGAACTAAAGATCCTCTTGATGAAAGGGAAAGAGGAGAGTGAAAATTTGGCTTTAAAACTCAACATTAAGAAAATGAAGATCATGGCATCTGGTCCCATCACTTCATGGCAAATAGATGGGGAAACAATGGAAACAGTGACAGACTTTATTTTGGGGGGCTCCACAATCACTGTAGATGGTAACTGCAGCCATGAAATTAAAATACCCTTGCTCCTTGGAAGAAAAGTTATGACCAAACTAGACAGCATATTAAAAAACAGAGACATTGTTTAGCCAGCAAAGATCCATCTAGTCAAAGCTATGGTTTTTCCAGTAGTCATGTATGGATGTAAGAGTCAGACTATAAAGAAAGCTGAGCACCAAGGAATTGATGCTTTTGAACTGTGGCATTGAAGAAGACTCTTGAGAGTCCCTTGGACTGCAAGGACATCCAATGAGTCAGTCCTAAAGGAAATCAGTCCCGAATATTCACTGGAAGGAGTGACTCTGAAGCTGAAACTCCAATACTTTGGCCACCTGAAGTGAAGAACTGACTCATTGGAAAAGATCCTGATGCTGGGAAAGATTGAAGGCATGAGGAAAAGGGGATGACAGAGGATGAGATGGTTGGATGGCATCACATACTCGATGGACATGAGTATGAGCAAGCTGCAGGAGCTGGTGATGGACAGGGAAGCCTGGTGTGCTGCAGTCCATGTGGTCGCAAAGCATCGGACCACCACCGAGTTTCTGAACTGAACTGAACTAAGCCTTAATATGGTCAAACTCTTTGACATTCCAAAATTCTATTAGTATAAATCTATCTGAAAGAAACAATCAGAAATACATGAAAAATTTATGTGCAAAGATTGTCACTATGCTGCTATTATAATATTAATAAATAGGAAAGCCCATAAATAATGAAATCATTTGTTTTATTTATTCACTTAGCTAGTGAACCTTAATCTGTCCAGTATAAATCTTCATACCAATACTAACTCTTAAAACATTAATATATTGTGGGAAATGATAAATTTTCATATACTTCTAAAAGTCATGAAAGATACCTCAGACTAAGTATCCCTGTGGAATAATGATAATCAAGAGACCAATGGAAGCTGGCTAGTTAATTGTACACAGAGAATGAGGAATTTGGACATTCCAATGACAGAGGGGCTGCCTTCAATAAGAAATTATACTGAAGTATGTGTGTGTGTTTAGTTGCTAAGTCATGTCTAACTCTGTAGCCTGCCAGGCTCCTCTGTCCATGAGATTTCCCAGGTAAGAATACTGGAGTGGGTTGCCGTTTTCTTCTCCAGGGGATCTTCCCAACCCAGGGATCAAACCCACATATCCTTCATTGGAAGGCAGATTCTTTAGCGCTAAACTACCAGGGAAGCCCTATACTGAAGTATATCATTACTATGTTTTTAAGTCCATCTCTAAAATAAAAATCAAACAATTCTAATATAATGATTGATACCAAAGAGATAAGCTGGAATAAAAATATTATAAACGTAGGTTTTGAGTTTATACTTTCTCATTAATAAGTGACGCTGGACTAAGGCTGCTTAACTTAACTTTCTGATGAGTACACAAATTCAGATGTCATCTTGATTTTTCTACTCCCAGATACATCATAAGTGCTCAGTACATATATTGAGTCAAATTTCTCAGTCTTCTTAACAATCCATTTCAGTAAAATACACTGAATACTTAAAATTACTGATTTATTTATTAAGATGACTGAAAACTCTTGATCAACATCTTTCAAATAAATATTTTTGCTTATACAGCATTATATTGTATTGCTTTCAAGACTCGTTGGGGAAAAGAATATGTCTTCAAATGGTACTTTTATCATGTTGCTCAAAAGATAAGGAAAAAGGAGTAACGTATCATTTGATTTCTATATCACATATATTGCATACATGTGTGCTCAGTCGTTTCAGTCGTGTCTGACTCTTTGCAACCCCATGGACTGTAGCCCACCAGGCTCCTCTGTCCATGGGATTCTCCAGGCAAGAATACTAGAGTGGGTTGCCATGTTCTCCTCCAGAGGATCTTCCCAACCCAGGAATCAAACCCGTGTCTCCTGCATTGCAGGCAGATTCTCCACCACTGAGCCACCAGGGGACTTCCCATCACATATATTAAGCTATCTTAAACTGGTCTAACTAATTTGGTTCACATCAAAATTGAGACACTTTTCACTATATATACTTTTAAAAAAAATATTTAAGGGACTAAATAGCTTAATGGTTAAAAGAGTATATCTTACCTTTATCTTCAATATATTCATCCCAATTAAACATGCTCACTGTCCTATTGAAAGTGGTACCGTTCCCATCCAATGAGTTATTAAAGAAAGAAGTGATGTTTAGTTCAAAGGAAGAATTATCTGGGGGCCATTGCAAACATTTGTTTCGCAGGTTGCCCATAAACAGCTGTAATCCTATTAGTGCAAACACGCTCAGGCAGAACACAGTCAGGATCATTACATCTGAGAGCTTCTTCACCGACTGGATTAGGGCCCCCACAATGGTCTTCAGGCCTACAAATAAAGTCAAAGGGAGGAATTTAAATATACTATTCAACAGCTATGTTATAGAGAAAAACATCAGGAGCTTGTCCTGGAAAATAAAGATGTCATGCAGAATGCCAACAATATTAGTTTAATGTTTGTGACTGAATAACACTTTTATGAAAAGCCTGCTAGCTGGTGAAAATGAATGAAAGCAGAATTTGTATTTTCATTAGAAAACTGTGAATGGAAACAAACCAAAAGTGTATTTCCAAATACTCCTTAGAGCAAAAGAAATGGTTTTGATATTCATGCTTAAACATCAACCTTGTATAAATACTTTGCTTTTATTTGCAGATGTCTTACTCCCTAACCTCTGATTTTAGAAAAATCTGTATGAATAAAATAGTAAGAAATCTTGAAGTCACTGAATTGTGAGGTTATATATTTGTGAATTCTATCAGCTTGAGAATGGGTTAAAAAAGGAAGACATCTGAAAACTGAGTCCCATGCAGCACTCATGCTATCTCTTGCTCTTTTATTTATCTGAAGTTAACATAATTACCAATTTTAGACCTAACTGGTCAAATTTGCATCAGTTCGAATGCCTCATAGTTTGGCTTCTATGCGGAAAGCTTGATGTTACAGGACGCAAACCATGTAGCCTGTTACTGCAAAGGCCTCATGCAAAAACTTGTTAAACTCAAAGGCTGATTTAGAACTGCTCATTTTAAAGAAAACAACTAGTAAAAGCAAAGAATCAAATCCATCCAAAACATGATGTACTGATTCTTGCTTTTTTACAAACATTTGCAATAAGTGAAAAGCAACAAGGCTTACGCACAAAAGCTGTGATTGCACCACTAATGCTGCTGAAGTCAGCCTCAGTGTTTAACCTAGCTCTCACCTGGAATGACTGAAATTGTTTTCAATGCTCGGAGAACTCTGAAGGTTCTCAACGCTGAGACATTGCCCAGGTCCACAAACTCTGTCACATATCTGTAATAGGGAGTTCACACACAAACACAATAACAGAACACAAGAAACAGTTGGAGATATAAGGGGCCTACCACCTTATACCACTTTCTTCTTACCTGGAATTACAGAAATAGTTTTCAAAGCTCTCAAGACTCTGAAAGTTCGAAGAGCTGAAACATTGCCTAGGTTTACAAATTCTGTTACATACCTGTAGAATTAAATCAGAGTTATTCAAAATTTAGGGAAATCTAAGTTGGTCTTTCAAGACCTTTTCAACTTCAATGAGTGTTGCCATCATATCTCCCAATTAAGAGGAAAATGGCATTGCTGTTGATCATAATCTCTATTACTTGGGAAACATTTTATTGCTTTATAGCACTAATTGAAATCAAAGCCATGTAATTTACTATGATAGTGCCTAATTTCTCCAAAGTGCATAATTTGATCAGAAGAAAAAATATCCTAAATTCACAGGATAACCAAGAAACATGCTTGATCTGTTAAGGGAAGCCACCAAGGAGAAATACAGTATAGACTTCCACTAATGATTTAGTCTTCCTGGACAGAAAATATATTAAGGTACTTACGCAAAAGTAATGACTGTGAAATCCAACCAATTCCATGGGTCCCGTAGAAATGTGAAATCTTCTAAACAAAAGCCCCTTGCAAGTATTTTTATAAGTGATTCAAAAGTATAAATTCCTGTAAAGGTGTACCTGAGAGAAAATAGCCAAGCCCACATTAAAGATCCTGAAGGTAATTTCCATGTAAACATATTAAAGGAGAAAAACAACAAATAAAAATTAGAGGGTTCTATATAGGTCTATGTTGGTCTTCCCATGATTTAGACCATAGGTAGGGATTAAGGAAAAAAAAAAAAAAGAAACATTACATACTGAAAGACATTCTCATTGACTATATATGAGTATTGTACTTGCTTGCATTAATTAATTTGAAGGCCCAAATAATATGATTCTATACATATTAAATGAAATACACTGGTTTGGTTCTAATTTAAGCAAGTAGTTACTAATACAAAAATAAATGAAGACTTTTTTGTTTAATAAAGTGCGCATCATTAAGAGCCATGAAATATAAACTAATAAATCATAGAAAAGTGATAGCTATGAGGAAAAGAACATACAAACTATGTATAAATTTATCATCAGATACTAGTAACAGTGATGATCTTGAAAAGAGTGTAAGACTCACAAGGAAGATAAAGGGCTATACATATCGGCAGTCAAATCAGTGCAGTAATCTGAGTAATTGCATGAGCCAGTGCAAGCTTTGTACTACAGAAAATCAGTGGTTGAAATAAACTTGAGTCATTGTATAACTGGTTTAGAGTAGCCAGTACAATTTGCTGAAGAAACTGATGAGGTGTCAAGATGATAGAAGCACAATTCAAAACATAAAGGGACAACAATATTGCAAGATTTTTTAAAAATCTTCTACTTACTCCACATTCTTTGTCCAGTCTGGAGGGTTACTCATGGTCATAAATACACAGTTGGTAAGAATAGTGCACATAATGAGCACATTGAATAAAGTAGAAGAATACCGTCAAGGAAGACAAAGGTCAATGTAAACTTTCACTTTCCTACACCATTATGTCTTTTAGCGTTTTGAAGTTTAGAACTTTTATGACCCTATGATTTTATTATTGAGCTTGCTTTTTCCACTTCCGTAATTTCAGCAACCCCATCTAAAGTCATGTCAGGCCAAGCCATGAACTACTTTGAGGCTATTTATGTCATTTTGGTATTGGAAAAGATTAAACACAAAAAAATGAGCACACTGGTAAATAATTCATCAATTTGTTTTTCTTTAATGACTCAATGACTAAAGTGCAAGCTCAGCATGTATGAAGACTCTGACAAAAATTCAAAAGGAGATTTCAAGTAACAGTCATCCCTCATTATCTGTAGGGGATTAATTCCAGGACGCTCAGGTTTCAAGGCCCCTCTGTCTCCATGGGTTCTGTCACCAGGATTCAAACCACGGATCTTGAATACTGTACACCATCTACTATTGGTTGAATCTGTAGATATAGAACCCACAGATAAGAAATCCGCAGATGGGGAGAGCCAACTGTAACTGAATGTATTATAATCCATCCTAAGGATAACCTGGTTTGAATATTCTTAATAAAATTCTAAATGGAGTATATAATACACGTGATAGCTCATTAAATTCCAAATAGCAAAAAAAAAAAAAAAGATGACTGGTTTTAGTACTGGCATTTCGTGGGTTTGCAACCATGGCCAAATTGCTTATTTATTTCGCTAAGCCTTGGTTCATTTTGCTACACTAGGGAAGAAGAAAAACCATTTCATAGGATTGCTGTCAGGATCAAATTAGTTAAAATATATTAAATCTCTTACAACTTAATGTGCCTTATATGGTAGAAAATCAATAAATTACTTTCCTAATTTCCTAAATCATAGAGAACACTTCTTAACGACAAATATCTGGTTTTTCTCATTCTACCCCACTTTGCCCATGTGTGTAGAGATAGCCAATGCCCTTCACCCTCCTTTGTGTTGAAAAACAGCAACAAAAAAATTATTTAAGAAAACATTGGGCGGCCAACTATTTGAAATAATTTTCTTTCATAGTTAATGAAAAGCACAAGAGGGATTCAGTTGTAGTTTTGTAAAACAAGAGCTTTATCAAGGTACATTTAGAAAATGGATAAAAATTCCAGAATGAATAAATGCTATTAATGTCCCTTCTCACTCTACTTTTAATCATAAATCTTCATATCACTTACACATAGCAAAATATCAGCTTGATTTTAAGTGCAGTAAAATAGAATAGCATTGTGTTGCCAATGTACTGTGTTATGTATTGTCTTAATCTATAAAAGATGTTTCTTTGCACCTTCAACTGACTTTAGTCAAAGTAATCACTGATTTTTCATTTTGACTGGCAGTGATTCAGGGCACATGCTTAATTCTCAGCTTGTTCAAGTGTGTTCACATGAAAACACTCATAAGTGAATGATGTGGATCAGCCACGTGAGGGCACTACAACCTAGAGAACACAGAAAAACACCAGTTCAAAGAAGAAATATTTTTCCTTTCTTGCTAGAAAGAAACAAAAAATAAGATAAACTTAAAGATGACTTCATCATGAGTGTATAAAACCAGCAGATCCTCTGTGTCTGTTAGGTTACTGGCCCTACTGAAGGGGGCAGCAGAGGATGAGATGGCTAGATAGCATCACTGACTGCACACGAACCAGAGCAAATTCCAGGAGATAGAGGGTGGCAGAGGAGCCTGGACGGCTACAGTCCATGAGGTCACAAAGAACCGAACATGACTTAGCGACTGAACAATAACAACCTAGTGTAGAAAACAACCCCTTGGCAGATTGGCATCATTCAAAATACATAGTTCCCAGCCTCAAACACGCTCAACACAGTCTTAATATTTCTCCACTTCACTGTCCCCACTATTCTGCAAAGATAATTCCGAATATTCTCCACTCTTCCTTGATCGCCAGTCTTCCTTCTCTACCCATTTCAAACTCATGACCTTATTTCCTATCTTATTGAGAGAAGAGATAGCATCAGGTCATATCTTTACTTCCTAACCCCAAATTGACAAACTCTCTGTATTGAGATTCTTTCCTCCTTCCCATTTCAATGGAGGGAGTTGTCAACCCCTCTACCCAAACTCTGGACCCCTTCCACCTTTCCAGAACACTTCAGCAATCTCTTTATCTCTTTCTTCTCTTATCTTTAATATCTCCATTAGTAACTCTATCTGCTCTTATGATCAACACAAACTTGCTTAATTCTCTCTTACTTTTTGGCATGAAAGAGAATACTGCAGAATAGAACACAATCCTCTAACCAGTTATAGACTTCTCTTCCAATTTCACAGCCAAGCTTCTTAGAAGAGATGTTTATCTTTACTTTCCTTCATTTATCTACCACATCCTTAGCCTACCAGTTTTCTTCCTAAATATGACAAATATCTTCATGTTGTGTAACTGAAAACAAAAGGATAATTTTGAGTTCTTGTCTGACTTGTTCTCTCAATAGAGTTTGACAAGCCTGATTCTTCCCCTTTTAATTATGTTCTCTTACTTTTGCTTTCATGAGATCCTAATCCTTTGATATTTTACGCTTCATGGGCAACAATTTTTAATATCCTTTGAAATGTTATATTTCCCTTTTTAAAAAGGACAGAGGATATCCAAGACATTTTCCCTCTCTTGCTATATTTATCCTAGTAGAGCTCATTAACACACATAGCTCCAAGTATATTTACATACCCACTGATCTCAAGTATTTTTCTCCAGACTAGCCCTCTCTAGTTCATGGACTTCTCTGCTGGCTCAGATGGTAAAGTGTCTGCCTGCAGTGTGGGAGGCCTGGGTTCGATCCCTGGATCAGGAAGATCCCCTGGAGGAGGAAATGGCAAACCACTCCAGCACTCTTGCCTGAAAAATCCCATGGAGGAGCCTGGTAGGCTCTAGTCCAGGGGGTCACAGAGAGTCGGACATGACTGAGCTACTTCACTCTAGCCCTCTCTTCTGAACTCAGTAATCCATATTACATCTGCACTTACATGCACTTATTTCATTGACACTTCAAGTTTTTTTGAGTTCTACAACTAAACTAAAAATGTTTTAATCCTATCCCTCTTCTCTTCTCAAATACTGCTCCTTTGACATCTCTGTATCACAATGTCTCATGATTTAGCCAGGATGAATGTGAGATTTGGTCACCTGATGTGAAGAACTGATTCATTGGAAAAGACCCTGATGCTGGGGAAGATTGAAGGCAGGAGAAGGAGACGACAGAGGATGAGATGGTTGGACGGCATCACCGACTCCATGGACATGAGTTTCAGCGAGCTTCGGGAGTTGGTGATGGACAGGGAAGCCCGGTGTGATGCAGCCACAGGGTTGCCAGGAGTAGGACATGACTGAGCAACTGAACTGACTGACTGACTCAGCCAGGAACCTAGGAGCCATCTTGCATTTTTCTCTTCCCTGAACATCCACATTCACCTTAACACTAAATATTGTCAATTCTATCTGCTATGCCTGGATTCAGTGCACTTTTCCCACAATCCTCATAATACTACCTAGTCTCGGTACCCATCAAATCTAATGTAAATTACTGTAATTTCACCCGAGCTGTTCTTTCTGAACCCATGCTTGACTCTATTCATCTGCACACTGTACCAAAATGACCTTTGTAAATCTAATTTGGATCATTTCAATAGCTTTCCACTACCTTAGGATAATGATCAAATAGCTTAACAAACAGAGTAAAGAGTCTAGGAGGTCTAATTCTTGTCCACCCTAAGTTCAGCTTGCTTAGTCCTCATTTCACTTTCCCAAGTCTGATATTATTGCAATTATTTTAGGTCATGGAATGAAGCAAGCTCTCTTTCAAGTCAGGAACTTAACAAATGTTACCTCTTTCCCCTGAATATGCTGTTTACCTCATGTTAGCCAACTCAAACTTTTCCTCCAGCACTCAGATCAGAAGTTATTTTCAGTAAAACCTGTCCACAATAGCACCTTTCCTGATTAGGTCTATCAGAAATATATCCTCGTAGCATCAGATGGTATTCTTCCAATGGCTAACTGATTTTTTTCCCATTAGATGGTCAACTTCATGAGGGCCAACTTCATGAGGGTCAACTTCATGTCTATATTGTTCACCACCATACACCCTTGCCATTTTGTAGGGTCAGTTGACTATTGAATGATGTTAGTTTGGAACTTTGTTTACTACTAAGTGAAGTACATTTTTCCTTTTTAGTGATATATTTATAAATATGGATCAAAAATACAGCATGAAATTTGTTTCCACATATGTCAAGTGCACAGGTTTCTACATTTTTTTGAAAGAGAGAATACTGGA
This sequence comes from Odocoileus virginianus, assembly GCF_023699985.2. Lineage (NCBI taxonomy): Eukaryota > Metazoa > Chordata > Mammalia > Artiodactyla > Cervidae > Odocoileus > Odocoileus virginianus. The sequence goes on from NC_069686.1 coordinate 24,286,672, forward strand.
TAAATACAAACTGGAATTTAAAAGACTCATGAGATTTATGTCACATAATAGACTGAGCCATGGTTTTATGTCCCTTAAAAATTTTACCCCTTATAATGATAAAATTTAAGTATATATAATAAAGTAAAATATATATTTAAACTTTATTAAATAGAGTAAATATTACCCAGTAAGTCAAAATGAATAAGTCATTACACTCAAATTAGTGTTTTTCACATTGAATGACTATCATTTTAATTTAAAAAATACATTTAACTTAATGGTCCTGACAAACGATCAGAAAGGAAACCAAATAAAACTATTTTCCTTTTAAATCAAATAAGAGATAACTAGAGTCAGATTTTTATGCTTTTAGTTTAATAGATAATCTCCAAATAGAGAGTTTCAAAATCCATTACTTTTAAAATCACTATAAATTTATTTTATCAGTCTCATACCTGGAGTCTCATACCTTTAAGATACCTGGAGTCTGGTGAGTGATTGAAATAGTAGGGTTTCAGATAATGATAACAAATACACAAATATGAAAAAAAAGTATAGACATGGTATTGGTGATACCATACACTGAAAAATTATAGAAATTCCATGTCAAGGCAGATTTCAAGGGACCAGAACTAGTAACAAAATGCATATGCTGTTGTTGTTGTTTAGTCATTAAGTCGTGTCCAACTCTTTTGCAAGCCCATGGACTGTTGCCCACCATGCTCTTCTGTCCACCGAATTTCCCAGGCAAGAATACTAGAATAGGGCACCATTTCCTTCTCCAGGGAATCTTCCTGACTCAGGGATTAAACTCTTGTCTCTTACATTGGCAGGTGGGTTACTACTGTGCCACCAGGGAAGCCCAAAATGCATGTATTCATTTTCCAAATACATAGCATATAAAGTACATTTTTTCAGAAGAACAATGAATCCTAGAATAGTATTTCCTTATGAGACTTTGTATATAAATAAAAATAGAGGCAGGGTAACCTCATATAATATCAAGAAAAAAAGGATTTTTTAAATCTATTGATTTCTTCTATACCAGGTATTCATAAAAATGTGTTAACATTTTGATTGTTAGTAACCTGTCAGTTGGCAAGTCTAAAATATTCCCTGTGTGTATGATGAGGAAAGACTTCTTCATATTTATATTGAAAGTGCTTTATATAACCTTTGACCTGGGAACTAGATGATTAAAGTACTGGCATGCCTACCCCTATATCCACGTGGGTAGGATGAAGCAGCATGAATTTTAAAGCAATGAACCGTGGATCAGATGCATCCTTTACCAATCACATGGGCTTCAGCAAGTTAATTATTTAAGCCTCACTTTTCTTATGCAAATACAGATAATATCAATACTTTTCTTAGTGAATAGTTATGTTTCTTACTATTAATCATTTGTCTATTAAATATAAAAACATAGGGCATTTCTTTGTTTTCTTAAGGAAGGGAAAGACACTGTTCTGTTCAAGGATTTTGTAATAAAACATAATATCCAGAGAAGTTGCAGAGACATTTTTTACTTAAAATGTATATGAGCTAGAGGCAGAAGATAGTTTTATCTAAGAGATTTCTAACATAGAGAATTTAAGCAAAGTAAGATAGGCCTCTTTCTACCTATTCATTCATATTTGAGAGGCAGCAGAAATGTCAACTAAATGTCACATATATACTGTTAACTCTTGAGTTGTTTAATTTTGTTATTAACAAATTCCTAACTATGTGATAACACGTGGTAACTTTTGAGCATTGAAAGCAGGAGAAACAGAAATAGTAAGTTGTTCACCTTCCTTTCCCACAGACCTATATAATATTTGTACGGAAAACCATGTTTTTGATTTCTAATAGATACCATATAATTTTAGGATGAACTAAAAAGCTCACTTCCTATTTAATGAATTAGTAAGTTGGAGCCACTGAAAACAACCTTTGAGATACACAGAAATACAGATAGATAAATTATGTATCCCTAATACATAATTTATACCTGAGGATTTAGAAATCTGTTAGATAGAAACAGCAAAGATAGATAGAAACTGCAGTGCTATAGAAAATGCAAAGCATACTAGGCTGATAATCAAAGACTTAGTCTGAAGTTTTGGCCTTGCCACTTACATAAAATATAGTCTTATAAAACAGTGACTAAACATGTCTGGGCCTCAATGAACTCATCTGCAAAGTGAGATTGTGGTCAGGACTGACCACATTATGTTTCCATCACTCAACAGCTTCTAACTGGTGCTGTATAAACATTCTGTTTGCAAAATCAAGCCTCAAGAGACCAGAGATTTGTACAGAATTTGTTTGTGGAATTCCTTACATAATATGAGACTGTTTCCTTGCTAATCTTGCAGCACTTGCTCCTAGAATTGTAGCTAGTACTACCAAGAATAGCTGTCCTAGCTACAAGTTATCAAGTTCCTACCAAGTGCTGGATCAACCCTGAATATTCGCTGGAAGAACTGATGCTGACGCTGAAGTTCTGATTCTTTGGTCACCAGATTCAAAGAGCCAACTCATTGGAAAAAGACCCTGATGCTGGGAAAGACTGAGGGCAGGAGAAGGGGGCGACAAAGGACGAGGTGATTGGATGGCATCATCTACTCAATGGACATAAGCTTGAGCAAACTCAGGGGGATAGTGAAGGACAGGCAGCCCATAGAGTCGCAAAGAGTCAGACATAACTGAGAAACTGAACAACAACCAAGTGCTGGTCACAGTGTCAGGTGTTTATAGTTATTATTATTAATGTTTAAATTATGATCACAACATAGAGATGGACAAAGTGAGATTCAAAACAGCTGGAGTAACTTGGATCAAGGTCATGGAGCCAATAAGTAAATCTCAGAGGCAGGGTTTGAATCCAGGTTTTCTGATTCCAAAATCTGTTTTTTATTTTCCTAACCTGTATGAATGATGGGCAGTTCTGCATTACTGTGTGATTTGGGGTGTTTTAGGTCTTTGTCATCACTTTAAATACCATCTGTACGGCAACATAATGATGACTACATCTCTCAAAGTTTTACCTCCAGCCCAAACCTTTTCCGAACTCCAGACCTGCATTCCATTTAATACCTAAACTCCTCCACTGAGTGTCTAACTGGCTTCTCAAAAACAAATAAACAAACAAATGTTCAAATTCAAGCTCTTGATTTTACCCAGCATATCTCTCCACCTAATGTCATCTGTCCCAAGCTCAAGGAGCTACACTTTTCTTTCTTGACCATACTAAACACCTAGAGTCCTCCTTAGTTCTGCTCATTCCCTCACACCCCACAGCCAATTGATCAGCATATCCTTTCAGCTTTTCGGAACACAACTGAATGTGATGACATTTGCTACCCTCATCATTTCCACCAAAGCCACCAGCATCCTCTGCCTTCATAAAGGCAGTAAACCCCCAATCTATTTTCTTACTTCCACCCTTTCCCCTGAAGCAATCTGTTCCCTACACAGCGGCCAGAGTGATCTTTTTCAAATCTGACTCAGGTGATGACATTCTTCTGCTGAAAACCCTCCAGTCTTCTCTCTCCGTCTCATTCAGGGTAGACTGGGTGTCTTATCAACCATCTACTATGTCAGCCCTGACCTCCACTCTCAATGACCTCACCCCCTCCTACTCTCTGCCTTTCCTACTCTCCTCTGGGCACTCTAGGCTCCTGGTTGATTCTCGAACACAACAGGTACACTTCCACCTTCATCCTTTGCCTTTGTATTTGCTATTCGCCTTTCTCCTTAGAGTTCCACGTTGCACTTCCTCACTTCCTTTGGCTCTTTACTCAAATGCTATCTTTTCAGAGAGGACTCCCCTGATCATATGATTTAAAATAGTACCTCGCAAAAATAAAATAAAATAAAATAAAATAGTACCTCGCCACTCTTCTCTTTTATACAGCTTTATTTTTGTTAATAGCATTTATCACTAGCTGACACTAGCTTAATTGTTTGTATTATCTCTCTCCTCTCAAACACACACATACACATGGATGTAGCTACTTGAGAGCAGGGACTAGCAGGTTCTATGTTGCATCACAGTGTCTAGAAGAACATTTGCCACACAGTAGGTACTTAGTAAATATTTGCAAATGAACAAATGAATAATAAATGCAAAGTGAAGGAGAGTGTGCATATTAAGCTAAAATAAAAAATTGACATGTAACACACTGAAAATTCTGATAGGAAATTTTAGGAATATGGATAAATTTTTACTTGTTTACTATCTAGAAAACATAACCATATTTTATTTAACTATCAAAACAAGATAATAGGCACATCAAAAGCATTTTCAGTTTTCAAAATATACTCTGGCAAAAATAGAGTAAGTGTAAGATTTTTCTGCCAAAATCAAGACACAAAGCTAATTTGATATGCAAGAATGCCTAATGAAGATAACAGCTCCTTAAGAAATAAGTCAAGGTTTAAAAAAAAAAAAAAAAAGAAATAAGTCAAGGTTTTCATTGGAAATAGAGATACCAGTCTAGGTTGAAAATGCCAATTTTTTTTCCTGCGAATGACCATTTTATGGAATATAAACTAATGATAATAAATACACAATGCCCTCTTAACTGTGCCTAAAATGCAGATAGCAACCTCAAGCATTTTTATCTTATAGCAAAAGGCACTTAAAATTAGAAAACCAGGATTTGAGCTTAGGATGGGCATTGTGAGGAATAAGACAAAGTCACTGAGAAAGTTACCTGCCAACTGTAGAGTATTATTTACAGCAAAGTTTGATGGTAAAGCATCTGCCTGCAATGCGGGAGACCCAGGTTCAATCCCTGGGTCGGGAAGATCCCCTGGAGAAGGAAATCGCCACCCACTCCAGTATTCTTGCCTGGAAAACCCCATGGACAGAGGAACCTGGTAGGCTACAGTCCATGGGGTTGCAAAGAGTCGGACACGACTGAGCGACTTCACTTTCACTTTCACAGTCAAATACGCATTATCACCAAAAGACCAAAGAATGTGTCTATCTTCTCTTATATCTCTACTCCAAGATAAGATAGCTGAGATAGAATAGTTTAATTCAGGCAATCAGAGCTTTTTAAAAAATCTACTTTTTCTGCATTAGAAGAAATGTGTAGCTCCACGCCATTTGTAAGGTTCTAGGAGAGTCAAACATTCAGTTCAGCAAATCTTAGATTTACCTGGCTGCCTTCACATTTCAACTTACACCACTGCAGATCTCCTGACAGCTGTGCCCCTTGAAGGTTTTCTTTCTTCTGGGAAGTAAGTGCTAACTTTCAAATTCTTCAAATTCAAATCGTATCTTGATTCCTAAAGAGACTCCACCATAAACTTGGTTTTCAACACCCAGAGTCTCTGATCAGAACTTCTAAAACTACTCTCATCCTCTTCCACTGGAAGTCTCTTTTCCCAGAAGGCTTTATGTTAAGATTCCTGGGTCTTCTAACCTTCTAGAATATTTTGGATTGGCGATGATAATATAGCTTTCATGAAATTTTCAAAAAAATATGCTATGTCCCCACAAAAGTTTTAAAACAACAATCCTGCCTTTTTTCTTTAATATTGAGCTTTCTTAATATTATTTCTTCAATCATATTGAAAGCAAAATAGATTTTTCTGACCTCTTCAAAACTTTCATCTTATCACTTGTTTTGCATCTAATAATTTATCTTCTTGATTCATTTGTCACTTACTTCTTCAACGCATTTTCTCCCGGTATTTACTATAAACAGAGCAATGGGCTAAGTCTGAATTTTTTGACATGACTTTGTGTATAAATTGCAATTACATAGGGATGAATAATTATTTTAGATACAATGAATAATTTATGGAAAGATTTATTCAGAGCACAGATTTTAACTACTCAAACATCATAATGGACCATAATTTATAGCTCATGAGACTCAAATCTAAATCTCAACTTTATTATTCATTCCTAAAGCCAACTCAAAGACATTTTTTATTCCTGTAAAATGTCTCTTTTATTTGAATAGCAGAAGTAAGGAATCATTATTGTTTAAAAAAACTCATAAGAAAATTATTAAATCTTAAAACATAAATATGAAATTAAAATATGTCTATGCAAAACCTGGGGGGTAATGGAAAGGAATGACCTAGAGGTTAAAAGGAAACTGAATTCCAGAATGCCGCGCTTCTACAGACGTCATTTGCCACATTGCCAGGCAAGTCTGGGGGCATGATTCACAGCCCAACACCCAGAATTGAGATGAGTTCCCTGTATCCATTTTATTCTATCTCCTGAATTCCTTATCTAATTCCCTACCATATCAGATTGAATTATTTTCTAGGCTTGCTAGGGAAAGTAAGCTTTTACACTGTAAGCCTTGAAGCAGGCCCTGGACTGACCATGTTGTAAATCAAAGGCGATGACTCTTTCTACTTAGGAAACAAAATTTAACGTTGTCCCATCTGAGACTTTGCTTAAGTTTCAGTTTCCCCTTCCTTACCTCTGGCTCCTGACGTGTATCAGTTCCTTATCCCAAGGCTTCTGTGTTCTTCTGTCAATGACCCTGACTGACACTGCTCCCGTCTTCCAAAGCTTTGCCTCCTTGGTCTTTCCAGCCCTAGCTGTCAGCCAAACCACTGTCCCCAGTCTGGAAGAAAACTTCTCGTTTACAACTACTCTATTTAACTTAGATCAAATCACTATCTCCCACCAAGGTGTCATCAATTCCATTTCTAGGAAGTAGATACTTCATAAGGAGAATAAAGAATGAAATGAGAATGCATGTGGGAAGAGATAACTGCAGCAGGACCTGTGAGTTGAATAAAACACAGGGACAAGTGACCAAAAAACGAAAGAAAAATAAAATAGAAAATCAATACAAATGACACTTGGGAAAAGAATTGGAAGAAATAATTGAAAGACTAATGCATACACAGTCATATCACAATTACAAATATTTGCAACTCAAAGCTTTCAAATACTAAAGTGAAAAGCAGAAAGTAGTAAAAATTAAGATCAAAAAGAAATAAAATTGTATAATTCAGAATATGCAGATATATTCCAAATGTAAAAGTAGTAGGGAAAATTAGTTCGCAGAGTTTACCCATTACATAACCTTGTAAAATTTGAAGACTTATAAAAGGAGAGCCTGGTAACACTGTCAAAGTTAATGAAGAAGTCTTGGATGTAGTAGGCAATTCAGAAGGGAGCAGAGGAAGAAAGAAATAAGTAGTGAGTCAAGGAGAGAAGAAATACTTAGAATATGGGGAAAAGTGGTTCACTTACCTATGATCCTATTTGGCAATAACACTAAACTGTTGAAAAAGAGGGAAAAAAGAAAGAGCATATAGTGTTGCCAACCACATACATTTTTGAAAAATTCTCATCTCAATAAGTTAGTCAAAGAGCAAAATCATGTAAGTGACTATTTGAAAAAAGGATATGAATGTACCAAAATCTTAATAGCTAATTTTCTAATAGGGTTGAAGGGAGTTAAAATGTACAGGGCAGGAGTGGCACTGAATCGAGAGATTGCTTTCCCTTTATTCAATACTATAAATGTCTGAAAAAGAAAACAAACACATAGAACAATTTAGAAATGCAATATTAAAACTAAGAACAATTTAAGAAAAAAGTGATACAATTTATTTAGAAATATGATTTTATAAAATAATAATATACTAACTATCAACACATGACATGATGCTATGTGTTTCCTCTTTCTGAATGCTATAAACTTCCCTAATTTGGTGAGAGACATGAAGATTTAAAGAACATAAAGAAAATGTACAGTCATTACCATAGAAATACTTAGCATCATCATCAAGTTTTAATATCAGTATTTTCAAAATGTATTTATAATTCACAAAGAGCTCAAGAAAGAGGCTTTGATTACTTTTTTCAGTTTGATAAAAAGCCTTCTCACAGGAACTTCAGTGTTTTCTGGAGGTGCTATTTGATCAAATGCTTTTAAGGGGTGCTTAGAAGTCACCTGCTTTTATTTCTTCTTGAGGGAAGCATGGAATAGACAAAATTTATGGTGTGAAGGAATAAACCTGCTGAAGATCAAAGTGCCTTATGTAGAGTTGGATATTGTAAAGAGGACTTTGGATACTACTTCTGGAAATATTGTTTTTAATGCATAAAAAATAAACTCCTTGTCTTTACTTTCTGCTTCACCACACTGTAAGGTGAGCAGACTTTTGCCCTTCCTCATTTCCCCCACTGCAAGATGCTCTTAAGCTCTCTGCCTGTCCTGGCCGTGGGTTCAAATAAGTGCTTCCCAAAGACTAGGACAATGGGGCCACTGCATGGTCAAGCCCATTACTACCATAGTGATACTTCAGACAGAGGGGAGATGGCACAACATTCTTCACCTAACATGCGGCACTAGCCCAGAAGCAATTAGGAAGCAGAGGAAATAAAGGCAACTTGACTAAGAACTCACTTTCTTATTGATATAATAGGGATCCAGATCCTCCAGCGGCTCTGACACCATCTCTGGAGGAATGTCTCCATAAATAAATGGAAGGGATTTTCCCGCTTCCAAGTCACTGTTTGGCTTTGGGCCACTTTCATCATCCTCATCCTTGCGCTCTTGCTTGGGTCTCTTGGCTTTCTCTTCTGCAATGCGTTGTTCAATAGCAGCAAGGGATTCCCTGGTAAAGAAGCGGAAGCTGTCAGGTCCTGGCGGTACCAGCACTGACTGTGCCATCTTTTCATCCTGCTCCTTTAATCACTGTTTGGCTCCTTGCATAAGAAAGTGCTACGGAAACAACAGAGAGAGAGAGAGAGAGAGAGAGAGAGAGAGAGAGAGAGAAAGGCAATGGTCATTAGGATAAAAGGGCAATGACATGACACTGAGGTGACATACATACAAACGAAGCTATCTGTGATATTTTACTAAGGAAGCTGCACTTGGCATTCAGGGGATTCGCCTGCATGCATTCATCTGCTTGCATAGAGATCTATCTTTCACATTCAGTAGGTGTCTATGAGGTAATCTAATCTCCCACTCCCAAAATGTTTTAAGTGAAAATATCCAACTCGGAGCTCAGAAATGGAGGATACTGGTTTGTGCTTGCTGCTTCACTTGTGTGAATTATTTTGGCAGCCATCTTTTTCAGCATCCTTTCTGAAAAAAAAAAAAATTTCAGAGATCCATAACAAGAGATGAATAATCACTCAAAATTGTAGAACTGGGGTGTATGAAGATCTTGCTCCATTTTTTTTCCCCATGTTCCTTTTGCCCCACTCTCCACCTTAAAGAGCTGATTCGGAAATCAATGCACCTGGTAAAGAGCTCTGGAAATCCTGAAATGCCAGGCTGTGGAAACCTAGGTAGATCCTGCTTGAAAGCAAGGAGCGGGAAGGAGCAGGGGATGCCCGGTTGTATTTGGAATTGCTCGGAAGCTACACAGGAAGGGACCTGGCTCCTGCCAAAGCAGGCAGGAAGTCACCCCTGTCAGAGGTCTGGAGCTTGGACCCCCTGGTTGAGCACCTGCTGCTAGCTAGTGTAATTGCTTCTGAAATTAACAAATATGCAGTACCTTAGGAAATGCTGCAGAGATAGCTCATTTTCTCAAATGGTGCCCATTTCTTAAAAGTCCACACAGCCAATTTGGACTTGAAAAAATAATAAGTTGAAGATAGTTTATTTTTAACATGAGCTCCATTTATTTTGGTTTTTGTGGTAACATAAATGTGGTTTTACTGTATTCTAACCGTATTTTACTGGGCTATGGGCTAGCATATCTAACTTAAGTGAGCACACCAATCATTTCAAACGTTATCTCTGAATCAGTGGCAAGAGTTTCTATGCTTTCTGAAATAATATAACCAAAATTTTGACTCCTGAATGCCACCTATTACAATCACTTCTCTATTTTCCTTCTTTGTAAAATATCAGTCCATTTTAACCCTTACCCTACAGGAATGAACATTACCATTTAATTATATGAGGTGCATTATCTAAGAGTAAAATTCATTCATATCCAGGTCACTTCTGCAGCATATGTCAGATCAAATAGGGAAATCTAAAATAACAGAATTACTGCATCATTTCCACATTTTCTTGAAGTAGACCAGGACCTTTCAGCCACCAGCTAGGAGACTGTCCTCTCAGAATCACAGTGCCTCTAAAACATCCCTCATTTTCCTCACCCATCCCCAGAGACCCTTATGCCTAGAGACAGGCACAGTCATGAAGAAGGTCCCGGCACACTTCAGGGAGGAAACTGCCATGCCTGGATGCTCTAATAGAAGAGACATGCTAAAACATGCAGCCAGCAGCTTCAAAATGAAAGTGGTCCTCTGCAGATTCCCCCAGGATTCTACTGTAAAGGTAGAGAAGCATCACAGAAAATAAGCATAATAAGAATATTAAAACATTACCCCTGCAGACTCTTTTACACCCAGAGTTTAGGATTGATAAGCTGGCACCAAGAAGACTGCAGCTAAAATTCCATCATGCTTTTTTTCTTTTTTTCATTTTTTTTTTTTTTTTAATTCTCCTTCAAAGACCACACCTAACTTCCTGTGAAAGGATTCTGGTAACTGAAGTAAGACCAGGCATTTCCTGTGTGGGGACTACAAAATGGTATTATCACAGCTACCACTAGAGGGCAGAGGAGCAGTGAAGAGAAAACCCTCAATGTACACACAGAAGCGTGTTTGAAGCAGCTCAAAGCTCTTAGTAATGGAGCTCTGATCTTCTAAAGGCTTTTCTTAGAACGTTAAGACTTAGCCGGTTTCAATCACTACTTTTGTTAATGAACAGTGCTTTTGTTCATGCTTTTTATTTGCTAAGCCAAAAGTCACTGAATGGATAAAAATAATTCAAAGTAAAAAGAAGGTAAATAATAAAAGGGTTAAAAATAAAAACTTATAAAACAGCAATTATATTAATGAAAGTCTTACCTACATGGGATTTAACATTAACCTCAACCCCAGAGTTTCTGAAATCCAGTAAAGGCCTTTGCTAGTTCAACAAAGAGCTATCTAAACTAACTTTCCCTAGAAATAAAACTAAACTAATGGGACACCAATCTTATTGTATCTCTAATTTAAGTGGATGAAAAGCAACCAGAAAAACCTGAAGGCCAAAAGGAGACTAAATACCAGTAATTATATTAACAACATAGTTAAGATTTGAGGGTTAATATGTGCCAGTCACTGACTGGGCTGAGTCTGCATATACTGTATCATTCCATCTCCCCACAATTCCATCAGATAAAGACTTTCATGATCCTTATTTGAAAATCTAAGAAAGGAAATACATCGAGGTTAGGAAAAGTCACCTCAAATCACACAGTCAGGATTCAGACTCAAAATCTGTGAGCTTTATTCAATTGTAAACAACACAAAAACCGAAACACCTGCTTATGTAAGTAAACCTAAAATAAAAATTAAATAAAATCCGTAAGAGGGAACAAGTATAATCAGAAACAGTCATAATTGTAGTGCTAAAGGTAAAGAACTCGCCTGCCAATGTAGGAGACACAGGAGACTAGGGTCCAATCCCTGGGTCTAGAAGATCCCCTGGGGTAGAAAATGGCAACCCACTCCAGTATTCTTGCCTGGAAAATTCCACGGACAGAGGAGCCTGGTGGGCTGCAGTCCATAGGGTTTCAGAGAGTCAGACACAACTGAGCAACTGACCACATTTACATTTTTTGCATATTTTCTGGCATCACCATTTTCATTAGAAAGGGTATTTTTTTTAAAGTGTCAGACCTGTGATTTTCTTTTTTCAAACTTTAAACTTTTCACTTTGTATTGGGGTATAGCTGATCCAACAATGTTGTGATAGTTTCAGGGTCACAGCAAAGGGATTCACCCACACACACATATCCACTCTCCCCCAAGCCTCCCTCCCATCCAAGCTGGCACATAACATTGAGTAGAGTTCCATATGCAATAGGTTGGTTATCCATTTTGAATATAGTGTTGTGTACATGACCTTCCCAAACTCCTTAACTATCCCTTCTGCTGTCAACCAAAAGTATATTTTCTAAGTCTGTGAGTCTTTTTCTTTTACTTCCGCAGGTAAGTTCATTTGTATCATTAGAAAAACTGTTTAAGATGGGCAGGAAGCAGATATTGCCAAAAAAATAATTTTGTAATTCATTCTAGCAAGTCTCTTATGGTAATAGAAGCAAAAAATAAAAAAGAAAGTGAAGTCGCTCAGTCGTGTCCGATTCTTTGCGATCCCATAGACTGTAGCCTACCAGGCTTCTCAGTCCATGGGATTTTCCAGGCAAGAGTACTGGAATGGGTTGCCATTCCTTCTCCAGGGGATCTTCCCCACCCAGGGATCGAACCCAGGTCTCCTGCATTGCAGACAGACGCTTTACCCTCTTAACCACCAGGAAAGCCCCAAGATGGCTTAGGTAAGAGAAAGAAAGAAAGAAAAAAAAATAGAAGAAATGATTAGGAGGAAGGATGGGGGGAGGAAAGTGGGGAGGGAGAGAAGAATGAGAGAAAAATGAAAGAAAGAAAGGAAAGGTAATATGGGAATTCACTGTCAAGGTTTGTTGTATCTAAGGCTAGCTATAGGCATAAAATGCTTTGGAAGCCCAATTGATGTTACCAGAATCTAGTTATGCTATATGTTTTGGCTCTAACTTCCATGGTGACAGCGTTTCATTCCTTGCTATAGTAAGATGCTATAGCATCCCTGGCTTCCCAGTCTCCCAGAATTAAATCCAATAGGGACAAAGACCCAGAGAAAATCTCATTGCATCTCATTAGCGTCAGCTGGGTCACATGCTTATCCCGAAGCAATCACTCTGTCCAGGGAGATGCCATGCTTTGTGCTTTGATTGGCTTCTCCCAAGCCAATGCCTCATCCTGGAACTAGGAGGAGGTTCTGCTTGAAACCTATGAACACTGAGGATTGTGGTGGGGCACAGCAACATTCCTGAAATGCAGAGCTTGTGTACTATCACTGGAATAAAAGGGGGTCCACGCTGGTCAACAAAGCAAACAAGCAAACAAGTATGCACACTAGTCACAGACTGGTCATATTTGCAGTGTCTCGGTACTCAGGAGAGTAACTCTGTGTGTGGGTGTTTGTGTAGGTGTATACACACATATATACGGATAGTACAAGGGGTATGTCTATACATATATATCCTATTTTCTAGCTTCATCATTTTCATTAGGAAAAGTTTCATTGTCTTCCCTGTACATCATTTTAAAAACTTAGAAACCAGGCTAGAAATTTAGATTACTTCCTCAAAGTAACTTGTCCTACCACAATAAAATATTTTACAAATCTCTATGACGAGCACTAACTTCATTTATCAAATGAACACAAGCATACTACAGAGGTAGTTCAGGTTTGGTCCTAGACTACTGTGATAAAGTGAATATTACAATAAAGTCAGTCACAGGAATTTTTTGGTTTCCCAGTGCATATACAAGTTATGTTTACACTATAGTGTAAGTGTGCAATAGCTTTATGTCTTAAAAATGTACAGACCTTAATTTAAACTTAATTTATTGCTAAAAATTACTAAAAATTCTAATCATCTGAGCCTTCAGTGAGTCATTATCTTTTTGTAACAGTAACATCAAAGACCACTTATCATTGATCACTGTAACAAATACAATAATAATAAAATGTTTGAAATATTTTGAAAATTACCAAAGTATGACACAGAGACAGGAAGTGATTAAAGACTGTTGGAAAAATGATGATGATAAACTTGCTCAGCAAACAGTTGCTGAAAACTTTTAATTTGTAAAAAACACAATAAAGCAAAGTGCCAGTTAAAAGAAAAACAAGATATGCCTACATCTGAATATTCTGGCCTTATTTTACAGATGTGCTCAACAATAGACAAACTTGTTATACAAAAGATTCTATTAATAATTCAAAAAGTAAACTAAGAAGCAAAAAATTTACAAACTGTTTTGCCAAATATTTGGGGGGCAGTGATCAACATAGATAGTGCTTATTTTTTGCCAGGCATCATTTTAAGAACTATGTTGTTGTGTTGTTGAAGCATGTTACTCAGTTGTGTCTGACTCTTTGCAAACCCATGGACTGTAGCCTGTCAGGCTCCTCTGTCCATGGAATTCTCCAGGCAAGAATACTGGAGTGGGTTGCCATGCCCTTCTCCAGGGGATCTTCCTGACCCAGGGATTGAACCTGGGTCTCCAGCATCACAGGTGAATGCTTTACCATCTGAATCACCAGAGAAGCCCAAGTGAAAGTGTGTGACGCTTTGTGACCCCATGGACTGTATAGCCTGCCAGGCTCCTCTGTTCATGTAATTCTCCAGGAAAGACTATTGGACCATTTAATTTTTATAACTATCTGATAAAGTAGATATTGTGATCATCCTCACTTATAACAAGAGGAAACTGGGGTACCAAGAAGTTAAATAATTTGCAACATATATAAATTCTCACAGTTAGAAGGGGAATCAGGATTTGAACCCATGCTCCCAGGCTACAGAATCTATGTTCTAACCATCACGGGCTGCTTCTTAAGTCGTTTGCCAGAATTATTCACTCTCATGAACACGCCAAGATATGTGAATTTACATTAGTTGTATGGTCACCCCTTTCTCTCCCATTACTCCTAGTCAGTGAATGTGTCATAGGATATATGTCATAGGATATTTAAAAGGATAAAACAACAATATTTTACCAAAACATCCAAGACGTATGATGAACAACATCTAAATATTTTTCCCATTTCAAAATGACTTTTGTAAAATTTAGATAGGAATCATAGTCTCTTGTTTCTGGTTTTCTAGGATGAGATTTTCAGAAGTCACACACATTAGTTCTTCTTGCATTTGCTCTGCCCTTGGTTAACATCATACTGACATTTTATGAAACTGCTAAATGATATATGTTACATGGTTTTTAAATTTCATTAGTTGTACTAGTTTACAGGCAGAAGATTTTGTATTACAACTTTTAAGGCCAGACACTATATTTGGGAAGACCTATAAATAATGGGAAAGGCAAGCAATGTTATTTTAAGTAGCTGGAAAAATAGTTAGAATTGGATTTCTAAATTCTGATGACATTTCTATGTTTCCTTTTCAATTCCTTCTTTTTTTAATTTGTCTCACTTATAAAAGAGGAACACTAATTTTCTAAATTGAAATATAAAAGAAAAATTAAGCCATTTTATTACACATAATGATATCTATAAAATAGTATTACATTTATATGAAAGGGCAATAACAAAAAAAAGAAGTAATAAATAGTAGATGACCTTAATTCCTTTCCATGAAGATCTACATTTATATAAATAAGTACTCTAAAGTTAAATTTATATGAAGAAAATTATTGGCTTATTACATTTCATAGATAAAGAAATAATTATAAAAGCTTATATCATAATTACTGACTGTGGGTAGTGTTTAAAAAACTTAAGAGGATTTAGGACCCAAGAGTTAAGAAAGCTGAGAAAGACTAAGGGATATCTTTTTCTGAAAGCGATCTTTTAATTCTATTTTACAACTGTAATTTTGAGTTTTCTTCAGCACGTTAATACTGGTAACAAGCCAAGGAAAGATTTGCTAAATATTACCTGAAGATTTATTTTCTGTATTTTCTAGTTTCTTTATTCCATAGGTTTGAGTCTATTTTCTCACAAACTCTTTGATTGTCACTTGCTGTGTTTTTGCATATCCTTATCTTTTTAACCTTGATCCACTAGCTCAATTCAACAATTTTCATAAGAGCGAGAAAGATCTGAATAACTAGACTTAGGTGTTGCCTCACTACAGATTAGAGGAGAACATAATAGAAAATAAAAGACATAGGCTCAATATGTACTGTTCAGTATTCCTTTAAATGACTGCTATGTTTTAAATACATTTTTTCTTTAGCAGAAATGTACTCTGATGTTATCATGATCCCTGGGAAATATCATTTGATGTAACAATAATCACTTTCAAAAAATATCCTGGAAAAAAACATTATATATGAGATATGCCTCTATTTTTGTACAAGCATTTTTATTTTATTGAAGGTAGAGTAGCAACTTGTTTCTACATCCTTTCTTAATTTTCAGATGTATTAAACAGAGATTAACATCTGTGAACTACTTCAACTCTGCCTAAATGACTTATCAGCTGGGAGTTCACCTCTAATCTGATCACATACCAGTTTGCTTTTTGATGGATTGATCATATTGGAATTACAGAATTCTACTTCTGGATCTTAGTAGTCAACCAAGGAAGAAAATTTCCTAAGGTATGATCCTTCCTATGAGATTGAGACATTTCCAGGTGCTCCGAATTCTTTAATACTTCTAGCTGAGTTTCCTTCAGTCCTTCTGTGTCACTGAGTACTGCTACCCAAAACTGTCCCCCTCGGCCTGCATCCTCTTTAACAGGAGAGAAAAAACTCCCCTCTAAACTCTTAAGTGGCATAGTAGATCTGAATGTCGGGGCATCTTCCCCCGGAAAGAACAAGCAGGCAGAGCCAAGAGCAGAAGGTCTTTGGAATGAAAAACAATGCTCTCAAAAAACAGGTACATTCCAGAGTGTTCTAGATACAAACTTGTGCATTCCACTGTGTTTGTGTATGCACGTGTGTGTGCACATGTGATGCATGTGTGTGCCTCAGAGAGATAGAGATCTAGAGATGAGAATGAACGCATAAAGAGACCAGAGATTTGCTTCTTCATGTCATGTTAACATGATCTAAATTCTGGCAGTCTACTTGGTTCTACTAGTTACCATGCTTGATTCTTGTAATATGTTGTGAAAGAAGTAGTATTATTGTCACTTTCCTAATGTGTGATGTGATACAGGCTTATGGTAGGCTATGTAACCTGGCATGGTCACACGGAGCCAGCATTTAAACTCACATGTGTCTGATGTCAAATTCTAAAATAAACTTCGGATGGATGAAACTGGAGCCCATTATACAGAGCGAAGTAAGCCAGAAAGATAAAGACCATTACAGTATACTAACACATATATATGGAATTTAGAAAGATGGTAACGATAACCCTATATGCAAAACAGAAAAAGAGACTCAGATGTATAGAACAGACTTGTGGACTCTGGGAGAAGGCGAGGGTGGGATCTTTCAAGAGAACAGCATCGAAACATGTATATTATCTAGGGTGAAACAGATCACCAGCCCAGGTTGGGTGCATGAGACAAGTGCTCGGGCCTGGTGCACTGGGAAGACCCAGAGGGATCAGGTGGAGAGGGAGGTGGGAGGGGGGACCGGGATGGGGAATACATGTAAATCCATGGCTAATTCATTTCAATGTATGACAAAAACCACTGCAATGATGTAAAGTAATTAGCCTCCAACTAATAAAAATAAACAGAAATAAAATAAAATAAAATAAACTTCATTGTCCCATTTTCCATCAGGAGGAAGAAAGGTACCATTGATTGACAAATTGAGAAGGGTAATGTGAAATACATCTGATTTTTTAAGTCACTGGTTCCCCAGCTATAGCTCAGATATTTATAGGATACTCTAGGCCCATGGGTGTGTGAATGCCTGTGTGGGTGCTCAGTTGTGTCAGACCCTTTGGGACCCCATGGACTGTAGCACCCCCAGGTTCCTCTGTCCATGGAAATTTCCAGGCAAGAATACTGGAGTGGGTTGCCACTTTCTTCTCCAGGGGAACTTCCTGACCCAATGATTGAACCCGAATGTCCTGCATCTCCTGCATTATCAGGTGGATTCCTTACCACTAGCATCACCTGGGGAGCCCACCCTAGACCCACTACTATTAAACAAGCTGGTGGCTTCCCAGGAATTACTGTTTCCCCTTCATAATCTTGCTACTGTGAGGCTAGCTTGACTTTCACTGGAATAAGATTTAAATTCTCTTAACCTCAGATTTCTCATCAGTGGAAATGAAGGCTCATTTTGAGTTTTATGAAACAAATTTAAAAAGAATAAACTAAGCACTACTATAGTAGATGCTTAGTAAATGCTATTTTTTTTTCCTTTTTTCAGAGACATCTTAGTGCTGTTGCTTGTCATTTCAACTTTTTGTTAAAGGTATTTCTGTAATGCCTATCTCTCCATTGTCCCATCTTCCTTATTTTATTCCATCTTTTTTGGTTTGCAGGGTCTAGCATAGTACTCATCTGAGATAAAGTGTTCAGTAAATCATCGATGAATTAACAGTTGTAACCCTGTATTTATTCAGGAGTTTTCTTGGTCTTTGTTTTCTTTCCAGGATAATTTTTGTGTCATGACACCAACTAATTTTAGATTTCTGATTTTGTTGTTGTTGTTTCAGTTATATAAGACTTTACAAGTGACTTCTTACATCTATGCACCTCCATATACTGAGCTTACTTTACCTAATCCGTGCCCTTAACCTAAAGTTAACTATCTTCACTGCCTCCCCTCTCCGTCCAACCCATGTGCACTAGCATACCACACACACACACACACACGCACACATGCACAGATATATAGATATGTTTGTTTCTGTTTCTCTAGCTTGTTTTAGCAGCCCAGAAAGTTCAACATTCATGTATTTATCGTTCGCAATCTTATCAATTCATCACAAGCCATTGTTCTGGAAATTTTTCTTTCTCTTCTGAATTTCAATTATATCAATATTTAAAGAAGAAAAATTAGTACAACATTAACCTCTTAATGCATACATCAGCATATATTTTTCCTTGCGTTAATCTGTCCCTAAAACTACTTCTTGGTCAGTTTTAATGAAAGTATAGCCTGACATCTGTCACTTTCATACAATTATCATCAACTGATTCTTCATTACCACTTTATATTATAAAGTACAAATTCTCCTGCCTGGGATTTAAAGAGCATTCCAAGTGTCCTTTCCAGTCTTTCCTCCTGTCAACCCTTATTAGTACCCTGTCATAAAGACACAAGAATTTGTTCAAGTTTTCCTAAACTTGCATCATGTTTTCTGTATTTTCACTTCCAAGCTAATGTTTATGCTGTTTTTATGACCTGAAATTCACTATATTACCAATTCAACCTGATAAAACAATAGCAGTTTTAAATCCCAAGTACTACATTTTCCATGAGTTCTTCCACATCCTTCCATCTGAATATATCCTTTCACTTTTGAGCCAAATAATACTTGTTTTTTATACACTATTTGATGTATTAATGTGACTGCTTTGAAATAAGTCTATGAAGGCCTCCTCTTGGTAACTCTAAAAGTTCATAAAGCAATATCTTGTACAAAGTAGACAAAAGAACTAAATAACAATATTTTCAAAAGGCAGTATTGAATAATCTGCGGCACTAGTGTTAAAAAAACCCACCTGCCAATGCAGGAGATGTAAGAGACACAGGTTCAGTCCCTGGGTTGGGGAGATCCCCTGGAGAAAGGCATGACAACCCACTCTAGTATTCTTGTCCTTGAGAATCCTATGGACAGAGAAACCTGGAGGGCTACAAGCCATAGCGTTGCAAAGAATCAGACACAACTAAAGCGACGTAGCATGTGATGTTGAAGGGGTCCTGGATGTAAAATAGGCTTTTGTGATTCGAGAGGACAGATCTAAGATGAATATGTCATAGGAAAAAATTGATTCACTATAAATAATAATGTTCAAATTATTGAAAGTGAAAGTGAAGTAGCTCAGTCGTGTCCGACTCTTTGCGACCCCATGAACTATAGCCCACCAGGCTCCTCTGTCCATGGGATTCTCCAGGCAAGAATACTGGAGTGGATTGCCATTTCCTTCTCCAGGGAATCTTCCTGACCCAGGGATCGAACCCAGGTCTCCCGCATTGCAGGCAAGTGCTTTAACCTCTGAGCCACCAGGGAAGCACCTGCATAAATCTAAACAGCTACTCTTCAATAAGAAGTAATTCTCAGTTACTGGAGATACTCAAGCTGGTATTATAGAAAGGATGCTTGTCTGGGCAAATAATTGGAATACATAATTCCAAAAATATTTTCAACCTCCAGATTGTATGATTGCCTAAAAGAGCAGAGCACCTAATTATCTTTTACTAAAGTGAGAAAAATGAAGGCAGAATTAAATGAATTATTATGGTCTTTTACATAAATTCTGGATTAGAGATCACTCAACATCCAGAAGCTAGTGAGAAGACATGTTGCCTCCCTGATCAGTGGTTGCTGCTGCCTGGTGACCAGCAGCGTGAGGGCAGGGAGCTCGTTTGGAAATGCTAACCACTCCTTCTCCATTTCTCATTGTATCATGTGGTTTCCCCCTAAATATGTGGAACTGAATTAAAAATGAGACTTAATTTGCATTTGCATAACTAGACCAAAAGAGGTCAGAAAGAGGACACAGTAAAAAAAAGGATCTTAACAATAAAAGCTGAGTTGCTTTAAAAATACAATCAGTTACTGCTTTTTGGATTGCAATAAGAAAACACTGAAAGGTAATACTAAGAAGTTCTTTTTGCCTCTTTTTAGGATCAAGAATGAATCTATTTATCTTTGAGTTCACATTGTAAACAATATATTTTCAGCAAAAATTTGAAAATATATGTCCAGATACATGTCTTCTTTTTTAAAATTAGTTATATTGCTGGTCCAGGCACTTAAGCCAAGAGGGCTATGGCTGTAAACAGCTTTGGATTTTTTTTCTTTTGGGGTTGCCTATTTTCTAGGAAGACAATTTAGCATTCTTTTTTTCCACCAAACTTCTTTGGCAATCAGCTTCTTGATTTATGCAACATCACTCATTTTGAGATTCTCTAACTGACTTACTGTTATCTGATGAGCACCAGGCTTCTGAAGAAAAGGCAGTGACTTTGGAGCCAGAACTAGTTTGCATCTTTACTCTGCTACTTTCCAGCTATGGTTCTTTGAGCAAAGTACTTAAATTATAGTGAGAATTAAAGAAATAAGTAAATTACCCAGCACATACAGAGGGTGTTACTTTTCCCACTTTTTCCTACACCCTTCAAGTTATTCCAAACAGTACTGTATGAAGCAGAATAGATAAGCCTACATATAAAGCTTGAAGTCCAATCTTTTCCAATTTACAATCCAGTCTATCATTTAACAAACAAAACTTTTAAGTGCTCACTAAAGGCCAGTATTGTCCAGATGCTTCCAGACAATCTGCCTTCATGGAGCTTATATTTTATGTATCCTAATAAAATAGATTATGTATAAGAAAATTAAATATAGAATATAGAAGGCAGAGGTACATGCTATGAAAAAAGGTAATATAGGAAAGAAAGAGAAAGGAAATAAAATAAACCAGTGTAGAGAGTGAGGGAGAAGAAGGTTATGTGTAACTTCAAATAGAGTGGTCAAGGAAAATCTTGCAGAGGAAGTAACATTTAAGCCAAAGCCCCAAAGGATTCACAGAAGACAGCCATGTCAGAAGCCTTCCAGGATGATGGGGTTCCAAGTACAGCCAATGCAATGCAGAGTTACAGAAAGGTACTCACATTTGGAAAGGCCTATAGCAAGGTAAGTAACACTGAAAGAGTGAAATGACCATACAGAACACCACCACGTCAACAGGAAGAAGAAACTGGAGCAGGTAGCGGGGACAGTGAGTGTACCAGCAGACGCTGCCAACCTCAGTTAGGCCTGCCATCTGGTTGCCCAGCAGTTTCACCGGGGACACCTGTGACATAAATGTCAAGATCAGAGCCCAAGCCAGACCATGAGAAGCAGCAATCACAACAGATAGAAAGAAAAGCTCGCTGCCACTCAATGCCCTTAGCCTGAGCACAAAAAGGGATGTTGAAAGCAGGATAGCCATTCCTGACAGCTCAAAAAAATCTAAGCCTGGATGGCCATCTGCAGGGTGGGACCCAAGAACCACGTTATGGATAGCTATGGGGAGTACGGGGCCAAATTTAGCAGCTAGAAACAGCTCAACGTCAGTAAAGCAGTCAAAGCAAAACGTTGCCTATCCTGATGCCTAGGAATATTTGCTGCAATTTTAAAAGATTAGAAAAGGGGTATTTTTGGGGGACCAGGATGCAGTTTTAAAATAGACCAGTTAAACGATATAGCACCAATTAAAATTAAAACTATGAAACAGATACTGCTACAAAATTTTTCATTTTTATGTGCGAAAAGTGTGCTGGTATTACATTTGTCTATTCAATATGTTGGCAGCTATCTTCACTAGCATATTCCCTGGCTTCTAACCATTCCTAATACATTTTAGAGAGAACAAATAGAGAATTAGCCACACTGCCCTTAAGTCTTAGGGGCTCCCTCCTTACCTTTTCCCTCCTTCCCTTCTCTCTCTATTTCTTCTTTCTCCCACCACCACCCCAAACTTTAAAACAAGGATAACTTCCATCCTGATCAAAATCATAATGTTGCTGTTGGGATGAATTCTGATTATTTAAAGTAAACCATTTTTTGAACTTTAAAGCATTATAACATTGTTTATCCATTTTCTTCTTTTTCTTAATATTATTAAAACATAATTTGACAGTAGCAGTGAATGGAGAGAGTTTTTTAAAGGAAAAGAAATGACCTCTTGCATTCTATATTTGAAAGTTTCCCTATATAATTCTATGTATGTAATTTATAAAAGTATGGTTAGAACTCATAAAATGAGTTTAAATGATTTTAAAGAGCTCCTTATCCATGCACATAGATGCACAAGCCCACACATGACAGGTCACATGATTTCCATCCCACCATACTACTGTAGCAGTTTCACCTGAAAACTAAAGCAGGAAGAACAGCAGGTCTGAGAAGGGAAAAAGGCAAAGTGAAGAAAACATACCACCTCCCCCAGTAAAGTGACCATTTGCCTTCTACATATTCATTTCCAGGCTCATATTCATGAATGACATTTCCCATTTGCTTTTCTCACTTCCAATCAAACAAAATATAATGAAATCATTAAAAGCAAGGACTGATCTGTAAAAGCAGCCTCATCACTTGGAAATTATCAAAGGGCAAGAAATGACTCACACTTTTTTAAAAAGTTCAAATCTTGATCACAAATTGCAAACTGAATTTTCTTTTGGTTTCTTGTGAAAAAAAAAATACAGAGAGACAGAGAGAGAGACAGAGAAAGGTTTGAGTTCTATTAATATAAAGAAAACATTCATCCATCCAAATAAAAGAATTTGTAAATTAGAAGACATGATTTATACTCAGAATTAAACCTCTACTTTCTTTACGGCACTGAGAAAAAAATTTTCCCCTTGTATTGGAACTATAACCAATGCTAGTTAAAATCATAGGTTTTGTGTTTGGAAGGGGGCCTCCAAAGAGATCATTTAGTCAGATTAGTTGTATTCATTATGGATCGAACTAAAATCAGAGACAGATGGCTTTGTCTCAGATCTCGGAACAGAGATTTCACAACTTTCCTTGGTTGTCTATTCAACTCTTTAATCACCATCTAACTTACTCTTTAGTTATAACCTCTGTTAATATTAACACTATCCAGACTATTTCTGTCAGTGTTTCACTGTATGGAAAGAAAAGCACCATATATACCCCTGGATGGGATTTATCAAGGTCAAATTGCCAAAACATTTACCTAGCATTCTGTTTAGTAACATTGAAAGGATATTACCTCTTAGTTCAACCAAGATACAGTGACTCAGTGAGAACTGCAGTATAATAAAAACATTAGCTAATAGTAGGCATGACCCTTATAATTCTAAAGCTGTAGTCTGCTGGTAACTACAAATTGTCACTTGCCAAGGGCGTTTTGCACATGCCACTTGGGAGATCGAATCCTATGCTGCTGTAGCTGTTGACCTTTAAAAAGCCCTGAAGGGTGTTCAGGGTGGAGAATGAGGCACTTTGTGCTCCGGGAAAACTGGTGGAACAGGTCTTTAGATAGATATTTTCAGGAACTGACATCATGATCCCAATCCTCACATCTCCTCATTGACAGCAGCTCCTCTGACTCGCAGAAAACCTTTTGTAAAATTAGCCTCCAACTAATAAAAATAAATGAAAAAATAAATAAATAAAAATAAAAAGCAAACTGTTCTTTGTCACTAAAAAAAACAAAGAAGTGTTGATTGTGTGAATTCCCCCTTCACCAAAACTACATATATTGACCTTCCCCAGCTGTCCTTTGAAGCAGTTTCTCAAAACTATTGGAGAATAGTCCTCATTTTGCCCCCAATAAAATCTAACTCGTAACTTTCACGTTGTGCATCATTTTTTCAGTTGACACTGCTTTCCTGCCCATTCTCTTCCCCAAGTTCTTCTGAAGAGAGTGTAATGTTAACTTGATTAATCAGCTCTTGAGACAACATGGTAATTAAAAGCCATAAACACACAGCCTTTTCTGTAGTTTTAATTTATTTTTAATTGAAGGATAATTGCTTTACAATATTGCGTTGGTGTCTGCCATGCATCAGCATGAGTCAGCCATAGGTGTACATATGTCCCCTCCGTCTTGAACCTCCTACCCCACTTCACTCCTCCAGTTGTCACAGTGCCCTGGTTTGAGTTTGCTGAGTCATAGAGCAAATTGCCACTGGTTATCTATTCTATATATGGCACTGTGTATGCTTCCATGCTACTCTCTCCCTTCATCCCACCCTCTCCTTCCTTCCCTGCCATGTCCACAAGTCTGTTCCCTATGTCTGTGTCTCCACTGTTACCCTGCAAATAGGGTCATCAGCACCATCTTTCTAGATTCCATATATTATGTGCTAAAATACAATATTTGTTTTTTTTCTTTCTACCTTACTTCACTCTGTATAATAGCCTCTAGGTTCATCTACCTCATTAGAACTGACTCAAATGCATTCCTTTTTATGGCTGAGTAGTGTTTCATTGCATATATATACTACAGCTTCTTTATCCATCTGTTGATGGACATCTAGGCTGCTTCAATGTCTGAGCAATTGTAAATAGTGCTGCAGTGAACACTGGGGCACATGTGTCTTTTTCAATTATGCTTTTCTCAAGGTATATGCAATTGCTGGGACATATGGTAGCTTTATTCCTAGCTTTTAAGGGCTCTCCATGTTGTCTTTCATAGTGTCTGTATCAATTTACATTCCTACCAACACTGTAAGAGGGTTCCCTTTTCTTCACACCCACTCCAGCATTTATTGTCTGTAGATTTTTTGATGATGGCCATTCTGACCAGTGTGAGAAAACTCAGACTTTTAACATGGTGTAGTTGTCTGTCATTCAGTATAGAACACTTTCTAATTTTTCTTATGATTTCTTTTATTCATAGATTGATTTAAGTGTTCCTTAATTTTTTTAAAAAAAGGACTTTTTCTATATAATTTATTGTTATTGGCTTCTAATTTAATTTCATTGTAGCCAAATAACCAAATAGATTGAGACTTACTTTATGGCCCAGCATATGATTTTCGGTGAATGCTCTAATATACACTATAAAGAATGTGTATTGGCTGTTTATAATAGCCAGGACATGGAAGCAACCTAAGATGTCCATCAGCAGACGAATGGATAAGAAAGCTGTGGTACATATACACAATGGAATATTACTCAGCCATTAAAAAGAATACATTTGAATCAGTTCTAATGAGGTGGATGAAACTAGAACCTATTATACAGAGTGAAGTAAGTCAGAAAGAAAAACACAAATACAGTATACTAATGCATATATATGGAATTCAGAAAGATGGTAACAATAACCCTATATGCGAGACAGCAAAAGAGACACAGATGTATAGAACAGCCTTTTGGACTCTGTGGGAGAAGGTGAGGGTGGGATGATTTGAGAGAATAGCATTGAAACATGCATATTATCATATGTGAAATGAATCGCCAGTCCAGGCTTGATGCATGAGGCAGGGTGCTTAGGGCTGGTGCACTGGGATGACCCTAAGGGATGGGATGCAGAGGGAGGTGGGAGGGGGGTTCAGGATGGGGGACACATGTACAACCATGGCTGATTCATGTCAATGTATGGCAAAAACCATCTACAATACTGTAATTAGCCTCCAATTAAAATAAATAAATTTTTAAAAAAAGAATGTGTATTGGAATAAAAGGTCAGAATATAAATATTCTATAAGTAAATTAGAGCCTCATGTTTGATAACTGAGAATACTATTCGTGTCCTATATCCTTACAGATTTTCTTTTCTACTGGTTTTATCAACTACTGAAAGAAGATTGTTAAAATCTCTAAAAATAATTGTGCATCTATTTGTCTATTTCTCATTTAATTCTGTCAAGTTTTTCTTATTCTATCTTGGAATGTTTGTCATACACATTTTGTCATGATTTTCTCATGCACATTTAAGACTGTTATGTCTTATTTACAAATCTGACCTTTTATTCCAATGAAATGGCCATTTTTTTTTTAAATTTTTATTAGTTGGAGGCTAATTACTTTACATCATTACAGTAGTTTTTGTTATACATTGATATGAATTAGCCATGGATTTACATGTATTCCCCATCCCAGTCCCCCCTCCCACCTCCCTCTCCACCCGATCCCTCTGGGTCTTCCCAGTGCACCAGGCCCGAGCACTTGTCTCATGTCCCCAACCTGAGCTGGTTATCCGTTTCACCCTAGATAATATACATGTTTCAATGCTGTTCGCCTGAGACATCCCACCCTCTCCTTCTCCCAGAGTCCACAAGTCTGTTCCATACATCTGAGTCTCTTTTTCTGTTTTGCATATAGGGTTATCGTTACCATCTTTCTAAAGTCCATATATATGTGTTAGTATACTGTAATGGTCTTTATCTTTCTGGCTTACTTCGCTCTGTATAATGGGCTCCAGTTTCATCCATCTCATTAGAACTGATTCAAATGAATTCTTTTTAATGGCTGAGTAGTATTCCATGGTGTATATGTACCACAGCTTCCTCATCCATTCGTCTGCTGATGGGCATCTGGGTTGAAGAACTCAACAGACATTTCTCCAAGGAAGACATACAGATGGCTAACAAACACATGAAAAGATGCTCAACATCACTCATTATCAGAGAAATGCAAATCGAAATGGCCATTTTTATCTGTATTAATATTCCTTGTCTTGAAGTCTACCTTATTTGATATTGACATTTCCTCTTTCTTTGCTAAGTGTTTACATGTTATACCTTTAGTCATTCTTTACTTTCAATCCACCTGCATTATTATCTTTAAAATGTGTCTCTTATAAACAGCATATCATTGGATCTTGTGTTTTATCCAGTCTGCTGAAAATCTCAAGCGTAGTGAAAAAGACCTATACAAGAATGTTCATAGCACCTTTTTCATAACAGTTAAAACTCAGAAACAACTCAAATGTCCACTAATAGGAAAATGAAAAACAAAGATGTATTTATACAATGGAGTAGTATTTGACAACGAAATAGTTATGAACTACTTACACATACAACAAAATGGTTGAATCTAAAAACAAAACAAAACACTGTGTTGAGTAGAAGAACCCAAGAAAAAAAACACTACATACTTTACGGTTTCACCTATGTAAAGTTTTTGAGCAGGCAAAACTAAGATAGGGTGATATAAGTCAGAACAGCAATTGTCTCTGGGGGCAGAAGGAATTTAGCAGGAAAGGAAACTGGGGAAGCAGAGATGTTCTACATCTTGATCAAGATGGCAGTTACACAGGAAATACATTCATCAAGACTCAACCTAATTCACATTTTATTTTATGCAAATTACACTTTAACTAAAGAAAACATGGTAAGCCCAAGCTCTACTGCCTTTCTCCTACCTCCTGTTTTTCAGGAAGTCTGTGACCACATGATGTAGATTTCAGTAAGCTGAGACAGGCTAACCATCTTGTTCACTCTCTTGTTGATCCTCTTTCACCTGATAGAGTGTTCCCATCAGGCATCTTCAATTTACTCTCTCTATGTGGTCAAGATAAGAGTATAAGCTGCCTTGCTATCGATTCACACTTTAAAGGGAAGTGTGAGCCAATTATGTATCTAAGATAATTAGTTCTAAGATAAGTGGGAGTTGGCTGTTTTTGGTCTTTGATCATATCACTATCAGTATTCCTTGTCCCCTCGAGAATTCAATGCCTAATTAAGTATTCCAAATAAACACATGGAAATTTAATTGACAGCACTGAGTCTAGTAGCAGCACAAGGCAGCAACATACAAAAATAATACAAGTGACAAGTTGATTTGTTTGTGATAGAATTTTTTTTAATTTTACAAAATGTTTTTATATATGCTACATTTATCACTTACAACAACCCCAGGGGATAGCTCAGGGAGGTATGAATAGCTTCATCTTACAGATGAAGAAACAGCTTTTAGTCAGCCTATGCTACTGGCCACAGCAAATACATAACAGATGCAAGAGTGCAACTTGCATATTTTGACTTTACGTCCCACCACAAGAATTTATGTCCCTTGCTATTTAAAAAAGTTAAAGTCATTGACTGCTGAAGATAAACAAAAGCTTCTTAGGCTGAGCTTTAAAGGTTATACCAGAGGAAGGGAACATTCCTACTGGAAGGGAAAGCATAATCAAAGGCCCAGCCCTAAGCAGGGTCTGGCTCTAACCTACAAGAGAGAACAAGGCAGGTTGGAGAAAGAGCAAATGAAAAGATCAATTGAACTAGAGTGGATGTTCTGGCCTAGAGCAAATTGCATTCTAATCAGGGAAGGATAATAGAGGTGAAAGTGGGGAAAGTGTCACAAAGAATGCCAAGATCAAGAGGTGGCTTCAAGATGGTGAAGGAATAAGACGGAGAGACCACCTTCTCCCCTACAAAAATATCAAAAAATCATCTGCATGTGGAATAATTCCCACCGAACACTGCCAAAGGACCCAGACATCCAGAAAGGCAAATTAATCTCCTCAGAATGAGGTCCAGCAAAAGAAAAAGACAAGAAGGGAGACAGAGGATTTCACGATGGGTCCTCCTGTCCCAGGGAGGGAGTCCAGGAGATGTTTCCACACAATAGGAAACCCTGTCACAGGTGAGGTAAGTGGGGAACTTCGGATCCTCAGAAGGAAGCACAGCAAGGTGAAACAGAGAAAATTCACTACAGAGATCGGGCCAAACAGCAATTTCCAGCTGAGAAGTGGCTCGCAGGCTTGTGTCTGCCTGCAGCAAGTGAGGGCTGGGTGTGGAGACTCGGGCTTCGGGGCCCAGTCCTCAGGGAAAGGACTGGGGCTAACTGCTGTGAAGATACTCTGAGGGGGTTAAACTAACACAGCAGAGGCAGAACAGGAAAAACCCTGGGACCACCAGAGAAGAAGAGTATTCCTGCTGGAAGGCTCACTCCTTGCTCTAACTCCAGGCGTTCACGGGACAAAGGACCATGCCCTAGCATATATCAAAGCGGGGCAATTCAGCTGCAGTCTGCCCCACCAGAGATCACAAATTCCACCAAGCTGTGAGTGGCCACAAATGGCTACCCACATCTTCCTGGGATCCTGAGCAGCTCAGCTCTGCCAAAGGGGTCACAGCCCGGGTTCAACTCCTCTGGGGACGCACACAACCTGCTTCAGGCTGTGGCAACCCCCTATGTGGCCCAGCCATGGTCAGCACTCCCCACACACCCCACCGGCATTTGCAGTATCCCTCCCTCTCCACAGCACCACTGAGCAAGTGAGACTGAATAAGCAGCCACTTTCCCTCCCTCACGTCAGGGCAGAGATCAGACACTGGAGAGAGACCTACAACAGAGGTAGGACCAAAACCAGAGCAAAAGCATGAGCAAAGGGAAGGGTTACAGGAGCATAATTCCTGCAATTAACCTGAGACCGTGCACTTTATGGAAAACAGCAGACTGCAAGAGCAAGTACAAACTGGAACCAGGGAAGATCTCAGTCTGAACTGACTCCACTGTGTCCACAACAGGCCCAAAGACCTTCCTAGATATATTGCAGGACTTTCTGAGGACACAGATTGACAGGAGTAAGAAGATGGAGGGATCACTAGGTCTTTCTTCTCACTATCATTCTCTATATATTTCTCGTCCCCTATTTTTTCCCCCTTTTATTCTCATGTTGTCCTAATATGGTTCTTTATTATTCATTTAATTTCTATTTTTATAACCTGCTTTTCAGTTGCTCAGTCATGTCCAACTCTTTGCGACCCCAGGGACTGTGGCCTGCCAGGCTCCTCTGTCCATGGGAAGTCTTGGTGCTATTGTAAGAAGTCAGGCCTGAAGCCCAGAGGCAGGAGACGCAACTCCAGGACTTTGGTGTTCTCTCTAATGAGAGAACTCCTGACCCCACTGAACAAAAATAGATGTGAACATGTCCAAAGGCCTCCATCTTAATACTGAGACCAAGCTCTACCCTAGAGCCAGTAAGCTACAGTGTAGGAAGTGCATGCGTGCTTGCTCGCTAAGTTGCTTCAGTTGTGTCAGACTCTTTGTGACCCCGTGGACTATAGTCTGTCAGACTCTTCTGTAAATGGGATTCTCCATGCATGAATACTGGAGTGTTTGCCATTTCCTCCTCCAAGGGATCTTCCCCACCCAGGGATCAAACCCACAACTCTTAGGTCTCCTGCACTGGCAGGCAGATCTTTACCACTAATACTACCAGTGCAGGACACCCCATGCCAATCCTTCACAAAACAGGAACACAACCCTGCACATTAACAGGCAGGCACCTCAAAGCCATACTGAACCCATAGATATCCCAAAACACACTACTAGATACAGTACTGCCCTCCAGAGAGACTAGATTCAGCTCCATCCACCAGAACACAGGCACAAGTACCCTCCGTCAGCCAGGAAATCTTCACAAGGCACTGGTCTAACCCCACCCACAGTAGGCAGACTTCACAATTAAGATGAACTATGACCTTCTGCCTACAGGAAGGAGACCCCAAAGTCAGCAAATTAAACAAAATGAAAAGACAGAGAAATATGCAACGGATGAAGGAACATGGTAAAAACCCACAAGACCAAACAAATGAGAAGGAAATAGTTGTCTAACTGAAAGAGAATTCAGAGTAATGATAGTAAAGATGATCAAAAATCTTGAAAACAAAATAGAGGCATGGATAAATAGACCAGAGGGATAGAATGAGAAGATGCAAGAGATGTTTAACAAGGACCTAGAAGAATTAAAGAATAAGCAATCAACAATAAACAATGAAATAACTGAGATTAAAAATACACTGGAGGGAATAGACAGTAGAGTAACTGATGCAGAAGAATGGATAAGTGAGCTGAAAGATAGAGTGATGGAAATAATTGAAGTAGAGTTGAATAAAGAAACAAGAAGAAAAAGAAATGAGGACAGCCTCAGCGACCTTTGGGACAACATTAAGTGCCCCAACATTTTACTCATTTGCCCCAGAAGAAGAAGACAAAAGGAAAGGGTATGATAAAATATTTGAGGAGATTACAGTCCCTAAAATGGGAAAGCAAATAGCTACCGAAGTCCATGAGATCAAGAGAGTCTCATACAGGATAAATTCAAGGAGAAACACATCAAGGTACATATTATTCAAACTAATAAAAATTAAACACAAAAAACAAATATTAAAAGCAGCAAGGGAAGGGCAACAAATAATATACAAGGGGATCCATATAAGGCTAACATCTGATCTTTCAACAGAAACTCTGCAGGACAGAAGGGAATGGCAGGATATACTTAAAGTGATAAAAGAGAAAAGTCCCCAACCAAGATTACACTATCCAGCAAGGATCTCATTCAAATTCAAAGGAGAAATAAAAAGCTTTACAGACAAGCAAAAGTTAAGAGAATTCAGCACTAGCAAACCAGCTCTTCAACAAATGCTGAAGGAACTTCTCCAGACAGGACACACAAAACTAAAAAGCCTGTAAAACTTAGCCCAAACAATAAAATAAATGGTAACAGGATCATACTCATCAATAATTACCTTAGCTGTAAATGAGCTAACCGCTCAACCAAGAGACACAGAGTGGCTGAGTGGATCCAAAAACAAGTCCCCTATATATGCTGTCTACAAGAGACCCACCTCAGACCTCAGGAAAGTGAGGGTCTGGAAAAATATATTCCATGCAAAGGGAAATCAAAAGAAAGCAGGAATAACAGTAATCATACCAGATAAAATAGACTTTAAAATAAAGACAGTTACAAAAGAGAAAGAAGGACACTACATAATGATCATGGGATCAGCCAAAAAGAAAACATAACAATTTAAAATATATATGCACCCAACATAGTAGTGTCTCCATACATAAAATAATAGCTAACAACTGTTAAAGGGGATGTCTTCACTGCTGCTGCTCCTGACACTGGACATGGGGTATATCCTCTCGGCCACAGCTCCTGACCTTGGAAGTGGGGTATCGAATCTCGGTCACTCCAGTGCATGAGTGCAGCTACTGCTCCAGCGCCAGTTTTGCTGGAGCAGCCATGAAGAGATACCCCACATCCAAGGTAAGAGAAACCCAGTAAGATGGTAGGCAGTGAGAGAGGACATCAGAAAGCAGACAGACTGGAACCACAATCACAGATAGCTAGCCAATCTGATCACAAGAACCACAGTCTTGTCTAACTCAATGAAACAGCCATGCCATGTAGGGCCACCCAAGACAGATGGGTCATGCTGGAGAGTTCTGACAAAATGTGGTCCATTGGAGAAGGAAATGGCAAACCACTTCAGTATTCCTGCCTTGAGAACCCCATGAACAGTATGAAAAGGCATAAAGATAGGACACTGAAAGATGAACTCCCAAGCTGGTAGGTGCCCAATATGCTACTGGAGATCAGTGGAGAAATAACTGCAGAAAGAATGAAGGGATGGAGCCAAAGCAAAAACAACACCCAGTTGTGGATGGGACTGGTGATACAAGTAAGTTCCAATGCTGTAAAGAGCAATATCACATAGGAACCTGGAACGTTAGGTCCATGAATCAAGGCAAATTGGAAGTGGTCAAACAGGAGATGGAAAGAGTGAACGCTGACATTCTAGGAATCAGCGAACCAAAATGGACTGGAATGGGTGAATTTAATTCAGATGACCATTATACCTCTACTGTGGGCAGGAAACCTTTAGAAGAAATGGAGTAACCATCATAGTCAACAAAAGAGTCTGAAATGCCGTACTTGGATGCAATCTCAAAAATGACAGAATGATCTCTGTTTGTTTCCAAGGCATACCATTCAATATCATGGTAATCCAAGTTTATGCCCCGACCAGTAATGCTGAAGAAGCTGAAGTTGAATGATTCTATGAAGACCTACAAGATCTTTTAGAACTAACACCCAAAAAAGATGTCCTTTTCATTATAGGGGGCTGGAATACAAAAGTAGGAAGTCAAGAAACACCTGCAATAACAGGTAAATTTGGCCATGGAGAACAGAATGGAGCAGGGCAAAGGCAAATAGAGTTCTGCCAGGAGGACACATTGGTCATAGCAAACACCCTCTTCCAACAACACAAGACAAGATTCTACACATGGATATCACCAAATGGCCAACAACGAAATCAGATTGATTATATTCTTTGCAGCCAAAGATGGAGAAGCTGTATACAGTCAGCAAAAACAAGACTGGGAGCTGACTGTGGCTCAGATCATGAACTCCTTATTGCCAAATTCAGACTGAAATTGAGGAAAGTGGGGAAAACCACTAGACCATTCAGGTATGACCTAAATCAAACCCCTTATGATTATACACAGGAAGTGAGAAATAGATTTAAGGGACTAGATCTGATAGACAGAGTACCTGATGAACTATAGACAGAGGTTCATGACATTGTACAGGAAACGGGGATCAAGACCATCCCCAAGAAAAAGAAATGCAAAAAAGCAAAATGGCTGTCTGAGGAGGTCTTACAAATAGCTGGGAAAAGAAGAGAAGTCAAAGGCAGAGGAGAAAAGGTAAGATATACCCATTCGAATGCAGAGTTCCAAAGAATAGCAAGGAGAGATAAGAAAGCCTTCCTCAGGGATCAGAGCAAAGAAACAGAGGAAAACAATAGAATGGGAAAGACTAGAGATCTCTTCAAGAAAATTAGAGATACCAAGGGAGCATTTCATGGAAAGATGGACTCAATAAAGGACAGAAATGGTATGGACCTAACAGAAGCAGAAGATATTAAGAAGAGGTGGCAAGAATACACAGAAGAACTGTACAAAAAAGATCTTCATGACCCAGATAATCACGATGGTGTGATCACTCACACTCACCTAGAGCCAGACATCCTGGAATGTGAAGTCAACTGGGCCTTAGGAAGCATCACTACAAACAAAGCTAGTGGAGTTGATAGGATTTCAGCTGAGCTATTTCAAATCCTGAAAGATGATGCTGTGAAAGTGCTGCACACAATATTTCAGCAAATTTGGAAAACTCAGCAGTGGCCACAGGACTGGAAAAGGTCAGTTTTCATTCCAATCCCAAAGAAAGGCAATGCCAAAGAGTGCTCAAACTACTGCACAATTGCACTCATCTCACATGCTAGCAAAGTAATGCTCAAAATTCTCCAAGCCAGGTTTCAGCAACATGTGAACTGTGATCTTCCAGTTGTTCAAACTAGTTTCAGAAAAGGCAGAGGGACCATAGATCAAATTGTCAACATCTGCTGAATCATCGAAAAAGCAAGAGAGTTCCAGAAAAACATCTATTTCTGCTTTATTGACTATGCCAAAGCCTTTGACTGTGTGGATCACAATAAACTGTGGAAAATTCTGAAAGAGATGGGAATACCAGACCACCTGACCTGCCTCTTGTGAAATCTCTATGCAGGTCAGGAAGTAACAGTTAGAACTGGACATGGAACAACAGACTGGTTCCAAATAGGAAAAGGAGTACGTCAAAGCTGTATATTGTCAACATGCTTATTTAAATTATATGCAGAGTACATCTGAGAAACGCTGGACTGGATGAAGCACAAGCTGGAATCAAGATTGCCGGGAGAAATATCAACAACCTCAGATATGCAGATGACACCACACGGCAGAAAGTGAAGAAGAACTAAAGAGCTTCTTGATGAAAGTGAAAGAGGAGAGTGAAAAAAGTTGGCTTAAAGCTCAGCATTCAGAAAACTAATATCATGGCATGCAGTCCCATCCCTTCAGGGCAAATAGATGGAGAAACAGTGGAAACAGTGGCTGACTTTATTTTTATGGGCTCCAAAATCACTGCAGATGGTGACTGCAGCCTTGAAATTAAAAGACACTTACTCATTGGAAGTAAAGTTATGACCAACCTAGACAGCATATTAAAAAGCAGAGACATTACTTTGCCAACAAAGGTCTGTCTAGTTAAGGATATGGTTTTTCCAGTAGTTATGTATGGATGTGAGAGTTGGACTATAAAGAAAACTGAGCCCTGAAGAATCTATGCTTTTGAACTGTGGTGTTGGAGAAGACTCTTGAGAGTCCCTTGGGCTGCAAGGAGATCCAACCAGTCCATCCTAAAGCAGATCAGTCCTGGGTGTTCCTTGGAAGGACTGATGTTAAAGCTGAAACTCCAATACTTTGGCCACCTGATGCGAAGAGCTGACCTATTTGAAAAGACCCTGATGCTGGGAGAGATTGAGGGCAGGAGGAGAAGGAGACGACAGAGGATGAGATTGTTGGATGGCATATCTGACTCAATGGACATGAGTTTGGGTAGACTTTCAGGAGTTGGTGATGGACAGAAAGGGCTGGAGTACTGCAGTTCATGGGGTCACAAAGTGTTGGACACAACTGAGTGACTGAACTGAACTGAACTGAACTGATTAAAGAGGAATTTGACAGTAACACAGTAATAGTGGGGGACTTTAATACACCACTCACACCAATGGACAGATCATTCAGACAGAAAATTAATAAGGAGACACAAGCTTTAAATGATACATTGGACCAGTTGGACCTAATTGATACCTACAGGGAATTTCATCCAAAAACATATATTTCACTTTTTTCTCAAGTGCACATGAAATATACTCAAGATAGATCACATTTTGGGCCATAAATCAAGCCTTGGTAACTTGTTGAAAAATTGAAATCATTTAAAGCATCTTTTCTGAACACAATGCTATAAGATTAGATATATACTATAGGGAAAAAAAACAATTATAGAAAACACAAATACATGGAGGCTAAACAATACACTTCTGAATAACCAACAGATTACTGAAGAAGTAAAAAATGCCTAGAAATAAGTGACAATGAAAACATGACAACTCAAAACCTAGGATGCAGTAAAAGCAGTGCTAAGAGGGAAGTTTATAGCTATGCAAGCCTACCTCAAAAAATAAGAGAGACATAAAATAAACAACCTAACCTTATACCTAAAGCAACTAGAAGATGAAGAATAAAAACATCCCAGAGTTATAGAAGGAAAGAAATCATTAAGGTCATAGCATAAATAAATGAAAAAGAAATGACAGAAACTATAGGAAAGATAATAAAACTAAAAGTTGGTTTGTTGAGAAGATAAACAATATTCTAAACTGTTAGCCAGAATCATCAAGAAAAATGGGAGAAGACTCAAATCAATAAAATTAGAAATGAAAAGGGAGAAGTTATAATAGAAAACACAGAAATACAAAGGATGATAAGAGGCTACTATGAGCAATTATATACCAATAAAATGAACAACTTGGAAGAAAAGGACAAACTCTTAGAAAAGTAAAGCCTTCTAAAACTGAACCAGGAAGAAATAGAAAACATGAACAGATCAATCACAAGCACAGAAGTTGAGAATTTTAATCAAAAATTCTTCTTGCAAACAAAAGCCAGGGCCTGAAGGCATCACAGGTGAATTCTACCAAAATTTCAGAGAGCTTAAACCTATCCTACTCAAGCTTTTCCAGAAAACTGCAACAGAAGGAAAACTCCCAAACTCATTCTATGAAACCACCACTCTAATACCAAAACCAGACAAAGATGCCACAAAAAGGAAAATTACAGGCCAGTTTCACTGATGAATATAGATACAAGAATCCTCAACAAAATTCTAGCAAACAGAATCCAACAGCACATTAAAAAGATCATATATGCCTCAACATAATAGAGGCCATATATGACAAAGCCACAGCAAATATTATTCTCAATGGTGAAAACCTGAAAGCATTTCTTCTAAAATCAGGAACAAGACAAGGGTGCCCAGTCTTACCACTATCATTCACCAGTTTTGGAAGTCTTAGCCACAGCAATCAGAGATGAAAGGGAAAGAAAAGAAATTAAAATGGGAAAAGAAGAAGTGAAACTCTCAGAGTTTGTAGACAACTCGATTCTTTACATAGAAAACTCAAAAGATGCCACCAGAAAATTACTAGTACTTATCAACGAATACAGTAAAGTTGCATGATACAAAATTAATACACAGAAATCCCTTGCATTCCTATACACTAACAATGAAAAATCAGAAAGAGAAACTAAGGAAACAATCCCATTCACCACTGCAACAAAAAGAATAAAATACTTAGGAATAAATTTACCTAAAGAGACAAAAGACCTGTATGCAGAAAACTATAAGATATTGATGAAAAACATTAAACATAATACAAACAGATGGAGAGATATACTATGTTCTTGGATTGGAAAAATCAATATTATGAAAATGACTCTATTGCCCAAAACAAGCTATAGCTTCAATGAAATCCCTATCAAACTACCAATGGTATTTTTCACAGAACTAGAATAAATAATTTCATATTTGTATGGAAACACAAAAGACCTTGGATAGCCAAAGCCATCTTGAGAGAAAAGAATGGAGGTGGAGGAATTAACCCTCCTGACTTCAGACTATAATACAAAGCTATAGTCATCAAGACAGTGTAGATTGGCACAAAAGCAGAAATATAGACACATAGAACAAGATAGAAAGCCTGGAGGTAAATGCATGCACCTATAAGCACCTTATCTTTGACAAAGGGGGCGAAAATACACAAAGGAGAAAAGAGAGCCTCTTCAACAGGTGACGCTGGTAAAATTGGGCAGCTACATGTAAAAGAAAGAAATTAGAACAGTTCCTAACTCCGTACACAAAAATAAACTCAAAATGGATTAAAGACATACTTGTAAGACCAGAAACTATAAAAATTTTAGGGGAAAACACAGGTAGAACACTCTTTGACACCAGTCACAGCAAGATCCTCTATGATCCACCTCCTAGATTAATGGAAATAAACCTAATGGGACCTAATTAAGCTTAAAAACTTCTGCACAACAAGGGAAACTAAGCAAGGTAAAAAGATAGCCCTCAGAATGGAAGAAAATAATAACAATGAAACAACTGACAAAGGATTAATCTCCAAAATATACAAGCAGCTCATGCAGCTCAATACCTGAAAAACAAATAACCCAATCAAAAAGTGGGCAGAAGAACTAAACAGACATTTCTCCAAAGATGACATAAAGATGGGTAATAAACACATGGAAAGATGTTTAACATCACTCATTGTTAGAGAAATGTAAATCAAAACAACAATGAGGTAGCATTTCACACTGGTGAGAATGCCACAAAAAGTCTACAGACAATAAATGCTGGAGAGGGTGTAGAGAAAAGGGAACCATCTTGCACTGTTGGTGGGAAAGGAAACTGACACAGCCACTATGGATAACAGTATGGAGATTCCTTAACAAACTAGGAATAAAGTTATCATATAACCCAGTAACCCTACTACTGGGCATATACTCTCAGGAATCCATAATAGAAAAATACATACATATACCCCAGTGTTCATAGCAGCACTATTTACAATTGCTAGGACATGGAAGCAACCTAGATGCCCATCGACAGATGAATGGATAAAGAAACTGTGGTACATATACACAGTGGAACGTTATTCAGTTATAAAATGGAATGCATTTGAATCAGTTCTAATGAGGTAGATGAACCTAGAGACTATTATACAGAGTAAAGCAAGTCAGAAAGAAAAAGACAAACATTGTACATTAACCCATATATATGGAATCTAGAAAGAATAGTACTGATGATCCTATTTGCAGGGTAGCGAAGGAGACACAAAATAAAGAACAGACTTACGGGCACAGTGGGGGAGGAGGAGAGTGGGATGACTTGAGAGAGCAGTGTTAAGACATATTCATTACCATACGTAAAACAGCGAGCTGGAGGGAATTTTCTCTGTGATGCAGGGAACACAAACTTGGTCCTATTTGACAACTAGAGGGCCAGGATGGGTGGGGAGGTGGCAGGGCGGTTCAGGAGGAGTGGGATGTACGTCTACCTTTGGCTGATTCACAGTGATGTACAGCAGAAACCATCACAATATTGTAATTATTCTCCAATTAAAAATAAAATAATTTTTTTTTAATGCCAAAAGTCAGTATAATTTGCTGAAGCCATTAAGAAGGAAAATTAAATATTAAGGGAAAAGGTGTCTATTATAAAATATCTTAAATATTGTAAAATATTAATACCTATTTAAGATTACAATTTTAGTACAGCACTGAGAGTAGATAAGCAACAATTAGGTTATAAAGATGAGTTTACCAGGTGGCTCAGTGGTAAAGAATCTGCATGCCAATGCAGGAGATGCAAGTTTGATAACTGCCTTGGAAGATCCCCTGGAGGAGGAAAGGCTCGACACTCCAGCATTCTTGCTTGGAAAATTCCAGACAAAGGAGCCTGGAGAGCTACAATCCATGGGGTTACAAAGAATTGGACCCAACTGAGATACCAAGCATACATGCACAGTTTATAAAGAAATAAAGAAATTTGGTTTAAAAAGTTTCACAAAACTTGTTTAAGAAATTCACTTTCAAGGGAAGAAAAATCTAACCAAAGAGCCCATTTTTCAGTGTAAGAAAGAGCTATACTTGCTCAAAGGCAGAACAAAAGGAGTTAATGAAGAATAGGAAATTAAAGATATTGAGAGAGTACTTGCTTAGGGGGAATTTCTCTTGGAATATGAGGTAGAACAGGGTCAAGAACAAAGAAGACAAATAACATTAAGTATGGGACAAAATCAGAATAAATGGATAGGAATGCAATTAAATTAAGGTTAACAATGGGGAAGATCAAATTCATCTGATCACCTTAATCTTTTGAGTAAAGTCCTATGCAGATACTGATCTTAAAAAAAAAGAAGAAAAGATCTGGATTGGAAAATTCACGAAAGATAATTTTGTTGTTCAGTTGCTCAGTTGTATCCTACTCTTTGTGACCCCATGGACTGCAGCACACCAGGCTTCCCTGTCTTCACCATCTCCTGGAGCTTGCTCAAATCCATTTCCATTGAGTTGGTGATGCCATCCAACCACTCATCCTCTGTTGTCCCCTTCTTCTCCTGCCTTCAATCTTTCCCAGCATCGGGGTCTTTTCTAATGAGATGGCTCTTCGCATCACGTGGCCAAAGTATTGGAGGTTCAGCTTCAACATCAGTCCTTCCAATGAATATTCAGGACTGATTTCCTTTAGGATTGACTGGTTGGATCTCCTTGCAGTCCAAGGGACTCTCAAGAGTCTTCTCCAACACCACAGTTCAAAAGCATCAATTCTTCAGCACTCAGCTTTCTTTACAGTCCCACTCTCACATCCATACATGACTATTGGAAAAACCATATCTTCGACTAGATGGACCTTTGTCAGCAAAGTAATGTCTCTGCTTTTTAATATGCTGTCTAGGTTCTTCATGAACTCCTTATTGCAAAATTCAGACTTAAATTGAAGAAAGTAGGAAAACCACTAGGCCATTCAGGTAAGATCCTAATCAAATCCCTGACAATTACACAGGGGAAGTGACAAATAGATTCAAGGGATTAGATCTGATAGACAGAGTGTTTGAATGACTATGGACATAGGAAAGAATAATAGGTCATATAATTAATTAATTATCACTGATAAGCAGATTTTCAGTTGTTTGCAAAAGAAGACACAATTTTTTTCACTTGCAATATTTTTCATTAATTATAAGTTAAAAAATAGAGGCCATTCCTTTTGAGAGATAACTATAGTACTTTTCATTGTACAGATTAAACAATACTCAAAGAAATAGTAATAGTAAATTACTATTTACTACAAATCAATACTTGAGTGAGACAGAAAGATCACCCCCTTTGTCTTCAAACAATTAAAACATTCAACATCATATGTAGTGATGTAGAATGATAAAGTGATAAATGATCAAGCATGTGAGGAAGGTATGCAAGGAGGTTCTGGAACACAGAAATATTCTCTATTAAGGATAATTTGCAGCAAAAAAAAAAAAAAAAATCCATATGAGCATGCTCCAAATCACACTCACCTCATAAATGTACCCCTACTTGAGTTATTCAGGATATTTTATTCTTGAAAATGATACAAAATCAATAGGACAGAAAAAGTTAGTAGGACAAAGTCAAGGATAAGTCATTTACAGCCTACCTACTGCATAAATTATGTCTTCCTACTATTTGAGACCTGGAGTGAGAGGAACTTCTTGTTTTCTAAAGAAGGAAATAGTGTTGTCAACTTCTAGGTCTAATTTTTTAAATATATCATCATCAATGGTTCTAATAATGTGAACTAGAAAAATTAGTCAGCTTTGTAGAGATGTAGTCCTTTTTTTTTTCATTTTAATGGTAATAAAATTGAAGCTTATATTAATCAAATTTAAGAGTATAAATAGTATCAGATCTGTGATCAGAGTTCTGTTTTTCTAACTCCCAGTCCAATCCTGTTTTCACTAGTGATGATTTGTTATCTCTAAAGAAACTGTGAGATTTAAAAAAAAAAAAGAAAAAGAAACAAAAGTTATTTGAGCTGAAAATAAAAATGGGACTTTATTATCTATTAAGTAAACAAAACTACCTATTTATTCGAGTCAGTCAATACATCTGTTAAATCTCTTTCCTTTGTTCATGGATAATCTTAGGATTTGAAGGCATTTACCTTTGGGTGAAACAGTTTCTCAGTCACAGACATCTAATTCCTCTCCTTTCAATGCACCACCCTCTCAACTGCCAGATGCAAGTGAAAAGAGCACTGCACATTCTGAAATGAACTGGGAAGGGAGAATGTGTATCATTGCTGGAAACTAGGGAGACAGATCTGCACATGCTCTAAGTGTCTTTCTAGATATAGATCAGCAGCAGCAGACTGAAAGAAAACCAAACATATGCAGAACTGCGGGCATAAGGAAGATCAGTTTTTACTCAGAAATAAATGAAAGATGTGCACACAGAATAGCATAATCCCTGCTGGAGCCTGTGACAAATGTTGGAAGAAGAGTATGTTTTGCAGCAATCATAGAACACTACAGATTTCACCAATATTTCTAGGATGTTCACTAGATGGCAAAGTCCGTGTGCAGCTTACAATGTGAGCAGACAGCCATGTCAAGTAGAGAACAGGAATACTGCTCTCCATAAAGACAACTGAATTCAGGAAATGCCTTAATTCCCAAGATTTGATCCTGGCTGCCAAACCTACCAGTCCCTGCAGTGATTAGCTCTTATTTTCCTTGGGCCCTGGACCTTTCAAATGGCAAAGTTATACTTACTGGGAATTTAAAGCTTTCTTTTCTGCCTAAAAGATCTCTAGACAATTACAGGAAATCAACTATACTTGACAGAATCATCACAAATCC
The DNA here is from genome assembly GCF_023699985.2 of Odocoileus virginianus. NCBI lineage: Eukaryota > Metazoa > Chordata > Mammalia > Artiodactyla > Cervidae > Odocoileus > Odocoileus virginianus. The sequence continues at coordinate 24,328,916 of NC_069686.1, forward strand.
ATTATTTACAGCATAGAATTTTTTCTGTAAGGATGAAGGAACAGAGAAAAATGACCAGACATATGATTGTTCAAAACAAGGTGTATGTTTGTAATAATCAACTCAGATGCCTCCTTATGAAACCAAATTACTGCAAAACAACACACGCTAATGTTGAAATATACTCTAATTAAGAGGACAGCTTAAATATGAAAGAAAATCTGACAGCAAGAGAGTCCAACTGGAGACTGCAAGGATACTTCTGTGCAAGCGTGCTCAGTCACTTCCGTCACGTCCAACTCTTTGCGACCCTATAAACTGTAGCCCGCCAAGCTCCTCTGTCCATGGGATTCTCCAGGCAAGAATACTGGAGTGGGCTGCCTGCCCTCCTTTGGAGGATCTTCTCAGCCCAGGGATCAAACCCATGTCTCCTGCTCCTCCTGCACTGTAGGTGGATTCTTTACCCACTAGCCACCTGGGAAGCCCAAAGGATAGTTCCAAAAATGGCTAAATTCATAAGTACAATACAAACAATAAACAGTAGATTTGAAAATGTTGGAAGTTACATACACTAAATAAAATAGAAGACAAACTCAAGACAATCTGGAAAAGACAATCTCTTTCCGGAGATCAAAGAGGGAAGAGAAATGAGATAGAAATGATTATTAAAAATATTAAAAAATGTATGAGGCAAAAGCCAAGAAGATACTACAATTAAAACTAGCAATTCAGAAGGAAAACTAAAGCAAACATGATAGTTTCAACAATTTCTAATCTCCAGAAAGAATGAAATCTTTTTATCAAAAAAAACTCTGTACATCAAAAGGGACCAGCAAAGTGAAATGAAAGTCGCTCACTTGTGTCTGACTCTGTGACCCCATGGACTATACGGTCTCTGGAATTCTCCAGGCCAGAATATTAGACTGGGTAGCTTTTCCCTTTTCCAGGGGATCTTCCCAACCTAGGGATCGAACCCAGGTCTCTCACACTGCAGACAGATTCTTTACCAGCTGAGCCACAAGGGAAGCTCAGGGATACTGGAGTGGGTAGCCTGTCCCTTCTCCAGCAGATCTTCCCGACCCAGGAATCAAACGGGAGTCTCCTGCATTGCAGGAGGATTCTTTACCAACTGAGCTATCAGGGAAGCCCCCATCAATGAAAACAAACTGAAACTCAAGACATATTCTGTTAGTCTAGAGAGGGGGAAAGATGAAGATATAACTCTTTTAAGTATGTGGTATGAAAAAATGATTCATTTCCAATAAAAATAGTTGTATACCAAATGAAACTGTTATTCCCCTATGAAGGCATTGGAGAAACAGTCTCAAACATCAAGAGGTAAGAAAATATATCACAATGTATCCTTCATAAAAAGATGATTTTAAGATATACTTTAGCTCTACAGAAGATGATGAGGAAAAAATGACAAAATTGTATATAAAAGAGCTCTCAGGACATAGAGTTAAATCATAGAGCAATATATAAATCACTGTTGTCAAGATGGTTATAAAACAATAGACTTATTAAGAACATTTATATAAATTTGTATAAAATACCAGATTTCCTCTCAAAACACTAGGGAATAGTTGGAAAGTGAAGGAAAAATTAACAGTTTTATCTTATAAGGAAATTGCTAATAGATACTGTTTCACTTATGATGGTGACAATTTCTTTAAAATTATGGAATAAAATGAGGCTATAAATGTATTCCAAAAACTAGAAAAAATAGTGTGAGAAAAAAAGAAAGTAAAAAATGATAGCTGATACAGTCCAGGAAAAATCATGAAAAACACTAAAAATAAAAGTAGAAAAGACAAGAGAAGTTATCAGAAGAAAGAGAAAGGCCAAATATACCTAAAATTTATGATAATAAATTGTGATTCGGTTTATTCACATTAAATAACAAAAAATACCAAATTAGATCATAAAGTAAAAACTGAACAGATGCTGTTTATTTAAAAGAAGCATAGAAAAAATTGCCAAAATTAAAAATAAAAAACGGGCAAAAATATATCAGACAAATACAAACAAAAATGTAGGTTTTTATGTTACTTGAGACAAAATATATTTCAAGGCAAAAATAATAACTGGATAAATATGGTAATTTTATATTTATAAAGGTAAATCTTCCAATAAAGTTATAGTAGTCATCAATTTGTAAAGTGAATAGTAGTACATTGTTATGCAAAACTTAGAAATTCGACATAAATCAACACAACTGTTGAAGACATAAATTCATTTCTCCCAGTTTTTGAGAGATCAAGTATAAGAGTAAGATAGGAAAAAAAAAGAGTAAGATAGAAGCATTGAAGATTTGAATAAAATAATTGTTACTGTTGTTTTAATAACTAGGTACCAAACTTTCTACTGTACAGAGAAAATTTCTTTTATAATTTCTAAAACTGATCAGATGCACAGTAACAAAGCAACAAGCAACAAACAAGCAACTAAACAAAATATCCTAATTTAATAAACTCTAGAAGGTAGAATTTTCAGACTTAGCCCACATTCCTTGACTACAACACATTATAAAACTTATTTTGAAATTTATAAATCTTTTTCTCTATGAAATGTATAACATGCATGAAAATGAAATTGTCAAATTGTATAAGAAGTAGAAAACTTGACCAGACAAATTATAAGGCAACTAATTGAAAAAATATGTTAAAACTAAGTTATAATAACAATGAAGGTGTTGCTTTACAGAAGTTATTGATATCTTCTAGAAAATAAATATTGACATTATACAGAAGCACTTTATTTCCACATTTTAAATTGACTCGAAGCAAAGATAAACAGTAAATTATCCAAAAGAGTTAAGAAACAAATACAAACTTCATAGTAAAACCTTACCAGAAATGGAATCTACAACCACTAGTAAAAATAAATACAAAAATCTTAAACAAAATCTATTAGTTACTTAACAGCACACGGAAAAGGAAGATCCAAAATAGCCATGAAAAAATAATACAGTTATAGAAAATATATTCATGAAATATATTATGTCAATGAATCAATAAAGAATATGAACTATATCCAGATGCTAAAATGACAGTTAATGTCTCATATTTACTCATAAATAATCATACAGCCTTTTTTGTTAGAGAAATAAAAGAAACCTTCTTACTTGTTAATGTCTGTTTCAAATCAAAATTACATCAATACAATTATATCACTATTTTTCTTAAGACTTAACCAAGGTCAGGAATTTTAGAAACCATAGCTTATGGAAAAATGATGAATGACATGGAACCAGAGATTAAATTTATTGGCTGAACCTTATCCAAGTGATCAAGGTTTCCATCATCAGTGACAAATCATGCAGATAGCAGGCACCCCTCATGGCGTGAGGAAAAAACACCCAACTCTGGGGTACTCTTCTCCCACATCCATAATCTGAGTGTGAACATGAGAAAACATCAGACAAAACGCAAACTGAGGAATATTCTAGGAAATATCTGACCACTACTCAGCAGTTTTGAAGTCAAGAGAGACAAAGAAAGATTGCGAGGCTATCACAGATTGGAGGGGACCAAGGGGGCAGGGAGACTAAATGCTATGCTTTGTTCTGGATCTGACCCAGAACAGAGCAGTCTAACACTTAGAGTCAGCTAACAGCATAGTGCAGTGCTCATTTCTTTGTTTTAATAAATGTCCCAAGATTTTATAAGAGGTCTCTATTAGGGGAAGCTGGGTGACAGATATGTGGGGTAACTCTGTACTATCTTTGCAGCTCTTTTTCAAACCTAAAATTAATCCAAAATAAGACCTTCAAAAACATTAAAAACCTGTATTGGTTGAGTAAAGTGTCGTCTTAAAAAATTCTGCAGTTAAGGAATTGATGCATTCTACAAGATACACATCCCTCACTATTGTGATACCAGAATGGTATTGCAATCTACACTTTATTACTTCCTCCAGAAGTTTGGTCATTTTACTTTTTAGGTTGCATTTTTAAAGTTTGATAATAATGATTATAATATTTTAATAATAATAGAGGAAAAGACCATAGATATTTGTGTGTATGCATATGTGTTTGTGTGACTACTACTGATTAATTCTGTTATTGATTATAAACTTTATTCAGTCATGGAGTAAGAGAATTCCTTATGAATGATATCTTGAAATAGAGACTGTGAGTGTGAGAAAGACATAAAGAGAGAGACCCCTACAATTATATTTATTATTTTTCTATGAAATTTTAAAATATATTCTGCATCCATATTCTTTTACACATCACTAGGTAGTCTATTAAAACACAAAATTTAAAAGCCATTTAAGCCAATTACATTAAAGTAAATGATTAAAAACTTTTAATAACTCACTTAAAGTAGAACATAGTTATGCTGTGAAAGCAAGACATTTCAAATAGTACCTTCATCACCGTTTTAAATGACCACAGCTCAGCAAGTGTATTGATCACCTTCTATGGAAGACAGTATATGTAGGTACTGGATAGATTGGTAGGCTGATAAGACACATGTCTGTTCTTATGCAGTAAACAATTTTACATGATAGATGACCCAGGTACACATAAATCTGGCTAGTCCACATTATGACAAGTGTAGAGAGAGCTGCAGGATGCAATGGATGTATAGAGGAAAATGTTACATTGCATGTGAAAACATCAGAGTCAGCATTATAAAGGAAGTGACATTTGAGTTAGATTTAATTAGGACAAAAGTTTACATGTATTCTGAAGCATGGAATATTATAAAAAAATGTTTTCATTGGAACCCTGGAATCTGTTGAGGACAGAAATATATTCATTGGATATATCTTTCAGTATGACTAAGTAGAAAGTCATATATTTTCTATACGACTATATATTTTATAGACAGAATTTTCTACAAATAAAGTAATAAAGACATATATAGGCCCTTAAAAAAGACAAATATCTAAGCTGAAATGTAGAAGACATCCATGAAGACTCTGGGACAGCTGAACTGGGTAATTTCAATTAAACTATAGTGGTTTAATGACATGTCATCATAAGATGTCCCTTGTATTTCTCTTCCCACACAACAACAAAAATTTGGCATCTATCCACAAGCAAAACTACTTCTGTGAGAGCTGCTGACGCTGCTGCTAAGTCACTCTAGTCGTGTCTGACTCTGTGCGACCCCATAGACGGCAGCCCACCAGGCTCCCCCATCCCTGGGATTCTCCAGGCAAGAACACTGGAGTAGGCTGCCATTTCCTCCTCCAATGCATGAAAGGGAAAAGGGAAAGTGAAGTGAGCACTATATGCCAAAGACCTGAAATAGCTAAAGCAACACTGAGAAAGAAGAATAAAGCTGGAAGAATTCCATCACCTGATTTCAAACTATACTACAAAGGTATAATGGTCAAGACAGAAAGACACTAGCATAAAAATACACACACAGACCACTGTAAGAGAACAGAGAGCCCAGAAATAAACCCTCACAGATAAGGCCAACTAATATTTGACAAAGAAGCCAAGAACACTTAGTGGGGAAAGGACAGCCTCTTCAATCAATGGTGCTGGGAAAATTGGAAAATTGCATGCAAAAGAATGATACTGAACCCCTATCTTACACCACATACACGAATTAACTTGAACTGAAGAATTAAAACATAAAATCTGAAATTGTAATTTACTAGAAAAAAATAGGAAAATTTTTTGACACTGGTCTGGCAACAACTTTTGTTGGGGAGAGGGATATGACACCGAAAGCATGAGCAACAAGAGCAAAAATTAATAAGAGGACTGCACCAAGCTAAAAGGCTTCTGCACAGCAAGAGAAACAATTGACAAAATGAAACAGCAACCTTCAGAATGGGAGAAAGTTTATTTGCAAACCATATACTGGATAAGAGGTCAGTATCCAAAGTAATATAAAAGAACATATACAACTCAATAGCAAAAACTCAGCCTATTTTAAAATGTCAAAGGACATGAATAGGAATTTCTCCAAGGAAGATATTCAAATGGCCAACAGATACATGAAAAGGTGCTTGGCATCACTGATCATCACATCATGGAAAAGTAAGTCAAAAACACAATGGGATATCACTGACATCTAGTAGAATAGCTATCATCAGAAAGACAAGAGATAACAAGTAGAGGTGAGGATGTGGAGAAAGGGAACCCTTGGGCACCATCCATGGGAATGTAAATTGGTATAACCACAATAGAAAACAGTACAGCAGTTCCTCAAATAACTAAAAATAAAACTACCACATAATCTAGCAATCCTGTTTTTGACATATATCCAAGGACATGAAGCCAAATATTTTAGGAATATCTTCATTCCCTTGCTTATTGCAGTGTTGCTCACAATAGCCAGGATGCAGAAATAACCTAAGAGTCTATCAATGAGTGAATGGATAAAGGAGATGTGGCATGTATCATATTCTATATACAACTGAATATTATTCATCCATGAGGAAGAAAAATTCAGCCATTTGTGACAATATGAATGGCTTGGGGAATTCTGTTAAGTGAAGTCAGTCAGAGAAAGACAAATACTGTATGGTATCACTTATATGTGGAATCCAAAAAGCCAAACTCTTAAAAAAGGAGAATGATGGGTTATCAAGGCCTGGGGGTACACAGTGAGGAAAATGGAGAGATACTGGCCATAGAATATAAACTTCCACTTGGAAGATGAACAAGTTCTGGGAATCTAATGTACAGTGTTGTAATTATTGTTTAAATTATTATTAACAATAATGTATTACATAGTCAAAAATTTAAGAGAGTAGATGTTAAAACTTCCCACCACAAAAAAAGGAACAATAATTATGTGATATTATGGAAGTGTTAGTTAACACTACATTAGTAATATATTGCCAACATATGTGTATCAGATCAATATGTTGTATACCTTAAAGTTACACAATGTTGTATGTCAATTATATCACAATAAAATAGGAAAAAATCCTGGTGGTTGATGTATATTAAATAGCAAATAATTTTATAACAGTTACAGAGTTAAAAGGACAGAATATAAAGTCAATTTTCCTAACTTATTAAGATAACAAAAAAATTATTATTCACAACACTAAAGATTTGCTTCAACTGCAAACAAAAACAGAATATTCCCAACACACTTGACATTGCAACTATTACTTCTAGTCATCTCCAAACAAGAGAATAGATTTAACTTTCTATGATACAGTCTCTGAAGATTACACAGTGAGGATACAGAAATAGTTGAGAAAGAATAGAGTCCCGGGCCAAACAGCTGTAACAATGAAAACTTTATCACATCTGTAAAAAGGAAACTTACACTTTCCTCCTGATAGTTGTTGCAAGAATTAAAAGAATCTACATGGAGAAAGTTCAGGACACATAGTATACACTATGTGTGAAATCAATATTCAATTTCAATTCAATATTCAATATTCAATTTTCATTATTTTCAGCTATGATTAATCTAGTATGTTTTGAAAATTTCTTATGTGCCAGGCAGTGGACTAGGTGCTTGAGAGTACCACTAAGCACGCTTAAAGGAATACAATTTAAGTTGGCTCATTCATTTACTCAACAAATATAATTTTAGTTACTTCTATATGTCAGAACCCATTCTGAGCACTTGTGATAAATTAGTGCACCAAAAAGATAATCTTTGTCCATTTGGAGTTTACATTATTGACAGAGCAGATAGAAATTACACAGTGTGCTAGAAGTTGTAAGTTTTAAGAAGGGAAAGGAACAAAAAAAAAGGATATGAAAGGAAAAAAGAATAAAGCAAAAAGTAAAAAGAAAGTATGGAGGAATCAAAAGAATGGAGTAGGGGAAGGGAGCTGAGATTTTTAATTGCATAGTCAGAATAGATATCATTTAGAAATGCCATTTGAACACAGACTTGAAGCAGGTGAAGGAATTAGTCATGCAAATACCTGAGGCAGAAGCCTTCCAGGAAGATGAACCTCCCTAAAGATGTGAGTGTTCCTGGAACATTCAAGAAATAGTAAAAGTGAATAAGGGAAAGAGAAATTGGAGATGATGTCAGAGAAATAATGTGACGGAGACCAGATTCAATGGAATCTTACCGGAAACTGTAACATAGTTTTTACTCTGAGAGCAATAGGCATTACTTAGAGGATTTTGAGCAGAGACGTGGCACAATCTTACTCCCATCTGCTGAGATTAGGAGAAGAAGTAGATGAATAAATTCCAGTTTTAAGAAACTAAGGCATAAATCCAGGAGAGATATGGTAATGGCTTGGACCAGGGAAGTAGCAGTCAAGATGCCAGGATGTAGTCAGCTTCTGGATGTATTCTGAAGATGAAATCAACAGGAATTCCATAGGGAATGGATATAGGATATGAGAGAAGGAGAGAACATGATTCTAAAGCTTTTAGCCTGAGGATAAGTAAGACTAGAGTTACCCCCTAAGAAGTAAAACGGGGATGGCAGGGGGTGAACCAGGTTGGTCAGGGAGAGGAAAATTCAGAAATGTAGTTTAGGGTATGTTAACTTTGAGTTCTATTTGAGATATCAAAGTCAACATGTCAAAGAAGCAGTGGGACACATAAGTCTTTTGAAAATTATAATTATTTACATGGCATTTAAAGCCACGGGACTCAATGAATCACAAGAAGGTGATGAAGATAGAGGGAAAAAAGAGAATCAGGGACTGGATCAGGGATACTCATAAGTAATGAACTTTGGAAAGTCAGAGTAAAGAGAAAAGTGATGTGGAGGAGTTAATGGAAGAAGAACCAAGATCATGGCCTGTCCTGGAATCCAAGAGGAAATATATCAAGGGAAATGAAATGATGCACTATGTCCGATACTGCAATGTGCTCAGCTAAGACAAAGACAGAATGGACCATTGGACAATGTGGTGGTTCCTGTATTCTTATCAAGAATTGATAAAATGGTGAGAGTGAAAACTTGACTAAAAGAGGATGGGTGGAGAAAAATGGACATAGAATATAACAAACACCCTTGATAAGTGATTTTGAAAAGACGAGGATTGAAATGGGGAAGTAGTTGGTGAAGGAAGAAAAAAATTTAATATAGGAGCAATAATAAAATGTTTGCATGATCATACAGTAAGAAGCTAAAATTACTGGTGTAGGAGAGAGAGAAAAAAATTGCTGAAGTGAAGCCTTGTGTAGGTAAGGAAGAATAGGGTCTAATACACAGATGCAATGATTGTTTTAGGTAGAAGCAGAGGTAGCTGATTTAAGGTAACAGGTGGGAAGCCAGAATATGTGGGTACAGAACTTGGTGGGGAAATGCATTTAGTGAGGAAAGTCTTAAAGGAAAAAATATCTCCTGATTGTTTGAATTTTCTCAGGAAACAACATTGTTGACTAAGAGTGAACATGAAGTAGGAAGTATTGGTGGTTTGAGAAGAAAAGAAAGGGTATGAAATCCAAGTCCAGGAAACTGGGATATGAGTGGTCTAGGGAACAGTGGTATGATCGCTGGGCAGCATCAAGGACCCACTTGAGTTTTGTGCTTATGACCAGCTACATGGGTGCACACAGGAGTAAGGGGAGAGTTGGCTATAATTAGGAGGGGATTTCACCAGAAAATTTAAAAAAGAGGGAGGGAGAGTTTGTTAAGTGTGCATGTAAGGAGTGATTATTATGAGTGATAGAATTTATTTAATAAAAGGAAAGCAGACATTAAGAACAGTGAAAGTGTGATAAGATCAATGAATTGGAGTTTAGTTGGGTTAAAATACTGTTCAAGCTGGGGTTCTATCCAAGGAAACAAGTCTTGATCAATATTGTAATTTTCTCTTCTATTTAATTCTCCCCCGTTATCTCTATCTCTTTCTCAAATATCTGTTTCTTGTTGCTGAAACTTTTAACTCTGCTTATCTTGCTTTTTTTAACATCAAGAGTGCAATTGATACATCCTAGGTAAATCCTTTTTTTTTTTTTTTTTTAAGGTGAAAGCAATTTTATTTAGGCAGATACACTTTCTGTAGCAGATTGTTGTCTTTTTTTGTTCTTATTTTTTTTTTCCATTTATTTTTATTAGTTGGAGGCTAATTACTTTACATCATTGCAGTGGTTTTTGTCATACATTGAAATGAATTAGCCATGGATTTACATGTATTCCCCATCCCGGTCCCCCCTCCCTAGGTAAATCCTTATATCCATCTACAAAATTTTACCTCCTATTTCAGCTGAATCTATTCTATTAAATCCATTTACTGAGGTTTAAAATGCTAGTTCTTATAATTTTCATTTATAAATTTCTATTTGGTTTCTTTCAAAATACACCTATTTTACTCAGTAGCATTTTTATTCCTTAACACTTTATAATTTTAAATATGCTCATTTATATTTTATTATAGATTATTTTATTATCCCAAATTCCTGAGGTACTAGTTCTAAGTATTTTTTGTGATGTCTGGTGAATAGCCCTTATGGTGGTTTATTTCTCATGTAGTTTATAATTTTTTATTATGAGTTTATCTTAAGATTCTTTTCCTAATATATTTAAAATTTGAGAAAAAGATTTTACAAACATTTACAATGATTTAGATTTACAGTGATTTAGCAATTTTACAATTCCTTCTGCCAAGCACTTGAGATGTCACTGACCTGATACTGATCTCTGTGTTAATTTATACAATGAGGAATTCCTTCCTACAGAATGGTATATATTCAGAAGGTAAAGTGACTTGATTTACCAGTCACACACAGTCCTAGAGTTAATTCTTTCTAAAAGACTCTTTCCTCCCAAAAGACAGGACAGAAACAAGTTTCTTTGAATTCCTGTATCAGCAGATTACATTCTTTAATTCTCATTTCAGTAAGGGTACAACTCCTTAAGGCTCTATGCTGTACAGAGGGATTCTGAATTTCAATTCTCCATATTACAAAGGTCAAGACTACAGCCTCATGCATGCACAGGAATTTGGATCATTTTTTAAATGATCTCTTATCATAAACTCTATTTTTTCATGATATTCTAACCAATCCACTACCCTTCCTACAAGCCTAATAGGAAGTGTTGTTCCCTTATCACTCTCCCATAAACATCATCCAACACAAGATGTAGCACAGTATAATTATGCAATCACATAATTGCACACTTATTTGCTAATACTACCAAGACATGCTCATGTTGGAAGCATATTATAATCCCAACTGATCCTAGATACCAATGTAAGACTTAGTCATTCAAAACTATAAATTCAAACTATTCAAAGCACTTCTTGAGGGTGATTGAGTCCTAAGACCATTTTATTCCAGTACAAAATTATTTTTTAGCAAGCAGACACAAAAAGATAACAAAAATTATGTTTACTTACCCTCAAAAGTCTTTAACATACTTTAATAGATAAAATGTATTTAATTTACCTTTGATTCTTAAACCATTTTTCCAAAAATTCCTATAAATAACAAAGGTCCTTATATGATAGAAATGTTTTCTTTCTAAATTATTAATGTAGTTAGTAACTATATTTCCTTCCAAATAAAAGCCTTGATTTAAAATTTTAATGTCATATCACTGGTAAAAATGTACATTTTTGATTTGCCAAGTCCATCTCCATCTCTGCTTTCACCTACTTCAAATTTTTCTAATCCCAATACAGTAAGGTGGAGATTACACTAATGTGTGACCATTATAGGGAGATAAGTGAACAGCTTTTATTATTTTGAGTTTTAATATGATTTCACTTCATATTCTTGATGCAAGCCATCTTTTCTTACTTAGAAAAATAGTATTAGAAATAGTATAGAAATATAAATATAAAAATAGAAAATAGAAATATAGAAATAGAAAAATAGTATTAGAAATAATACTTCAATAGGCATATAGCCAATGGTATTTATCATGAAATGTATATACATTTTAAATGCTCTTAAAATCAATATAATATGAAATTACATTTGATGATTAGAAGCTTATTTGCCTTCATTGGAATGATGACCTTTCTTCTTGTTTGAACCCTAAAGTAAGACTTTTCCCAACACAGCAAATCATTTTTCATAAATCTTACTTTGGCTATAATTAAACACTAGAGAAGGTCATATTAAACTTGTATTCTAGACATAATAGACATGTGAAGTAGGTACAGGCAAAAATACCAATCCACAGTATTTTAAAATACAAAATCTATATTAAAACCATTTGAATTATTTTCCAAATTGATTTCTGTTTGAAATAAATTTGTTTGCAACCATTATCAGTATTTAAAGCCCACTGAGCAAAATGCATTAATGATTAATAGAGCAAAGGGTTATACAAGTAGGGAAAGCAGTGCTTTTTTAACCACTGGAAGCATCTGAAAGTGATCTGGAGTTAATATTAAAAGTATGTGTGACTTTTGTTAGAGAAGTTTGGGTTTTTTTTAACAGAAGTTTTAGAAGACCTTGATGTGTATCTTCTAGCATGTCTGCTTAGAGCAGGAATCTGAAACATATTCTAAGCCTTGCCTTGTGCTTCCTATGACTTACTAGATGATTACAATATTATACAATAAGTATTTCTCAAAGGGAAATATTTAAGACCAGACAGAATATAATCCCTTGAAAGTACCCTGAACTGAGAAGTGATGGCAGATATGTAACTGAGCAGAGTCCCGTGGGCCTGCCAAGACAGGCCCCTCCCACCCCACGTCCTTCACCCGCCTCCTGTCTGTGGAAAAAACTTCAATCAAAGAATAAATTTAATCAGAGAAGGAAGAAAATACAGAAAGAAAGGAAAACAGTCAAAAAAGACAAAGTAATAACACTTTAGCCATTAAACAAAGTCAAGGAAAGACCTTTAGATCCTTCTCAAGTGCTATAGACAATTTTCTGAGCCCTACCGTTTGAGATATCTAGCAGATACCGAAAGCCTCACCAGATGGAAAACACTGACTGTATAATGACCGCAGGCATATAGAACCCAGGTAAGTGGGAACCAGAAAGACTAGCTGACCGAAGATTTATGCCTTAGGTCACAGCGAGACATGATGGCTACTTGGAACCATGTGATCAAGACAATCATCTCTGAAAATAGATTACCCCCTCCCCAACAGGTAACCCTTTCTTTTTTCCCTTTATAATCTCTGAGCAAAACCTGGGGAGATGGGGAGTTGGTTTTTTGCAACAAGAGTTATTCAGGAAAAGATGGAGACAAATAAACATTAAGTTCTGAAATGGATAAGGTTTAAGAGTCCACCTTCTCCACAGGATTGACAGTTTCCTCAATAGTTATCTTTCCTTTTACCCAACACTTGTGTCTCAGTGTTGGATTCTTGAAGCTGAGTTTGGTAACACTGGGCTTGCCACTGAACAGTTAGCATTTTTCTCAGAACATCTAGTGCCAAGCATTGCCCACGACAATGAGTGTTAGTGGAACTGAACTTGAATTACTGTTACAATTCAAATCATCAATTATCCCAAGTATGCCCTCAGAGTGCCCATGCTGCTGGTCAGGAAAGGATGGAGACAAATAAACATCAGGTTCTGAAATGGATGGGTAAAGGTTAAGAGTTCCACAGGTAGCAATAATAATCCAAAATTTTTTAATAACAAAAGAATAAAAGCAAAAAAATAAAATCTAAATTCTACCTTAATATTTTAATAAGTACAGATTTGAGGCTAGATAATGATATTCTCATTTATAAAGCTTAGAAGCCTATTTGACAGCTATGAGACTATCTACATGTGACCCCTATGAGGCAGGGGTGACATTTGCTTCATAGGGTTGCCCAAGGTCAGCCCTAAGGGAAGTCATCTATGTCTGCGCTGTGCACAGTCGTGTCCGACTCTCTGTGACCCTATGGACTGTAGCCCACCAGGCTCCTGGTCCATGAGATTCTCCAGGCAAGAATCCTGGAGTGGGATGCCATTGTCTCCTCTGGGGGTCTTCCCAACCCAGGGATCACACCCATATCCCCCAAGACTCCTACTTTGCAGGTGGATTCTTTACCCCTGAGACACCCGGGAAGCCCCGTCTGTGTCTGTGCGGCCACCTAAATGCCTGCTTCTGTTCCGTGGCCTGTCAGGCTCATGGTACAACCCAGTCAGGTCTTGAAAGAAGGGAGTAGTATCCTACTCAGGCAATTCTAAACTGAACTCAGTTAATGTTACCTGAGTAAGCAGCTATTTCAGAGGCTTCATTGTAAAGGGTGGGACTCTCCTCACGCCTGTGCCTTCTCAAGGCTTCACATTCCTGTCCCATGCCTAGTGAGTGCAAGGGAATGCCTAGAAGAGATGGGCTCTAGGAAGGACGTAAGAGGATTCTGGAACTGTCAATAGAAAGGGAGAAAGGAAGCTTTATAAAGAAGGTTAGTTCACCCTAAGGGAAGGACATTTGTAATTAAACTGACTTTCTTTTTTCTTTACACACAGCCCTGTGAAAGTGCTAATAAAACTGAGGGAGGAAAAGGCAAGAGCTTGAATATTTAATTCAGATGCGGGCAAACCAGTCCTTACTAATCAAACTAGATGTATATATATATATATGTGTGTGTGTGTGTGTTAGTCTAATCTTATGCAAGTTTAAAATAGAACCTGTTTTCAAACAGGTCATTCTGAATAAGAAATAGACAACCAAAGTAGATACAATAAGTTTAATGTGAAACAGTGTTATTAGTTTCCAAAATCAAGAATTAATATGATTAAAATATGCTCTGCTGGAAAGTGTTTTGATACTGAGGATGAATTATTTCTTCCAGAAAGACCATATGCCATAAATAGCATTTTCTGAGGAACCAACTGATTTAAATAGAAGAGATATTTTATCTCACAGACAAGGATTTAATTTCTAAGAACAGGGCACCTAAAGTGGCTATATTAGCTTTCTTTTATATCATTTACCCTTTCTTCTGGTCTCAAAGGAACAAAAAAACATTCTCAAACCTTTCCTCTCTTGTCTCTTGTAGGACTTCAATTTATTTTATTGTTTTTTCTTTCTTCACTTTCTCTCTACTGACTTTATATCCTTACTGTATGAAGGGGTTGAGGTTTCTCTAATCCTAACTTAAATCAAATTACCCTTAACAGTACCTTACCCTTCAAGATAAAAACATGTTATCTCTCTTTACCTTCACTGATAAATACCTTAAAATCTAAAATTACTCTTCAGCTTTCTCTTTTTCTACTTAGTCCTCAATTAAAGCTCATGTCTCTGTAGATCTACTAAACTTCTCTTAAAATCCATCCATGACCTAATAACAGGTCAGCTCCTACCCTATTCTCTTGTTTACCACTTTATGGGTTTGCTCTTGGTAGTCAATTTACGTGCTTTATCTCCCATGACACTGTTATTAAACTAACTCTAATTTATCCCATTACTTTCCCACAATCAATTAATATCCTTTCTAAACCTGTGTTATTCCACCACTCCAGCCACTTCTATTTTGCCACTCCATTCCACTTTTATTCCCTACTGATGTTCATTTATGTGTGACCTAATTCTTGCCACAGTTTCATACACATCCGTATATTCAGCTATACCTTCTAAACTGATATCTGGATGTAAAATTTTCACCATCTTTCAGATCATCTCTGTGTGATAGTACAAATTAGTATGTAAATGCATAACATCAAAACCCAAAGTCATTATCCTTATTTTTGCTGCCACAGGGGAAATAAATACAATAAACTCACGTTTCAATCAGGTTGGATTATTTACCATTCTCTTTAATTTCTGTATATAATGTCTTCATTATGTCTTTGTAATATTTGCATGCCTAACCTTTGTGCTTAGAATAAACAACTTTATATTTTTATTTATTTATACTTAGATCACTCTTCAAGAAATAATTTAACTATCATATCCCCTTAAAATCGTTTTCTCTAGGCTCTGAGTTCCTCATGAACAGAAACTGTGACTTTTGGCTTATTGTGAATCTCAGGTTGTAACACAGCGCCTAGCACTAGATAGGTACTCATACACCTGTCCCATTCACTTTCCCACCTTTCTTCATTTTTCATTTTGAGGTTTATAATATTTTGAGTACTATCAATACAAGCACATTTCCTTGCTACATTCCATGAGGTATAAACTCTATGCCTCTGTTTACATCTCAGCCCCTTCCATGGACTGTTCTTGGGAGGTGTACGCTGCACTGTGCTTGGTTGCTCAGTTGTGTCCAAGTCTTTGCGATTCTATGGACTCTAACCTGCCAGGCTCCTCTGTCCATGGGGATTTTCCAGGCAAGAATACTAGAGTGGGTTGCCATGCCCTCCTCAAGGGGATCTTCCCAACCCAAGGATTGAATCCAGATCTCCCACGTTGCAGGTGGGCTTTTACTGTCTGAGCCTCCAGGGAAGGCCTGGTAGGTGTATGGTACTTCATAAATATTGTATGTAGAAGTCACACACTTTAATCCCTTTTTATTCCCCTCAGGATATTGAAGTAGTAGGATGCATCTGGTGCCCAGGAGGTACCAGAAAAAAAGGGAGGCCAGGGCATGAGATGATATTCTAGTAGAGGTCAACAGAGCACCTGTATAGTCTGTTTTATTAGCTAGGAGGAATGGAGTTGCAAGGTAGTATGTGACCATCCATATCATTCATGGGCAGAGAGTAGAATAACATACCTCATCAAAGGGTGTAAGGAGGATACTAAGAAACAGAGCATCTCCATAGTTCTTTTATTAGTTTTCTTGGATGCCTTGTCAAGACCCCTGAGAAAACTGAACACTATATATGATGCCATTGTAACATGAACACTAAAAGAAAATACTTCACAAAATTTACCCCCCTATAAACACACACACACACACACACACACACACACACACACACACACACACAGAGTCAACATCAATATACCTGGTATATGCCATTTGGAAATGTTCACCCTAGAGGTAAACTATGTTACTGCTCTGAAAGACTGAATCCTGTCAGTCAGTATTCTAGTCTTGCCTCTGATTCTAATTATGTGGCTCTGGGAAATTTTACTTAATCTCTCGGCCACAACTGTTTTTCTTTAAATAATGAGATAGGTAAAAACTAAAAATCTGAGTTCCTAAAAAATCTTCATGTAACTAGAATTGTATGCAACTTAAATCTCTTTCTAGATTCCACATGTGAAAGGAATGAATTTTTTTCCTAGTGGTTCGAACCATTCTGTAAGATCATTCCCCATAGCTTTCACAACCTCTGACATAGCAAAACCATCACTTTATGAAAAAAAATAAAAAACAACGATGAGTAAGATAGAAACATCCTGAAGCACCTGCCACCTCCAGCACCAGCATGGCACACATACATACAAATACACCGCACTTTTGAAAGAGGAAGGAATCAGATATTTTTAAATGATCTTACAAAAATAATTTTTAAATATATTAAAATTCCATTATAAATTTATATAAATGATGACTGAGACTTTTAAATTGTTTTCTTCCTGTTAATTTGATAATAATAACAAGAGAATTTAGGGGAAAGCATGAGAAGCAGCAGAAAAGCAAGGCTGTGGCATGCAATTTCTAGCTCCTGAGTCATTCCACTCTTCAGCACAGCTAATGTCACATGACGAAAAATAATTTTAAATGTGAGCATCTTATACAACATCAACTATTTCAAATGGCCACAGTCCTATCCTCAAAAATCTACCACAATCTAAGAAAAATTCATTTTCTCAGTAATTAATTTGTTTTCAGTGTCCTCCTCCCATCCACACTGGAGGAGGGGCAGGGTCTGTACCATCATTCCAAGTCTACTAAACACATTACATAAATCTTCCACTCATGTGGGAGAAATGACTTACATATTTTTCCTAAATGGGATAAAAAGCATAAGTCACCTATATCATTATTACTGGCAAAAATTGTTCAGAAGGCCTTTGGGATCAGTATGTTGACATGCCTCAGAGGCTGCTATCAAAAGGCTCAGCCCTGGGCTTTGGAAAAGCCTACTGCCATGTTAGTCTGCTTCATTACATGTCTACAATTTGTTCACCACATTAAGGAGCAGTATTTCCCTCTTGAAAGGAAGATCCATCCTTCACTTTGAAAGCTTTACCATCAAAAGGTACACAAACAGCCACAGAAATAGATCAGAAAGCTGAATAAATATTAAAATACAGCATGCTAAAGTCAGAGCTCATTTCAGGCTAGGAAGATTTAAAGATACAGAATAGCTGGAATTGCAGCTTTTGAATCTCCTAGACAAAATCCAAGCTCACAAAGCACACGTTTTAAATGTTACCATTAATATAAATAACAATTCATTGGTAGGTCAAAGATAGAATCATGCTGGCTTACCTGAAATAAAGGGAATTGTAAGTCATAGCTCAGAATCCACATATGTGTTAAATATAATATTCTCCAATGCAGTTATTCAGAATTTTGGCTACAGTAGAAACTAAAATCTCACACGTGTTCCATCCTCACTGAAGAAGAAAAAACAAAAAGGACGACTGCAGCATCCTCTCTGTTTCTGCCTTAGCTTTCTGTTCTGACATATACTCGATGGTACCCACTGTCTGTTAGAAAGCAGCATGCTAAATTGAAAAAAAAAAATAAATGTAAGGCAGCATCTTACATGTCAGCTCCATCTCCTGGCCAAAAGGGGAATCATTTTTTATTAAAGATCCCTTGGCAATGCCGCATCTAGCGAGTTTGATGTGGTGTATAGCCCATAATTCCACTGTATTTGAAACTGACTACCTTAATTAATTGCAAAGTAAACATTTAAGAAGCATTAGAGTATGAATTTTTAAAATTTGTGGTCCACTTTGGCATTTAGCTCAATTTTCTTACATTGTATTTAAACTAATTGAAACCTTGTCATAGCATTATTAAAATTTTACTGCTTACCTTAAGATTTATTTAACTTTATTTGCCATCTGCAAAAATAATATGTATCTCCTACAAAATAATTTTAGATGTCAAATTGATTTTTATTGAACACTTCTCTGTGGACAGGTCGTATAGGTTTTTGCTACTAGAGAAATTCTGCATTACATTATTTTGTTAATGTTATTTAGAAGATGTTAAAAGATTAAAGTGAAAGTTAATGAAGGGCAAGGGCTTCCCAGGTGGCTCAGTGGTAAAGAATCTACCTGCCAATGCAGGAGATGCAGGGGGCACAGTTTTGCCCTCTGGATCAAGAAGGTCCCCTAGAGAAGGAAAACCCACTCCCTGGAAAATTCCATGAACAGAGGAGCCTGGGGTGCTGCAGTCCATGGGTTAGCAAAGAGTCATACATGACTGAGTGATTGAGCATGAAAATGAACATGCAGGACAAGGAAATTAATAAACAACGAACTAGAAAGTCTTTAGTCAACTCAAGCTTTTAAAGATATTTCAAAATTTACATATATAAAAGTATATGCTACATGAATTTAAGAATTGTGGTATTCTAAAGTGTGTAGTTATATCTTATTAGAAGGATAAAGGAAAAATTACATTACTATGATAATGCATTTAGTAAATAACACCAGTTATACTGAGCATATTACATGCTCAATATGTATTTATTTTTTCTATGCTTAACTGTGAAGTTCTGGTTAATTGTTAAAGTTTGAAATAAGCATATGGATTGTCCTTCTTCAAGGTTTTCACAATACCACGTAAATCTGAAGACAGACAGATGTATGGACTGAAGTCCTCCCTACTAGTGTTGTGATATTCCACAGTTTGGCTTTCCAGCTACTGCAGAAACAATGTGACGCTGTCCGTGGTACTGAAAATCAATTTCAGAACTCAAAGGTTCCAGGTTTTAAGTGAAAGTGAAAGTGAAGTGAAAGTCGCTCAGCCGTCTCCGACTGTTTGCGACCCCATGGACTACGCAGTCCATGGAATGCTCCAGGCCAGAGTACTGGACTGGGTAGCCTTTCCCTTCTCCAAGGGATCTTCGCAACTCAGGGATCAAACCCAGGTTTCCCGCATTGCAGGTAGATTCTTTACCAGCGGAGCCACAAAGGAAGCCCAAGAATATTAGAGTTGGTAGCCTATCCCTTCTCCAGGGGATCCTCCCAACCCAGGAATCAAACCGGGGTCTCCTGCATTGCAGATGGATTATTTACCAACTGAGCTATCAGGGAAGCCCTTTAGGTTTTAAACTGGTCTGATATGTTGTCTTTGTAATATTTCAAGTAAATTTTCTTTTTAAAAGTGCTATATAATCAAGAATAATTTACAGTATCTAAGATAAAAATAATTAAGCAATATTTTATCCACAGAATATATAGTATACATACTGACCAGAAGCCATGATTAAGATAAATATATTCAATAAAAATAAAAGTCATGCTTCTTTGGATCCTCTATATAATACTTCATTTTATTCTTAATGAAGTTATATTATACAGGCTGTTCCAGCATTAGTTCCCACACTGAACAGATGAAGGTACTTAAGCCTGCTCTTCAGTAAATTCAGTTAATTAATAAGCAAGTCAGAAGAACAAATCTGTTTCTATAAACTTTACCTTACTTCTGCTTCTACAATATCATTAAGATATATTTGTATGGTTTTTAAAATACATAATAACATTGCAAAAATAATTTAAATGACTTGGCAGATCAAATTATTTAAATATGCACACTCAAACTCTTTCCTCGTGTAAGCTTCTGGCAAAAATAGGATAGTGT
The DNA here is from genome assembly GCF_023699985.2 of Odocoileus virginianus. Lineage (NCBI taxonomy): Eukaryota > Metazoa > Chordata > Mammalia > Artiodactyla > Cervidae > Odocoileus > Odocoileus virginianus. The sequence goes on from NC_069686.1 coordinate 24,349,382, forward strand.
TATAAACCCTCAGGGCACATCAGTTCAGTTCAGTTCAGTCACTCAATCATGTCTGACTCCTTGCGACCCCATGGACTGCAGCATGCCAGGTTTCCCTGTCCATCACCAACTCCTGGAGCTTGCTCAAATTCATGTCCATTGAGTCACTGATGCCAACCAACCATCTCATCCTCTGTCGTCACCTTCTCCTCCTGCCTTCAATCTCTTCCAGCGTCAGGGTCTTTTCAAATGAGTCAGCTCTTCACAACAGGTGGCCAAAGTATTGGAGTTTCAGCTTCAACAACAGTCTTCCAATGAATACCCAGGACTGATCTCCTTTAGGATGGACTGGTTGGAACTCCTTGCAGTCCAAGGGACTCTCAAGACTCTTCTCCAACACCACAGTTCAAAAGCATCAATTCTTCGGTGCTCAGCTTTCTTTATAGTCCAACTATCACATCCATACATGACCACTGGAAAAACCATAGCTTTGGCTAGGCGGAACTTTGTTGGCAAAGTAAAGTCTCTACTTTTTAATATGCTGTCCAGGTTGGTCATAAATTTCCTTCCAAGGAGTAAGCATCTTTTAATTTCATGACTGCAGTCACCATCTGCAGTGATTTTGGAGCCCCCCAAAATAGTCTGGCACTGTATTCACTGTTTCTCATCTATTTGCCATGAAGTCATGGAATTAGATGCCATGATCTTAGTTTTCTGAATGTTGAGCTTTAAGCCAATTTTTTCACTCTCTTCTTTCACTTTCATCAAGAAGCTCTTTAGTTCTTCTTCACATTCTGCCATAAGGGTGGTGTCATCTGCATATCTGAGGTTACTGATATTTCTCCCAGCAATCTTGATTCTAACTTGTGCTTCATCCAGCCCAGCATTTTTCATGATGTACCCTGCATGTAAGTTAAATAAGCCTGTTGATAATATACAGCCTTGATGTACTCCTTTTCTTATTTGGAACAAGTCTGTTGTTCCATGTCCAGTTCTAACTGTTGCGTCCTGAACTGCACACAGATTTCTCAAGAGGCAGGTCAGGTGGTCTGGTATTCCCATCTCTTGAAGAACTTTCCACAGTCTATTGTGATCCACACAGTCAAAGACTGGCATAGTCAATAAGCAGAAATAGATGTTTTTCTGGAACTCTCTTGCTTTTTTGATGATCCAGTGGAAGTTGGCAATTTGATCTCTGGTTCCTCTGCCTTTTCTAAAACCTGCTTGAACATCTGGAAGTTCATGATTCAAGTATTGTTGAAGCCTGGCTTGGAGAATTTTGAGCATTTCTTTGCTAGCATGTGAGATGAGTGCAATTGTGTGGGAGTTTGAGCATTCTTTGGCTTTGCCCTTCTTAGGGAATTGGAATGAAAACTGACCTTTTCCAGTTCTGTGGCCACTGCTGAGTTTTCCAAATTTGCTGACATATTGAGTGCAGCACTTTCACAGCATCATCTTTTAGGATTTGAAATAGCTCAGCTGGAATTCCATCACCTCCACTAGCTTTGTTCATAGTGATGCTTCCTAAGGCCTACTTGACTTTGCATTCCAGGATATCTGGCTCTAGGTGAGTGATCACACCATCATGATTATCTGGATCATGAAGATCTTTTTTGTACAGTTCTTCTGTGTATTCTTGCCCCCTCTTCTTAATATCTTCTGCTTCTGTTAGGTCCATACCATTTCTGTCCTTTATTGAGTCCATCTTTCCATGAAATCCTCCCTTGGTATCTCTAATTTTCTTGAAGAGATCTCTAGTCTTTCCCATTCTATTGTCTTCCTCTATTTCTTTGCACTGATCCTTGAGGAAGGCTTTTATCTCTCCTTGCTATTCTTTGTAACTCTGCACTCAAATGGGTATATCTTTCCTTTTCTCATTTGCTTTTGGCTTCTCTTCTTTTCACAGCTATTTGTAAGACCTCCTCAGACAGCCATTTTGCTTTTTTGCGTTTCTTTTTCTTGGGGATGGTCTTGATCACTGCCTCCTGTACAATGTCACGAATCTCCATCCACAGTTCATCAGGCACTCTGTCTATCAGATCTAGTCCCTTTAATCTATTTCTCACTTCCACTGTATAGTCATAAGGGATTTGATTTAGGTCTTACCTGAATGGTCTAGTGGTTTTCCCCACTTTCTTCAATTTCAGTCTGAATTTGGCAATAAGGAGTTCATGATTTGAGCCACAGTCAGCTCCCAGTCTTGTTTTTGCTGACTTTATAGAGCTTCTCCATCTTTGGCTGCAAAGTGTATATTCAATCTGATTTCATTGTTGGCCATATGGTGATGTCCATGTGTAGAGTTTTCTCTTGCGTTGTTAGAAGAGGATGTTTGCTATGACCAGTGCGATGTCTTGGCAAAACTCTATTAGCCTTTGCCCTGTTTCATTCTGTACCCAAAGGCCATAATTGCATTACTCCAGGGGTTTCTTGAATTCCCACTTTTGCATTCCAGTCCCCTATAATGAAAAGGACATCTTTTGGGGGTGTTGGTTCTAAAAGGTCTTGTAGGTCTTCATAGCACTGTTCAACTTCAGCTTCTTCAGCATTACTGTTCAGGGCATAGACTTGGAGTACCATGATATTAAATGGTTTGGCCTTGGAGGACATGAAACCACATGGAGCAGAGACCACTTCCTTGTTGTGAATTTCTAAGAACAGCTAGTCGTAAGCTGACCTGGCAGCTGTGATGCAAGTGAATGAGTAAATCCATCCTAAGATCAGCTGAGTCTAGAGCTAGGATCAACCGAACCAAAAAATTATGAAATAACTAAAGGTTTGTTTGCATTAGATCCAATTCATTCACGTTCAATTACATGGTAAATTTGTGATCATAATTCTATAATGTAGTTTGTCTACACATGGCTGCTTCTTCTCATTGTCCTTTACTGATTTCCTCCTCCATTTTCCTAGCTTTGAATATTGGCAGGCTCCAGAAAGTAATCTTTCACAACTCTCAAATTAGTTACTGTTCTAGCTTGGACCTGTCTCCTAAACTCCAGACTTAGTATATTCAAATGCCATTCATCATTTTCACGCCCTATTGATATGTCAAAAGTGAGGTTCTCCATCTTAAGTTAATAGTAATTCCATTGTTCCAATTACTTAGACCAAAAGTTTGTATCACCTTTGATGCTTCCTTTCATGTTTCACACATTATTAATATTAGTTTGTGAGTACTATTAACTTCAAAATGTATCCAGAATCTAACCCACTACTTCACTAGTTTATGTTGCCATAAGCTAGTTTCACTTCTATTTTGTATTTATCCAATTCTTCCTAACTGATGTCTTTCTCTACTTCTTTTGCCTTTGCTATAATCCATTCTTAACACAGGAACTAGGTAATCCTATTAACCTATAAGTCCTATAATGTATTTTCTCAAAACTTTCTAGTGGAGACAATCCTGCCTCAGATTAAAGCCAAGGCCCATGCACTTTACTTCTCTGTTTTCTAGTTACCTTTGCCTTTACTCACTCTACTTAAAGGCTTCCCTGGGAGCTCAGATGGCAAAGAATTTGCCTGCAATGTGGGAGACCTGGGTTCGATCCCTGGGTTGGGAAAAATCCCTGGAGAAGGGGACGGCTACCCACCCCAGTATTCCTGCCTGGAGAATTTCATGGACAGAGGAGCCTGGCAGGCTACAGTCCATGGGGTCACATAGGTCACTCTACTCCTAACTTTCCAGTCTCATTGCAGTTACTCAGACATGGCAGCAATTCTCCTTCTTTGGGAAATTCCCAGCTTTTGATCTCCTTGTCTGTGATACTCTTACCTGGGCTTCTCATATCTCACTTCTCTCATTCTGGGTCATGGCTCAGAGCCACTTCCTCAGTGAGGCTAGCTTTGACCCCAAACACTATGCCCTAACTCCCCTCTTCTGTTTTTATTTTTCCCTGTGGCTGATAGACCATACATTTTATTTACTGTTGCCTTTTCTAATGAAAACAATAATTCCATGAAGGCAGAGTTGTTGGTCATTCACTGCTATAAACCTGGTTCATAAAACAGTATCTGGAGCATATTTAAAAACTGCCCAAACAATGAATGAATGTCTTAGACACAGAATATGCATTTTTATTAATACATCATGGAAATGTTATTATATTTATGTGTGAATTCATGTGTTATTATGAATATGTCTGTCACAGAGTGTGAACAGCGAGGTAAATAGCATGGTCTTTAATTAAACAATCATTCAAGATCTAAACAGAAAATTGGACATAATGTGGGTATTCAATAATCACATTGAGCTAATTGCATAAATTTTGAAATTAGATCACTAAGATTTTTAGATATTTTCAATGACATTCTGAAATAATTTTGCTAAAATATCACTGAACAACTCATTTCATATTAACATACTTTGAAAGTGACAGTGAAAGTCGCTCAGTTGTGTTCGACTCTTTGGGATCCCATGGACTATACAGTCCATGGAATTCTCCAGGCCAGAATACTGGAGTGGGTAGCCATTCCCTTCCCCAGGGGATCTTTCCAACCCAGGGATCGAACCTGGGTCTCCCGCACTGTAGGCAGATTCTTTATCAGATGAGCCACCCAGAAAGCTTTACCAGACTTTGAATAGATTTTGAAAAGACCATTATAACTGTTTTTTGTTAAAAAATGTTTATTCTCATGAGGGCAGGAGGAGAAGGGGATGACAGAGGATGAGATGGTTGGATGGCATCACTGACTCAATGGACATGGATTTGGGTGGACTCTGGGAGTTGGTGATGGACAGGGAGGCCTGGCGTGCTGCAGTTCATGGGGTCACAAAGAATCGGACACAACTGAGCAACTAAACTGAACTGAACTGAGAATAGTTTTAACTGCTCAAAAATAATTATAAAAATATTAGCAATGCTTCCCATGATGTGTGTGTGTCTATATCTATCTGAGAGAATATATATATCAATATATATATACAATATATATACTCGTAAAACTTGAGTTGACATTCATTTGGCTAAAACAACAAGCCAATGACACATAATTTCTTAACGATTTATCTCTCTGGCACTATTTTAATCTTAACATCTACAGTTTTATTTTGGCAGGTCAATTTAAATTTTAGGGATAAAAGCAAGTGTAGAGGTTAATTTCGTGTACAAGTTTAACTGGTCAAGAGGAACCCAGATTGAACATTATTTATGGGTGTATCAGTTAGGGTTCTGGATGAAATTAGCACTTGAATTGGTGGACTCAGGAAAGTATACGATCCACCTCAGAGTGGGTAAGCAGCATTCAGTCCATTGAGAATCTAAATAGAACAAAAAGCGAAGAAATAAGGCATTTCTCCCTTTTAAAAACATGCCTCCCTGCTTAGGCTAAGGGCTTGTCGCATGTTTTTCTGCTCTCAGCTAAGATTTGCACTTTTGGCTTCTTTGGTTCTTAAGCCTTAGGACTCAGACTGAAGTATTTCACTAGCTTTTCTGGGTTTCCATCTTTATATCTGTGTATAATATTGTTTACTTTATATATTATACACTTACATATGTAATAAATTGGATATAAAATATTTATATATTATGTTTCTATTATATAATTATATGTATTATAGATGATACATTATATAGATCCTACATATAATATTATAATAATAGTGCAGATATACACCTGCATGTTCTATTTCTCTGAAGAACCCCAATATAGTAGGTAAGCCTTATTTCATCTCCATCAAGTTGTAGATATTGATTAAGACTTAATTTTGCCACTCTTTACCACTCCTCACTCAACTTTTTAAAACATCTGTGTAATTCAAGAAATAAAGGAAGATGAAAAACCCAACTGCCAATGCAGGAAGCATAAGAGATGCAAGTTGGGAAGATCCCCTAGAGGAAGGCACTGCAACCCACTCCAGTATTCTTGCTTGGAGAATCCTGTGGACAGAGGAGCCTGGTGGGCTAAAGTCCATGGGGTTGCAAAGAGTCAGACTCGACTGAGCAACTAAGCCCAGCACAGCACAGCATGGTATGTTATTAAATGATGGATGAAGAAATAAAAGGGAAATAAAAATTAGGCTAGCAAAAGCATATAATTTCCATAAACAAAATTTGATAGAGTATTTGCCATAAACTTTTGAAAGAGGAGGTGTGACAAATAATTTCAGCAATAGCTAATGTTTATTGAGTACTGTTTATGCGCCAAGCACTTTGCATAGATTGTCTCATTAAATTCCCACAGCAGGCCTATAAACTATGTTTTAATTTTTTTCCTCCCTAATAACGATGGAGAAAATAAGGCTAAAAATCTCTCGGCTGGCAAGAGATGTTTCTTGTACTCCAACTCAGACCTCAATTTTCAATGTTTGGGCTCCATTTGAATCCTTTGAGACTCAGGAGATAGGAACTCCGAGGAAACTCTTCCAGTGACCTTTAGAATTTATGTGCTTTTTGTTCCAGCCCCAGGTCTCATCAGTTCTGTGAGCATGAAGAGCAAGAACGGAAGTGGGAGAAAGGGTAAACAGGTGTGCTTCTCCCCACTGGGGCATTTTTGAGTCAGGAAATGGCAACCCACTCCTGTATTTTTGCCTGGGAAATCCCATGGGCAGAGGCGCCTGGTGGGCTACAGTCTATGGGGTCACAAAGAGTCAGACACGACTGAATCGACTATGCATGCAATGGGTTTACAATGGAAGGACTGTACATAAATGGAAGGACTAACATAGAAAGACAGGAAGAGAAAAATACAGGGTTAGAGGGATTAAAGGAAATAAATCACCAACAGCTTAATGAGCTGGAGAAAAGGGCAGAAGAAGAGTACAGACCCTCTGGGACTTTGCTGAAGACTTGTCTCTTCCCAGAAGATAGTTCTCTGAAAGAGCGCAGCTGTCTATGATTCACCGAACAAGAAGTTTTTATTTGTGCAAAAAGCCCTGCATGATTCTGTTACTGACACCAGAAATACATAAATGCCTGTTGGTGGCCCCTGCTGACAACAAGGAAGGTATAATCAGGTTATCCTGACATCCTTAATTGGGAAACATGTTTTTGTCCCGAAGCAAAAAACCCAATACAATGAAGAACCATTTAGACATGATGGCATTCTCCAAACCCTAAGCCAAAGTATAGTCACTTGGCGTCTACAAAAATCTCCTAATAGGCAGAAGACTGATCATAAACTCCAAATTCTTCTTTGTGGTTCTTGTGGTAACAGTTCAACAGTCCTTTCCCCCCGCCACCCCCAAGCTTATCATTATTATTATCACTGATAATGGTGATTATCAGCTTAAAATTTTCATTAAAAACTGCTTTTGACATATTCTTATTTTTATTTTCTGACAAATTCACCTCTCAGTAGGGCAAATAACACAAGGTAGAGAACGACAGTTAATTGAATCCAATAAAGAATTTTAGCAAGAACTCACTGAGATGATAGGACAGAAAGGAGAGAGGTGATTAAAATTCTGGGGTTTCATTGGGCAGAGCCCTGCTGCCCATCTGTATAAAACAGGAAGGCTGAACTAGGGGAGGGCAGGCAAGAGACGTTTTAATTACTAGAAGCAGCCCTCTCCCTTACTGAGTTTGCTACATTGTAACAAGTTACAAGGACCAAAGCCTGAGTGAGAAAATTCTAGCACTGAAAATAAGAGTGAACTCAGAGTGAGGAGGCATGCATGCTAAGTCACTTCGGTTATGTCTAACTCTATGTGACTCAATGGGCTGCAGCCTGCCTGGCTCTTCTGTGGCCAAAAAGATGCTAATCATTTTATGGATGGAGTGGGCAGAGGACAATGACATCTGTTAAAATTTTTGAGTGTCTCCAGGTTCACTTTCCGTGAGGATAAGTACTCTCTTGTAAGTTTCTGGAGGTAAGAGAGATGGTACTGCACATCTTTATCCTTGACCCATGCTCATCACAATGTACCAGTTACTTCTAAAGTTACCTCTATCACATTGTAGTTCACTAGGAAGGTGCCTTCTTGAGTCAGGTAAATCACTGACTCACAGAAGAGAAGAGATGTCAGGAAGAGAAAGAACACATAGAAATTAAATGCCACAGAATTTAAAACTTTGCCAACTAGGCACCAAATGGTGTTTCTCCAGCATCCTGCCCTATTCAACAATGCACACAAACCCAGTAGAGAGCCAGCATGAGGTTTCCTTAGATCTGTCTACAGTGAGTATCTCCTTGTCCTAAAAATGACTGGAAACAGTTATCTGGGAAGACAAGCATTGTTTTAGACATGTCGTCAGTCACTGAGATGCTAAAGTAGATGGGAGTGTTAGGGTAGTAGTTTAAGTGTGTTCTTTGAAGGAGTCAAACACCACCACCAAAATGATAACTATCCAATATTAAAAGTGTGAGGTCTGTTTTTGAGGAAGGGGTATAGAGACCCTTGGATAGGCCGGTCAGGTGCTCCATAACTGTGTGGGTGTCATATCATAACTGTTCTTCAAACAAATTAGGGTCAGTTAGTGACAGGCAGTGTTCAAGAAAATGATCTCAAAGGAAAGTGCTTGGGCCTCAAAGATGATTTCACTGGTTAGTTGATCTCACTACCTGAGCAGGACCAGTTACCTGGAAAAATATAAATGGGAAATAATTTTTTTCTGGGGGAGTAAAATCCTCTAAGTATAACAGAATCATTAGAACTTCTAAGCCAGGTTGTAGAGCAGAAGTCAAGAGGATATTTGGGTAAGGAAGGCTTTGGTTCTAGTCAAAGATTATATGAATCTCTGACTTCTTGAGATCAGTAATTGTGACAAACAGTGGGAAAATTAGCAGTTAGCTCATCATCAGTAATTAGGAAACCCTAGAAATGACCAGGATGCATCGACCAAATTAGGATCGCTCAGAGCAAATACTTTATCTAGCCTTAGTCCATGTTTTGTGGTCTGTACACAAGAGGGTCCCACCATACTGCTAGAAGCGGCATAAAAGTTTTCATCTTAATTATTACCTTTTCACCCACTGAGGTTTGTAAGAAGATTTGGGAGAAAAATATCTGCAAGTTTGGAGACATTTAACCCTTCTCCTTCTCCCTCTTGGTGGTGGCAGTTTAGTCACTAAGTCGCGTCCGACTTCAGTAGTGTCTGACTCTTTGTGACCCCGTGGACTGCAGCCTGCCAGGATCCTCTGTCCATGGGATTCTCCAGGCAATAATACTGGAGTGGCTTGCAATTTCCTTCACCAGGGGATCTTCCTGACCCAGGAATCAAACCCAGGTCTCCTGCATTGCAGGCAGACTCTTTACCAACAGAGCTATGAGGGAAAATATGGACTGAGCAGGGTGGAGAGTTTCCATATATGGCTATGGAACAGAAAGAAGCAAAATTGTCAGATACAGCGTATTAAACCATTCTTATAACAGAGATAAAATTCACATTAGCATGAACAAAGGGAGCAGTTGGGAATGGTGAACCAAAAGTAAAAGATATGGATCTTGAGATACAAAGTGAATCCATACATAAGGAAGGTAAGATAAAGCTTAGGTATCAAATGCTCAGATTCTTTATGTTCCCCAGGACTGGTGGGCAGCTATTGGAGGAGGGGACCAAAAGAGGAACAAATACTTGAAGATGAGAGAGTTTAATGATAATACATAGTATTTAAACAATTATAAAGAAGGTGTAAACAATGCAGAGGAATTGTCAATAGATTCACAAGTAACTCAGGTGAAGAGGAAGGACTCAAATCTCTAAGTTCCACCTGCTTTTATCATCATGCTTTTGGCCAATATAATATAGAATGTAATGATAGCTACATGATAAAGGGAAGAGCTGCTTGGAGACAGGAATCTCCCTAAATATCACAGAATTTGAACATTTATCAAAAGTACTGTCATATGGATTTTTGTACTGATGTAGAAATTGCTGTCACTTATAACCCACTCTGGCTCTTAAATAACAAAATACTGTTACCAGGACAAATATCTAAATACCTTTCTTGTTCGAGAAATCGGGAAATCAATTTATATCTCAGATTTATATTTCAGAAAAAGTAGATGACTAAACAAAGACATCACTTCAAGAGGAACCTAGAAGTCCTCCCACCTGCCTCATCTCTCAACCAGTTTCCTTTTCACTAAACCAGTAGTCACTCACTATGGCAAGGATGTGCAGTTCCTCATAGGAATTATAGAAAGAGAAGTCTCATTTCTTTTCCCTGCTCCAGGTGGAAGCATTCATGTATTTCCAAAAGAGAATGCAACTAGGAAGAGCCGCATTTAGAAAATGATTGTCTGACATTTTTCAGGCTCCAGGGTAGCAGAAACAATTCTCTGTATTAATCAAACCATTTCATTTTCTTCTTTAACACACAACTAAGCTACAATCCTCAGTTCTCTGGAAGTGAACAGTATGATGTGATTATAACCAAACAAAGTGAAGCAAGACTGATGCTATCTCTTGCAGGGGTGGCCCCTCAATCTTATCATATGATCCTTGACAAACTCTTCTATTCCTTGTATCCTGGCCAGGTCCAGAGGATCCACTGGGGGATTCTGAAGAGCCATTTGATAGATGGAATTGGGCCTTGGGTCATCAATTAGAGTAGCGCCAATCAGGAAATAGAGAATGGTGAGGAAAATCATAGAGCAAGACATGCCTCAAAGTATGTGGTACAGACTAAGAAATCAGAATCAAAGTCCAGTGTTGGTTCAGGCATGGTCCAGTGTTGTCTGTAATGTGTTTCCTAGAAGTTGAGTTTTTCACGATGCTAATTGATTTCCCTAAAAAACAGGGAAGGCAGTTTCTAGGGTCAGAAATAACTTAAATAATGTTGAATATAATAAAGTATAAGCTGAGATATTAAAACAAAGTTATACTCTGGTTCAAACAGGACAGAAAATTCTCTCTCCCTTAACAGTCTAGAGTATGAAAGCAGGCTCTACTTCACAAGGTCATCGGGGACCTATTCTGTTGTCTCCTAGGGTATTGTTCTCATCTACAAATTTGAGGTTGATTGACACACATGTCTACATTCTGGCCATGGGAAAATGAGAGGAAGTAAAGAACAAGCAAACGCAGAAGTTGGACATATATACTCAGCTACAATCCACTGGCAGGTCTAATTTCAAGGGAAAATGTTGGGTGGCCATGTTCACAGGTTAAACTCCATTATTGTGGCAAAACGCAAGAACATATTTGGGTTGGGGGGAACTAGTAGTCTATCACACCAGATTAAAAATATTTAACAAATTATTTCTTTATTAAAGTATTTCTCAAGATATAAAGCAGTAATGTACATTATGATTCTTTAACAGAGAGATTTTTTAAAATAAGAATTTGCCATAACATTGGACTATAAAACTCATTTTATGTTGGAACATCTCTGGGGATGTATTCTATAGAACATACCACCAGAAACATTGGCCTGTTAAACTCCTCTAGCTACAAAAGCAGGACCAATCTACTTCCCTTGTCTAAATGGATAAAAAGATCGCTGGAGGAGTCGATTCCTCTAATCCCTCACCCTCACTTCTAAAGTTCTATTGGAATAAACTAATGATGCAGAATCTAACATAATAGTTCTTAGCTATAGACTCCAAATGAGAAAAAAAACACAAGTCAAAATAATGGCAGAGAATTTATCTCATGTCCCCCAAATATGTGTATGTATTTGGAAATAGCATAAAAGGCTTTCTTCAATTGAACTTCTTGAAGGAGAAAAATGCTTTACCCACACATTAAAAAATTATCCACAGACTACAGTCTATATTTTTAACACTTGTTAGCTAGGAGTCATCCAGTTTTATAAGTTTGGAACAGAGTGCCAGCACAGAAGGCTTAAAATACGAGAGTGGGAGTTTTGCTTTCGGGACGAATTTAGTGGCAGTTGTGGCTACAGCATCAAAGCTCAGGTTTTCTATCATGTACCAATAATTCCCGGGCTCTCTCCTGGTTCTCCATCCAGCACTCTGACGGCTCTTTTGCTTTCTTCCTTCTACTATCACTTCTGTCTGATCAGACACAGTGTTTTCATTGTAGACTATCACGGTTAATTTGTTAATAATGATAATGGGCTAAAAGTTGCAAATGATTGCTTTTATATATAATTCAAAGTGAATCTGGGATTGTCCCTATAATAGCATGAGTCCCATGAACTTTCATTCAGAAAGCCTTTCTTAAAAGGAAAAAAAAAAAGTCATATTTACAGTTAGTGCATTAGCACTAACAGTTATAGCACTTCACTTTGGGTAGAATCAGGGAATTGGTTCTAAAGTGTGAACAGCATTATTTTAAAGCAGAAAAATATTGCATGCCACTGTTTTGCATGCAGGGTGTGCTAAGTCACTTTAGTGGTGTCTGATTCTTTGCGACCCTTATAGACTGTAGCCCTCCAGGCTTCTCTGTCCATGAGATTCTCTATGCAAGAATAATAGAGTGAGTAGCCATTTCCTCCTCCAGGGGATCTCCCTGACCCAGAGATTGAATACAGGTCTCTTATGTCTCCTGAATTGGCAGGCAGGTTCTTTACCAATAGCACCACCAGGGAAGCCCATGAAAGTGAAAATGAAAGTCACACAGTCGTGTCCGACTCTTTGCAGTCCCATGGACTATACAGTCCATTGAATTCTCCAGGCCATAATATTGGAGTGGGTAGCCTTTCCCTTCTCCAGGGGATCTTTCCAACCCAGGGATCAAATCCAGGTCTCCCACATTGCAGGTGGATTCTTTACCAGCTGAAGCCCATAAGCAATTGCATTTTCTTAGTAACTTTTACAAAGCACAAAACTAATCATAACTGTCCCCTGCAAGACAATGTTCAGCAGCTCACTACTGTCCAAGGATGAATTCAGTTCCAGCCCCTAAGAATGACAAGCAAGATGTTTCTATGACGTGATTTCTGTCTGCCTTATCTCTGCAGTTTTACCATCTTTGCTCTTGCATGTACCATTAGCTTCTGCATTACTGGATATGCCCAGTAATAGTTTATACATTTTCACATCTCTGTTCCCTCCTGCATGTTGTTACCTTCACTGAGAACCTTCTATGTTTTCCATCACCCGCCTGATAATCTACTAGTCTTGTAAAGCTCAGTTCCTGTGCAGACCTGGCCAACCATCTAAAGTAAATTCATCATTCCTTTCTCCCTGTTTCAGATACAGTATCACAGCTCTTATTACTCAAATTCACATGGTTGCTGCAAAGATCAGTGAAATGAATCTGGGAAATTATTTCTGAAACAATAAACAGCTATGAAATTACTTTGAAATGATCAGTAGGCAGTGCTGGATAATAATCCCAAGAGAACCTTTGTTTCTCTTTGTTTTTCTCCCTTGGCACTGACGTAAGGTGCCATCACACTGTAACATCATTATTTATTTAATTTTGTCATTTCGGCCCCTCCTTTTAGTCTGTCTCTGGGAACACAAAGAGCAGACTGCTAATCAGAAGAGCCCCAGCTGGAATGAAATTGACAGTGTGGGTGCTGAACAAAGTGTTATTAACACTGTGGGCAGAGCAAAGGATCAGAGAAATGCTTTCTTCCTAGAAATAGCTCCCTGGGCTCTCCTCCCCTTTGTCTGCACCTCTAGGTGTTAGTCATGTGAACTTAAAAAGATAGGACAAAAGATTCAGACATACCCTGTCTCTTTAAATAAAGGCAATCCCAAATGTCTGAGCATATCCAGACCATTGTATAGATCCACTCAGTTGGAAAAACATTTATTAGCAGGCCTGATGTTAGATGCTAGGGACTCAAAAATGAACAAGGCAAAACCTCTGCTTCAAGTAGCTAGCTCTCCTGCTAACCTATGGGAGAAAAGTGAAACCAAAATTTGCACAGGGTGGGATACATTTCATAATGCAGACAAGCATGATGACATGATGACATGGCTAATAAATCTTCACAGGTTGGAAGCAAGAAAGAGAGCAAGAAAGATTTCTCAGGTGAAAAAACAAAATATATTTACTGGTATACTTAAACAACTTCCCATCAAAACCTATTTTGTTTTTCTTGTTCAGCCCTTTAGAGCATATGTTCTATGAACATATTTAGTCAAATATCTTCTAAATTTGGAAAAATGTTTATAACCTACATTTTAAATTACAGTTAAAGCACTTTCCTCTCTTGCCTTCTATCCAGTCTGAATTTTAGATAAACTTGATGTTTCTTTAAGCAAAACCTAATGTTAAAGTAAAGTGAAGTGAAAGTCGTTCAGTCATGTTGGACTCTTTGCGACCCCATGGACTCATTCCATGGAATTCTCCAGGCCAGAATACTGGAGTGGGCAGCCTTTCCCTTCTCCAGGGGATCTTCCCAACCCTGGGATCGAACCAAGGGTCTCCCACATTGTGGGAAGATTCTTTACCAGCTGAGCCATGAAGGAAGTCCCAACCTAATGTTATATGTGAACTAATGTTATATGAAACTATTATTCTGCATATTTATTTTCTTACTAAGGAATTTTTTCTAGCCAAATATTTTCAATTTTATAGCACTCAATGTCATAATCAATTTCTTACAGGTTAAATTTCATTTTAAGCTGATGGCAATTTTGTTATTCCTATACTCTATTTCTTTCATTTTTGCATCTATAGAACTATTAACACTTTCAAGTCCTTTGAACAGACTGGAGATTCACTTATGAACACAGAGGATCATGTTAAGTCCCACTCATAAATTCAGTAAGTCCATTCCAGATAGATATTGCAAGGTCAAAGCCAGAACTAAGCCAGGATCAGACCTTGAGTAAAAGGCTATTTTATGAGCAATTTTGACTAGATTCTTAAGCTTCTTATGTATTTCAAGGAAACCTGAAACATCCTTCTTTAGAACTGATTCAATATGAATGACTTATAGCCACTGAACCCCATAGTAAACATAAAAAATTGGAAATAAACCTCACGCTTATGAAATTTTTAAAGGGAAAGTTGATTAAATAAAGCCCAAATGGAAATGAAAATCTCTGGGAAAAAGATTCTCAAAAAGGTATAGGATGACCCTCCTATTAGTGCTGCTTTCATTTGGGTAGTTGTCTTACGAGCAAACATATGAGGTTGTCAGATGACAAATTTCATGGTTAATTTCAATATTAAAACCCTGCTTTTGAGTTTGGTCATCACTGAACCTATTTGCAGGGCAGGAACAGAGATGCAGACATAGAGAAGAGACTTGTGGAAACAGTGGGGGAAGGAGAGACTCGGATGAATTCAGAGAGTATCACTGAAACATATACATTACCATATGTAAAAGAGATAGCTAGTGGGAAGTTGCTGCATCACACAGGGAGCTCAACCCAGAGCTCTGTGACAACCTAGAGGCGTGGGATGGGGTGGGCAGTGGGAAGGAGGCTCGTGAGGAAGGAGACACAATGTATATTCATGGCCGATTCACATTACTGTATGGCAGAAACTAACCCAACACTGTCAAGCAATTATCCTCCAATTAAAAATAAAAATAAATAAAAAAGAAGTGAACAAAAGTTCTTTGGCTATGCACCAGCCCTGCTTCAACCAGTAGGAAACGTGTGAAAACAGTAAGCCATTGCTTTTACAGAAGAAAGCAATGAGGCTAAAAACAATGAAAGCCAACAATCATGGTGTGTCTCCAAGGGTAAAGAGCTAATTTAATGCTGCTCTTTTACAACAAGCACAAGTAAATAGTTCTCATTCATGCTTTAATTAATCAGATTAATGTAAGCACTAGTTGGATGGAATAAATGTTTGTCTTTTCCATTATTGTGTGTTATGATTTGCTTATTGGTGTCTCAGCTCCATTTCAGATAGCTTAGAGGAATAATTCTGCTTATTCAAGCATGCTGGCAGAGTTGGTTCCAACAAGAAATATCTCTGCATCTCAGAGTATGGCTCAAAGGTATCTGCAGAGAAAATACCATTTCTATTAAATCAGGCAAGAACATTTGTCTCAAAGAGATGAATCAAAAAAGAACTTTTTATTAAGTCAGACCAAATATTTTAAGAGAATATTTTCTTTTGCTGTGCTATTCTTTATGGTAGAATACCTTCACCATCTCTCTTTCATCTTTTCATCTTTTCTCCTCCATAATCCTCCCTAGGAGTGACTCTGGAGTCACCTCTTTCTGAACCTGTCCTGACTACCCTGGCTGACAATGCCTCTCTTCTGTAAACAGTGATATTTTTGCATTGATTCTGACAATAACAGAACAGGTATATGGTCAATATTTTGATGTATGCCTAGGCTAGGAAAACATGGGCTTTGGTGCAAGGCAATCATTGGGTGAAATCTCAGTTCGACTATTTACTTAACCTTTCTACTACCAATTAACTCCTCTGTGATATCCATCTGTAACTATCTGGTAAGGTTGTGAGTATTAAATTTTAAAAAAGAAGTAGTATGCCTAGAACAGTGTAGACATTCTATAAATGTTATTATGGTATTTATACAAATGATATCATAGACCATGATAAAAGTTTATTCATGTTAACTATATTTCTGGCTAGAAAGAGATACATTTTTAGCAAAACTGGGAATCAAAATTATTCATTTCTGAGACTTCCAGCAATACTATATCCTAAATATTCCCAAGAAGGCCCTTTTGAAGTATTAACAGATTCATTTATAGTTGATCCTTGAACAACATGGGTCTAAACCACAAGGGTCCACTTAGAAATGGATTTTTTCAACAAATGTGTACTGCAGACTACATAGGCCCTGCTTGGTTGAACCCACAGATGCGGAATTGGGAACATGGAAGGCAGGAGGACCGAATGTAGAGTTATGTGGGAATTTCTGACTGCAGGAAGGATTGGTACCCCTACCACCCCTCCCCAACCCCATATTATTCAAGGTCAACTCTTCTCACCTCTTATTTACATACATATATACATACTTATTTACATGAAGTTACATACACATACACACAAACACACATGAACCATATATATTCCCTAGTCCCCATGAGAACTAACAAGGTCCTAACTAAGGCAGAGGCAACAGAATGGAAAGAAAAATAGAAAAGAGATATTAAAATCTTATACAAAATTTCAAAACAAGATAAAGGTGTCAAGAAAATTCATTGATCTTTTCAACAAATGATGATGGATATCCATTGGATATCCATATACAAAAGAATGAGATTGGGCCCCTTCCTCACACCATACAGAAGAATTAAGTCAAAATGGATTATAAATTTAAATTTAAGAACTAAAATTATAAAAAGAGCATAGAAGTAAATCTTTATTATGTTGAGTGAGGCAATAATTTCTTAGATACACACAAAAAAACACATGACAAAGAAATACAAATAAGTTCTAATTTATCAAAACTTACAAACTTTGATCCTTCAAAGATTACCATCAAGAAAATGAAAACACAACCCACAGAATGGGAGAAACCTTTGAAAATCATCAAGTCAATAACTAAAAAACAAATAACCTAATTTAAAAACCAGCAGAGGAATTCAATAGACATTTCTTCAAAGGAAATATATCAATGGTCAACAAATATAGGAAAAAATGCTGAACACCATTAATCACTAGGAAAATGCAAATCAAGACCAAAATTCACATCCACTAGGAAGGCAATGATACAAAATAACAACAGCAGCAGATAAAAAATACAAGTGTTGTTGAGGACATGGAGAAATTCCCCTTCTACATTCCCTGTTGGGAATGTAAAATGGTTCAGCCATTTGGAAAACAACTTGACAGTTCCTCAAAAAGTTTAAGAGAAAAGTTACCATATGACCCAGCAATTTCAATCTTAGATATATACCAAAAAGAAGAAAAAAGAAATACATTCACACAAAACCGTGTGTTGATACACGAATGCTCACAGCAAGATTATTCAGAATAGCCAAAAAGTAGAAACAAAACAAATGTTCTATCAAATAGATTAAATAAATTAATTGGTTAAATGTGGTCAGACATGACTGAAGCAACTTAGCATACATGCACAAGAGTCTAGTTTTTACCTAATACTGTTTATATTTTTCTTGCATCACTTTTTCCCATGTAAAATATCCACATTGAAGAAGTGCAACCAAGCAGACTATTTTTAAAAATTTAATTTATATAGTTTTAGTCAAGGCAGTTTGAAAAATTTGAACTCCATATCTGTTTCTCCTAAGCGTTATAAAATTAAAAGACACTTGCTCCTTGGAAGAAAACCTAAGACCAACCTAGACACCATATTAAAAAGCAGAGACATTGCTTTGCCAACAAAGGTCCATCTAGTCAAAGCCATGGTTTTTCCAGTAGCCATGTATGGATATGAGAGTTGGACTATAAAGCTAAGCATTGAAGAATTGATGCTTTTGAACTGTGGTGCTGAAGAAGACTCTTGAGAGTCTCTTGGACTGCAAGGAGATCCAACCAGTCAATCCTAAAGGAAATCAGTCCTGAATATTCACTGGAAGAACTGATGATGAAGCTGAAACTCCAATAATTTGGCCACGTGATGCAAAGAACTGACTCATTGGAAAAGACCCTGATGCTGGGAAAGATTGATGGCAGGAGGAGAAGTGGGCAACAGAGGATGAGATGGTTGGATGGCATCACCAACTCAATGGACATGAGTTTGAGTAGGCTCTGGGAGTTGGTGATGGACAGGGAAACCTGGCATGCTGCAGTCCATGGGGTCACAAAGAGTTGGACATGACTAAATGACTGAACTGAACAGCATTATCATTAGGGTATCACAGACCTTCAAGCTAGAAAAGGCACAAATCTTTGCACACCATTTTCAAAGACTTCTAATACTGATGAAAAGGATAGCCTCTAACACTAATCCTAATTAGTGTGAATTGACATTTACTAGTATGTTATTAAGGGCTTCCCTGGTAAGATCAGCTGGTAAAGAATCCACCTCCAATGCTGGAGACCTGGATTTGATCCCTGGGTTGGAAAGATCCCCCAGAGAGGGGCATGGCCACCCACTCCAGTATTCTTGCCTGGAAAATCTCCACGGACAGAGGAGCCTGGCGGGCTACAGACCAGGAGGTCACAAAGACTCAGACATGACTGAGCAACTAAGCACAATTACTCCTTACCGCTCAGAGATCTTTCTTGCTTAAGACAGTCCATGTAACACTGTCCCTGCCTTTGGCTTCTGTCATAGGTATGTATTTCTCTGGCCACCAAGCCTGTTTCAAGATTGGACATTAGTCTCAATCAGAACCAACTGATCAAAATACCAAAACTTTACAACTGGATTAGAGCTGTGAGGATATAAACACGTGATTCCTGGAGGTCCTCTTGGCATAAAAAAGGAGAGTATATCTACAAATAAAACCAATAGTGAGAAAAGAAAAGGCCACAGCTGGAAGAGAGATTAGGTCCAAATGATTTCATTTGACCTCTGGGGTTCAGGCTTGCCCAAAGTCATTTCATATTCTGGACTTTCCAATTCTATAAGCCAATAAACTCTCTTTTCACTTAAGCCAATTATGGGTGAGCATTCTGTCACTTGAAGCCAAATAATCCCAATTAATTTTTACATCACTGCTTCTAAAATACCTGCTTCATGGAGGCAAAGGAAAACTGGGCAGTCTTTTTCATAACCACCTAAGGCCCCTACATAATACTAAATCATAAACTAAGGCCCACTTAGCACACATCTTTCCAAACGATGTTGATTATTAATGTGATTGATCTAAGTCTGTGTAAAACATAAATGGAATAGCATTGTATTAAAGAAACTTTTTTATTTGCAAGTGCTCAGGGAAAACATTATCAGATATGTGATAGCTCTCAGAAAGCATTGTTAGTTCTAGCACTTGAAATTCTTGTACTCAATTACAAATCTGGTTTATTAAATGGCAATCTCATTTTATTTGTTGTTACCACACACTGGGCTTTACTTTTGCTGATGCTTGGAACACACCCTGTGAATTAAACCCTCAGGAAAATACCTGCAGTGATTCCTGCAATTGACCTCCACATTAAAAATGGCATAAAGACTATCCAACAGAATGGAATTCTTCAGGCAAGAATACTGGATTAGGTAGCCATTCCCTTCTCCAGGGGGATCTTCCCAACTAAGGGATCAAACGCAGGTCTCCTGCAATGCAAGCAGATTCTTTACTGTCTGAACCACCAGGGAAACCCACATGGTATGTTACCTAAATGAAAGACCTCCAACTTGCAAAAGAGACATGGCAGACAACCTTGCTTTGTCACCTCATTAATTTTCTCCAGATGCATGACCCATACAATCAGTGAGTTTTTCAATGTCTTCTTTTTTAGCTGCTAGCTTGCTACTTTGTAGTGGCAAAAAAAAAAAAAAAAAAAATACAAAAAACTGTAGGACTAAATTTTCTAGAGATTATTTCAGTATTCTTCTCTAATTAAAATTATGTGTGTTTTCAATCAGGGACCATTTATATCTTGAATCTTTCATCTTTCTCTATGTCACCAAACCAGCATAATCAGAATATATGTATTTTTCCTGACAGATCATTTCTGTCTAGATCATCAGGGATGATCAAAAATTTAGTAGATGATGTGGTTTTAGTTATGTCAGACTCTAGATTCTTGGTGTGATATTTTAGGGAATGTTTATTGTTATGGCTTATTGTTCCGGTTTATTGTTCTGGCTGTTTCTTGCTTGCTGAGTTACCTACTTGTTGTTCAAGGCAACCACTCAATTACTAATATTTAGCAACTTTAAAAAGTAAAAACTACTTCCTTAACCTTCAGTTGTTCTTAAAGTTACTATCAAAAGTATTGGAATTTGTAGAACAGATTTTTAAACAGTGAAGAAAAATTGTTCATGCCACTCAGTTAAAAAAAAAACAAAAGAAAAACCCTGAACTGCATTACTGACAGTTATCATCACACTGCTTGTCGGTGATGATACAGACAATGCTAGTTCAATTAATCTACAAGGACACTCTTCAAACAGAGGAACCCAGCAAGAACAAAATCATTGTAGTGTCTGATCAATTCTTCTGGTAGAAAATTCAGTAGATTACAGAGATGTTGAAAAGTAAGTGAATGAGTGGGGCTTTAGACAGATGCAACAGCATACTACAATGGATTTGGAGAGATGATGAAATGAATGTGGATTAACTAGAAAGTGAATCACAACATTCAAATTGGAAATTTCAACCAAGGAGCCAAGAACTAATAAAATGCAATGCTGTATTCCAAACAATGTTCCAGACATACATATCTGAATGAAGTTTCATGATTCTCACAACCCTGCACCTACCTCAAGGAAACCAAACTTTGTAGAAATTAGAGGGGAATTTTTGATGAAGAATTGTTCTGAAACTTCTATTAGTCCTCAAAACACCTTCTACCAAGAGAGAAGAGTGGAGGTATCTCCATCTTCACCTCAAATATAGAAATAGGATTTTCAAAGGCATCAACCATGAGACTTAATACATGTCCCCAGTATGATTCAGGCATAGGAAACAAGAAAATCTAACATGCTGCTTTTGTAAAGCAAAAGAGAGGTGGTTTCTGTACTGGGATAGGAGTTTATCTCCATAAACTGTTAGGCAAAAAACACAAAATTTTCCACATGGAGAGTCAATTTTGAACCAGTTTTAAACCTTTTCAATTGTATATCTGAAAAAGCAGAGATGTGGACAAATAACTTGGATGAAGTGGGTCTTCAGAAAACTATTAACTCAGGGAGGAGTATTTTCTAGGAGGAATAAAAACACATTGCCCCTGTGAGAGGAAGAATAGTCAAAAATTCTCAAATACTCCTTCTAAAAATCACTCTTGAAAGAAGAATTGCCCCTAATCATTTGGCAATTCCTAAGACATCAAGATGATGAAGCTGTCTTATAGCTTTACCAGCCAAGTAAGAATTTTCCCTCTTTACTAGCCAGCTCCTCCCATCTTTAATCCTGCAAGGTCAGGACCCAAGCAAAAGTGGTATTCTGGGAGAGGAGAGGTAGAGTTTTGAGGAGGGGACAGAAATGACTATGTTTTTATTTCCATCAGAAAAAGAAAAATTTAAGTTTAAATCAAGTTCAAAATGTTATTTTCTAAATGGGTTATTTATATAGCTATTAATAGTAAATTGAGATCAAGTTTGTAACAAAATGAGAATATAAGCCTTTGTATCATTGAAGAGTGACAAGAAAAACTACTGAGCATGTTCAAGATTTTAACTATAAGCATGAGAAGAAATTCTTCCACTGTATTCCTTTTTGAAAAGAGTGGCAATAAAAACAGAATTTTCTTTGATATCATACTCTGTGAGCCCTGGCCTGCTCAACATGTTATTTGACTGTGAATAGTCTGTACACAATTGATGACCCAGTATTTACATGGTCACAATGCCTACGAGGATATTTATTCCTAGAGCTCCCAAATGAGAGTTTTTGCATGCAATTTGTTCAGGCATTTTAGTAGCCACTTAGCTACAAACAGAATGACTATCTTATTTCAAAGGCTTCTAAGCTGTCAAATAAGTCCGGATAACTTAGAGATAACTAACAAACAAGCAGTGCAAAGCCTTTGGGAGAGTCTAGAGAAGTATGAAAAATCTAACTTTTCATTTTATGGAAAAAATAGGAGGGTAAATTATCAAGTTAGATGTTAATTGAGAGAGAGAGAGAGTGTGTGTATGTGTGTAGGAGATAAAAATAATAGAGTGGAAAGAAATCTTTATACCAAGTCAAGTAAAAATATGTGTCTCAAAAATAAGCCTTATGAATAAATGTAGTATTGCATAGTTTGAAAACCATATTTCCATTTTCTTTATCTTGTCTCCTGTGAGGGAAGTGAGGCCATAAAATTTACACATTTGCAGTTGAGCCTGAAAAAGTTCAAGCATTTTGCCTAATACCACGCAGATTTTTATTTCACTAGGACTGGAACCTAGGGCTCTTTCTGTGTTCTAAAAGAGCTGTTGATCTTGATGCAAATTTTCAATGGGAAATTTCTTTAATAGCCTTAAAACAAAGGGCTTTTTTTGTTTGTTTTGAGAGAGTAGCTTAGGAAGCTTGAGCAAACACACATGAATTATTTTACATTTGTAAATAATGTTTGACACTTAAAAACACATGGATCTACAACTGTCTGGAAAACAGCAGAAGAAAACTCAGCCAATGAGAGAGGGAAAGGTTCCAGAATCGTATTTCAGGACTTAAATCCAGACGTGCCCAAAGCTCCTCTGACTCCCACAATTTTTACTTTATGAGCCTATTATTGCTCCTTTCGGGCTTCCCGGTGGCTTGCTCAGTAGTGAAGAGTCCACCTGCAATGGGGGAGACATGGGGGGGATCACACAGACAGAGGGGCCTCCGGGGCTACAGTTCATAGGGTCTCAAAGAGTCACACGCAACTTGGCGACTAAACAACAACAATTGCACCTTTTGTCTTGAGTCCTTCTAATTCAGGATTCTGTCACTTACAATCCAGAGACCATTCTGTGTGAACTGAGTGACTTCGGGGCATTTACACGTTGTAAATCCAGCTATCCCATTTCTGAAGTTGCTCTTTTTTTTCTATTTCACATAAAACGTGAAGAATCATTCTTCTCGGAGGGAAGGTCTCAGTCAGGAGCCCTGCGGCACCTGTGTGTGCCCCCCTCTGCAGGTGTGCTGAAACACCTGTGCCAGCAGTTTCCCTCCCTAGTCCATAAACTCCTTCAGTCCAGGGACCGTGTTTTATTCTTACTCATTCCCACCATGCAGTTTTCAATGAATACTTGTTAAGAAAATGAATAATTCCGACTTCAACATTTTAAATCATCTAAGTTACTGTCACAGTTCCTGAGATTCCCCGTCTCGAGGCATCCTTTAACAGTGTTACTACATGATTATTCACATAAAACACACTGAGCATGTCCCTAATCTATCATAATAATCAGCGAGCACAGATGAATAGCAAAATTCTCACCTTGAAGCTTCTACCCCTAAGAGATAGAGCGAATCAGGCTGCACATTTTTATTTACGTTCCCGAAACTACCCGTATCAAAGGACCTGCAGCCTTGCTTTCATAAGACTGTGACTTCTTCATCTACTGTGCTCTTAAATATAAATAAATAAATATGGGGCTAGAGGAAGTAAATTAGTAGTATCTACCTGAAGGCTGGGAAACTGACACTCTTAAAACAGTGAGAATAAATCAACAACCAATATTTATCTAAGTGCTTACAATTATCCAGCTCATGCAGAGCACCTGCCTTGGTGTTAACCAGCATTTAACTACTGGGTGCGTGGCTGCCAGGCTCTACTTACTGCTAGGAATTATTTTAGATTCTGAAGTCTGTGTTTGCATTATCAGCCCTTCTATTTGACTGCCTCCTGAGCCTATCATAGGCCATTCTAGTCCATTCACTCTGTGAGGCTGCCTGGCACAGGAGCATAGCACCGTGTGAAGTCCATTCATGTCCCATAGGACAGCCCACCGTCATCACACCTGCTCCACTTGAAGCTGAACAAATGGGTCCAGATGTGCTGTGATCCATAGCAACAGGGACCAAAGCCAGGGCCACCTGCCTGTTGGGTAGCAGAGGGAAAGATTTTTCTAGAAGACTACACATTGCCAGTTTGGGGCAAATTAATATCTCTAGATGGAAGAATCTTTTGCCAAGGGAAGTAAAGGTAATATTCCTTTCCAGATAGAGATATACACAATGACAACAACTTGTGTTGCTAGAGGTACCTTATTGCAAGAAAAATGCGAATGCAGTTGCCCTGGAAAAGACTTTAAAAGATACTTAGCACTAGTTATCTACCATATAAAAAATAAACTCAGAATGGATTAGAGACCTAAATGTAAGACCAGAAACCATGAAACTCCTAGAAGAAAACATATGTAGAACACTCTTTAACATAAATTGTAGCAATATTTTTCGGATTTGTCTCCTAAAGCAAACAAAATAAAAGCAACAATAAATAAATGGGATTTAGTTAAACTTGGGGTTTTCCAGGTAGTGCTAGTGGTAAAGAACCCACTTGCCAATGCAGGGGACGTATGAGACACAGGTTCGATCCCTGAGCTGGAAAGATCCCCTGGAGGAGGGCATGGCAACCCACTCCAGTATTAGCTGGAGAATCCCATGGACAGAGGAGTCTGGTGGGCTACAGTCCATAGGGTCACAAAGAGTTAGATACGACTGAAGCAACTTAGCACGCATGCACAATTAAACTTAAAAGCTTTTGCACAGCAAAGGAAACCATCAACAAAATGAAAGGATGACCTACTAAATGGAAGAAAATATTTGCAAATGATGTAACTAATAAGGAGTTAATATACAAAATATTTAAATAGCTCATGAAACTTGACAGCAAAAAAAAAAAAACAAAACCAACAACCCAAATAAAAAGTGTTCAGAAGACCTGAATAACATTTTTCCAAAGAAGACATACAGAAGGCCAACAGGCACATGAAAAGATGCTCAACATCATTAATCATCAGAAAAACACAAATCAAAATCACAATGAGATATCACTTCACACCCCTCAGAATGTGCTCAGTCCCTCGGCCTGACTCTTTGCGGCTCCATAGACTGCAGCCCACCAGACTCCACTATCCACGGGAATTTCCAGGCAAGAATACTGCAGTGGGTGGTCGTTTCCTCCTTCAGGGGATTTTCCTAACCCAGGGATCAAACGCATGCCTCCTGCATCTCTTGCATTGGCAAGTGGATCCTTTACTACTGAGCCACCTGGAAAGCCATATATATATATACACAATATATATACAATGGGACACTACTCAGCCATAAATAAGAGTGAAATTTTGCCATTTGAAAAACCTGAATGGACATGAAAGATATTACATTAAATGAAGTAAGTCAGAAAGATATCATTTATATGTGAAATCTAAAAAATAAAACTAGTGGATATAACATGGAGAAGGCAATGGCACTCCACTCCAGTACTCTTGCCTGGAAAATCCCATGGACGGAGGAGCCTGGTGGGCTGTAGTCCATGGGGTGGCTAAGAGTCAGACATGACTAAGCGACTTCACTTTCACTTTTCACTTTTATGCATTGGAGAAGGAAATGGCAGCCCATTCCAGTGTTCTTGCCTGGAGAATCCCAGGGGTGGGGTCGCACAGAGTCGGACACGACTGAAGTGACTTAGCAGCAGTAGCAGTGTATCCACTGCTAACAAAAAAGAAAGAAACACAGATATATAGACAAACTTGGGGAAAGGGATTGAGAAAAGGGGTGAGGGATTACAGTTATTTATAATTACTGTGCATAAATTAAGCTATAAGGATATGTTGTACAACACAGGGAATATAGGCAAAAATTTTAAATTACTATAAATGGAATATAATCTTTAAAATTGTGAATCACTATGTTGTACACTTGAAACATACAATATTATGTATCAACTATACTTCAATAAAAATTGCTTTTAAAAAGAATACTTAGTGTTACTTATTGTAAGTAAATATGATAAAAATGGCTTAGCTACATGCATACAACTGAGTAGATCTGGAGTAAATTATAATTTTCCTCCACAGAACCAAATTTTGTATACTTAAAATAACTGCTCTGTATTTCCATTCCTTAGGCTTAAACACAGTAACACAATTAACATTTCCCTATGGTCCATGGGTTTGCAAAGAGTCAGACAGACACAACCTAGTGATAAACAACAATGGAATTTGTACTGTCACCAACTGCACCACTGCTCCCCTTTTCATTTGGGTCAGTTTTGAGAATCATTACTCATAAGTTCTGTATCCTCATCTTTATTATTTGTCGCACACTTGGCAGTGAAAAATTTCTGATGTGAGCACTCCTGCTGTCTCTGGTTCTTCATTTTAGCACTTTTTTTTTCCAAGTTGCTTAATTAGGTTTCAGATTAGAAATGCTGCAGCATTACAAAAAGGATTGCCTCTTTTGTTATCAAAGAAATAATCATTTCTCTCAGAGATATTTTATTGCAATTTATTACATGGTTTTGTCCAATTCGTTTTCATAATTATTTAACACACAAACTACTGTGTACAAAGACCACATCAGAAAATTTAGAATTATAAGACTAAGCAAACTATTTAAGTACTGATGAAAGTTACAAACTACCAGGTGATCTAAGTAAGATATTTAACAATTATGCTACATGTCTACACATAACAATACTGAGAGAGAAAATCAGCTTTCCCACTAAATCCTTTACTGTAAGAAAAAAGCTCAGGAACCACAAATATTCTCATCACAAATTCACCACACGTATGATCTTGGTCACATTCTTTGACCTCTTGAAACCTCAATTTCTATATTTTTTTAAATGAAGACAATTCCAGCACTTAACTCAAGAGTTGTGAGAATCAAATGGAAAAAAAAAACCAAAAAGAAATAGAAACAAAAAATCCATGTGAGGAACAATACAGTACCAATCACTGTGCCCATTAAATGTAAGCCATTCCATTTTTATGGTTATATATTTGTATACCCATATATCAGAGAGGTGAAAGGACAGAGAGACAAACCAATGAAAAATTAAGATGTAAATTGTTTGGATAGGAGACTAATGATGTTGGGTAAGACCCTGAAAATGCCACTTCTGGTGATGGGGAAGGGAGGAAATAGGTCCTGAAAATGACCATTTGAATTTCCTGCCACTTCAGTAGGATGGAGCATCAGAATCTAAATAGGTTTGTAGAACATAAGGAAACGTGGTATTTCCTAAATGTCTAGGCTATGGACTTGCAATTTAGACTTACTCATATAGTCAAGGCTGATGCCATGGAGAGCTAACTCCCTACACTTCTAGGTTGCATGGTCTGGCCACTCAGCAGCCACTCAGAAAAGTAGATTTCCACATCTTGAATATTGCATTGTTTGTTTGTGAGTCCAGAGAAGGGAAACCTGATCCAGGTAAACATCAGGCAAGAGAAAGAAGGGGATGTGCATGGGACTCTGAGAAAATACACAAGGTTGATAGCAAATGGATCCCAAAACTTGTCCCAACTACTGAAGCTGGAAAACTGAATAGAAAACAGTGTATTATAGAAGTTTGGTGTGAAGAAACAAGTAAGGGTTTGAAAGAATGAAGGGAAAGTTAAGCAAGAAACACGGAGATTTCTGTAGTAACTCCTCAAATTGGTACACAGATTGAAGCAGAACTCTGAGTTCTCTTCTCCCTTAGTACTAACCTAAGGGACCAAAACCTTAAAAAGGAATGCTGAATCTTACAGCCAAAAGATGTGAAGCCAATCAAGATTCCCAGCCTCATAAAAGATTCTGACAAATTTGCCAAAGACATGACTCATTGCATAAATCTTATTACTTAATAAATCTTTCTATATGATCACCCAACTCAAAACTGCAAGTAAGCACCCCATCAACATTTTAATCCCTTCTGCTAAGTTTTAATTTTAACTTCTTTACATAGCATTGATCATCTTCTGACATGTTATAATTTATTAACTAACTTATTGTTTATTGCCTATATCTTCTCCATCCCTAAAACATAAGCCTCATGAAAGTGGAGGTCTTCTTTTTGCTTCCTGATTGATATGTTTTAAGCACCAAGAACATTTCCTGGCAAATAATAGATCCTCAATAATATTTGTCGAGTAAATGAATCCTTGAACTGTTCACCTCTATCTTCTGCACTGATCCTACACAAGAGTCTAGAACTTCCATATGATGGGTAGAGGAGCTCTAGTAATTATTAAGTTGAAGTTATTATCAGCCTGTAATTTTTCATATACTTGGATACAGACGAAAATCATATATGAAACATGAATTTTATATTTCAAATCTGTATCAGTCAGTTCAGTTCAGTCGCTAAGTCATGTCTGACTCTTTGTGACCCCATGGACTGCAACACCCCAGGCTTCCCTGTCTCTATTTCCACCTCCATCAGCTTATGCACATCATCATCTTTCTCCCAGGTTTACAACAATAACAAGCCATGTTTCTCCCCGACTTTCCTCTTGGCCTCTTTCTAGTAGATGCAATTCCTTAAGAAAGCAGCCCCTTGCTTTCTTTCCAGCTTCTCCTTCATCTGCATCTCCCAATTCCTCCCACATTACTTGACCTTCACATTGTTTTCAATGACCCTTCTTTTCTGCCCAAAGCACTTTGCAAAGTTTCATTAACCT
This sequence comes from Odocoileus virginianus, assembly GCF_023699985.2. Lineage (NCBI taxonomy): Eukaryota > Metazoa > Chordata > Mammalia > Artiodactyla > Cervidae > Odocoileus > Odocoileus virginianus. The sequence continues at coordinate 24,378,266 of NC_069686.1, forward strand.
ATTTATCTTTGCAAACTTAGAGTAATTATTTTCTGAAGTATAAACACAGCAATTTCAACCGTGATTAATTTGACTGAAAAAACAATTCTTCTCATCTCATTTCTCCACTAATTAAGTGAACTTTCAAACTGCAATGGACTTTTTATATCAGCTAAACTCACCTCTTAAAATCAATAAACTAAATAAAAATACATCTTACATAAAACAAGCTTTTCAAAGGCCTAAACCCTCTACTTAGACATATAGTCTACAAATACTTTGCTATCTTATTGTGTTAGCATTAAATAATGCTAGGGACAAACAGCAAAAATGTAAGCTCAAGTAAATATTTTTTTAAATAGTATATTAAATAAAAAATTTAATTCTTTTCCTATTGATCTAATCTTGCATAGATTGGCGTGTAGTTACTTGCATGCACTAAATTTCAGAAGGTAGAATGAGGAATTGTGTAAGGGAACTGTCTAAGAGCTTGCTTATAATTAGCAATAGACATAAAGTCTCATGGACAAAATAATAATGTATTTTTCCCTCTAGCTTAGCTGAATCCACAGCGTGACAGTGTCACACTAACAAAGTTTGTGTAGGAAAAAAAAAAACCGTCTGTTGCTTAGTCACAAAGCCACAGAGCAGAAAAGCATGTGTGCATATGAGTAAATACATTATCCAGAGATCTTTCCTGAGAGAAGCAGAGCGTATCTCCAAGACCTGACCTTATCTACTTTGCATCTGTCCTTTCCCAGTGAAATCTCCTGGTAAATAATGGACATATACAAGAGTCTAAGAATATTTAGTCATCTGAATGGATGACACATTCTCACTCCTGACAATGTGTATGCTAGTATGAAAGGTAACATTGAAAGGTTATAGTGAAGTTAATGCCTTGCATTTAAATATAGGTCTCCACAAGTTGTTACCAGGAGAGGTGAAGTCCATTTGCTTACTTTCTAAAAATAGAGTAGATTCTTATATTAGATGGCAAAGCTTTTCTCATTACTGGCTTTCTAAATGAAAGAGGTAAACATATGCCAATTTATACACAGTGACAAAATACCATCCTATGAAACACAGGTAATTATTGAATACCTACTTCCTGCCAAGCATTGTGTTAAGTAACAAAGAAAAGGATATAAAGAAGTAGAGTTCTTGCTCGCAAGGAACTCATAGTCTGTCTAGGAGAGGTTTGAAGAGGAAGACACACCACAGCTAAGCCACCATTGATAGTGCAGTATGAAAACTACTATCAGAGAGTATGAAATAATAAAGTACAACCATATAATACAACGCTACCCATAATCTAGGAAAAGCAGAAGAGGGTATATAATTCATTTACGGGGAGAGCAGGACAGGATATCAAGTTTATTATCCTGAGTCTCCATGAATAAACAGCAACTGTCCTAGAGTTAGAAGGGAAATGGGGATGAAAAACGCAACAATGAAACACAATTTCAAACTTAGGAAATAGCAATTAAAAAGGCATAGTGGCCCAAGATAGCTTCAGATAATTGTAATCACAAAGCTGTATAGCTACAACATGGAGGATAATCTATATTTGGAAATCACCTGGAAGCAGAGAATGTCTTACTGCATTATTCTTTTATAATAACGATAAAAATATTTTAATATTACTGAACTGAAGCACACTTAAGTAATATTTTGACAGTTGTTACATCTGGAATATTTGAGCCCATGAGATAAAATCATATTGTCTACTGAATAGACTTGAAACTGACAATTATCCTGTTTTTCAGACTGACTTTTACCACCATGTAATTTTTGCTTTTCTGTACCAATTTTTGTCAGTTAACAAATGTAAAAAATATCTACACTTCTCAACTTCTAGAGGTGTTATAAAGAAAAAATATGTAATAAATGTAAAAATATTTCATTATTTTCTTTTAGAACAAAAAAACTATTTCATGCTGTAATTTACAACACCTTGTATATTAAGCACTGGGCAAAGTGAGCTTGGGTCAATATTTACCACCAGGAGATTCTGATATAATACATGTAAATCCATGGCTAATTCATTTCAATGTATGACAAAGACCACTGCAATGATGTAAAGTAATTAGCCTCCAACTAATAAACATAAATGAAAAAAAAAATAAATAAAATGGACTACAGAAGTATAAAAGGACAGCAAATATAATGTAAATTAGTCTAAGTTTTCACAAAATAGCAATTAATAAAAATAAATGCAAGCAGAGTGGTAGGTAACTATACTATTAAAGTGACTAAAGATAGAAGCATGGAAGTTGAGCATCAGTATGAATGAGCATGTCCTCTTTTCAAAGAAGACATGTTCCAGGATCTCTTTGAATAGCAGAAGTGATCTATTCTAAACCCAACTAAAAGGGAACAACTGAGGGAAAAATAAATATGAAGGTACATATTTAGTGTATTTTTAGTATTTTAAATATATTTTTAATTGCACTGGTAATGCACACATATATAATTGTACATGCTTCAAACAGAAAAGAAATATACACAGAAAATCCTGAAATTTCCATATATTTACCCTTCATTCCCTTCCTCCCCTAAAAATGACAGCTGTTAAACCCTTGAAATTTGTCTTGTACTGTATGTATTTGGCATTTTACTTTAGGAATTGGTGCTTTTTTCCTCCAGTACATTTTTATATCTTTATGTTGTATTCAACTTTCTAAAATATGTCTTTATTTTCTTTCAAACTGTCTAATGATTTCCCCTGCTTTATCTATTATATAATTTATGAGCACTTTTTATTATATTATTCCCCCAAGGTATCCTACTCTCACTTCATAGATACATCTAGGATATTAAATATATTCTTTATATATTTATCTTTGCTCCATGCATTGTCCTGAATTTTTCAGATTTACAAGATTTTTGCTTGGTCCAGGCCCAGGGAACCACCATTCCAAATTGTAAGGTAGCAGAGGAAGGCAATGAAAGAGAGATATCTAGGAAAATTTAAAAGAAAAATGCTAAATCAGGTTTGTATGTTTGGAAAATAATTGCTACTCATTGACAGACCTAGTGGAGCAATTAAAAAATTAGCAATGATTATGTGAATCAGATAAGACAAATAATTCTGTGATAATGTATGAATTCTGTCTGTAAAATCTGGAATAATTTATAGTCATTCAATATAATTTATATTCAGTAAGAATTATGTAATTCTTACTATAATTATAATTCTGTCTGTTGATTTGTTATAGAACTTCATTGCTTTTCTTTTTCTTCCCCCAGATTTTATCCCATGATAATTCCCCCTCAATGTCCTAAGAATAGGGTTTATACTTTAATGTGTGTGCAAACACATACACACACATACACATACAGCTTAGAATCAGCTAAAATAAAAATCAGTTCTCCAGAAAACACTACCAGGAACTCTCCTGAGCAAATGGATACCCAAAAGTGGACATCAGAATGAACATACTTATAAGTGACATTATTAGTGGAGAAATTAATATGGCACGCTAGGGACTGGCAGTTAATAAACATTACCAGTTGGTGCTAGTGGTAAAGAGCCTGCCTGCCAATGCAGGAGACATAACAGATGCGGGTTCAATCCCTGGGTTGGAAAGAGGCCTTGGAGGAGGGCATGGCAACCACTCCAGTATCCTGGCCTGGAGAATCCCATGGACAGAGAAGCCTGGCAGGCTACAGTCCATGGGGTTGCAAAGACGCGGACATGACTGAGCGATTTAGCACGCAGTGAAGGGATAAATTTGTCTGTGACAAGAGAAAAAAAAATAAAAGTTCCTCAAAAAGAGAACTATCTCACGACAGAAAATGTATATGACAAAATGGTAAGTTGTTTTGAATTTTCCCTGAATGTGTGAGTAGCAGCGGTCTAAATTAGTGGGAGTTCATTTCCTTTCTGCTCCTCCAGCACTTGGTACATATTTGTATCATAACAGTTATCTTCCTAGATTACAATTACCTGTTTGGTAAGAAATGCAAAGTGCTAGTTGATATGCTTTTCCTTTCTTCCACATTTTACTGTTTCATCTGTAAAATGTATGTAGTAATACTTTCTATGGGTGGGTTAAATGAATATATGCAAAATGCATAGAACATCTGGCACAAGTACTAAATAAATTTTGGATTTTGTTATTGTTATTATTCAATTTCTTCACTATTACCTGAGGCTCTTCCCCCAGCCACTCCCTAACATTCTGGCCAGATATCAAAACTATCATTCCCTATGTGGAACTGTCATGGGAAACAGAAAAAAGAATCATCAGATACTTGTGTTTTAAATTTAAAAGGTGTTAATCTAAGTGTATGGTTGAACTGCATCCACATATCTTCAGGGGCAAAAAAAAAAGACTGTTGAAATCCTAAACTCAAGGGGCTCAAAATATGCCCTTATTTGGAAATAAGGTCTTTATGAAAAAGAAAGTAAAGTGTTAGTCATTCATTTGTGTCTGATTCTTTGTGACTATAGTCCACCAGGCTCCTCCACTCATGGGATTCTCCAGGCAAGAATACTGGAGTGGGTTGCCATTCCCTTCTCCAGGGGATCTTTCCAACCCAGGGATCGAACTCAGGTCCCCTGCATTGCAGGTGGATTTTTTACCATCCGAGCCAGCAGGAAGCCCAGGGTCTTTACAGAGATAAGCAAATTAAAATGAAATCATTATAGTCGACCCTAATACAAAATGACTTGTGACATTATAAAAAGGAGAAGTTTGGACATGGAGACAGGTGTGCACAAAGGGAAGACGATAGAAAGAGATGCAGGGAGGACACTACGGAAAGACAGAGACAAGGGCTAGAGTTAAGAGTGTCACACACCAGGAACATCCGGGCTACCAAAAGCTGAAAGACACGGGGAAGACGCTAGTGTTCAGAAGATGCATGATTCCGCTAACACCTTGACTTGGGATTTCAAACCTCCAGAATTGCGAGATAATAAATGTCTCTGGCTCTGTAGCAGCAAAGTATCAAATTATGTGTAAGACGGAAGATTTCCGAGGAAAACTTGGGGATCCAGTTTACTACTGGCGCAGAAGGAAGAGATTCAAGCTACACTCTGTGGGGGCTGGAAAGGAAGTCTGTGAGGAAGCGAGACCCAAACCAACTGGGGTCTCTGATAAGGACCTCCTACACAGTTTGCCTTCCCCAGGAGTAGCTAAAAGGCAGAAAGATAGAAATCTTCTAATATGGCACGGACTGCGCCTCGTTTTTCTGAAGCCCACAGAGCATATTATGCTCCATGGGATGGAAACAGGAGAAGAGAGATGGCCGTGTGGGGTGCCTGGGACATGGGACTTATGTCAGCTAAGTGACCCTGGAAAGTTGCTACTTGCTTTTCTTCCCTCCTCCCCTAAGTACAGGAGCAAAAGTTACCCAAGAGAAAGAGCTGACAAAACCTGAGGTAACTAATGGTCATGAAGAGGGGATGCTGCCATGCAAAACTGAATCGATGGAGCTTCTGGGGCCAGACAGGAATATAGGCCCTTTTGGCAGATGTCTGAGTGAAGGGTTGATGATGTCCCAGAATCAAACAAGATTCTCAGTCCAGTCACTCAGTCGTGTCCGACTCTTTGCCACCCCACGGACTGCAGCACGCACAACCCATTAAATGGCCACATAGAGAAGTGGGAGGCCGGGGATCACATTCCAGACCGAGATCAGTCCCCGTGAGAAGAGTGTAAACCTGAAATCACTAGAAAAATCCCCAAGTGACTCAGTCCACCTGAAACTGACAGGATTTATTTTTCTGCCGTTAGGCAAAATGGGGGCTAGAATTAAAAAACTAAGTAAACAACACCCCTGAGCACATAGAAAAAAAAAACTGGCATCCATTAGATTTTTGTCTTCATTATACATAAGTTCCTTGATGACAAGCACTGTGCTTTCATCTTTGTCTTTTCAAAGCTAACATAGAGCCTGACATATATTAAGGTGTTCCCTAATATGAACATAGTTAGTTAACAAAAGACTAATAAAATTATAGTTGCTTTCTCTAAATTAAATTGAAAAGTCAAATGAAATGAACAGCACTTTGATTAGTTAAGAAATCTCTTAATAAACTGATAAAGCCATTTTGCTTATGTGTTGTGTGCTTCAATATCCTTATAAGCCATGTTTTCTTAAGTACAATATCTTAAAGACATAGATTATAATAATATATAAACTTTGATTATATTATCACATGTAAGATGAATTTCACCTGTTCCTCCTGTCATATACATAGAACACATAATCCATAGATCTAAATTACATAAGCCTCACTGAAGTTAAAAATACTTCCCAGATACTACTACTTATAAATGTTTTACAAAAAAGCAACACAAAATGACTGAAGTTAAAAATACTTTCCCAGATATTATTACTTATAAATGTTTTACAAAAAAGCAACACAAAATGACCAGTGAATGACTATTACCTTGTTCTTTAAGGAGACAGATTATTCACTCAGAAAGAATTCATCCAGGGGGAAGATAAAGTTTTCAGAAGACTAGAGCAGGCCACAAGAGAGATTTTGCAAAACTCTACATGTAGTCCATAATCCTGATTTTCAAACAGAAATCTGGAGGGTTTTTAATTGTATTCATTTATGGATGAATCAATATTGTAAACTTATAAAATTTAGAAAAGTATACAATATCAGAAAACTGTGCATACTCCAACAATTTAGTATGCAAAAGAATATGTTTTACATATTCATGTGTATGATAAAGAATAATGGGGATGTTTTTCCTTTTGTTCAATTTTGTGTGTCTACCAGTAGATGGCGGTACCATGTCGGGTGCTGTCAGCTTTTTTTTTTTTTTTTCTTTTTTTTTCCCCCTCAAAGCTGTTTTCTGATATATGTTGGGTACCATAGAGTGAATCTCAGAACAGGAAGCAGAGGCATAAGCAGAGAGGATTCTGGAAAGGTTTCTTTGTTTTCTTGTTCAGAGAGAAAGCAAAGGGGAAAAAAAAAAATTGTAGTTAATATGTAAACCTCTGTGGCCAAAAATCTGAACAACTGCAGGGGAAGGTTCTTTATACTCTAACCATCTTGGATGCGGGCTTTGTTATGCTGTGATCCATAAGGCTCTGTTTCATCAGGTAAGCTGGCAAAACATTCAATTATCTGAAACATAGAATTTAACAACCAGATCATTGCTCTTCTTTTAAATCATCTTCATGCTGCTATTTTTAACCTAATGATGTTTTAATGTCAATTACAAGGACCAAAGGCATCGTTTGATGTGTAAACTGCTTACTATTCCTTTATCTCAAAGGAAGAGCCTCTGTCTAGAAATGGTGACTTATGGTACAGACTAGGCATTACTGAGCTTGTATTTTTGAAACATGTAGATGCTTATGATCCATTGTAGTTAAGAGAAAATATTTCTTATTACACAAAGCTAACCTAATTGATTTTGTGGCTATACTTTATCTGTTTAAATGTCTAGTGTGCCTAGTATTTTTTTAACATAAATGTATAGTGACATTGGAACTATCATTCTCGTGCTTTAGTCTTTTTGTAACAGCTTTGGGAGGCCATGCGTATAGGGAATAATAACAATATAGAGGTATATAGCTGTTTGAAAAACATTATCATTTGTCTGTAAAATAATCTGTTCTCACCAATACTAATCCATTAAAATGAGATTTAACCTTCTAGTAATAAAACTATCCCTAAATACTCCATTATGTGTTATTTCTTTATTTTAAAATATTCATTTTACATTATTTACCACTTTATTTATTGATTTAAAGGGTGTTGCACCCTCTTGATGAGTTATAAGCTTCATATATTTCTGTATTTTTTCTGTGTATATTTTAATAACTGGTTATTAGTATCATTATTATCACTAATTAACAAGGAGGGCTACTTGGACAAAAAACAATTATTTATTTTACAATCTATATTTCTTGCAGTTTCTTTAAAATATTTTATAGAATAATCCTAAAGATTGCATTCAATTAGCAATCACATAGAACAGAAAATTATTGGCAGAAAATCTATAGGTATTCATTTAATGAAGAGTTTTAAAAATCATAGAGCTTTTTAAAAAATACAACAGGTGGTGTAATGTAGCATATGGAGACAAAGGTAAAAGTGTATATGCTTAGAGGATTATGCATAAAAACATTTCATCACAATCAGTCCAAGCAGTGAGTGCCCTGTGTGGAATAAAGACCTCTGATTTCAACATGGGTTTCTAGTCAGTACTGGTCAAACCAGCCTAAAAATAGAACTTGTGGCCTCTGCTTTAAAAACAACTATAATCTCTAATGATATGGAAAAATACTGATTTCTCATCCAAGATTTTACCTTGGCTAACAGTAATACTCCCCCTAAAAAATTACAAAATAGTGGTTGCCTCAGAGAAAATCCCTAGGTCTTGTGTATTTTTGAGCTCCTACCATTGGCTATAAAGAAAACTGTTTCTTTGAAAAGGGTTCCCAGAAATGGATACTAATTGGCTTGAGCATATTGTATACTCCAAGCTTCACTACAGGTGACTGAATGTAACTGTTCTGTGTAAACACCAGAGCTAGTCTTTCTGAACTGTTTTACATTTATGAATGGATGCTTATATTTTGTTCCTGACTATTAGCAATATTCTTATCAGTATAGTTGCAAGAATCTCTTAATTCTTTCTATATATGTAGTAACCACGCGAAGCGCAAATGCATACAGAGTTATTCACCAAATGTGCTCTTTGAAAATTGTTAGAAATCAAACATGCTTTGATTAAATGATATATCAAATACGTTTGGTATCTCATTCTTAAAAAGAACTAGCAGTGACTTCATTTGATTGATAGGTCAAAAATAATACTGTAATGTACTGGTGTGGTAGAGAAAAATAGGTTGGGCACTGAGCAGGAAGTCTGGACTTCTGATTCAAATTCTGCTACTAAAGAGTTTTGTTGCCTCAGAAGGGACACTTGTAAAAGATGGAAATGGAAATCAGGGATATATAAGGACACTTTTCATTCATTGTTCTAATTTATCTGGATTTTCACCAATTGGTTTCTCAGCTTAACTGCAATCTGATATATCTCTGATTTTCACTGAGTTTTATATTACCATTAATCTTGTGCTAAACATGAGGATAGAGAAATAGAGATGTTTAAAGTTCCTTAGCCAGTTCCTTCTGTGGTGGGAACAACCAGAAAGCAACATGGCGAAGTGGTTAAAAGCAATGGCTAGCGGAATGAATCTTATGTGTGTGTGTGTGTGTGTATACGCGCTTGATTCATATACGTGATTGTGTGTCCTTAGTTGCTTCAGTCGTGTCCAGCTCTCTGCAATCCCATGAACTGCAGCCCGCCAGGCTCCTCTGTCCATGGAATTTTTCAGGCAAGAATACTGGAATGGGTTGCCATTTCCTACTTCAGGGATCTTCCTGACCCAAGGATTGAACTTGTGTCTCTTGCGTCTCCTGTATTGACGGGTGGATTCTCTACCACTGAGCTACATGGGAAGTCCCAAATGAATCCTAGGTCCACTATTAACTAACAAAGATACAATAGAGGCTCAGAGGTTTCAATCTTTGTTAGTTAATAGTGGTCCTAGGATTCATTTGGGACTTCCCAGGTGGCTCAGTGGAACGATGATGCCGACATTGCAGGATTGTGTAAATAAATATTGTCTGTACAGTGTTTATTACATATCCTGGGGCACAATTAAGTGCCAACCCATCCCTCCTCCCCTGTTCACCAATGCTTGCCAAAAGGAACAGGTATTATTTTTTAATGCTGGTGATGGTAGTGCATCTTCTACCACAACAGGAAGAATACAGTGAAACTGCCAAGAAATTCCATAGTTGAGAAGGGAATAGTTCTTATCCTGGAAGCATGCCCTTGCTGAAACAACAAAATGTGTTCTCTATAATAATTTCAATTAGTGTTAACGTCCTGGCCACTTCCTGAATTGCTCATAGAACTCTCATACCTTCTAGAAGACCACTCTTTTGCCAATGATACATTATCATGGACCCCACTTCTAAGGCTTTTTTCTTTTTAACAAAATAGGGGGAAAAGGCTTTATTTCATTTGTGCTTTAATCAATACAACTATTAGACAGAAGGCCTCTGTGAAGAGTCACAAAAAAAACCTATGTTTCACCAAGAATTAATTTCCACTATGACCATCAAGTTAAAGAACCTAAATCCCAGAAATGACTGCATGTGTGGGCTATGTGATCAACTCAAACTATCTACTGCTTAAATAGAATTGATGGTGCAATAAAACATGGAAAGTCAAATTGTGCCTGATGAAACTGTTGATATACAGCAAAATCTCTGCTTCCCTAGAAAGGATTTTTTTCTACAAACAGCTTCATGCTCTTGACAGCTGTGTGCTACTGGGATCTTAGGGAGCTAGAGCTGGGAGGTCTTTTCAGCACCCCAGGCCTCCCAATCCTTCCCTTCAACCACCCTAGGCCTCTTTAAACTGACTCAAATAACTGTGATGTCAGTTTCATCTTCATGGCAGTCAAGATGACTTAATGGGCTCATGATTAGACAGATCTGAGATGGCCTTGAGTTTGAGAGTCTTCAAGAGACGAGGGGAAAGCTTCTCAATTAGACAGTGCCCTGCTTTAGTCCATCTTCCTGATTCCAGCTCATTCCCAGCTCTTCTGATTCCTTATTTTGAGGGGTTAAATAAAAGCACCCATAAGTGCAAACATATAAAAACAAACACTTTTTTTTCACTGAGGAATGAAATGTGACTAGATGGTGAAATGTCTTTGATTGAGTGGCTGTGCAGATTGCTTTCTTTCTCATTATCATTCATGTATAGGAACACTGTGAACTCACTGAAGGTTGGGAATGTTTACCTTGTCATCTAAAATATAGTATTCATTTTACCTTAATATTGATGATTGTTTTACCAGTTTTCTAAAACTTGAGGATTAATTTATCCACCTACTCCTGAAATAAGGACTTCTCTATAGCTCAAATGGTAAAGAATCTGCCTGCAATGCAGGAGACCAGGGTTCAATCCCTGGGCTGGGGAAGATCCTCTGGAGAAGGGAATGGCAATACACTCCAGTATTTTTGCCTGGAGAATCCCATGGACAGAGAAGCCTGGTAAATTACAGTCTGTGGGGTCACAGAGTCAGACATGACTGAGCGACTAACACATACATATAACTCCTGAAATATAATTTAGGATATTAACAGTACACTTCTGTACTAGGGATCTATTTTAAATTTTTATTAACTTTAATCCTAAATTATCTTTACTTCCACTTGAATTTTACACCATAAACACCTTTAATGGCAATCCAGTGTAGAACCTGGTATCCAAACTACAAGTTCTTGAGGTAGGTTGTTCTTTGAGGGAGTTATAAAAGCTGGGAAGGATAAGAGGCAATTGTATTGCCTCTTGGGTTGCAAGTTCATATATTTATCTTTGATTAGAAAGCTACCACTTTAGTTCAGCTTTATTTGATAATATTTTTCACACTGGGGTGAAGTTAACACATTCTTTGCATGCATTTTAATGGGTTTATGTGTAGAGTTAAGAGCAGAATAGTGTTAATTTTCTGTTAATTTTACCTGAAAGTAAGTTAATAAAGAAAATCTTACTTTCTTGCCAAGCAAAGATGTGCTTGCTGACCTGTCTGACAGGCACCAGCTCTGTGGATATCTGAAATCTGAATCTATGTTCAGACATCTAATTAGCCACAATAGAAGATTTCTTTAAATTTTATATGAGTAACTACTCAACTGCATAGCAGAAGTTTTAATATGCCTCCTATTTATTGAGTGATTCTTACAATACTCCACCTCTTTTTTCCAAGCTTTGAAGTAAAAAAGGACTTTATAGAGAGAACTTTAAAGAAATTTCTGCTAAAGATAAATGAATAGAGAGTAACTGCAAAGTAACTTATAAGCATGCTTACAAATTAAATCTACCTATTAAACACAAATACAGTGCATATAAACATATGCTAGGTGGTAGCTGTATTAGGGAATTCTCAGGGGTTGTTTTAGTTCAGAAAACCTTTTAAAAGTCTGGAGTTATTTCTGTAATAGTTGAATTAGGTTTTCATGCTTTTGCAGACTGCATATAGGGAGCCCTGTGATTAAGCTCTGAACTGGAGGAAAGAGAAAGAAATGATGGTCCTTAAATTTTTAAACAGTAGTTTAATATTATTTTATTCAATGGGTGATTTCAAAGATGGGAAGTCACTCCTTAAATAACCTTGGCCATTTTCTGCCAAGAAGCTCACTTTTGGGAAATTTAATCTCCTAATATTCAGAAGATACTCTATTCTTACTTGGGTCGTACAGAACATTTTGTCCTTTTCTTTTTCCAAGAGCTTGAACTGGAATAATTCACTAAATCCCAGGTCCTGTTATTAAGTGACATTGCACTTCTGAACCAAACCCCAAATATTCATGCAGAGCTTATTAATAGGACACATTTTATGGGCTCAAGCCTCTATTTGAGAACCAATCACCTGTTTGTTAGCTTCTCTGTGTCCTTGCTGTTTTTGCTTGTAACATTTACTTTTCTTTATGTAAGTTGCTTTTGCTATATCCAAAGTATTCTGATGAGACTGAGTACATTCAGCATGGTAGGGCCGTAGACAAAGTATTCTGAGCAATTTCTTTTCATGGAACTTACACCATGGATGGACACAAACTTAAGAATGAATTCTCCAAGAAATAAGCCCAAATTCCTACATACATGAAGCAGGTGAGAGAAATGAATAAAGCAAGTCAGGTTGGGACTAAAAAACTCCACAGCCCACGTGCTTTCTAAAGAGCGGATGCTCCTAAGGGCCAGGAGACTATTGAATCTAATGATTTTTTCCAAAGAAGCTTAAAATCTAGATTTCTTTTTTGAGAAATGTCCCTCTTGTTAAATGTTGTCATCTATTTCAAATTATTTACAATATTGGATAGATTCCACAAAGCATACCTACAGGCCAAGCATACATACAGGATATGGCCAAGGGATTTTTGGCCAGGTATTTTTTCCTTTGGCCAATCCAACCAGTATTTTTACCAAAAGGGTAAATAAACTTCATGGAGAAGAAACAGCTTGACTGTATTTGGAGGACGTGCCACACAGGCACTCGTATTTCCTATCTGCGCCTCCAGGTTTAACTAACTGCCCACCGTTTTTCTCTTTCATTTCAAATCTCTGGATGTTCTACATATTCCCTCCCATAATTCTGTTTTTACTGCTGCTAATTACATCACTGAATTTTATCTACTTAGATCCTTTTACTCCCCTTTTTTTGATTTGCTATTAATACTTCTCTTGCTATGGATATCTTGTTATGGCTATGCTAGTTGATGAAGTATGTAATATCCTCACTTCTACACTGTTCTGAAATTACTGAAATTTGTAGGAAAACATGTCCTTTAGCTGAGAAAAGATAAAAGATATCATTAATAGAATATTTACATGTCTTTGAGTCAACATGGTCTCAAAGTTCTAAAATATCTTATTAAAGTATCTTTAATCATAGCCATTAATGATTAGAACTCAAGTAAATCCATTCTTCATATTAGTTTTCAAAAATTTTATTGGGCTCTACTATCAATCTTAATATATCAATTCCAAAAATTAAAGTACACTATTGTAATAGCATTGGAAGAACAGACAAAAGTATAATACACAAATATATTGCATTCTTTTTCACTGAAGTAAAACTTGGTGGTATTAGATAAGAATAAAAATCAAATACATATGTCTGGAATGAGAATTTCTTCACCAGTACATGGAAAATTAGAAAGAAAAGGCAAAATGAAAACTGAAAAAAAAGAAGTCAGATTTTTTTAAACCTCAGTAATAATAATAACAGGAAGGGGGAAAAAAACAGTTCAAAGGAAATAGATATGCAAACATCTGAGAGAAAATGGAAACAAATAAAATATGATGAGCTTATTCATAGAGTGGAGCACAGCTCTGGCTACACACTGGGATCACCTGGGAAGCTTCAAAAAGAGCAAAGCTAAAAAAAATTTTAAAAAAAGAGTAAAGCTTGCTCCACCTTGCTGCTGCTGCTAAGTCGCTTCAGTTGTGTCTGACTCTGTGCGACCCCATAGACGTCAGCCCACCAGGCTCCCCCGTCCCTGGGATTCTCCAGGCAAGAACACTGGAGTGGGTTGCCATTTCCTTCTCCAATGCATGAAAGTGAAAAGTGAAAGTGAAGCCGCTCAGTCGTGTCCGACTCTTAGCGACCCCATGGACTGCAGCCTACCAGGCTCCTCCGTCCATGGGATTTTCCAGGCAAGAGTACCGGAGTGGAGTGCCACTGCCTTCTCCACCTTAGGTCAATTCAATTAGATGCGCTGGACTGAGCCTGGGCATCAGTGTTTAAAAGTCCTGCAAGCATAGTTCAAATATGCAGTCAGGTTTGAAAAGCAATTGACTAAAGGAAGATGGAGAAAAACAAGAAAAGCTAATGAAAGTTTGGCTAGAGAAGTGAAAGACAACTGAGAAATGACTTTAGAATAATTTCAAAATTCTAACAAGTGGGCATGTGTTAAGTAAAAAGACTATGCAAATACTTAAAGTAACAAAAAAGTACATTCGTGTCCATTTCCCCTTCGGTTGAAAAGGCTGGTATTTATTCTATATGTTTAAGCAGTTTTATATTTCAAATTGGTAATTTCCTACCCTTACCTCTATTAGAAAGTTGACCCAGCTGCTGGTTATGATATATTTTTCAAACTAACAATACAAACAATTGTGCACACTTTGACATAAGCATCCATGAAGTTCAATTTGTACAACCAGAGATTTGCCCTCTTTCTATTCTGTACCCTGTAAAATGTTCCTTTGAAAATTAAATCTTAAAATCAAATAAGAGTGGTCATTGAAAGATATTCTTCGAATGGCCAGTTCATTCAGCTGGAAACAAAACATTGATTTCAAATTATTGAAACTTCAATTGTGGCAGATTTAGAGGTAAAGCAGATCTGTAAGCCAACAAGTTATTTAAAGCCAAAATTCACTTACAAATGTATTGTCAGAAAGTGGCATTTCTGAGGAAGAAGTGAATTAACCTAATAGTTAAGTGGAATTAATAATGAACTGATTTTCCTAAACCAAATTCTATTATGAAGGTGAGTCAGCCTTTTCAGCATTTTCTGGGTTAACATCACAGTTGCTTTTCTATGTTGATTTCCCACAATCCTTTCCACAACTAGGGAGAGTCTGTGGTAGCCTCTATAAAAGCAATCCTCTCCATCCTTCAGAGCAGATTATATCCTAAAGTCTTTCCTCTGGAGAAACATCCTTTAATATTACTACTTAACTATGCTTTCTTCATGACTTCTACCATTTTGTCAATCAGGTCACAGAAATTATCATCCTATATGAAAGATCTGTTAAATCTCAGGATGAGAATATGTGTATTTTGAAACAGGAGGCTAGTGATTGCATGGTGAACAGAAGCAACACTATATTATATCTGAGACTCAGTTTATGGTAGACGCCAATGAAATGGTGCTTGGGTTCTCAAACTGGGATTAGATCACTGATTTTTTTTAAAAAATGACATTCTACCTTTATATTCAAAGTACTTATATAGTCTACAATAAAAATATAAATAACAAACCAGTAAAATATTAATGAGAATGAAAGCCCGAACCAAAAAGAAATGTTTTTTAATGAAGGGTAAGGACACCTTAAATTAGTCAGTGTAGAGAGCAAAAAATTTACAGTTGATGTGTCTATTTCCTCCACCAACACAGTGACAACTGTGAGAAATAACTTGATTCTTTGGGGAAAAGAATTCTAATTTGTTATTCAAAAGCATTAAGTATATTTTGCAAAGGGGAAGGGTAACACTTAGGAGTAAATGAAAAGTGGCGGAGCACATCCAAATCAGGATGCAGATCTCCATGCAAATCAGCACGAGTTAAAATGCGCCCTGAAAACTGCAGTAGTAGGCTCTCTCATACATTTGTTAAACTTGTTTACTCTG
This sequence comes from Odocoileus virginianus, assembly GCF_023699985.2. Classification (NCBI taxonomy): domain Eukaryota; kingdom Metazoa; phylum Chordata; class Mammalia; order Artiodactyla; family Cervidae; genus Odocoileus; species Odocoileus virginianus. The sequence goes on from NC_069686.1 coordinate 24,394,169, forward strand.
TGTCTCAAAATTATCCTGAGTCATCGTTAAGACACATTCCTTTTAAATACCCATTAAATGTACTACAACTGTATTACGTTTTAAGCAACACTCTGTGAGACAGATGTAACCATAAAATAATACTCACTTTCTCCAATAATCCAGACCCCTCAGGAAAGCTGAATTTGGGAAATTTTATGCGTAACAAAGTACTTTCTATTTATTCTCAATTTCTTCCTGAATAAAAAATTTGAAAACTAAATATTTAAGACATAAAAAGGCACATTTGATTTGAAAACTCTTTGAACTTTTTTTTCCCCAACATTTGATAGATATTTTATGTTTTCTTGGATTTTTTTTAAATTGAAGTATAGTTGACATACAACATTGTGTTAGTTTCTGGTATATAGTAAAATAATTCATATATATATATGCAATTTTTCTTTTTCATTATAGATTATTATAAGATACTGAATATAGTTCCCTATGCTATACAGTAGGCCTTTGTTGTTTATTTTATATATAGTAGTTTGTATCTGCAAACTCCTAAATTTATCCCTCCCCTCCCCTTTCCCTTTCGGTAAACATAGTGTGTTTTCTGTGTCTGTGAACTTTCTATTCAAGTTTTTGGTAACCTAGAACCTCCCTAAAAAAATAAAATCTATTATTTTTTTAAAAGGGAAAAGACATTTGAAGAATAAATGAATTCAATGCCCAACTTTGCACAGACAATTTTATCAGAATCCTAAATTATCCATGCCCTTGGATAGTTAGTTCAAGTTCCATACATAGAACACTGTAGAAATGCCACAAATTCCAGTTCTGTCCTTCCTAGCATCTCCTCTGTTCAATGCTTTTTTTTTTCTCCTTATGATTGCTGCCCTCTCTAGCCAGAGTCTTGCTAGATCCTGCATCCTGAGAAGGGCCAGGCAGGCTATGCCTGTCTTGACTCTAATTAGCATATTGGTTGCTGCAATCTCTAAAGAAAATTTTGCAACAAATGTAATTTTCTCTTGCCTATGGCATTCTGGTTTCCTTTAGCCCCCAGAGAATTGAGCTCTGAACAGTATCCCTCCTGTGTTTACATGCAGAGACCTTCCACTGTGTGATCCTGCTGCAATTAAGTGGTAATGTGGGTGCATGCTCAGTCACTTCAGTCATGTCTGACTCTTTGCAACTCTATGGACTGTAGCCTGCCAGGCTCCTCAGTCCATGGGATTCTCCAGGCAAGAGCACTGAAGGAGGTTGCTATGCCCTCCTCCAGGGGATCTTTCAAACGCAGGTATCGAATGTCTTCTGCTTTACAGTGGGATTCTTTACTGCTGACCAATAGGGAAACCCAAATAAGTGGTAACATCTACACCTAACTCGGGCAGCACACGCAGGTCTTTGCTCTATTTTGGTACCAATGATGTGATTAAGTGGCTGAAGGAAAAACATAGACTCTGTGTTTTCATGATTTCTTCAATGACTGGTCATATTTCACTGAAACCTAGACTCGAGGTTCTGTTAGTTTTTTTTTTTTTAATTGTTATTTGTATAGCAGATTTTTGATATCACCAATTTAGGAAGAAATTATGTGTACAGAATTGAGTATCTAAATAGACAGGATGTGAGAGACAATTCTTTTCAGCAACCAACCCTCCAGCTTTACTCTTCTCAAGGTATTCATAATATTGATTCATCAAAAAAAACACAGCTCAAATTTGAACAAGCACATAGCCCATAAAGCATTCTGAATATGAAGACAGACTCTCAAAGGTATAACACAGTCAACCCCAGTTACATCATTCGTCAATGACCCTTTGAGTCCAGAGTATAAGGTAACTCTTGCACCCTCAGATCACTGTCTCTCAGAAGGGATGAATGTTGGAATACACCAAGCACAGAGTTCTAGTGCTTTAGAGATAAAAGAGGCACTACATATCAACTAGTCACTTTCCCCCCTTCCTTCTGCATCACAGATGCGGACACTCAACATCAAAACACTGAGCATTCAACATGTCGCAGCAAGTGACGTCACAGACAAGCTTGGAACTTACAGATCACCTAAATCACAGGTTACATTCCCCTCATTCTGTTTTCTTCTGTCTCTCTTAGGGGCAGGGCATGTCTTCTATTGTATTACACTCTCCTCTGCATCTCCTCTCCATCTTCAAGGTGATCAGACTCCACAACATTATAACCATCTAGCTGGGATGGGGTGGGGTAGGGTGGGGATGCTTAAAAGAAAAGCTGCTCAGGTGGCTGGATTCTGGCTGGGGAAGAACCACAGCAGAACTGCAGCCACACCTAAATAAGTGTGCTCCAGTGGAGTTTACCACTAGCACTAATCTGAAGGCAGATTTTACAGCCTCCCTGCTCCATGCTAGATAACTCTCAATTCCCTCTGTAGGTTAAGCCTCAAAGGATGCAGGTTACATATGAAGTAAGCACCACCATCTTGAAGTGATGCAAGTTGTACCTCAGGTTCCCTTAGGTTGCCAAGTGAAAAAGGCAATCGACTCTTAACGCTGGGTTGTGAAAACAGTGTGCTGTCATTTTGATTACAGTCAGTAAACAGTCTGTGGTTGCCTGGAAAGACTGCCTAAAGCACAAGGCACCAGCAAGCAGCAGGAGAGACGTAGCTGGGGGTAACTTGTAGGGCTCTCTATTATGGCTGAAGTAAAACTGACGTTACGGTAGGAAAGGATCAAGGGCTGTTTACTGGGCTGAGAACTTTATTTGCTTTCTATTTTCCTTGTTACTTCAAAATAGAAAGCTTTCTATAATTCTGGTTATATTCTGATTTAGATGTTTAAATGTGTTTAAATGTCATTTTCCATCTTTTACACACACACACATGCACAAACACACAACATTCACTTTTGTTTCTTGGTCCAAAATTCTAGGAATTAAAGACAAAAACAACAATCTAACTAAATAAAACAGAAAAATGATACAGAGAGAGTGTGCCTCTCCCTTTTAGAGCATCTCAGAACAGGGGATTGCCCACTTTCTTAATTCATTTGTTAGTAGGTTTGATCACTTGGTGGAGGGAAAAAGAATAGGGGAAAGGTATATACTGAACCAGCACTCACCACTACAGATATGAAATGAACATATGTACTTTGAAAATTTCTATATACTAACATTTAAAAAAGACAAAAGAAACAAGTGAAATTAATGTTACTAATGCTGATTTTTAAATTTTTTTAAATTTTTATTTTTTTGACTTTTTTAAAATTTAAGCCAATACCCCCAAAATATTATCATTTCAGATTTAGCACTTAGCTATATTTTAAGTGTTCAATTCCTACATGTGACCAGAGCTAACACACTGGATACGGCATTAGCAGAATTTGTTTTAGGTAATTTTATTCAGAAGATACCTAATAATATCCTGCTGACTGTGGTAGATAAGCAATAAAATCTTTAAGAAATTTAAAATGTAGAAGCAATAAGGCACATCCTTAATAAAAGCAGAAGCCAGAGTATTATAATTATTATAAGAATTTTAAAGACAGTATGTGTAAGCTGTTGGGAGTTCGGAGGAAGGGAAAACAACTTCTGACTCAGAATTTAGGTATGATGAGCCTTGGAGTATAGTTAGAATTTTAACAGGCAGTAATTGGTGGTGAGTGATATTTCAGGCAGAGGGAAGGTTTCTGAAAGTCACAGGCCAGAGACTGGGGACTTTCCGGGAATGGCAAACAGATATGTTTGACTAGGGAGGAGCACACATGTAGGAGAGTATGTAAGATGAACCTGGAGAATTAATAGATTAACAAATTATTTTTTAGGGAGCGCCTCTGATTTTTACTTTTTCTAAGAAAGAAAAGACACTGGATTTGGTGGCATGATTACTAGCCATGTGACTTTGGACGTGTTACTTATCCTCTCTGAATCCTATTGTTTCCTTATCTGCAAAATGAGGACAATAATCACCTTTATCTCATAGAGTTACTGTCAAGATAAAAATGAGCTAAACAGTGCCTGGCACAGAGCAAGTCAGTGTCCTCTATTATCATTACTATTTCTTCTCTAAGATATTTTAAAATGTGGAATTCTTTGAGTAAAATATTCATTCCTCACTTTGCTTTGTATTAAAGAGGGTCTGATAAACTCAGCATGTTGTTGTTTAGTCGCTGAGTCGTCTCTGACTCTTTGAGACCCCATGGACTGTAACCCAGGCTCCTCTGTCCATGGGATTTCACAGGCAAGAATACTGGAGTGTTGCCATTTCCTTCTCCAGGGAATCTTCCTGACCCAGGGATGGACTGAACTCAGGTCTCCTGCACTGGCAGCAGATTCGTTACCCCTGAGCCACCTGCTAAGTCGATTAGTCGTGTCCGACTCTGTGCGACCCCATAGATGGCAGCCCATCAGGCTCCCTTGTCCCTGGGATTCTCCAGGCAAGAACACTGGAGTGGGTTGCCATTTCCTTCTCCAATGCATGAAAGTGAAGAGTGAAAGTGAAGTCGCTCAGTCGTGTCCGACTCTTAGTGACCCCATGGACCGCAGCCCACCAGGCTCTCCGTCCATGGGATTTTCCAGGCAAGAGCACTGGAGTGGGGTGCCATTGCAAGCCCAAACTCAGCATACTTAGTCAATAATCTTTGAGGTAAACAGGTTCTGAATATATGTATGTGATCTAGAAGAAATACGACTACATAATCAGAAAACATTGTGCCTACAGAGAATTTGGCTTTTGTTGCTTTTCTATGTTTTATCATCTTCATGGCTGTATGACACAAAACTACGTTACTTTATTTACCTAACCAATCCCATATGAGTGGATATTTCAGTTTTTTTTCTAGACTTTGTTATTATAAAATATGCTGTGTTAATTAGAATACAAGACTTTCTAAACAGTAGTTGTAGGCTGAATTTGAAATAGCAAATCTAAGTAAAAAGTTTAAATCTTTATAAGAAACTAACATTAAATAATTCATTTATTCAAAAAATGTCTGTTGAACACCCACCATGTGCCATGCACTGTTCTAAGCACTTGGATTCACTGGTGAACAAAAGGGACCAAGAAAGAAATATTCCAGCCCCTATAAATCTTATGTTCTACCCAGGAAAAATAGAAAGTGAATAATAGACATTATAAATCAGTTAATTATATAGTACATAATAAGGTGATAAGTGCTTTGGAAACAATAAAGGGGGGTAAGGAGATGGAGAGGGAAGCACAGAAGGTCTCTTTGAAAAGGTAAACTTTTGACCAAGACTTGCAGATGATAAAGTTAGGTTATCTAGAGGAGAGAACACTCCTAGGAGAGCAAGCAGTATATCTGTGTTTGGCAGGTGCAGAGGACAGCCAGTAGCCAGTGTGACTAGAGAGGAGAGAGAAAAAAGGAGAGCAATGAGTTCAGGATGAGTTCAGCAAGGTAACTGGAAAGCCATTCATAAGGTCTTAGAGGCAATTATAAAGAGTTTGGCCTTTTCTCTGGGTAGCTCCTCTAGGCTCCTGCACAGAGAAATAACTCGATTTGTTTTCTCTTTTCCCCAAATCACTCTGACTAAGGCTCCATGGGAGTCAGGCCGGAATCAGGGAGATGCTTACAAAGCTATTGCAGGCTTCTATGAAATAATGCCATAAATCATTTTAAGCTTCCAGGTTCAGAAGAATTACACCACAGGACATTAAACAAATGAACAATGAGACTGAAGAAGCTATGACTATTATCTTTGAGAAATCATAAAAATGAGAGCAGTATGACTGGTACATATGCTTCTAAGTTCAACAACAACAAAAAGCAGAACAAACAAAAAAACCCAAAAAATTTCTGGATTCTATAAGCCAGTCATTGTCAAAATGTGATTCCTGGGCTAACATCATCAGCATCCTCTGTGTGCTTATTAGAAACACAAAATTTGGGACTACACCTGTATCTACAAGCAACTCTGGGGTGGAACCTGGCAAGCTGTGTTTTACTAAAAGTCCTACAGGTGATCTGATGCTAAATTTTCAGGACCACTGACAAAAACTCTAATGGTGAAATTAGACAGCAGAAGGAGCCTTTTTAGTTTTAGAACACTGGACTTCCAAGCTCCAATAAATATTTTAAATCATATATTTAGAGAAATTTAACTTTTATTTATGGAGAAGGAAATGGCAACCCATTCCAGTATTCTTGCCTGGGAATCCTACGGATAGTGGAGCCTGGTGGGCTACAGTCCATATGGTCACAAAAGAGTCAGACACAACATGGCGACTGAAAAACAACAATTTTTTGTTTTTATTATATTCTATCTCCTTGTAAAAAAAAATGAAGTAAAATGGTACATTATTTTTTCAAAATCCATGAGCAACCAGCAGTTGAAGACGATGGAAATGGAGAAAATGTAGGATGATTAAACCTGTTCAAGATTGTGGGTTAATAAGGTCACTGTTTTAGAATGTACATTTAGCTCCTGAGTCTCAGACTCAACATTTTTAGAGTAAGGCAGAAATGAACTTAATACAACTCAAAGAAAGAAATTCCAGACTTTAAGTTAACTGAGACCCTCATTTAGTCTTCTAATGGTCAAATTTGATCCAAGAGAATCTGAAGGACCCAGAGAAGTAGACGTATGGTTTTCCTTCCTAGACAAAATTCCCAGTATATTACTTCATAACATCTTGGTGATTTGACCATTTGAAGTTATTTACCTGATAACAGTTTCAAGTCCTAAAACCAAAGCAGCAGCTGGTAGGATAGGGCTGTTACAGACACTGAAGTGCCAACTAGCAATCCCATCCAGATGGAAGGCTGCTCCCTCCCCATGGGGAAACGCTGCCAGGGACCTGATGACAATAGTTGTGAACTCTTCAGTGAGTGGCTTTGGATTTACTTCAGCCCCTGCACAAAGAGCTAACTGAGTCCCCAGAGTTTTACAGCTGAATGCCTGCCAGAAATGGCTTTGATCTGGAAAATTCTGAAGCAGGTACATTATGTCAACATAAAGGATGATAAAATGGATTGAAAGGAAAGAAAGCTCTGCATAAATGGCTAAAAATAGCTAAGTGAAGTGAAAACGAAAGTCAGTCATGTCTGACTCTTTGCCACTCCATGGACTGTAGCCACCAGGCTTCTCTGTCCAAGGAATTCTCCAGGCCAGAATACTGGAGTGGTTGGTATTTCCTTCTCCAGGGGATCTTCTTGAGCGAGGGATTGAACTTGGGTCTCCTGCTTGCCAGGCAGATTCTTTACTGTCGCATGAGTCACCAGGAAAGCCCCCGAATAGCTAAAGGATAAACTAAAGAAGCAAAATAAAGGTTAAAAACAATGGAGCTGGAATAAGACCAAAATTAAACACTGGACTAGAAAAAATTAAAGGATAAATCAATTGTTAGGATAAACTAACACAAAAGGAAATATAAACAAACTCATCTCTAGAAAATTCAACTGTTGGTATTAATATTACAATTAATAATATTAACAGTAAAAATAGAAATGAGCTAAGAAAAATAAAATGAAAGCAAATTTTTCCAAAGTCCCCCAGCTGGTGACAACTACCCTTTTCAGAGTAAAGCTTCTGTCACATTCTTTGAACAATGACTTCCTCATTCACAGTATAAAGAAATTCCCCTTAATTTCTGAACTGCTAAAATTCTCTTAAGATAATTTCAAAGGCAGGCTATCCATTTTGGGGGGATCTGTACGTCTAATATTAAGTAATCTGAAAGCATAGTTTCTAAATCATCTTATCTCATCACCATCTTAATGGAATTCACTGAGTTCAACTATTTTAACCATTAGTATAAGTCTTATTAGATTAAATCTTGTATGGGTTTTCTGTGAAATTAAATTTAAGACATCTGCTAGGCATGTTATATAGTGTCCCTTGATAGCAAAACTTCTTCCCTCAGTTTGGTTCCTGGAGAGAGTTTGTCTTTTTATACATAGTGTTTAAGAATTTTTTGTTTGTTTGTTTTGTTTCTTAAAATAAAAATCAGATACATGTGACTCTGTGTACTTCCACTTTTTCTTACCTATGGGGAACATCAGGGCTAAATTCCAGCCTTGATTGTATAAAGTGACCATCTCATATTCAGAGTAATCTCTACTCTTTTCTTTCAGGATATCTATGTGCCATTTCCATCAAATTAATCTAAGGAACTGGTTTAAAATGCAGATCCCTGGGTCTTGCCCAAGACCAGCTTTTTCAGAATCTCCAGAGATTGAACCCAGAAGTCTACAGATTTAATAAGTAGTCCAAGTGATTCTTATGCTCACTGAAGTTCAGACCTGATTTAAAGAATCCTCATTTTCTTCTTAACTCAAGTAGTCCTATTTTATCTTATAATTAATCTATAAACCATGGTCTACTTCTAATGATGAGTGAGATAGAGATCTTATTAAGACATAATACAACTCAAAGTATTGGACCTAAATTGGAGTATGAAACCAGATGTAGAAATCACTATTTCCCACGTGTCCTTGAGACTGAAAAAAATCTCTCCCATTTGGAGCCCAGGCCATGATATATGTTTTGTCTGATCTAGGAATCAGTGATTTTCACAAGGGGAGGGTGAAGACGGAGAACTCGAGCAAATCAGAACTTTCTGGCATGCTTTTTCAAACTCTCCTCTTCTGTTCCTCCTTAAGTTCTTAGTTCCTCTTTGATATTTAGTCCTCCCAACTTCACCCCCGCACCAGAGAAAAGGCTGAAAATGTCCCCAGAGAAAAGGCTGCAAATAATTTAGAATATCTGAATTTGATATTTTAGTTATTTAATCCCATGCTCATTATAAGTCAGGATGGAGATCAAGGTATTGAAAACTCAGTTATTTATGTGCTGTGAAGGCGCAAAGTAGTGTTTATTAGCCTGTGACTATAGTAGAAGGAACTAGCATTTATTTAAGGACTATAAATTTAACAATTTAATGCTTGAATGCAGTTTAATGCTTCAAGCTCTGATGATGGGTATTATTAAAGTAATAATAACTATAATATTGTTATTCCTACTATTGCTACTTCTATTACTACTAAAACCTCCAGCTTTTATGGAAAGCCTACTTTATACCAGCTATTGTACAAGTGACTCTTGTGAAAATCACCAGTGTGTGTGTGTGTGTGTGAAGAAGATCATTTAATTCTAACAACAACCCTCTTTCCAAGGGTACTACAGTTTCCATTAACAGAGAGGAAACTAAAAATTGGACTGGTCAGGTAACATGTTCAATGTCAAACAGCTAACAAATGGCAGGGCCAGGTCTGTGTTGCTAACCAGTGAAGGAGAGAAGAGACAACGGCCAGATCATAAAGGCACCTGCATGCTTTCCTAAGTGACTATAACTCACTGAGAAGCACTGACAAATTTTAATAAGGATTAGATACATATTTTAAAAAGATCACTCTGATGACAGATTAAAGAAGAGATTGGTTGCTTAGGAGTGAGTTCTCCTCTGGAGATGAAGATTAAAAAAAAAACAAAAACTATGTATTAAATAAAAAGGAGACATTTAATGGGACTTTTTTTTTACAGTAAATTGTGAAAAGAGATTAATTCATGAGGATCCAGACTGGTTTGCCATGTAAGATTTGTATATGTGAAATGAAATATTTCTTAAAATACTAATTGCTGATTTAAATCAGGATACTGATTGGGTATCCCTGGTGGCTCAGATGGTAAATAATCTGCCTGCAATGTGGGAGACCTGGGTTCGATCCCTGTGTTGGGAAGATTCCCCTGGAGAAGGAAATGGCAACCCACTCCAGTATCCTTGCCTGGAAAATCCCATGGACAGAAGAGCCTGGTTGGCTACAGTCCATGGGGTCGCAAAGAGTCGGACACAACTGAGCGACTAACACTTTCACTTTCATATATCGTCCTTTTAAATAATCATTGGTTTAACTAGGCTTAGCCATTGCTAATGGTTATAAGCCGGAAGGAATATGACATCAAATTGATATATATTATGCCTTGGTTTAACATGCTGGTTTTTTCACCTCTGCTTATCTAAAATCTATTCTTAGAAGCCATTGAATAAAGTTTATTGGTCTTATCTTAGCAAATAAAGTGGGATTTTAGGTGGAGAGGAAAAGGAACTAGGATAATAACCCATAGCCTCCATGTGTACCATAAACTCCAAGGGTCTACCTCTTTGATCTTTCTGGTATTTGAAGAAAAGAAGCAACGGGGCAGTAAAGAGAGGAGAGGAGGGAAGGAAGTAGGAGGTGAGGAGCAGGCAGATGCCCTGGAGCTCCAGTCTGTCTTCAGAAGGACTGGAATCAAGGTTGCCACTGACGGAGGTGAGTCCCATGCCCACTGCAGGATCCTGACAGTGGTTCCTGGCCCCATCATTCCTTGAGCACACAAGGGCATGCTGCTCACAAGGCTCAAACATGTTTTGTGTCAATCCTGATTTCTTGATCTTGAACTATAAGTAAATAAAGTGCATACAAAATCCAGATCCAGAAACAGAGTACCCATATCAGTCCAAATGCCAAAGGTGCTGGATTCACTTCACCTGTGTTCTCTTTCTTCACAGATCATGGAGCAAGGAAGGTAATGTCAAGCCACATCAGAGTTCATCAGGGATGAGATACCTGTCAAGGATTTGTGGCAGAGTGGCATACTGGAATAAAAACACAGAATCTCTTATAAGGGTTGTATAAGAACAAATGAGATAATTCCCGGAATTGGCCTGGAGTTTTTCCGGAAAAAGGTGCTGTGACTATCTAAGGTATCTAAACTTCTAGTGGGTCTAAATCGTGTTTGTGCAAAGTAAAGTAAAATCTAGTAAACTAACAATGGCAACAGTTTCAGGACAAAGAGGAGGCAGAAGAGGGATTTCCTGCCTCCTTGCTAGTTTGTTCCTCCTAAAGAGAAACACACTCAAGAGACATGGCAGGGATGACCTCAGGGAGTGGAAAGATGACAAAGGCTATTGATGTAAGTAAAGAGAAACTAAACCAGCATTTTCTTTTTCTCTCAAGAGATACATTCATCTCATGTATTCAGCAAATTACCCAGGATTATATTTAGTTGAACTTTATTTATTTGGTAATTGGATCTGTAGGCCATCTATTTGTATAGGATAAAGGACATCCAAATATGTAGTCAGAATTGGATTGTAAGCTGGCTCCTGGACTGGCCAAGTTTTTGGACCTACTGAGGAGTGTTTATTTGTTTGGTGTATCAGCTGCAACTAATGAAAAAAGCTGTCTAAAATTATCTAAGTCAAGAAGGATGTTTATTGAACCTAACAAGCAGTGCAGAGGCTGTTTGGGTCCAGGAGGTGAGTGATCCATCAAGAGCCCAAGGGTAGATCTGTCTCTGTGATCTGCCACCCTCACTGTGTCAGCTGTGCCCTCACAGTGGCATCCCTTCTGGTTTTAAGTGACAGCAGTAGGAACATCTATCAGACCATGATGCAACAATGTCCATGGGACAGAGAATTCTCTCTCCCCTCTGTCTTTTTTGAGTGAAGAAACCTTTTACAGATGCCAGGCTGGCAGACTTGCCCTCATCTTATATTGGCCAGAACTGGACCAAATGCCTAATCCTTAACCAACGACAGGCAAGGGGTTTGAAGGCGGTACTGAAGTGGAATGGTTGTTGGGGAGATGAACACAAAATTTGCTTCAGTCTGAAAACACACAGTAGACAAACTGAGGAGCTGATAAAACCAATGATGCTGATTTTTTTATTACAATGTTGGCTTAATTGTCATTATTAGTTAGCAGTTGTCTCTCTGAGTGTGTATCTATCTAATAATGACAAAGTCACAGGCAACATCATCTCCTAAAAGATAATAATTATTTCCAAGACAAAAACTGTTCTGAAGCCAGAGATGAACTTTGCTTTCACATTCAGCTATTTTTTTCAGATGCCTGACATTAAGTCCAGGTAGAAAAAGACAAAAATAGTTCTTCTATTTAGTAAATAATAATAGTATTTATGTATGGACAATCATGTGTTTATCTGACAAGAAAGGAACAATAATAGAGAAAGTCTAGATTTAATTTGTATTTGGCCATAGTATGGTGATATCCACATTACAGAGTTACTTTCTCAATAGGTTTGTCCAAGCCATTAGTAATACTGAATTGCTTGACATCACACTAAGAACAAGAAATATGTTACATAGATGAAGTAGCAAGCTCAGACTTTTAATTTACCTTTAAATAGCTCCAAAATATTTAACATACATATGAACAGGTATCTATTAGATGTGGGTTTTATGTTTATTAATTCATTCCTGTTTTGTATTTTAAAGCAAAGTTGAGGACTCTGTTGCTGTGCTTCTTTAGGTGGTACCACCCTATTCCTAACATAATACATATGTAACAACCTCTATACATAATAACATCCTAATAAGGTAGCTGACTCATCTTAATCCCAATTCTGAAGACATGAACTAAAATTCTTCTCATTTTGCAGGCTTGGGGCCCAGGCTTAATCCCAAACTATCTGTATTTAAATCCTGACTCCTTATTAGTTTTGTAACTGACAGAGTATCTGAGACATAGTGATCATTCAATTGAGTTTTATCTATTATTATTATTATTTTATCCTCAAAGTCACTTGGTTAGGTAAGCACACCAACAAAGCAATAATTTCAAAACTTTTAAAACACAGACAATAATATTTTATTCAGCCTTGGCGAGTGCCCAGTGGTTATTATTATCGTATGTATCAAGAGCCCTAAATGAAAATACCTTTGGAAAAAATAATAACTTTCTTTAGTAAGAAAATAGTTAGGTTGGTCCATCCTATCTTTTAAATTATGCCCTTCCTATTTCTTTTGTTGATACCAAGAAAACACAGACAGCATCCTATTCTCAGTAATGAAACCAGTCTTTCCCTGACAACTCTCTCTTGTCGTCAAGAACATGAAAATATACTCAGATGTTGTTTTCTTCTTCCCTGATCTCTCAAGTTGTGTGACACAGAACGACTTTCCTTCCTTGAAGATGGCAAATTTACAGCCTCTGACATAATTCAGTTTCCATGGGAATAGACCAGAACTAATTGATTTTGTCTGTAACATAATTATAAAAATCCCTACAGAGAGAGACAGAGAGAGACTATTGATACTAACAGGCTATAGACCAATACAATTCACCAAACTGTCTTCTGTTCTGGAAAATTAGGCAAGATGAGAATTCACGGGCTAAATGACTAATGGAAAAAATACTTTTGTTTCTGCTGCAGTAGTGCTACGGCATATCACAAATATTTACTGTGCCATTTTTCTCAGATTCTGATTAACTAACAATTATTAATCTTGTATTTGTTGTATTTGTTGGTTTTACATATTTTCAGCAGCTTATGTTAGTATCACAGCATACACATATGTGAACCTGGAAAACTGGACTGGGTTACACAAATCTATTTTTCTGGCTTTATATACAGCTTAGATCTTTAATATAAAATCACACAATAGTAAGATTCAAGATAAAAAAATGTCAACAATACTAGGAAAAATCAGTCAAGAACAGAATGTATGGAAAATGTGTCGCCTTAGGGCAACAATCTGTGTTTGTCAATAGACAGGCACTTCAGTGAAGATTACTTTCCTTCTCTGTGCCTGTTCCTCATTTATTTTAAAGGCAGGGAGCTGGACTTTTTGTCAAATCCAATGCATGCCTATTAATTAGCTTCTCTGAAATTCCTCTTTTGGCATCTATATAACTGTTCTAATTTCACTAATACCTCTGTGTTCCCTCTCCTTAAAAAATGGTATTCGCAAGAGTCCTGCCTCTTCATGTTTCCAATTTTTTTCCTAAATAATGTACTGTGTATTCTTCAACTTTAACTGGTGACTCCTTAATCAACATTTACCCAGCCCAGACAGCTTTCTTGAGTCTCAGATACATATACACCCAGTTGTCTCACAGGCATCTCAAAGTAAATAAAACTCAAGCAGAATTTATTCCTACAAACCTCAACTTCTCTGTTGGGTTAAACTTGAGGCTTAAACCAGAAATCTGGAGATGAACTTAACCTCGTAACTCTTCTTTACCCTTTGTATCAAATCATCATAAAATCTCATTGGTTTTCTCTTCCTAATTGTGCCTTCAGGACAAACCTCCAGCCATGGTTTGTTTTCTCTCTAACTTATTGGAGACCTTCTATCTTCCAGGCACCTGCTCACCTTTCAGTGCATTTTCTCATTTAAAGGTTAACATTAACTCTGTGAAGTATGTGCTGTCATTGCTATCATTATCTTCATGGGGAACCTGGAGAGTATGAAGAATAAAAAAAAAATTTTTTTTATCACATTGCTAGAACATAGTGGACCCTGGGCTTGAATGCAGTCCTGACCGCCAAGTCCACACCCTTAAGTAGTAAAGCTACAATAAAATTCTCTTACCCTGTGCTTTAAACCACTGGTGTCCACCTGCTTCCTTTTAGGGAGGCTGTTCTCAAAGGGTGGTTTTCAGACACGGGAGTGTCCCTGAGTCCATTTCAGAGTGTCTGTGAGGTCTAAATGATTTTCTTTAAAAAATACCAAATTGTCATTTGCCTTTTTTCACTGCTCTGACATTTGCACCTATAGTGCTAAAGTCAGGAAAGTAGAACTGCTAATGCCTGAGCAGGAATCAAGGCAGTGGCACCAAATCATAGGAAGAGTCCTTGTTTTCTTCACCACCATTTTTGGTAAGAAAAAAAAAAAAAATGCCAGTTCACATAAGAACATCTTTGATGAGGCAGTAAAAATTATTAGTTTTATTAAATCTTGACCCTAAAGAACACATATTTTTAATATTCTGTATGATGATAGGGAAAGAATACAGAAAGCATTTCTGCTGTGCTACAGCAGTCTCAAGGAAAAGAGCTGTGTGACTGTGTGTCAGGAGCCGAATGCACAGTGCTTTTTCATGAAACACCATTTCCACTTGAAAGAAAGAACTGACAAACTTATGGTTATTCAGACTTGGGTATTTGGCAGATATTTTCTCAAAAATGAATAAAGGAAAAACCTGTCATTTCAGGGAAACAAATGATAGCATTTGTTATTGATGTTAAAATTGGAGCTTTCAAGGGGAAATTGAAATTCTGGAAAACTTTTACCTGAAGCTGGGAGAACTGACTTATTTGAAAAGACCCTGATGCTGGGAAAGAGAAGGGGACGACAGAGGATGAGATGGTTGGATGGCATCACCGACTCAATGGACATGAGTTTGAGTAAACTGGGAGCTGGTGATGGACAGGGAGGCCTGGTGTGCTGCAGTTCATGGGGTCGCAAAGAGTCAAACAGGACTGAGCAACTGAACTGAACTGAGCTGAACTGGGAGCTTGACAGTCTCCCAATACATTATGATCTTCTCTAGAGATCAATGGTGATATTAACAAATGCTATTTTTGAATGTTACATAATAAAATTTGTCAAAATTTGGAAAGTTTGCATAGCAATGTGCTGATATTTTCCAAATGATCTATGCATGATGGTACAAAATCCATCCAAAGGGCAAGATCAATCAAAAGTTCACTGATAGACAGTTTCAGATTCCACACTGAAACTAATTTAAGAAACTACCATTTGTAGAGTTTTAATGTTTATCAAAGAAAAATATTCACAATTGCTTCATAAAGAAATTGAAATACTCCCTATTTTCCAACTACATATTTGTGAGAGGATTTTCTTCTTGTACTTTAATCAAAACAACATATCTCAACAGACTGAATTCTTAAGCAGATAGGAGAATCTAGCTATATTCCATTAAGTCAGACAGTAAAGAGATTTGCCCAAATGTAAAACAAGTTCATTCTTCTCACTCAATTCTTTTCATTTTGAAACATGATTGGTATATTAAGTTGTTTTCATTAAAAATCCATTTTATATATAAACATATTAAGTTAATCAAGACATATTTTTAAATTTTCTATTCTAATTTTTAGTACAGTAAATATGGATAGATAAGTCTCTTCTTAAACAAAAGCTCTTTGAAGTCATCTATAATTTTAAGAGCATTAAGGGATCCTGAAACCAAAATGTTTAAAAACCATGGCTCTAGGATCGCTCCCTATCTGTCCATCCTTCATACTGCCACCATCTTTCCAATCTTAAAGTGATCATGCATGTCCCACCTACAGCCTTCCTTAGCATGCTGAATGAAGCCTTTGGTGATCTGTACCCTGCCTAAATTCCATTCCTTCATTTTTCCATTCCCTTTTAGGCAGGTTGACTTCCACCCATAATGAACTTCTTATAGTTCTTCCCAAACAATCCATGCTCTGTTATTTCTGGGTCCATATACGTGCTTCCCCCTGCCTACCTAATAGGTCTCTACTGATATGGCTTCTTCCCAACCTTCCCCCATCTACCACCACCACTACAACTAGCTGGTCAAATTCCAACCAGTCTACAAAACTTCCTCTAATATCACTTCCTTAGGAAAACTTGTCTTAACCATGCCCTTCCCTGGGTAGAATAAACTGCTCCCTTTAATGCAGCTCGGATAATAACCAGTTATATAAGATTACATTATAATTATTAGTATAAAAATCTGTCTCTCCCAATGGACAGTCAGTTCCTTAAGGGCAGAGACTATGGGTACCTAGTTCAAGCACAGTGTTGATACAGAGTAGTCCCTCAATAAATATTTCCTAAATGAATGACCCTAAGTTTCCTTCCAGGTTTGAAATTCTGTCATCCATCCCTGTAATAAGATATTTTGAACCACAGTCTTTCTTGATTAACAGAAGGATGCATTTGTTTTATTGACACACATTAACAAACATAGACACTTGATTTTTTAATCAAAGAGATCATCTCCTCAGATCTTTTCTGCTTTTTTGTCCTTGCAAGGACAGTTCTGGAGAAAATTTGGTATGTTAAATTTGATGTGTTTTAATAAATTATAATGCACATATATTCATTAATAATATATGTTCCACACCAAGGCATCAGCAGGAATTAATTTTTTAAAGTCTGTCCTAATAGGAATATAAAATTATGTAAGAGCTCAGTATAATAAGCTCACAAAGAACAAGAAAGAATAGAAAAAAAATTAAAATAGAACTACTAGAGAACTATGAGAGGTTTCTAAACAGCAACACTATACATGAAGCCCCTAGAAACTCTGTTCACTATAATCTTTAATGTCTCAGCCTATCCAAAAACTGAGCAAACCCTAGGTCTCCTTGCAGACAGAAAGCTGAGAGTCTAGAATTGGACTGTCTTCTCAGGATTTAGAGACACCAGCATGGTAATTTCAAAGAGACGTCTTACTTCCTTTTGATCAAGACTCGAGATCTTTATTCTGGCCCCTGATAAGTGAACGAAGGTAAAGAATTATTTATTTTTAAAATAAATGTTCATGATTTTGTGATGGTACCTTGTTTTGTGTCATCTCAGAGAAATCAAAGTCATTTATAAAGATTACTGAAAGATTTCTACATTAGATATGTTTAAAATCATTTCATTTTAAAACTTAGGAGCCAGGAGACTCCAATTAAATGAGTAAAATTAGTTATTTCTTTATGGAAAAGTGTTGCCACATATGTGATAAGGTATTTCAATGACAATGAGGTTGCTTGCTTGTATGTGCTCAGTTGTGTCCAATTCTTTGCAACCCCATGGACTGGGGGCCCTAGCAGGCTCCTCTGTCCATGAAATTCTCCAGGAAAGAATACTGGAGTGGGTTATCATTTCCTACTCCAGGGGATCTTCCCGACATAGAGATCAAACCTGCGTCTCTTATGTCTCCTGCACTGGCAGGCAGATTCTTTAAAGAGGTTGAGGAAGATTAAATGACAAACTCAGTACCACAAACCCAGTACTCACACTCAATACTAATCTAGATCTCTGAAACCAACTGCTGCAAGGTTTTCATTCCAGTGTCAATAAAGAAACCAAAATCAGTTCAAGTAAATGTTTAACTACAAAAGTAACCTTTCTTTTCCCTTAAGAGAGCAGCCAAGTTCCACAGAAATTTTTTAAGATATTTTTCTCATGCTTTGTCATTTTCATTTAGCACTTGGGAAGAACCCTTATTCATTCAATTCACAACAGGTGATAAGAGACAGGTGGATCACACATCCCTGGTTGTTTAAGGCTTTCAGTTAAAGGCAAACTCCTTCCCCACTGAAAAGTACAAAATCTGTGATTATTCCACAGCTGCCTAGACTTGAAATGACTATGTTGCCATTGAATTTAACATAAAATAGCTGAAACCATTAATTCTACTTTGTGCCATCTACCATGAATTTACAAGGCACAAAATAGATAGCTGAATGACTTTTAAGTAAAACAGAATAACTGTTCCCAAACCTTCTGATCCATATACCACTTGATGCAGCATAAGAAAGAGCCTTGTCCCATCACAAATCAGAAGTTGTTTTTTTTTTTTCAGAACTAGTAGGGGATATGGCACAGTTTTTTGACAAGTCTGATAATTTATAACTTACCTGGAATATACCTTCATAATAGCAGGAAATATAATGATGGTATCATACTATGAATATGAATTCAATGGAAAGACATAGGTTTTAAAATATTTTTTGTCACTGGGACAGACCTGGGAACCAGTAATTCAGATATACACAAAAAACACACAGTATTCTGTATCATTTTTCTTATGTCACTATAAGATCTAAAATTTCTCCTTCTCTGGAAACTCACTATCTCCATGCAATGAACTGCCAAGAAGTAGAATGCCATTTAGGGATAAACTACTATGGTGACTAGAGTAAGTGTCGGGGGCAGAGGAAGGTGGGTATCTGGGGGTAGGGAAATGTCACAGCTGACTTCCATGATTATTCTGATGCCATGGTTGTAGATCATTCTACAAGATGACTGATGTACTCATTGCATTTCATTGTTATTGTTTCTATTTTCTATATGGATTTGTAAAATGAGATTCTTGGCACAAGGCAAAATAAAGTAACTGCCAACTCATGTTTCAAATTTTATGTAGCTGATTTCCTGTATTTCTGACAGTTCTGTCACATTTCCAGCAGATAGAATTTCTTCCCTCCCCCGGGAAATTGAGCAGGTCCACTCCACGTGTCTGCCTTGTCTCCTCCATTCCTCTTCCAGGCATGGGGTAGGCGTGTGTGAATGCGCCCCTGCACTCTGCACATCCCAGTCCATTCCTGAAGCTCCACAGTCAACTGGAGTTCCAGCAAGTTAGGACCTCATTTAAAGAACAGTGGCCTGACTTGCAAAGATGCTTAAAACCACAACAGAGGAAAGCGTTGAAGGAACTAAAGATAATTAGATCACGATCACTGACACTAACACAGTGCTTGCTAATTCTGGAAACTAGTCTAAATATTTAATGCAAATTAATTTATTAATTCCTTACTAACCTGGGGGATCAGTTCTCATATTATCCCCATTTTATAGATGAAGACCGAAGCACTGAGGGATTACATTTGTAAAGTCATGCCGCTCAACAGTGACGGAGCCAGGGTTTAGAACAGAAGGAATCTGGCTCCATAGTCCGTTACCTTTACTACCCTACATCAGATGAAAGATTCAGGAAGAAGATGAAAACTGTCCCGGAATACTTAAAGAGGAGCAGACAGGAAAAGGAAATACATTCTGCATTGCTTCAGAAGATACCTCAGGAGGAAACTAAGCGAAAAGCTAAAAGGAAACAGCTTTGACCTCTCTGTCGACGCTGACAGTCAGATCTTGCCTTAGAACCAGTGTTCAATGATGCTGGTAATTAGAACAGTGGTTGGGTTGCACAAAATTCTTTTCCTACCCTGAGATTTTATGAGTTGGCGGTATACCACTATATTGTCACCAGGATATTTTTCTTTGGAGTGTTAGTAAGATATGATAAAAGGAGGAGGGAGAGAAATAATGGATCCCTAAGTAATTTTATCGACAAGCATTCTTGGCACTAATCTTTACCAAATGTTTACTCTGATTTGGTGTAAAGGTATCAGAACAGACATTTGATAGACATATAAAGTTGTCTTATTGAAAATTAGATTGGATAATATTTCTAAGTTAAAATTTTTAGTGCAGCATGAAAAGCACTACTTAGTGTTTATATTAAAATAATTAATACAAGAAATATTAACACCTTGGTTGATTTTCTTAATCTCTCTCATTCTCTTGCTTTCCTAACCCTCATGCATTTTTTTTAAATTGCAGGCTATTCTTATGCAAGAAGCTAAACGTAATTAAATGTGCAGGATGAAAAGATGGCACAGGCACTGTTGGTACCCCCAGGACCTGAAAGCTTCCGCCTTTTTACTAGAGAATCTCTTGCTGCTATCGAAAAACGTGCTGCAGAAGAGAAAGCCAAGAAACCCAAGAGAGAACAAGACAATGATGAAGAGAACGAACCAAAGCCAAACAGTGACTTGGAGGCTGGAAAGAATCTTCCATTCATTTACGGAGACATCCCTCCAGGGATGGTGTCAGAGCCGCTGGAGGACTTGGACCCCTACTATATCAACAAGAAAGTGAGTGTTGATTTTATCCTTCCCGTAAGTCTTTACCTTGGAACTTTAATATACTTTTCTGGGGCTCATGGATACACTGCACCATAAGTTTTCTACTGTTTAAGATTTTATAATATTTATTTCCACTTATTTTTAAGTACCATGTAATCAGCAGAAACATAAGAAATGAAGTCAAGATCTGGCCGAAGTGAAGTGATACAGAGATTAACTATTTCTACAATTTCACAGTCACTGATATTGACAAAATTAAAATTGACACCAACAAAGCAAAACATGATATTGGTGACATATTTAAACACATAGTAGACAACAGAATAATAGCTATGTGAAATAAGAGTTACAGGGTACATATCCTTATTTTTTAATTCTTTGACTTGAGGTTTCTTCACGATAGATTTGTATTCTAGGGGGTAATAAATAATCTTTTATTTAGCATCCTCCTATAGGAAGACAGAAAAAATGTTCACCCAAAGATACATTTTTTGGGTCCAGTAACCTGATTGGGAGTTTCTCTTAAACTTAATCTGTGACAGGTTAGATTCCAGAACACCTACATATTGTTAAAACATCACTCTAAGAAAAAAATATCAAGAAAGGAAGACAAAAAAACAGAAACTCAAGTTTTTCCATCTATATATGATTTAAATAAACAATTATGACTATGTCTTTCTAATACTATAATAACCATATAAGTCTGTCAGAATCAGCTAGTTTTTGATGTTAAACCAACTGTGCAGTATTTTACAGGAAGTATAAAAAATAGATGATAGATCCTGTGCTCTCTAATTAGGTATTTTGGCAGCTTACAACCATGGTTTATATTTCACATTCACAGACATAAAAACTGGCCCATGTAGAAACTAAAGAAACATTAATATCACTAAGAGTTATTGGCTTACAGATTAAAGGAAAAATTGGGCACTTTTATTAGTCAAAGTCAGCCCTTTTAAAAGGAATGGCTAAAGAAACTATTCTTTAAGCAGCGTACAACTTATAAGATTAATCATGGCTAAAGGAACTGACAACCATTCAGACCTGGAACTAGCCCTATTGCTCTGAAGGAGTGCTTCTGAAACTATGTACATATAGAGGATAATGTTAAAATACAGATTATGATTCCATAGATCTGGGGTGCGGCCATGGAGCCAGCATTTCTAGCAAGCTTGTGAGTGAGACTACTGCTGCTGGTACATGGGCCCACTGGGAGTAGTCAGCATTAAAATGCATTATTTAACGTTACACAGCCAATTAAAATAAACAGGTCCTTTCTGTTCCCTTTTAAACTAGCTTCATGAAAGGTGGCATATAATATATATATTCATATAGTTCTAAAAGTAATTTATTCTAGTACTTTACTATAGAATTGGTAAAGACAATTTTGAAATTTAGTAACTGTACTATTACACATGATGATGAAAGTGAGATATTCCCCAAGAAACTAGAAGAAAATTCTCCTCTGGAAATTATTGATTCAAACTATGTATTTGCAAAGATGCCTTCAAGAGATGGTGGTATGACTTATACTCTGACATGATTAAAAGTATTTGCTACTTAAAGAAAGGAAGTGTCCTTAAGATAGGGAATGGGTAAAATTAAGGATGGGCAAAAGAGAATAATGAAGAAAAATATTATATTTTCTCAGGGAGACTTTTCAGTTAGTAGTAGTCCTGAAAGTACTTTCCTCTCAGAAAGTCACTTCATTGGTGAGGGCCTACACTGTGCTACCTAATCGAGACGTCATCAAACATCCATATTAATTAATTAAGTCAGTTTATTTAGACTCCATGCTCAACAAAGAGTATTTTATTATAATTCATCTTCCCATTGATCTGCTGAAAGGAAAGAATGTGCTGGCTATGCTACAGCAATTATTCCAACCCGTGTGACAGTGATCTATCTGGTTGTATATAAATAGATTGGCATTTTAATTTTATATCAGGCTTTCAAGCTTGGTTAACGTGAGTCTGCCACTAGGAAACAGAATTGCTCTTTATCTGCTAACAAAGTCAGTTTTTATTGCATCCCTGTCTGACAACAAGAGTAGAACCCATATTTATTCATAATGGCCATGACTCATCTTAAGAGACATCTAGAGTGTATGTATACTGTTGTCTGCCCTGCTTTCTGTTATGAAGAGTCTATAAGGATGAAGACTGAGGGGCTATTGAAGAAAATAGCTCTTGGGACAGAAGGAGCTGATGTAAGAAGCTAATGGAGAAGCTCTGGAATTTAAATTATGATATAGAGCTTGTTAATTATATGGAATAATGCAGGTGAAAGGCGTTTTAAAATTATAAAGCATTATGAAACTTTGGTTCCATCAATTAATGTTATAATTTTACATACCTAATTGAGTCATATAAGCAAAATCACAATGTATTTTAATAGCATTCAAATTGACCAGATAAAACTTGAGAATAGTGACAGTGATTGTAGTAACAGCTAAAATTTGCTATGCTCACACTTTGTCAGGTATTGTTTGAGTGCTATAACTCGTATAACTTATGTAATATTCAATGAAAGACAAGGCAGGTACTAGATTTTCCTCATTTTATAGACGGGAAAGTGAAGCACAGGGAGGTTAAGTAACTTGTCCAAAGTTACACTCCATAAGTGATTAATTAGGATGTGAACCTAGGCAGTCAGGCTCCAAAACCATATACTGTGTTTATTACATAATGAAAGAAAATGTTTTTAAAAATTAATTATATAATTTTGAATTATCTGATAGATATGGTTCTACTCAGAGAACTTATTCTTGCCTTAAGTAGTAAAAACTTTAGTGAACCTATAAGATGGGCATTTACCTGGAAAAAAGAAGCAAGCACCATTCCAGAGTAGATAATATCCAGTTTAACGTACTTCCAGATATAACATTCATCACCTTAGTAGCAATATATAGTACTATTTTCTCAAGTCACATAATTACTTATCACTTGTTAGAGAACAGATTTTGGAATTGGCACTATTGATCTCTTCTCTATCAGTCATTCTCTCAAATAATTTTCAGTTTTGATATATCTCTCAACAAAAGAGCCCCAAATTTCAAATACCTTTCTTGTCATCTGTTCACCATACAGGACAACAACCTTTTATTCTTTACTTCTCAGAACTCAAGGTTTTCTTTCTCTTAGGGGTTGTTCTCCAGAAATAAGCTGGAATTGTGTTCTTAAGGTCTGCTTTATTCCAGAATCAGTAAATTCACTGAAGATGCCCTTGGCATGTCATTTTTAATCCCATTAGTACTGCAAAGGCTAATCTTATGGGAAGAGGCAAGGTGTCCATGTTTAAAGAAACAGTTCATTTCTGTTCACTCTGATCTTCAAGATTTTTCAAAATAAAATCCTCTCAATGTTACATTTGGCTTTTTCAGGGATATTGTTTTTAAAAAATGAGTAAATGCACCTTAAACTGTGGTAAACTTTACATGTCACTTCTGTCATTGAATGTCTAAACAGACCCAGATTGCTTGACTATAATAATAAATGATTTAATCCTATGAATTCAAAAAATCCTTTAATGCATCTGTGTTTCAAGAGCAGGCATCCCAGTGCCCACTCTCCCTTGTGAATAATCTCAGTGCTAGTAAAGAACAGCTTATTTGCCCTCATCATAGCATTTTTCCAATCTATAGATTACAGTTCATAGAAAATAGTTGGTTAGGTCTATGGTCTTGAATACAAAAAGGCAACATGCAGAGAAGTCGCTTTCTCTACACTTTATACTTACATATAAATATTTTCTATTCATTAAATGTAAATATTATACTCACAATATTCTATTCAAACAGAGCATGTTGTCAGTGAACATGAATGTCTAGGATACAGTCCTTAGTTAATTTAATCACACAAGCACCATCACAATGCATTTTAATTGCATTCAAATTGATGGTGTAAAACTTGAGAATAGTGAGAACATATTCATAACTAAATGGTTATATAGAATAGATATCTTAAAAGTAAATAGCATCTTAAAGGTAAACTCACATTTAATTGAAACAAGAGTTTATTTGCAAACCAGGCTATTAAATGCTGTGTAAAAACAAAATGGAAGAAAAAAGTAGCTAACTGGTTCTTTATGTTCAATGATTTATAACAACTTCTAAGCTAGTCCTCAGTGGAATGAATTCTACAAATAATTGCTGCTTGACTATAATTACAAGCAGCATGCCAATGTGTGTATATTAATATACTAAGACTTACTGGAAAAGGGAAACAATTGGGGAGTGATCAAAAGGCAGTGTGATTTATCTGGAAAGACATAATGGTGGAGATGATTTTGACAGCTGAGGACATTCCTGGAGAGTAGGGATTTTCAACCCGTGGCTGTATACAGAATCACCAGGCGAAAATGTTTAACATACCATTGTCTATGCCCATCCTTCAGAAATTAATTCTGTTGTTCTCTGGTGGATCCCATATAATAGCAATTTTAAGATCACCTCAAGAGATTCTAACATGTGGACAGGACTAAGAACATTTGATATAAGAGTGGGTCATTGTAGGTGGAACCTTACTGTCAGGTCTGTTATGGACCTGAACAAAAGTAAGTTTGCATTACATGACCTCTCAGGTGACTCCTTCCTCTAGGATTCTATGACACTCATCTTGAGAATCAGAGTGAGAAGTTGATAGTAAGTGGGATTGACAAGTGAATTGAATTGGCTGGAACAAAGGTGCTTTGGTGGGAAAAGAAATAAAAGATGATTCCAGAGAGACCTAGTAGGTAATCACCATCTGAGCCACCAGGGAAGTCCCAAGAATACGGAAGTGGGTAGCCATTCCCTTCTCCAGGGGATCCTCCCAAGCCAGGGATTGAACCCGCATTACAGGCAGATTCTTTACCATCTGAGCCACCAGGAAAGCCCAGCTTAAATGCTAAATTGATGACTATGGGTTTCAGGTCATAGGAATTTTGCGACAGAATGCCCTTTGAAATGCTGCTGCTGCTGCTAAGTCGCTTCAGTTGTGTCCGACTCTGTGCAACCCCACAGACGGCAGCCCACCAGGCTCCCCCGTCCCTGGGATTCTCCAGGCAAGAACACTGGAGTGGGTTGCCATTTCCTTCTCCAATGCATGAAAGTGAAAAGTGAAAGTGAAGTCGCTCAGTTGTGTCTGACTGTTTGCGACCCCATGGACTGCAGCCCACCAGGCTCCTCCGTCCATGGGATTTTCCAGGCAAGAGTACTGGAGTGGGGTGCCATTGCCTTCTCCGTGAAATGATGCATTTCAGCCTAATTCTTAATGTGGCTGATCCTTCTCAGTATTACAGCAGATCTATAGGGCAAGCAAAACCAGTTTATTCGGCCTGTTTGAACATTTTAAAGTAGGACAACTACCACAGGGAAAATAGCTTCATAAACTTCGGAGTTAAAAGATTTGATATAATTAAAATATTTATAAGAGATCATTTTAATAGCAGTATGTACAGAATAACCTGAAAAGTTACCAAAACTGGGGACAGATGGTAAGCCTTAAATAGAATTAGAGTCCACAAAGTTAATTTACAACTTGATACAAATTTTGTGTAGGATCATCAGTGTGTATTGGGAAGTTGATACCTGAGAGACAGATTAGATAATAGTACATTGTATCTTTATTTGTATTTAAATGTTAATTTAGGGGAGAAAAAGTGATATCTAATACGTTTATACTTATACAAACTGGCTTAAACCAGTTCAAACAAATCAGGTAAAAATTTTTATGTGTGTAAACTCTTCATATAAGCCACGTCTAATCTAGTAATTTTTTTCTCATGTGTTCTTTTTCAGACTTTTATAGTATTGAATAAAGGGAAGGCAATTTTCCGATTCAGTGCCACCTCTGCCTTGTATATTTTAACTCCACTAAATCCTATTAGGAAAATTGCTATTAAGATTTTGGTACATTCATATCCTTTTTATGTGAATTGTCTAAATGTTGTTTATAGTAGCTGATTTTATAAAGAATGTCTTTCTTTTTATAATATACATATGATTCTTTCAGATTAATTGGTAACTTTGTTGTTTAACCTATTGTACTCATTGATTTTCTGCTATTTATAACAAGGTTATGTAGAATGACAATTATGATTCTAGGAGTAAAAATACAACTATGGTAGTAAATGAAACACTGTGTAGCAAGAACAGCAACAAATCTCCTTCAAACTTTTATTAACCTCAATTAGACCATATATAACCACCATTAAAGAAGCATAGCCTACTGTGCTTAGTATTATTATCTATATTCCAAATGTTCAAATTTTTGTGTCTTAATTGGTTCTGTATCTTCATCACCTGGACTTCCCTTCCTTCCTTCTTTTCCTCCTTCAGTAAAATATTTATTAAACTGCTATGTATCTATGCATCTGATTGATAATATCTATTTAAAAATCATTGAACTTAAAACTACTTACAATGACAGGGAAAAGAGGACTGATAGCCTTTTGAAGTGCTTTTGAATTCTCCCATTCTATGGTTTGATATTGGAAAGTATTTACATTTTAAAACAGAAAGATTTACTTCAAAAAATGTAATCATAAGTTTTCTTAGAGTGAAGACTGGGTCAAAATTCTAAGAGAAATGACTACAGCTAATTCTTAGAAAGGGTTTAAAAACAGTGTGTATTTAGGTATGGGATGGACAAGATACAGAAAGATAATTAAATGTCCTAATAAGTTCCTGTACTCCCAAGTGAAAATTAAAAGTTAGAAAATAAAAGTAGCTCATTAGCAAAATTTATCTCTCCCTCTATTCTTATGTGGTGAATGCTAAAGGAACAAGTTCCATCACTGTAAGACTACTAGAGTTCCTAATTACAGTAGAATCAATCAATGTAATCCTTGAATACACAGGGCTATACATTCTCAGGCTTATTATATTCCATTCATTAACCTTTTGTCCATCAGTGGAAATTTTAAAGGGTATCTGAAGTATAACTTTTAGACTTACACTAGAAAATTCCCATTTGCTTCAAACAGATATCTCTTTCTATTGAATTCAGTTTTGTGAGGGAATGATGCAAAAAAAAAAAAAAAAAAAACAATGAACCAAGAATACAAAGAATATATGACAGACTTCGGAGTTTCATTTTTTTCTTTGTCATTGATTTAAAACAAATAAGTAAGATTAATTTTACAGGTTAACTTGGTTTCTTTGTATTGGATTATTTGTAAATGGCCACAATATTGTACTAGCATTTATTCCTTAACTATAATCTACTTTATTCAGCATGCTTATCATGTGCACTATCTTGACCAACTGTGTATTTATGACCTTGAGTAACCCTCCAGACTGGACAAAGAATGTAGAGTAAGTAAAAATGATTTTTTGTAATGAGAAATGCACACTAAAATTCTCTATCAATCTCTTAATTATGGTCTGACTTATGGTTTCCACTTTTTGAAGTCAAACTAAACACTTCTAAGAAATAATTATTTGCATAATATGGAAAAAACAAGGGAATTTTTTTTTTGAGAGGGAGACGTATTTCTCCTATGAGATAGATATTTCTTCCAACAAATGATAGCATTTGATTAAGAAAGGTTATTAAATTATATATACTAGCTGGTGAGCTAAATAATCATTTATCATAAAAGTTAAGACTGAATCACAATTATGCATTTTAGATAAAATACAATGATCATTTGAGCATAAATAAAATTATTTGATTCTAGTATATTACTACTATTGTTATATTCTGATAAAATTGATTTAGGTGTTTAGCTCTATATCACTAGGCAATTCAGTTATACACTATATCAGTATATTAAAAAAACACTTATGTGTTTAAGTTATTTTGATGTTTAGTTATATTTAGATACATAGATTATTTAGACACAGCATGTGTGCTAGAAACATCACAGATCTGTAAAGGAAACAAAATGTCTTTGCAAAACCATATTCAAATAATAACAAGGTTTAAGGAGAAAACATGATTATGGATAGATCTCTCATAACTTTTAAAACTTTGTCATTAGAATACTAATAGAAAAACATAACAATCCCATTAAAAAGACACTGGCCCAGTTAAATCTCTTGGACATTTGTACCTAAAGTCTTAGCCAGCAACCCTTCTGCAATCTTAGACCTGGGCTTTGTCCTTCCTCCCTTGAAATGGAGACTCTGGCAATGATATCATCAAAGTAAAACATTTGATTCAATATTTTAATACAGAGGGAAAGATCTAAGCACTGTATTTTGGGCATGTTAATCTACACCCTGCTTGCACTAAAGAAGGAACTTCTGTCAATTTTTCTGCAATAATATTAAGGTCTTTTATTGCTTAGGATGTTTTGTATAAGTGTGAATGAAAAGGTACCCCTGATTATTTCAAAACACTAATATGCTGAGGAAAACTGTGTGTGAAGGAAAAGCTGCCCCTGATTATTTTAAAACATTAATATGCTGAGGAAAACTGTGCTTTAACTTAAAATCTTTGCATTTTAACATGCATTATTCCCCAATTTGTCAATCACATATAAGATTATTCGTGAAAGAAACATGCCTTTTTTTTTTTTTTTTTTTTTAGTGAAACAGAAGGTGTTTAAGCTTAGACAGTCTATTTATATAATGGGCTAATACAATGATCAGGTATTTATTTTAGTGAAAAAGAAAATTGTATGTTCTTACTGTTATATTTTTAAAGTATTGTCCAATAGGAGATAAGCTATTATAACAAATATTGACACTTTCATTTCTGTTTTTTATAGATTTCTAAGAGAATTTACAGAATCATTCTAAGCCATCATTCATCAGTGATTTAACATATTAAAGACTTTTTTGACAGTAGATTGAAAAAGCTCCCTAGAAATCATTTTAGTAGAGAATCCAGTTCTTATGTTGAGGCAAGCCATTTAACAGAATTCTCACTTACCATTTACAATTTGGGACTTAACAAGTGGATATACCTGTATGAAACTATTCTGTATATATTTTTCCCTGAAAAATTACTGACATACTAAAACACATATGAATTTATTTATATAATGTTAATAAAAGGCAGGTAAAGGGGACACAAATATTATTATTTGAATATGCAGTTTTCTTTTAAGTTATTTTTAGAGATGTCTATATCCATTATGGAAAGTCAGCTTTACAAAAGCTTTTGACTTACACCGTTTAGTTGGAAAACTTTGCACAGGTTTCCTAATCAATTATCTCTAGTCATCTGACAGCAAGGCAGCAGGAAAACAAACAAAATATTAGTGATTACAGTTAAAAAAAAAAAAAAAAACCTTAAAAAAATACAGTCCAGTGAAAAGAGAAGTCAGTTTTGACAGGAAAATACAAGTCACTGATGGCAGAAATCTTCCCTATCCAAAGAGATGGCATACCGAGGACCATATTATATAGTGAGAGTCATATTATGTAAGGCAAATCATTTCTATAGATATCAAAATTACAGGGGGAAAACACCTTGTAACAGAATCAATAACATGATTAAGGACCTAGCGGTGTCAGAGCCAGGAAAAATCAAGGTCCCCCTTGATTCTCACTGACCCATTCAATCTAGTTTTCTAACAGGTATATCTGAACACCTGTTCTGTGCAAAGCTGTCTTAAATGTTAAGCTCTAAGACCCTCTTCCTTGGATGGCTATCAACCCTCACCATATATTCTAAATGTCCCCACAAATTTTCTTCCTTTCCCAAAAACAGAAATAGGAGTAAGGACTGTAATCTTGCTCCTAACAACCCTGTAAATAACTTAGAATTGCCTAAGCATAAACCATAGGGCACTATCTATTAATGTGATAAACAACATACATGGGAACTGTCTCTTATGGTCTTTTGCAAAGCTAGGAATCTCTCCAAACAGAAATATCATGGCGATTATATGTAAATATACAAAGATTCAAACCAAAACACAAGTAACCATAAGCTTGGCATTGGAAGTTCTCTCTCTTGCTAATAAAATCAGCTAATTCATAATAAGTAAAGACAGCAATTATACTTACTCTTCATGAAATCAATTGCATTTTTTAAAAAGGAGAAAAACATTCCTAGGAAAATTAGACATGAAAATTCTCACATACATTTTCCTGTGATTTCTTTGCTCCCTCATAGGAGAGAAATGTCTACAGAAAAAAAAAAAAGCAAAAATAATTTCCCTTTTTTTTCAAGTGAAAAATACTAGTAGACTGGAAAATATAGTGAATTTTAATAAAAGTAAATTCAGTCTTTGTGGCTTGAGTGAAGTAATCTGAAGAACAAATTTAGATTATACTTTTTAAAAAGAATACAATGTTGAAAAACAAATACTCTCTCCCAACTATTTTTGGAAGAAACAGAAATAACTTATACTGTCAACATTCAAAGGAGAGGGCTGGTAATGCTCTACCAAACAGCAAATAGAAAAGTATTTCACTATTTGGGGGACTGAAATTTTAATTTGAGCATGTTTAAATGAGAGTCCCCTGGACTGCAAGGAAATCCAACCAGTCCATCCTAAAGAAAATCAGTCCTGAATATTCACTGGAAGGATTGATGCTGAAGCTGAAACTCCAATACTCTGGCCACCTGATGTGAAGAAATGACTCATTTGAAAAGACCCTGATGCTGGGAAAGACTGAAGGCGGGAGGAGAAGGGGACGACAGAGGATGAGATGATTGGATGGCATCACCAACTCAATAACATGAGTTTGAGTAAACTCCGGGAGTTGGTGATGGACAGGGAGGCCTGGTGTGCTGCACTCCGTGGGGTCGCAAAGAGTCAGACACGACTGAGTGACTGAACTGAACTGAAATGATTTGACCCAAGTGCATAGAGATAGTAACTGATGTGAGGTTAGATTCAGGAATTTTGTTACCCCTGAATTTTGGTAGCTGTGTAGACACATACACATAGAGTACTAATGAACTGAAAATTTTTGGTGAACATATGAGAGAAGCAGATTTACAACGTTATGCCTGAATCTTAAGGATATAAAGGGGAAGTTCATTTTTGATATTAGATACATAAAATATCTTCCAAATTATTCTAATCATTAAGAAGTCTGAATGAAATGTTTTATTATAAATAAACAAATGCAAGAAATGTTATCTCTAGAGCTATACTGTCTAGTGAGGGAGAAGGTAGACACACGCAGCTTGAAATTTGAAACTTGAAATGTGGCTACTTTTAATTGTTGAAGAGATAGCATTTTAGACATATTGGTTTAAATAAAATATAAGATGCAAATTAAGTTTACTCATTTCTTCTTTTTATTTGGTTACTAGAAATTTGAAAACTATGTAGTTTGTATTAAATTTCAGTTGGACAGTGTTACTCTAGAGGATCAAGCCTGATGATTATCCATAAAACACATGAAACTATTACTATCAAACCTAAATATTTAAACAAGATCAGATTCTTAGTAGAAAGGATTATCTCTTCAGTTTAACCCTTTACTCATAAGCCTAAACTAGTAGATTTTTTTGTAGGTGGGAACAAGGAGTTCCATCTTAGTGAACTGAAAAACCACAAAAGAAGCAGATTTGCTATATTTTAACAGTTCAAATGAAATTGTTAATTTTTGTTTGGATGCTTTTCCTAGGTACACATTCACTGGAATCTATACCTTTGAGTCACTTATAAAAATCTTGGCAAGAGGGTTTTGCTTAGAGGATTTTACATTCCTTCGTGACCCATGGAACTGGCTGGATTTCAGTGTCATAGTCATGGCGTGAGTATTTTTAAAAATGTGTTAAGCTCAAAGGCATGAAACAGTTGTAGCACAACAGGTTGTTGTGACATGTTTTAAATGTAGAGTTTGCCTGTTAGCCAAGTTAACTATATGCCTCATATATTTTGAGAATACATATTAGAATATATATTGCAAGGTAAATGTATCTGATAAATGAGCAATAAAAGGAATTACTTTCATGTCATAGTCTTCTACTTCATCAAAATGAAGTTATTCATTGACTATAAATTTAATACCACCAACTGTACTTTAATTAGCTTTTCAAACAAACGTTCATATTAGTGAAAACTGTACTGAAATAAAGCAACAAAATTTTATTCCTTAAAGGCAGCTTTTAGCACATGACACCCTGAAGTCTAGCATTTCTGTAAAATTCAAGGGGCTCTATATGCCAAACCAACCCACTTTTCATTCTTTTTTTAGTATAAACTTTGCCAAAACTATCAGTAACTCTGATTTAATTCTACAGGTATGTAACAGAATTTGTAAACCTAGGCAATGTTTCAGCTCTTCGAACTTTCAGAGTCTTGAGAGCTCTGAAAACTATTTCTGTAATTCCAGGTAAGAAGAAACTGGTGTAAGATGGTAGGCCCCTTATATCTCCAACTTTTCTGTTATTGTGTTTGTGTGTGAACTCCCTATTACAGATATGTGACAGAGTTTGTGGACCTGGGCAATGTCTCAGCGTTGAGAACCTTCAGAGTTCTCCGAGCATTGAAAACAATTTCAGTCATTCCAGGTGAGAGCTAGGTTAAACACCGAGGCTGACTTTAAATACACTGTAATAATACTGAGGTTGAAATTACACATGTAATATTAGCCTTGTTGCTTATCATGTTTGTTTTTTTTTTATCTTCAAGAATGCCAAATGAAATTACATGTTTATTTATAAAGTCAGCCTTTGAGTTTAACAGAGAATTGCATGAGGTGTCCATACAAAATACTAGTTTTGCTCTCTTTCTCACCCACTTTTTTGTGCATTTATGATGTAATGTTTTCTTTTTTACATCCTATAAAAGTTTTGCTATCATGGCTTTACTAACTGATTTAGATTTTACTGTTTACCGCAGATACATTTTGAAAGTGGATCTCCTCTTATAAAGGAGAAAAGATTATTACTGAATGGCATGGGATGTTAATTATCTTAAAATTCTTTTCTCCTCTAAACCACTGAAACTTGGAAAGCTAGTATTAAAAAATGGTTGGAGAGAAACAGCCTCCTGAAACACAAAATGTGAAGTGAAAAACTGCAAAATGTGAAGTGAAAAATAACTGCAAACTTGTCTTTACATGTTCATAGCAGCACATAAAACTATACACATTAAAAAAAAAAAAAAACTTCCTGCCTAGATATTTACCCCTTCATTTTAAACCTCCAAAAAGCACACTGCTCATAAATAAAATCTGCTCTTCATCCATTTCCCAAACCATCTGGCTGCCCATAAAGCTTTGGTGTCTAAACAGACAGGCAACTGTTTGTGGGGAAAGAGAATGTATGACTATTAAGAAGACTCTATGGCTTGTGACACTCTTCCTCAGCTGACCTCATTCTCTCTCCACAGGTTTAAAGACCATCGTGGGGGCCCTGATCCAGTCTGTGAAGAAGCTTTCTGACGTCATGATCTTGACTGTGTTCTGTCTGAGCGTGTTTGCTCTAATTGGTCTGCAGCTGTTCATGGGCAACCTGCGGAATAAATGCTTACAATGGCCCCCAAGCGATTCTGCTTTTGAAACCAACACCACCTCTTTCTTTAATGGCACAATGAATTCAAATGGGACATTTGTTAATGTAACAATGAGCACATTTAACTGGAAGGATTACATTGACGATGACAGTAAGAAATATTGCTCCATTGTTAATCTTAGTGTTGCTGAATGAGTTTTCATCTATAAATAGTTGAGGCTGTGGGCTTGAAGCCATCTTTGTAAATTACTTTTTTGGTGACCATTTTGGAAATAACAGATAAACAAATTCTATTTATCCTTAATGTCAACAGGATTGATATGAAATAGTTTATTCTTTATATTAACAGGTCACTTTTATGTTCTGGATGGACAAAATGACCCTTTACTGTGCGGAAATGGATCAGATGCAGGGTAAGGAAAACTTTTTTTTAAGATGTAGAACACTTTGGGAAAAGAAAAAGCAAATAGGGAGAAAATATACATGGGTAGCCTTGCATGTGTGCTGCCTACCTAGGAAGTACTTTCTCCATCTTTTGGGATTGGTATTTATTCTAAACTCACAGTCATTAAAATCATCCCTTTGGGTGAAGACCTTTTATCCAGAATTTCACAGATAAGATGTGCATGAATATTTCTTTCAAGAATGAAAGTCCAGTGTCTGTCTTATCTGTAAACCCATCAGAGCCAGTTAAGAATTACAGGGAAGGAAAAACAAAATGGGCACATTTTGACTGGTGTTAGGATGTGTTGATGGGACAGGTTTTGCCCTTGTTGGAAAAGATCCAGGCTGTAACATGGTCATCAGGGTGCAAACCCAGTTGGAAAAATGCTTTGAGAAACTCAGATATTCTTGAAATTGGATGAAACCCTGTATACAAGGGATCCACGTGACAGATGTATGTCAAAGGCATGTTCTGGTCTGCATCTTCATATTTTATAGTTCTTTTCTGTCACATTACACAATAAGAGATGCTATAATGTCTTAGTCATCCTGCTAGTCTCTCATACTTAACATATTTTGCCAAGAGTACTGCAAATTAATTATGTCAGGGTGCTGTACTGTGCTTAGTCGCTTGGTCGGGTCTGACTCTTTGTGACCCCATGGACTGTAGCCCACCAGGCTCCTCTGTCCATGGGGATTCTCCAGGCATGAATACTGGAGTGGGTGGCCATGCCCTCCTCCAGGGGATCTTCCCAATCCAAGGATCAGATTGAGGTTTCCCACATTGCAAGTGGATTCTTTACTGAAGTCCATAACTCAGGATATAGAGTGAAATTTTTTAAAGCCAAGGGATAGCAATAGTGACTCTTAGATCGCAAAACTTACAGAAAACATATTTTGAGTCATCCCAGAAGATTGGAGAAGGAAATGGCAAACCACTCCAGTGTTCTTTCCTGGAGAATCCCAGGGATGGAGCAATATGGTGGGCTTCCATCTATGGAGTCGCACAGAGTTGGACACGACTGAAGTGACTTAGCAGTAGCAGAAGATGGGAAACTGGTGTGGTCATAAAGATCTAAGAGGATTATTAAAACCATATACCAGTAACAGAGATAGAATTTGGGGGAATCTTTTTTTCCTGATAGTTTTCCCAAACTTTGGTAGGAGAGGGTGGAGAACAGGAGCATAAGTTCTATAATTCATATGCATGAGTGTGTGTGCTAAGTCGCTTCAGTCGTGTCCAATTCTTTGTGACCAATGGACTGTAACTTGCCAGGCTCCTCTGTTCATGGGATTTTCCAGGCAAGAATACTAGAGTGGGTAGGCATTCCCTTCTCCAACTGTTCATATGTATCTGGGTTTATATATATATATATATCTGGGTTCAAATCCTAACTCCACCATTTACAAACTCTTGACCTTGGAAAACAGTGAAGCTCTCTGTATTTAAGTCTATTTATTTCTAAACTGAAAAGTAATATCATCTCTCCCTTCAGGTTGTTATGGGGATCAGTTACTTAATACATATAAAGCACTCAGACTAACACCTGGTCCATCATAAACATTTATTGCACATTAGCTATTGTTTTTATTATTATAGTTAATGTAAAAGCCTAGATAAAATTTTGGATAAGGTTGGTTAATGTATACTTTATCTCTATTAAACCATAGTAATCACTTCCCTTTATTGAGTGTCTGTATAGGTCAGGTAATTTACACGGTAAAATTGATGGTCACTCTATTGTTAAACATCAAATAAAATTCTAAAGAAATCTACTCCATTTTAAGACTCCCTATAAGGCTATAGTAATGAAGACAATATGGTATTGGGAAATACTAGATATAGATCAATGAAAGAGAACAGAGATTCAAAAAAACAGACTACAAAAACGTAGTCAACTAATTTTTGACAAAGAAAATGCAATTCAATACAGACAGGGAAGTGCTTTCAAGAAAGAATGCTAAAAGAATTGGAGACTCATGTGGAATGAACTTAGATACAGCTTTATAGCATACACAAAAAGTAACTTAAAACCAATCATAAACCTAAATGTAAAACACAGAAAACTATAAAAATTCTTTAAGAAGACGTAGGATAAAAGCTACATGACTTCAGATTTTGTGATGAGCTTTGAAATATAACCCCCACAGCAAATACCTGAAAGAAATAATTTATAAGTTGGATTTAAAAGCTTCTGCTCTGCAAAGACACTGTAAAAGGAAGTGAAAAGACAAGACACAGAGTAGGGAAAATATTTGCAAAATACAAATCTGATAAATGATGTGTACCCCCAATACACAGAGCACCCTTAAAATAAAAAAAAAACCCAATTTTAAAAAGGGCAAACTGAACAGACACCTACAAAAGAATATACACAGATGGCTAATATGGATATATAAGGATGCTCAACATCATCACTTGTCATTAGGGAGTTGAAAGGTAAAACAATAATGAGTTACTAGTATATATCCATTAGAATGACTAAAATTACAACAACAACAAAAAATCTGACAATATCAACTGCTGGTGAAGATGCAGAACAGGAATTCTTATTCATTCACTGCTGGCTAGAATGCAAAAGAGTACAGTCACTTAAAAGACAATTTGGCAGTTTCTTACAAAATAAACACAGTCTTACCATATAACTCAGTAATTACTCCACTAATTATTTAGCTAACTAATTTGAAAATTTATATCCACACAAAAGCCTGATGTAAATATCTATTTATACCATCTATATTCACAATCACAAGAAACCAGAAGCAATCAAGTTGTCCCTAAAGAGCTGAAAAGCTGAAGAGATAAACAAACTGTGGCATATTCATACAATGACATATCATTGAGTAATAAAAAGAAATAAGCTATCAATCCATAAAAATATTGATGAACCTTAAATGCATCTTAATAAGTAAAACAAAAACGCAATCTGAAAAAGCTACATTCTATATAATTCCAATTGCATGATATTCTGGAAAAGATACATAATAGAGATAATAAAAAGATTAATGTTTTCTATGGGTTCAGGGTAGGGGCTTGACTGGGTGATGTATAGGGGATTTTTTAGGGTGGCGAAATTATTCTGTATGATTCTGAAATGGTAAATATTAAGTATTTGTCAAATTTACAAAACTTTACAGCACAAAGACTTAACACTATATGCAAAATTTTTTTAATCGTGTGAGGACGAGAGATCTCAAGTTGAAACACAGAATGTGACAAAGTATCTAAATACATTTAAATAATAAACTGAAGGAAGAGAATAGGTACTAATCTAAGTAACTTTGGAAATGAATGGAGCCTATAAAACTAAAGGCAAAAGGAACTATATTCTTTATCAAGAGCTATACTCTTCTTGATAAAGTTGTTTCCCATCACACTATGGATTAACAATCCAGAAACAATTATGCATGTACACTGGCACTGAATAATTAAGTATATAGATAGTAGATGACAGAACTCGGGTTTTTCACTTTCGGAGTGAGGGGTTACAGATAAGAAAAGGGAGGAGTCTGGAATGATCCAGAAATAGTGAAATAAAGTTGGAGAAATGACTATGACCTCATGTTTAGCCTAACCTAGGCACAGGTGGTTATTTGTATATATTAGAAACCAAGATCTGGGTGCCATGTTTATTGCCAAGGCAGTGTCATTGCTTCTGGGCCCTCAGTTGGCAGGGCGAGGAGACAGATGTGTATACACAAACACAGACACACATTTACCATGATTTCTAATGCCACTCTTCAATAAAAGAGCAAAGGCTCCTTGGAGAAATGGTTGATTCTAGGACTGGGGCAGGAAATATAAAAGATGAGCCTGGACCATATCATAGTGCCAGAATGTAAGAAACTGTGGAAAACAAACAAAAACAAAATACATACCACCATGGGTTATGGCAAAGAGATAGAGGAGTCACCTGAAAATCTCCCAATGGTCAAAAGTGGAACAATGTAAGCAAAACTATACAATGATATTATACATATAATTGCATTATAATTCAATGTGTAAAATGAATATCCATGAGTATATACTCATAAAACAGATTGAATAATAGATAAATAAATGAGATAATATATAAATCTCATGTAGAATTCCAAATAAATTTCTGCACATAACTCTACTCTTAAGAAGGTAGATCATAGCTCCCTGCTCCATATGTGTAGGCAACACACAATGACTATTTTAAATAAGAGAACAGGATAGAAAAAGAAGGAAAAAAAGAGTAAACTTACAATGGAGAAACTGGACAAACACTATCTCAAGTCAGGTGATGAAAGTTATTATCAACAGTGATGTCATATTGATAGCATGTACCCTTGATATGATGTAAGGATAATGATACTTTACACCTGTGGTCTTCCTCCCCAAAAATCCATAACCTCAATATCTATCATGAGAAAAACATCAGACAAATCCCAATTGAAGGAAATTCTTCAAAATACCTGACCAGTATTCCTCAAAAATGTCAAGATAATCAAAAACAAGGGCAAATCTGATAAGCTGTCACAGCCAAGAGGAGCCTTAGAGCGACATGTTGACTAAACGAAATGTGGCCTCCTGGGTGGGATCTTGGAATGTAAAAAGGATATTAAGGAAAAACTGAGAAAATAAGAATGAATGATGGGCTTAGGTTAATAATATGTATCAATATTGATTAAAACATACCAACATAAGATGTTAGTAATACCAGAAACCAGGCATAGGACATATGGGAAGTTTAAGTACTCTGTAATTTTTCTGCACATCTAAAATTATTCAAAGTGGCTAATGAAGTGACTCATTAAGTAGTCCCTACCTTTTGGCTGTTTTCTGTGTTTTCATTTTTAATCATTGATTGCTGCCACAAAAGAGAGGTTTCAGAGGCAAAAATGTGTGATTTCTGCTCTGCCATGCTAAATGTCTATAAATAGGACTCTTGTGCACATAAGTTTTCTATTGGTTTTCCTAATAAATTTCATCTGATAACAGTTTCACTGAGAGCAATTACCTAAAGTGTTCTGGATATGAAAGCAAGAAAATTCATCACAGACAGCAACTCTGGGTTTTGACAATTCCTGTAAATCAATATGGATTCAAATAGCTATAACTGCTCTGCTGAGCCCAGCTCCATGCCTCTCTCTTGCAGCCAATGTCCAGAAGGATACATCTGTGTGAAGGCTGGTCGAAACCCCAACTATGGCTACACAAGCTTTGACACTTTTAGCTGGGCTTTCTTGTCTCTATTTCGACTCATGACTCAAGACTACTGGGAGAACCTTTATCAACTGGTAAATGTCTTTGTCCTTTTGGGTTGCAATAACAAAATGCCATAACAGAAATATATTTCTCACAGTTATGGAGGCTGGGGAGTCCAAGATCAATATACCAGCATGAGTGCATTCTGGCAAGAGCCCTCTTCCTGGCTCATAAGCTGACACCTTTTTGCTGTGTCATCACCTGGAGGAAGGGACTAGGGATCTCTCTGGAGGCTCTTTCTATTAGGCACTAATCCCATTCATGAGGGTCCCACTCTCACGACCTAAGCACCTCTCAGAGGCCATACCTCCTAATACCATCGCATTGTGCATTAGGATTTTAACACATGATTTAGTAGGACACTCACATCCAGAGCACAGCAGTAAGGTTCAAAATAACATGCATAGAATTTAAATTTATGAGCATATATGAAATCACAAGTATAGGCATTTGTCTATAATACTCTAAAATACTGAGAAGGGTCCATCATAAAGTGAGTGTGCCTAGGATCCCAACTGTTCATTCAATCAGTACACATATTTTGAGATTCTTTGTTGAGAAGCATTCTCCTAGGGGCTATGGAGGATGCAGAGAATGTTCATGACTTGAGTTTATAATATAGTTGTGGATGTAACAAGAACATGTAAAAAGATTTTAAAATTCAATTATATAAAAATTTCAAATTCAACTTAAGGTTAATTGGCACTAGGAGGCAAGAAAGATGTTATCTCTAGATGATGTGGAAAGACAGTGTGGACTGAGTAGTAACTCCACTGAAAGGAATTAAAAGTGTTCTTACTTGTAATATTTCCCTGCATTATAGACTCTAAGAAAAAGCATTTTAGTAGTCCTCAAATGTATATCCAATATGTACAAATTTAAAATGTGTATGCTTACATCAAATGACACTACAATCAACTCTCAAATAATTTTACTTGTGTGTATGTGTGCATTTTAAAATAAAAAATAATCTTGGTCAAATACATCGAATGCTAATAAGCATTCGTCTTCTGACTCTCTAATGTTCGTAAGCAGATCTTTATTTGGGGACATTTTATGAAATATTGTTGAGATTGATCTTTTTCTTCCCCCTAGACATTACGTGCTGCTGGAAAAACATACATGATATTTTTTGTGCTGGTGATTTTCTTGGGCTCGTTTTATCTGGTGAATTTGATCCTGGCTGTGGTGGCCATGGCCTATGAAGAACAAAATCAGGCAACGCTGGAAGAGGCTGAACAGAAAGAAGCTGAATTTCAGCAGATGCTTGAACAGATTAAAAAGCAACAGGAAGAAGCTCAGGTACTAAGTGATAA
Source organism: Odocoileus virginianus (assembly GCF_023699985.2). Taxonomy (NCBI): domain Eukaryota; kingdom Metazoa; phylum Chordata; class Mammalia; order Artiodactyla; family Cervidae; genus Odocoileus; species Odocoileus virginianus. The sequence goes on from NC_069686.1 coordinate 24,434,839, forward strand.
TAAGCAGAGCTGCTTTATTATTATTATCATCATTGTTATTGTTATTTAGTTTAAAATAGGCATATTGTACCACAGAGGTAAAATTGGTACTGGCTCTTCACATGGCACACCAGCATTGTCATTAGAAAAGAGAAAGCTATTAAAACTTGAAATTGTTTCCTAAGTTAGAGTCAAAGTAACTTTTTAGATACTATATATGAGGAAACTGAGGGCTTCCCTTATAGCTCAGTTGGGAAAGAATCTGCCTGCAATGCAGGAGACCCCAGTTCTATCCCTGGGTCGGGAAGATCTGCTAGAGAAGGGATAGTATTTTTGGGTTTCCCTTGTGTTCAGCTGGTAAAGAATCCACCTGCAATGTGGGAGACCTGAGCTCAATTCCTGGGTCGGAAAGATCCCTTGGAGAAGGGAAAGGCTACCCACTCCAGTATCCTGGCCTGGAGAATTCCTTGGACTGTAGATGGGGTCACAAAGAGTCAGACAGAACTGAGTGACTTTCACGTTCACTTTCATGAGGAAATTAGCTCAGGATAGAAAACATATTCAGGATGAGGTTAACTATGCAATTATCTTATGAAATCTCAGGGAAGGACTTTATTTCAGTTTAATACAAAAAAAGATACACAACTGGTATTTCCAAATATTCCTATTTCACCCCTAATTACACTTGAAGTTTTATTCTGTATTGATTGATCTCAAATTTTGCACTCAACACTTCATGTCTGCCTACGCTTAATCATTCTTCAGGATTTCTATTGCACAATAGGGTATCAGGATATTTGAAAGGCATCTGCTATTAGAGGCCGACTTTAAATTTTCATTAATATTAAAGGCTGTTTGGGCTAGGGGCATAGAGAATGGGGCATTCATGTCTTGAAGAAATAAGAGAGAAGAACAATATTTGATTACAAGAAAAAAACATAAATTGAAAGATGAAAGTCATGGAAAGACAAATCAAAATTCAATTCATGTCAGTGAGAATTATATCCTTTACATCTTCACCAACTTTCTTATGGTCAGTCTTATTGACCATTCTCTGTGTGTGTTAGTTGCTCAGTCATGTCAGACTCTTTGCGACCCACAGACTGAAGCCTGCTAGGCTCCTCTGTCCATGGAATTCTCCAGGCAAGAATACTGGAGGGGGTTGCCATTCTCTTCTTCAAGGGATCTTTCTGACCCAGGGATCAAATCAGGTCTCCTGCACTGTAGGCAGATTCTTTACTATCTGAGCTACTTGGGAAGCCAGGTGACCATTCTACTAAGCAGTATTTCATTTCTGTCTTATTTTGCATTTTCTTAACAATTAGTGAAGCTGAGCATCTTTCCATGTTCTTATTTTCTATCTGTATGGATTCTTTTGTAAAGTGAATATTCAAAACTACCTTCCCCATATTTTTAGCTAGGTTGTTTTCTTAATGTTGAGATTGAATAATTTTTATGTATAAAAATAAATAAGTCCTTCATGTAACTATTCCTTGCATATATTTCCTCCCAATCTTTAGTTTGTCTTTCATCCTCCTAACTGTACTTTTTAGGCAAAAGTTTTAAATTTTGATGAAGTGCAGTTTATCAAGTTTTTTTTTTTTTTCTGTTTCTTTGATCATGCTTTTGGTGTAGCATCTAAGATATTTTTGCCAAGTCTTCATTACAAATATTTTCTCCTAATTTTTCTTCTGCAAGTTTTATGTTTTATATTTAGGTCAAAGACCCATTTTAAGCTAATTTTTCTGTAAGGTGGTGTGATTTTTGAGCTGAGCCTTTTTAAAAATTTATTGTTGTTGTGTTAGTCGCTCACTCATAGCTGACTCTTTGTGACCCCATGAACTGTAGCCCATCATGCTCCTCTGGTCAATGTAATTCTTCAGGCAACAGTATTGGAGTGGATAGTTAGTCCAATCTCCAGGGGTTCTTCCCAAGCCAGGGATTGAACCCAGGTCTCCTGCACTGCAGATTCTTTACCATCGGAGCCACCAGGGAAGCCCTTTTTTTGCATATGAATATCTAATTATTCCAGCATCACTCATTGAACAAAATATTTTTTCTCCACTAAACAGCCTTTGAAACTTTGGCAAAATCAATTGTCCATACATGAGTAACTCTATTTCTGGATTCTATTTTATTCAATTGATTTATTTCTCTTTACACCAAAACCACACTCTTTTAATCACTGTAGCTATTGAGTGAGTTTTGAAATCAGATAGTGGTAACTCCCCAACTTTATTTTTCTCTCTCAAGAGTGTATTGACTATCCTTAGTCAAATATATTTTTAAAATGTGTAGCTGCATATGAGTTTTCGAATTAGCTTGTTAATTTCAGTTCACATAGTTTCTGTTATGTCTTCAAGTTTATCATCTTTTCTTCTGCATCATCAGATTTGTCTTTGTCCCATCTTGAAAAGCTTGATTGGAATTTCTTTTACTTCTCCCACATAGGTAACATAGTGAACACACACAATACAGTTATAATAATTGTTTATAGAGTCCTAAAGTCCTTGTCTGCTAATTCTAACATCTGTGTCAGATCTTGTTCAATTTTAATCATTTCTGTTCATTATTGATTATATATTCCTGATTTTTTTACATTCATGGCAAACTTTGATTAAATTCCGGACACTTGAAACTTGATCTTTTGGGGTTCTGGATATTTTTATATTCCTATAAAAATTTTTGATCTTAGTTGGGGAACATAGTTAAATTACTTATAAACAGTTTGATCCTTTTCCATCTTCAAATCTTTGAAGATGTGTTAGGTATAACTTAGAACTTAGTCTAAGGCTAATTATTCCCTACTGCTATGTGAAAGGAGAAGGCAATGGCAACCCACTCCAGTACTCTTGCCTGGAAAATCCCGTGGGCAGAGGAGCTTGGCAGGCTGCAGTCCATGTGGTCGCGAAGAGTCAGACAGGACTGAGCGACTTCACTTTCACTTTCACTTTTCACTTTCATGCATTGGAGAAGGCGATGGCAACCCACTCCAGTGTTCTTGCCTGGAGAATCCCAGGAACGGCAGAGCCTGGTGGGCTGCCATCTAAGGGGTCGCACAGTGTCAGACACGACTGAAGCGACTTAGCAGGAGCAGCAGCTATGTGAAAACCCTTCTGAAAACTCAACTCAAGCCCCCATTCATAATTTCTTCAAAACCATTGTTACATGTATCTAGGCTGCTTAGTGGTTGTTTTAGGAGGAAGAGTGAATCAGATCTGTTACTATATCTCAATCAGAAGCAGAAATCCAAATAATTTTGTGCATAGTGATTTTTTTAAATGGATGTTCCCAAACATTAGAGGCATTATTTGAATGTCAGAATATCCTTGGAATTTGTGTGTTGAAGTTTAAATTTTTAATAATTCTGAGTTACTCTGAAGATGCACAACATACAGCAATAGGTACTTTTTACTGAGGCTTTTTTTTTTTTTTTTTTTTTTTTGGTGAGATGGATTTGACAGTGAATTGCTTATCTGGTTACTCAGACCAACCATATACTTAATAGTTGCTGAACATGCTGACTCTATTTTTCTGTTAATACTGGTACAGAGTAGTATCATGGTTACAGTTTATTGATCTATAAAAAAAGTAATAAATTTGGTGATAACTTGAGTGTAACTTATAAAGTATACCTCATGCTTGCCAGGAATTTCTCCTATATTTCAAGTATTCAAGAGTTTATTCCAGATTGTTACAAATAAAACACATTTGTAAGATGATGAAATGATAGCTATCTACAGGGCAAAGAATTTTTTCATTTCAAAGCTAACAATAAAAGTTATAGGAAATAATATATATGTGTATACACATATAGACAGATACTACATACTAGTTGTATTTTAAAGCATTGGGTTATTCTATCGTTATTTACAAAAACAGACAAAGCAATGTACATGAGAATAAACCAACCTACAGTATAGGAGTAGGAATGTCTTCTGAAATGCAGCCATTTTAGGGTAAAATATTACATCAGTTGAAAGAGTACAATCTTTAAAATTTAGCAGTAAAAGTATACTATTGTCTAGCAGAATTTTAAAGAATCTAATTATCTATATCCTAATTAGGTTAGTCAAAATGTCAGTTCTTTTCACTTGAAAGTTAGTTATTGGAGTCCAGAGAGCAAATCATGATTTGATTCAGCTTTAAGTTCATATACACAAAAGTTTAAACTGATTTCAGGGTAACTTATCCCAGTGTTTTAATACTGACGGGGATGGCACGAGTGCTAAGGTGATTTTACTTCCTTATTGACAATGCAGGTAACAGTGACCAGTAAATAGCCCGTGCTGACACAGAGGTGGGAGGTGGGGGCAGAAAGAGAGGGAGATAGTACACCCATGAGATCACTGGGGCTCCAGTGTAATATGAGTCTGGTCATCATCTGTGACTCTTCAAAAGCTGCTATCTAATGACTTCATGAAGTCTAGCATCATTTCCATTTTTACTTAATATATATTCAAAGACCTCTAAGTGCTAGTCACTGTTTAGACATGAAAAAAAGTCATATTCAGCTCACAAACCAAGTAGAACTGTATTTTTTTTTACCAAGTACAACTTTAAAAGACAAAGACAAACTGACAAAGAAAGAAATGTTTTGTCCTATGTCATCATAATTGTGTTTGGCATTTAATCTGTGATCTTTAAATGTCTAAGTGCTCAGCGTAGCATATTCCACAGCAGTATATATGGGCCTGATAGGAAAAATTTAGCAGTAAACTTTGGGACAAAATTAGAAATAGTGACATTTAAGAGACCCAATATAATTTGGGGTAGAATTGTAATAAGTATAGTTAATGTCTTGAGGTTTTAAAATGAGATTTTAAAACTGGATCTTATGTTTACACTGAAGTATAATCACAGATACATTTTTTATTTTATTTTTTAAGGACACACAGATACAGTAAACTATAGAGCCTCTTTTGTTTCACACAGAGATAAGAAAAACAAAATGTTATTCCCTGTGGAACTATTAAGCACATATTTGTTATCTGTTACAATAAGAATTTAGCAAACCCACAGTGAAAGTAACACTATTAGCCTAAGTAAGCAGGACGTTGGCTATGTCACAGAGCCGGGTATAAACAGGTACACAGACATGGGAGGTGACAGGAAACATCTGCCTCTGAGGGAATTGGCAAATCCCTGGAAGTGGAATAAGTGACAGATTCGAGTTGACGAGTGACACAGAAAATGTGTTGTGTCGGGAGGTTACCGTTGTTGCCTTACAAAAATCTGTTTTGGTTCTGAGTTATTCCAACTGTTTACCCAGTCTAGGTAGGGAAATCATGTCTTATGCAAAACAAATTCTGGAAGTGATTTAAATGAACCTGAGTTTCAGACTTATGTCAAAAGACTATTACCACCACTTCCACTTCCTTTTTTCCTGACAAAAAACAAGTGAATAAATGATTTGGCACTATGCATTGTATGTTTTTCTCTATACAAAGTGGAAAGGAAAATTAAGGACTTTATTTGGATAAAAAGAAACATGTATACATTCATTCTCTCAAGGAATGCTGTATATTATGTCTCTCCTATGTATCAAGCACTATGCAACTATATTTAACTTGCTCAAATTAGTCCTTCATTTATCCACTTTATTTTATACTTTTATATTAAATTTACTCATATTTATAAAGGGCCTTTAATATTTATCATCTTTCATTACTGATACTAAAAGTGATATCCATGATCAAGAATTTAATTGGGACTTCCATGGTGGTTGAATGTTTAAGACTCAAAGATTCCACTGCAGAGGGCACTAATTTGACTGATCCTTGGTTAGGGAACTAAAAACTAAGATGCTGCATACCACATGGCTCAGAGGGAAAAAAAGAAAAATTCAATCTAAAAAAATCTGGATATCTGATTCTATTTATTCTATAAATATATAAATTCTGAATTAATGTTTCATTTAAATGTTAGGATTGTATTTTATCAAGCTTTTGATCTGGGTTTCCATAATGAATATAGCAATCAATATAAACATTTTACATGTTCTTTGGCCCAACACATATATTTAGTACTGTATGTAATACTGTGGTTCCCTGGGGTCATGTTAATCCCATGGAATGTGTATCATAGTACCTTTAGTTTAAACCTTTTAAAAACTTTCTAGCTGAGATGAGGTTCAGAAATGGGAGCTACTTAGAAAGAGTCTGCTTCTCAAGAAGGAGAAAACAAAGGAGAAAATGTCATCAAAGCATTCAATATGAGTTTTATATTCTTTTCTAAAATATATTTCTATTATATAGTCTATTCTAAAACCTAGCTTTTATGAGATCTTGAAAAGTCAAGTCTGTCTTATTCTTCCCATACCCCCATTCAGGATCTGAGACAACTGACAGTATAATGCCTTTTTTTACCCTTATTCACCAAACATTTACTGGGTCTTTTTTATGTCAAGTGACATAATAGACATGTGCACACAGACAGACAGACACAAACACACATACACACACACACAAATGACAGAATTCCTATCTATAGGAATAGACAAGAATATGTCTAGTGGCGAAGAGGAGAAGATAGAACAAATAGTAGCTGTTTTAGAGTTGTTTGTATTCAGTAATGACATATGTAAAGAGTTGAACCAGTAGTCTAATATTTTAATCATTTCCATTTTGATGATTATGTTTATCAACAGGAATATACTTAATGAGAATTCAGCTTTGAAATTCATATCCTCTCTGGTTAGTGGTTAGATCATTTCCCATCTAAAAATACCATTCACATAAATAAAAATACAAAGGATTTGGCATGCCATGTTTCACCTCAAAGTGGCTGTCTTTCTTTAGTAGGTGCAGAAATTTAAAATGCTTAAGTAGTGCTTGCTTCAGTAGAACATACACTAAAATGCTTAAGTATACTCAGTGTTGAAATATGGAAAGAAAATATTTGAAGTAGTCATAATCCTTTGAATGATTATTTCAGGTATTTATTGACTGATATGTTAATCTTTCATTATTATTTGTAATAATAATAATAAATAAACATTTAAAATTTTTAAGCTAAAAGTGCTATGCAGTACATTTATCATGTGGACACTGGGATTAATATGACCTCAGGGGTGGGAGGGCTTGCCATGTGGCTCAGTGGTAAAGGATCTGCCTGTCAATAAAGGAGACGCAGGTTCAATCTTTTGGTCAGGAAGATCCCCTGGAGGAGGAAATGGCAACCCACTCCAGTATTCTTGCCTGAAAAATCCCATGGACAAAGAAGCCTGGCAGGCTACAGTCCATGGGGTCACAAAGAGCTGGACACGACTGAGCAGATGAGTATGCACAAACTCAGAAATGCGAATAGTACTGAATGTGATTCAAATGAAGAAAGAGGATAAATTAGTCAATACATTCCCACTACTTCCCCCTAGAGGTAAAAAGTAGATACTTTAAATGCTTTGAGTTCACAAAAAAAGAAGTCTTTTGTCCTAGATTTAGAAGAAAAAAATACCACTCAGTTGTTCACAATCACAAGTGGGAGGAACAAACCTATGGATGGAATTGGAATAGTAATCAGACCAGACACCACCACTAAGAGAACATTTGCTTTTAAAGTGTAGAAGATATTTTTAAGAGAGCAGTTGTTCCCTGAAATGAAGCTAATCTCAACAGAGTTTTTAAAAAAAAGACTTCAGAAGATGTGCCAAACCAGACTTTTCTAATTCATAAGCTAACATATTGCTTTATACTATGTAAAAATGTATCATTATTAAGTAAACTCTCTTGTAGTAAAACATAAAAATGACCAGAAAGACATAAATTTTCAAATATAGTTCATTGTATTAAATGGCAACATATGTACCGTAGTTTTCCAAAGCCGCATGTTCTAAATAGTGCCTGGTTTTATTTCCACAGGCGGTTGCAGCGGCATCAGCCGCCTCAAGGGATTTCAGTGGAATAGGTGGGTTAGGAGAGCTCTTGGAAAGTTCATCAGAAGCATCAAAATTAAGCTCCAAAAGTGCTAAGGAGTGGAGGAACCGAAGAAAGAAAAGAAGACAGAGGGAGAATCTTGAAGGAAACAACAAAGGAGAGGGAAACAGGTTTCCCAAGTCTGAATCTGAGGACAGTGTCAAAAGAAGAAGTTTCCTTTTCTCCATGGATGGAAATCGACTAACTAGTGACAAGAAATTCTACTCCCCTCATCAGGTACAGCTTTCTACTAAGGATTCCAGTTTGTTGTGTCATTTCTGTATCTTTGCATATTTTTGTAGTACGTGATGTAAATGAGGCACAGGGAACTAACATTTAATATGATTATGTAAATGCATATCATAAATTGTCTTTAAAAGATAGTTTTATTAAATCATTAGTTACTTTTATTTTACAGTAATCAGTTTTAAGCACTATAGTATTTTGAGACCATTTTCTCAATCTGCTTTGTTGGGAGGTAGGAGGAGTGAAACCTATCTAATCAAACTTTTTTCTTCAGTGAGGCAGTTTTGTAATCTCTTGTTTACCTTTTCCATTTTGAGACCTCAAATGAACCTACCTTTTTTGCATATGGTTTTCTGCCTTTAACATCTGAGTATTAGATATTACTAATATCTAATGTATTAGATACATTACTGAAAGATATGTATGAATTTTGAAAAGAAATGTCTCTGGATTTCGTTTCTATCTTTTGATGTGAGAACTGTACTGTCATGATCTTCCATTATGCTGATATGGTGTCATGCCATGATACGTTAGGATGAAATTATGACCCAAATTCTCTCGAAGAAAATTAAATAAAAGACGGGCTATTTTTGCTCTGATTTAATGCCAAGTACCCAATTCATCAGCATATTTTCAAGTCAAATAGGGTAAATAGTATCGACTCTGTTTATAAGTTTTATCAGTTGCATAATGAAGAGTAAATAGTTATGAAGTCTGTGATAAGTACAGTTATAGCTTTGAACCCTATTTGGTTCCATTAGAATTTCATGTGCTATGGATTATTAACTCTTCTAATTATTTTAACCTGGGTCAGCCAACCAACAAATATTTATTGCTTACCTCCTATGGTTCACAAGAGGAAAGAAACAGTTCTAGAAAAAAAAAAAAACTCAATGAACAAAACAATGTAATTCACTGACCTCACAGATTTTTATACAGAAGGAGGAGACAGACAATAAACAAGATAAGTAAGTCATAGACTATGTCAGAAAGTGATAAGTACAATTGGAAAGAAAAGGCAAGAAAAGAAAATGAAGAGCACTAACTGGTGGTTAAAAAAAATTAAACAGGATGGTTTGGAAAGCCTTGACTGTAAAGGAGACCTTGCAGCAAAGATTTTGAGGAGGCAAGAGAACAGGCTATCTATGGAAGTGTACTTTGGGCTCAGTGAAGAGCAAGTGGAAGGCCCTGATGTGGTAATATGCCCAGAATGTTCAAGAAGCAGCTAAGAAGCCCCTGTTGAGTGAACCAAGAGAAGCAACAGCAATAGGAAGTTAACTGAAAGTCAAGAGTTTAAATACTAAAAACAGAATTAGTATATACATACATTATATGTAGTTCATTTCATATTTGGAGATGAGACAGATAGTTAAGGAGATAGGAAGAGAGAGAGATGGTAGGATGATAGGCAGGTAGACTGATAGATAAATAGATAAAATAGACAATAGATGTTGCAAAGTAAAAGAAATAGCCTATTAGCATTGATAGTTACATACCCCAGTACAAATATGCAGAAAACATTAACGCAATCACAGGCAAAAATAAACCAGAAGCATTTTACAGTTTCTGGTTGTGTAAACAAACTCTCTAAAAGGAAAGAGAATCAGTGGAGATAGTGGGAATAGGAAGCACAAAATGGACATGGAATAATGTTCAAAACAAGTATATCTTTAAAATCATTAAGGCCAATTAGCCATAAATTATGAGTACCCTGTCCTCTACTAACACAAATTTTAGATGATAGTTTACATTTATTATATTATTTTATTCTTAAATACATAGTACATGTTCATAGTACAACATGAAAAAGTACTTAAAGGCAAACAATGGAAAGTGAATCCTCCTGCCAAGATTTTATCTATGTTGTTTGAACACAAGGAAGCAACTTATTTTAAAACAGAAGCTTCATAGCTAGAACCAAGTGCAGTTGTTGACTTACTGAAAACATTAATAAGCTACATACACTTAACTTGAAATGCCATGCTTCTATTAGAACATCTTCAAATTCTCTGTGTCTTCCATTCTGATTTCCCAATTCATTTCAAGTTCAGTTCTTGCATGCAGAATTGTGTCCTTACATCTAAATGCTTCAATTTTCCCTTTTGCTATTGAAAATTAAGAAAAAGAATGCAGATTTACCTTCTTGGAACAAGACAAAAAAAAGATACCCAGAATTCATATTTTGGCATGCCTGAAGCAAAGAAAGATGGCCTTTTGGTCCATAATGCATAACAGCTTCTTTTCCCTAGAGAAAGGGCTACCACAGCTGTGGGTATTCCCTGCATTCCGCTGCATCTTCTAGTGTGTTATTTTTGGTTTATTTTCTCTGAATACTATTTTTGCTATCCTCTTTTTTCAGTCTCTGTTGTCTTGAAAGCTGCGCTCACACCCATTATTATACTTTCCAAAGAGTGAACAGAAATTTCAAATAAACCCAAGGATTTGAAACGCCTCTGAAAACATGTCAACATAAAAACATTCAAACTAAAGGCGTGTACCAGATATATTTTAGATGTACACACATACCACACACTCCCACCCAGTATTGTGTAGACAGACTTTAAGTTTCCAAAGACATTATTCTAACACAAGTATGTGAAGATGACTGAATTGAACCATCTTAGGAAGTAGTGTAAGACAAAGTGGTAATAGGGCTTCCATGGTGGCTCAATAGTAAAGAACCTGCCTGCCATGCGGAAGACCTGGGTTCAATCCCTGAACTGGGAAGATTCCCTAGAGAAGGAAATGGCAACCCACTCCAGTATTCTTGCCTGGAGAACCCATGGCCAGAGAAGCCTGGTGGGCTACAGTCCATGGGGTCACAAAGAGTCGGAAAGGACTGAGCGACTAACACTTTCACTTTCTTTTCAAAGCTGGCATTCTTCTGAGTGCAGGGTGAGGTCCACCGCCATTAGAATCACCTAGAATGTATGTTTGAATTCTCAGATCCCAGTGTCCTGGGGTTTCCCTCATAGCTCAGTTGGTAAAGAATCTGTCTGCAATGCAAGAGACCCAGGTTCAATTCCTGGGTTGGGAAGATCCCTGGAGAAGCAAATGGCAACCCACTCCAGCATTCTTGCCTGGAGAAGCCCATGGACAGAGGAGACTGGCAGGCTATGGTCCATGGAATCACAAGAATCAGACATCACCACCACCACCACAGTGTCCTACCCCTGCTTACTGAATCCCAATTCCAAAAAGCTGGGACCTAAAAATACACACCAAGGTTTCAAAACATGAGTGTGGACATAAAAATATTATTTTGATAAATTTAAATTCAATGTGAGGAGATTAAAAACATCATCATTCCTTATTATTGAGGGCTGAATGAATGTCTTCACAATGTCTAATTTCTCGATCACTTTGATGACTGGAAAAATCAGTCTAGCTACTGTCTGACATTGGGTAGATAAACCTGCTATATGAACTGAGTGTCACATAGACACAGTCTCAGCCTGGATAAGCTGAGCAGTCATTAACTCCTGTGAATATTTCTAACCAAATCCAAAGGAATAGCACATTTCTCAATGAATAGTATCTTTCCAGAATATCACTGAGACAGAGGGCAAAAAAAATTGTTCTAGTGCTTTGCAGTCAGGGAAAAGTCATAAAATAAAGGGCATAATAAAATGGGTCATAATAAAATCAGCATGACCTAATTAGGCAGAGGGACCAAAACTAAATTTGAGGGAGTTTGCCTTCCTTATGGTTTTTTCTACTAAAATTATTATTTTTGGTTTTACATTGAAGCTTCGTGGAAGAAAGGAAAGGTCTAGGTGTATTTCCAGTTGCATGTGGATATGTATGCATATGTATATCTATGTATCTACATATGTTACCCAGCTATACAGAGACTTAGAACAGGTCATGAGAGGTCGCTGGGGCAGGGGAGGGGACAGAATATGGGAAATGCCATTGTCAGTGAGGAAGGGAGTAAATGGAGATTCTGCAGGAGACTAGAGATGTTTTTGAAAACTATCATCAAGGCTAAAACAAACAAAGAGTTATTTGGTGCTACCGATTTAAAAGCCATTCAACAAATGAAAGAAGGGAATTCATGCTAAATTCTCATTTTCCAGTATCAGAAACTGTCTACTTCATTTATTCATAAATATATGTAAGTTTTAAAGTTTTTAATCATCCAGCTCCTTTTAATAAAATTAAGTTGATATTAGAAGGATAAGCTGTCCTCTACATCACCCTTATCGGTGAAGACACGTATAAGTATTTTTAAAACTAGTGTTAAATTTTAAGTAAGAATAGTAATTTATACAGCAATCTAGGAATTCTCTCTGTTGTGTTTGCTATGGCATATATTCTGTCAAACAAGGTGAATCATTAGTAGCCATTTGGAAAACTTAGCAAATTTAGAAGACAGCATCATAGATAAATTTTGTGGCTTTTATGCTCATGTGCAAAAGACAAGAAGGTCCAGAAAATAACAGTAATTTCCTTTTAGAACTCAAAAAAAAGAGAATGGAGAGATAATGCCTTTGTTTTTAAATCATTATCCAGAAGTAACATAGTTGGTCCAAACATTTTAAATTCAAGCCAACAGTCTCACTTGAACTGTAACTGATTTTCCAAGTTGCATGCCCTTTCAGATTATAGCATTTAGGAGTGAAAACCACCTATCAAAAAGAATCATTGGTCCTTTCCAGCATCAGGTTCCCCACCTAGAACATTACAATAACAAAATCCACCTCACAGGACTACAGTGAAGATTAAATGAAGTGGTCATGCGCTTAGTAAACTGCATATTAGAACTCCTAATCAGAAAAATTACTTAAATTTGTATTGTGGTCTTTAATAAAAATATCAAAACATATGTGTTCTCTATAAATTTGATAAACCGTGTTTAAGAGCAAGACTATTCTTACCCAAAAGCAAATAGATTTTGCAATATTAAGACTTTCATTAAATAGTTGTGTCCCCTGTCCCCATTCTTTCCTTCCTTGCTCTCTCCCCAGTCTCTGTTAAGTATCCGTGGTTCCCTGTTTTCCCCACGACGCAATAGCAAAACAAGTATTTTCAGCTTCAGAGGTCGGGCAAAGGATATCGGTTCTGAAAATGACTTTGCTGACGATGAACACAGTACATTTGAAGACAGCGAGAGCAGGAGAGACTCACTGTTTGTGCCGCACAGACACGGAGAGCGACGCAACAGTAACGTTAGTCAGGCCAGTATGTCATCCAGGATGGTGCCAGGGCTTCCGGCCAATGGGAAGATGCACAGCACTGTGGATTGCAATGGTGTGGTTTCCTTGGTGGGTGGACCATCGGCTCTAAGCTCACCTACTGGACATCCACCAGAGGTGATAACAGATAATAAATCAGCTACTACTGACATTATACACCAATTGGAAATGATCAAGGCCTGGGTGGTTTAGCCTGTCATACTATCCTACTTCCCCAAAATGAAAGTCCTTAAAAATAACATATGATTTTACTGAATGAAAAAGACAATAGAATTTTGAGAACCAACTGAACTGTATGGGATCATGAACTGTCAAATGCTTTAGGTTGAAAGAGCCTGGTTTTTAGAGTTTGGGGTGAAAACTCCTATGTGCAAATTCAACACAGAATAATGGGCACTGTGACAACCTATTACAGATGTCTGTTCACCCAGAATTGTATAATAATCTATTCATATTCTGGAAATTTCATATACCTGGAATTAAATAATTTAATGACTAACATATTGATAACAGGCAGTTTCAGTACAACTGCCAATATTTTACAGTGATTCTAAAATGTTCTGGTGTCTATTAAATGACTTTAAAATGTTTTGATTTCTTATAGGATGGCACATGGAAATAATTTTAAAAATCTCAGGAAAGCACACACATTTCATTGTACATCTGTGTTTGTGCATAGAAAAAAATCTGCCCATATATGTCAATATTTTCAATATAGCCTCAAAGAAAATAAATAAGTCTTAATATTAATATTACATAATACTATTATTTGTTTTGGGGGAAGATTAATCTGATTTTTAATCAATGAGAAAGCTAAAATACTTTTCATTTGAATTAAATGAAATAATATATGATTTATGAAAAATTTCTCTGGAAATTCCAACAGGTAAACTAAAATATTTCTGCAACATAATTGCCTTATACAATTGCACCCAACTGGTAAATTCATGTTTTAACCCTGTAGGGTATCACCTGTGAAAGTATTTATAACTTAATAATAAATTAGTATTTTATTATTACTTGAAAATTGTTACTTGGGAAAACTGCATGTAGCATGACCTTCCAAAGAAATGCTAATGTTGTGTTGTATTACTCACTGAAAAGGGTGGTTTGAGCCATCAGTATTTGGTTTGCAGGGTACCACCACTGAAACGGAAGTCAGAAAGAGAAGGCTAAGTTCTTACCAGATTTCAATGGAGATGCTAGAAGATTCCTCCGGAAGGCAAAGAGCCATGAGCATAGCCAGCATCCTGACTAACACGATGGAGGGTAAGAAGGCAGCCATGGGATAGTCAGCTTTCTATGATTATATAGTTTGGAGAACTATTACTTATTCCCATGGAATTACAAGTCAATTACCCAAGGTCAGAACTGTATAATAGACCTAAGTAGATAATATATGGAATATACTATTATCACATCGATTACAAAACTAATATTGTCTCTATTTCTTTTTTATTCCAATTCTCATCTGCTGAGTGATTATTTCACCACTTGATAGTTCACCAGAGAGGATTTATCCTTATGTTATATTACCCTTAAGCAATTAGAGCAAAAACTTCTCTTTTTAAGTTTTGTATGCAGAAGCACAAAGAAACATCTGTAAAACTTCAGTCTGTTCTCCAGGCACAGAAGTGGTGATGGGTTTAGGAGGCATATGGGTTGAGTTGGAGAAATCAAAACCTGTGTTCCATTTCCACAGGACCCTAAGAAAAGATCTTTCCTCCATCTTCCACATACACAGAAACCATTACATTCCTTTGATGAAGATATCTGTTGATTTTGACACACAGGAATGGACAACAACTATTACTTCCTTGTTCATTCATTAAATAAGTCCCCATTTCTTCAAGTTTGGAGGAATATTACATCAGTACTGTAATTTTATAAGTCAATCAGAATTCATATCTAACATAAATTCTTTAGAAAACTTCAGTTATATTTTGTACCTTAGTCTATTGGCATATTGGATATGCAAATGGGCATATATTTCATATATATTTCACCCATTAAATTACTAGTACCCATTAAATTACTAATACCTTTTTAATAGGCTAGAATTCTGAAGAAAAATGAGTAAATATGAATAACAGAACTAGATTTGGGGCTGAATCTATATTAAAAAGAAAAACATACCATACGTCGATGTGTAAAGATCAGTGCTGATGTGGAGACAGAGAGAAGAAAGGGTCACACATATTAATAAGGATCATAGCTTTAGAAAGTATTCTGAAAAAGCTCTTTCAAAAGAAACAGTAATTGATACATTTAATAGTACTCTAAAATTTACTTTAAAATCCTGTTTTGATAAAGAAAATTTGGCAATTTAATAACCCATTACCTAATTAATAGGTAATTTATTTAAATTGAGGCAAAATATTGAATTTGAAGTATTTTTTTCTGCTTAAAGACATTTTTCATAAATATTTTGTGAAAATATTTAATGGAATTGTCTTCTCAAGTCTGTTAAACTAATATGAACTTCCATCCCCAAGTAAAAGTGTCAATTTTATCAAATAATGTATAATCTACAACAGTAATTTGTTTATATTGTTATTTACTATCTCATTCTTTATTGTTCCCCCAGAACTTGAAGAATCTAGGCAGAAATGTCCACCATGCTGGTATAGATTTGCCAATATGTTCTTGATCTGGGACTGCTGTGATGCATGGTTAAAAGTAAAGCATCTTGTGAATTTAATTGTTATGGATCCATTTGTTGATCTTGCCATCACTATTTGCATTGTCTTAAATACCCTCTTCATGGCCATGGAGCACTACCCAATGACTGGTCAATTCAGTAGTGTGTTGACTGTAGGAAACCTGGTGAGTTCATTTGAAGTTTACTTATTTATTTTGTCAGAAATAGGGCAGATAGACCAAAGAAGAAATCCATTTATGATATGCAGACCCCCTAAACTATACACTGTTTCCTCATAGGAAGAAATATCTAAAGGAATATTGAAGGGATTCTGAGGGATAAGGTCTAGAATTCAACTGGTATGAATACTGACTGTTGAGACCAACATCTGTGCTGATTGATCATGGTGTTTTACCCTCTGTAAACTTGTTAAAATCTTTACTGTCAATCTTACTGGAAAAAAACAGAAATCATTAGGTCTAATTCTGGCTCCATAAGCATGCAGTTTTAACACACACGGCTTATGAAGAAAGAGTTCTTTGAAGGGAATACCTAAAGATTGATTTCTGTGCAAAGGAGGGCATAGTTGTTTCAAATTGAACTACCTAATAAAATGCTTCAGTAGAATTCACACAGAGAAGAAATAGTTGATAAAAATGCATTTGTAATTTAGCCACACTCTGGTTCATGTTACTTGGGTAGACAACTGTATATGTTTATGCCGACATTTACATTTCCTCCTTCTACATGAAGAAACTGAAATGGATGAACAAATAAAAAAAGAATTTACATAGTTTATTAACCAAGACCTTTATTTCCAGCACAAGATAGAAACAGAGTTCAATAGCTTAAGAGGAAAATAAAAAGACTGTCTCATGAAATGGAAAGAAAAAGATGAATTACCAAACCATATGAGGATAATTTTGTAACTGGGCTTCAGGAAATGCTTTAACCAAGGGATTGGATGCAGCCCAACCATTCATTGCATCTTTTGTCTGTAGGTCAGGAAATATGATCACCCATACCTTGTTGGTGCTAAATCTTATAACCTCTGCAATGGAAAAACACTGAATCTCTTTTTCAGTTCCAGTTTAAAGACTCTCGTGATAGGACTCTGTTTAGCATAGCTTGGATCAGATGCTCATCTCTGGTTTAACCAACATTGGCGAAGGTAGATTCATGTGAAAATTGCAGTTCTGAGGAATTACACAGGTGGAGGATTAATTCCCAACAGAAAGAAGAAAGGGAATACTGGGCAAACAACTATCTAAGTGTCTACTTCAATAAGTGACCTCACCTTCATGTATTATTTGACTCAGTATAACACCCATCAGATTCTTGAGACTTCCTTCATCTTTGACACCTGTGATTTTTTTTTTTTTTTTTTTTGTCTGATTGGCTCCTTCATCTTTCCAATCACTCTATATCTCTGCTTCCTTTTCTGGACTTCTCTACTTTTGCCTATTAAGGCTATGTTTTTCACTCAATATTTGTATGTACTCAACAATTCTAGGTTATTATCTACTCTTATAAGTTCTGTTCTATTTCTGTATTTCTAGCAGTTATAGATTATTGACCCAGGATAACTTTAAACATCTGAAAGATGATCTTTCTCACAGTTTATTGAAAGCCCTAAAAATTTCAAGTTAGTTTTATGTTACCTCTAGTAGTAGCCTTTCAGTTTCGAAGAGGCTTCCAGCTTCAAAATAGAAACCTTTTATTTCTTATATACAATTTTATATCAAGACCCATTGTTTCCTTTTTCTAGGTGTCAATTGTTTTACCTCTATAGCTACCATTAAAATTGTATTTCTTGTACTCTACACTCAGTTTGGCTTTCACGTTGCCAAAGTATCTATTGTCTATATTTGTGGTTCAACAATCTTACCTGGTTTTTAACACTCCCCCTCTAATCCCATCCATCCTTCCTATGCCATCTTATTTTCCATTGTTTCCTAACCAGTCACCACCAGTCTTCTCAGAACAGCCTTGACACTATAACCCACAAATGTTTATATGTTTATATATGGGAAAGTAGTTCACTGTTCTCAATATTCATATTTAAAGTATCCTGACTCAAATCACTTCATCTCAGTTCTTCATATTCTTTAAGGTCCAACCACAGCTTCATCTCTCCGCTAATATGACTCTCAGTCCATACTGAGCGCACTGTTCTTAACTCCTAACGCATTTCTGTGAACAGAACATGGTTGAACATTAAACATTTTCTTGTTGCATCATAATTCTTGTTTTTCAATTCCAATACATATTACCCCACAACAGAGATCACATCCTACTTTTCTTTTGTATCTCTCAAAGAGTGTTTACATGGTTGTAACTTGATAAATAACCAA
The DNA here is from genome assembly GCF_023699985.2 of Odocoileus virginianus. Taxonomy (NCBI): domain Eukaryota; kingdom Metazoa; phylum Chordata; class Mammalia; order Artiodactyla; family Cervidae; genus Odocoileus; species Odocoileus virginianus. The sequence goes on from NC_069686.1 coordinate 24,453,170, forward strand.
CTGGTTGTTTCCTACCCATAAAAGAACATGGGCTTTGGAATCAGGTAGAACTGGGTTTGACCTTACTAATAATGTAGCATCTGGACAAGTATGATAAAAAATTTTGAGTCTTTGTTTTCTATTATTGAAACGGATATAATAATACTCATCTCCCAGAGTTGTTGTGAAGGTATAATGAGATAATGTGAAAACACAACACTTTGCCTGGCATCTAGCACGTGCTCAATAAACAGCTTCCTTCCTCTTACGTACTCTATTAACCTTTCTTTGAAATACTGATGGAAAACAGTTCTGTTCTAGCTCTGTATTTTTCCCAGGACAGTTAGGGAAGTTGAACTGTTAGGAACAGTTTGGGAAATTTGTCAGAGTGATGCAGGAAACTGAGGTCTTAAAGAATTTTGATGTTGAAGCAATGGAGTGCGGACGCACAGGATAAGAGATGTTGGATTATAGGATGATCAGACGGAAAAGCACTAGACTAAAACACCAAATTTGGATCCAGGTCCAGTTGTCTGTGCTAAATATCTGATCTTGAAAAAGTCACAAATATTGTTTTCTCATGAGTACAATGTATTGGGACTAGACAATTTTTCAAGTCTCTCCTCATGCTAAAAGCTATCACTTTGAGTATCAGTAGAGATAATGAGGTAGAGAAGTGAGGTGAAAAACTGATCAGTGGTTGACTGTAGCAGAACCATGGGTAAGCTGAGTTTAGTGTTAGGGAAACAAGACTCATGAAGATAGAGAGCACAGGTGACAGGAAACACTTAACTATTTGTAACCATAAGAACAGGCTAATGTGTGAACTGACTGTTACTACTGGCTAAAAGCTCATTAATATTCTCTCTTTCTCTCTGTGTGAGAGAGAAATATTGCTTATATTATGGGTACTTAGCTGACTTTAGATCTATGTTATATACCATAGATGGGTGTTGCATTGCATATTTTGTGAAGACTTTATAGGTTTCTTATTAAAGTCAATTTAAAATTTCTCTGGACTAGTTTATTACTATTCAAATGATTCCATACTGCCTTATAAATAAGGAAATTGAGTTTCTGGCTGAATTAATAACAAAAGAATGTGCCATAAAAGGGTTGTGGCACTTTCAGTCTTTACTTAGATAAATGTGCTTTTTTGTATCCTCCTTCTGCTGAAGCATATAAAAATTCTATCATTTCCCTGTTGATTGCACTGATCAAATTTAAGTTTCAAGAGACCTCAAATCTCTATTGAGTTTCTCTAAGATTCTGTTTTGCCTTTGTGTTTCTTTGTTTGTTTGTTTTAATGACTATTAAACACGTGCATTCATTTTACTGATTCTATAAGCAAAAAATCTTCCATCAAACATAGTAGGTTACATAATCCCTTCGTCATATAAACATTTCCAACTAACCTGTAACTTTTTCTTCACGTAATATCAGTAGAGATCTGTAGCTCCTACTTTATTTGTTTTTCTTACTGCAACTCTCACAACTAGAGATAAAGATTCATGATATCCCTCTATTCTGCTAGACCCAGGTGGGAACTTAGAAAATGATACTTGTTTTAAGGATTTTATAGGCTATTTTCACATAAAAGCCTAAAGAAACATAATTAGCAAATTATTTTAATTAAATGGTGTGGTTTAGGATATGAATACAAAAATCTTAGAAAAGGGACATAATTCTTTGAAGGAAAAAAAATGGCTTTGTTTATTGAAAGATAAAATCATTAGAAGCCAAATTCAAAACTCACCTATGAAGCCTCTTGCATCAATGAAGAAGTGCTATTTGGCTACCTAATTCCTTTCCTAGTATAAGAGAAAATTGATTATTGTCCCTTAATAACCACTACTAATAAAATTGTTATGTAACAATAATTATGGATACACCACAATTTCTAATAAAATTTGCTAAGCAAAAATATACTGATAGAAGAATATTAAACACAGACCTGATGAATCATCTCAATATCCTCATTTGACAGATGAGAGAAAAGAAAATCATAAATGTTGACTGATTTCCTATAATTTTCCTTTAAATATATTTCAATTTCATCCTCCAAAAAAGAATGAACAACAAATATTTAAAGGTACAAATCCAAAAGGCATGGGTATGATAAAACTAGAAGTATTAAAACAAGAAGCTAATCATAATGGAATGAAAGGAGGCTACAGGTATGTCAAATTCACTGCAAAGAATGGAATGTCAGTCTGGACAAGTAGAGATCCTGTGGAGCAAACTGACCAATATTCAAGCTTCAGCCTTTAGAATGAATATTTCTATCTTTTTAATGGATGTATCAACAGAACTTTCCTCTCTAAGTAAATACTCAGTAAGGAAATGTTCCTATCCCTGAATTGAGACCTTAACCCCTAACATTTGATCATCCAAACTTAGTGTCCTTCAAAACAACCCAAAATGCTCACAATTTATTTACTCTTGGTCCAGACTCTCAGGCTGATTCTCATCCCTATCTTTGGTGCTTACACTTTTATTAATTGTCCTGTTTATTATTAATTTTCTCCTTATTAAAGAAGCTGCTTAGGAAACCTATAAATGTATTGTCCATAATAAATTTATCAGCCTAGATGAACTGGGTTTGCAATTTCAACTTGTATGTCTTAATTAGCACTGTACTTATTTTCAAAGCCTAAGACAATGTCTAGTAAGTACTTAGCAATTTTTTATGAATGAATGAGTGCCTACAGAAGCATGTAATCCAAACTTTCGAAAAACAAAGTTCCAACAGAAGACAAGATATAATGAGCTTAAGTCCAAACAATAAACATTTGATGATTTTACTAACTGTCTTAGTCTTCTCCTAACCACTGACAATGCTGAACTAGATTGAAATGTAACAAAAACAATTATCAGTGATTTTTAGGGCCTAAATTGAAACCATTTAAAGAGATAAAAGGCTATGACATTAAACTGCAAACTGTAATTAAAATGTTTTTAAATAGAAGTTTCATGCTATAAACTTCATGATTATAAACTTATAGGAATATAAATTTAAGACATTCCTTTTATAAATTTAAAAGGAATTGAAATTTAAGGGTTTTTAAAATAAGAGATATTTACCTCGATTGTTTCTAACTGAATTTAACTAATATATTGCTATAATTAGGCTGTTTATTTAGATAGTAGCTGCTCCTAAAACTTCAGAATTTATTTAACATTAACCAGGGAAAAAATACTCCAGGGGGAGTTCTTATATAAAATAAAAGAGAAAAAAAACACTTTTAATGTGCATTATACCACATATCTGGATTTTCATGCACTAAGCTTACTTGAATTATGTTTTACTTCTATTAGAATGAATGAATGATAACTGAAGTTAAGCTATTTTTTTCTGGGATGGGTATTTCCCTTAGGTTTTTCTGTGATTGGGGAAATGAGATGTTAGCTGCATTTACACATTTGTAAGAGTGGATCAAGATTTCCTTAAGTTAATATTTTAGGAAACCAAATAATCTTGATACTGTTATTTTGATAAAGTTCATTCAAGGTAAAGGCTGATTTACCTTGCTAAGTGGAATGCTTTAGTCATAATATGCAGCTTTTATCTATAGTTAATTAAGATAATTGCTTTAAAAGAATTTTTCCAAGAGTAATTTCATAGCTCTTCATGTCCTTGGGTGTCTTAGCCTGTGGTTTTGAGTTAAAAAACAAAACCATTTTCAAATAGACATTCATCCAGCCTCTCAAATAATTTATTAATCCTAATTGTTAGTGTATGCATACTGAAAATGTTCTCCTACTGCTTTCAATTAAATCTGTAGTTCCTTGCTATTTATTTATCAATCTGAGGCATGAATCCAGAGATAATTATTATAGATATATTTGTGGCAAACTCATTCTTATTTCAGAAATGTTTATGAAATTATAGAAATAAGAATGGTGTCCCATGAATAAAACAACATAAAAATCAAGAACAAAATATGGTTTTTCCTGATTTGAAGTAATTTTTGAATGACTTCCAATAATACATAGATTTGTTCTTACTGCCATATTTTTGAAAAATTTCGTGATTATGGTAGAAGCATAGGGTACAAAATAGCTATAAGTAGCTATTAATAATAACTATCAGTACTAATTATTTAATTTCAGATTTCAAATATGGACAACGAAATGTTATAAATTCAGCATCGTCTTGGAAATCTAGCTGATTCATTAGATAACACAAACCCACTTAAAATATTCCCCAGGAAAAAAAAAATGCTAAACTTGTATATCTTTTTGTCACATTTCTTCACTTTAAATTTTAGATATTTTTACTCATAACAGTTTAATATTCTTTACAAATTCTCAATGTTAAAAGTTTGTCAATGCTTGTGAAGTACTGCTCTCTGTGTTACTTTAGGTCTTCACTGGGATCTTCACAGCAGAAATGGTCCTCAAGATCATCGCCATGGATCCATATTATTATTTCCAAGAGGGCTGGAATATCTTTGATGGAATTATTGTCAGCCTTAGTTTGATGGAGCTTGGCCTGGCAAATGTGGAGGGACTGTCTGTACTGAGATCATTCAGACTGGTATCTGTTTAGACTATGTTTACATTCTATCTTTCATTGGCAAAACATTTATTTAAAAAATGAATCAGTGTGATTGTTTTTCAAGAATGATGAAAAATGGTTGAAACACCTCATAATTATTAGCTGTGTAAGACACATTTTAAAATACACATGTGCTTCTAAAATTATGTTTTAAATGCATTAAAAATATTTTGCTTTAAAGTCTATAAAGAAATGCAAATAAAAACCTTACACCCAATTAATCTTTTTATCAACTTATATTAGTAAAGGAATACAGACGAAAATGTGTTCCCATTAGCATTTTAGAAAATGGTATAATAAATTGCTGAATTTGGCAAAAAAATTATTTAAAAATATGCAAACTTTTATAGGAAATTAAGTAAAATGTGTATTTTTAAAATTGATACAAGCTTTTTTATGGTTAGTTTTCTATGATTGTGGCTTTCATTCCATCTGCCCTCTGATGGAAAAGGATAAGAGGCTTATGGAAGCTTCCTGATGGGAGAGCCTGACTGAGGGGGAAACTGGGTCTTGTTCTGCAGCCCATGGGGTCGCAAAGAGTTGGACATGACTGAGCAACTGAACTGAACTTTTTATGCTTACCAAAATTAGTTCATTTACTTTTATATTTTAAATGTAAAATATTAATACATTAAATAATACATTAATACATTAAAATATTTAACTCATACTTTCAATACTTCTTTTTACTCTCTAAAGTATAATCAGAGGTGACACTAGTTTGCTAAATTCACAAATGTCTGTAATTAAAATATTAATTTGTTTTTATGGACATATCTGCTGATAAATCAGAAATGTTTTATCGTTTCTGAAATATTTTCTCTCTTATTTTTGCATTTAAATGATATTATGATTTGATTTACAATTCCAATATTATTAACTTTTTTATGGATTTGAATTAGTATGCTTTGAAATTTTATATTCCTTAAAGGTGGGTCTACAGTGTAACATACTGATAAAACGATGTCTAACTTTTAAAATTATGTTGTGATTACTAAGATGTACTGTGATGTACTAAGAGTGCATTTTCACTTGACTACAGCTTCGAGTGTTCAAGTTGGCAAAATCCTGGCCCACCCTGAATATGCTAATTAAGATCATCGGTAATTCAGTGGGAGCTCTGGGTAACCTCACCTTGGTGTTGGCCATCATCGTCTTTATTTTCGCCTGTGGTCGGCATGCAGCTCTTTGGGAAGAGCTATAAAGAATGTGTCTGCAAGATTTCTAGTGATTGTGAGCTCCCCCGCTGGCACATGAATGACTTCTTCCACTCCTTCCTGATTGTGTTCCGGGTGCTGTGTGGAGAGTGGATAGAGACCATGTGGGACTGCATGGAGGTCGCCGGTCAAACCATGTGCCTTATTGTTTTCATGCTGGTCATGGTCATTGGAAACCTGGTGGTATGTATGTATTACAAACACTCATAATTAAGAACAAGATCAGATAGTAGGTGGGACAGGGGCCTGATGCAACAGACATATCTGGTTTTACTAGCAACAACGTAGACTCAAATCCCAGTACTAGGACTCTGAGCAGGGACAAATTACTTAACCTCCCTCAGACTCAAATTCCCAACTATGAAACTGGAATAACAAAACTGAAATCTTGTGGCTTATGTGAGGATTACATGAGGTAGAGTCTTGGGACAAAAATATTAGTTTTCCTTCTTCAAAGAAATGTTTTTAGCATCAAAACTAATTTGTCCTAATTTTATTTTTATGGCTTGAATTATTTTTTATTCTATTATTATTTTGACAAGATAATGATCTCCAGTAATTCTACACTGAAAAAAAAGACTATTCTGTGTTGAAATTGTTCTTTACACATACATAGTTCATATTGTTTGTTTACTCAGAGGCATATGTTGCAAATCACCAAATTTTAAAGACAAATTTCAATGAAATCTTAGCTCTGTATTGTAATTATCCAAAAAAATTGGAAGGGGACTAAATATATTTTTCCCAGAATTTGTTTTATTAAAGGAAAGTTAATTATTGTAGTTTCAGTTATACACATATATAAAGATTGACCAGATTTAAAAGGCTAACTTTTAGTTCTGACTTAAAAGCACTAATATAGAAACACAATTTGTATGTTTATGTGTTTTAATGCTTACATTTTTCAATTATGCACTGTCAGAGTATTTTTTTATGTCATCATTCTGAACCTTTCCTTTGAGAAGTACATATCAAATGAGATTTCTTAAAAAATGGTTTGTGGGATATATGTGGACATGCAACTTTTTTCAGAATTGTAAATAAGGAAGTTCTAGATTCTGACAAATCTTATACAAAAATAGGAAATAAACTGGGGTTCTGGCTAAGTTTGTGTCTTCCTACCATGTAACATTTTTTGAAATTCAGTAACTACATTTCAAGCTAAAAATATTCCTATAAATTTTCTTTTGCATCAGTTACAATGAATTATTCCTGCATTAATCATATTTTGCCAATTAATTGGATAATATTTTCCTTCATGTATCCCAATGATATACTGAGATTTCACCACATTTTCTGAAAAAAAAAAAAAAAGAGGAAAAAGAAAAGTAATTTACATTATATGGGTCTAGCCTAAACCCTGGAATAATTTTAGACTTTTCTCCATCTGTTGAACTATTTGGACACATATACTTCAAAGTATATTGATGGGAAATGTGTTAAACCTTATATAATCTGCCTTTAGGTTGCTCTAAAAGTTTTTGGCCATTGGAATTTACATTTCAAGTATATTATTTTAATACAATCCATCAGGCTATTTAATAAATACATTCATTATTTACACACACAACGCTAGACATTCCCTAGACAAACTGGTAAAATGACTAAAATGAAAGTATTCCATTTTTCCTCTTTGGCCAAAACCACAAAAATGGGATTTTGTGTTTTCACTAGCAACCGTAAGTAGACACAATTTAAATCTCAGAAGCTCCAGTTTCCTGGTTGTCCTCTGTTTGAAAGGAAATCGTTTGTTTTACCATTTTGCCCTTTGAGCAGGTAGAAGGTACCAGATTCTTTAAATAGCATGTGACTAAGACAAGGTGTCTGAAATATAGCAAACAGTCAAGAAGCATTTGTTGAATTAATTTTAGCAAAGAGCTGTGATTCCTCTGCTTAAACTATTATGTTTATACATATTTCAATATTAATACAGCAAAATTTTCTTTTTTTCTTTTAGGTTCTGAACCTCTTTCTGGCCTTATTGTTGAGTTCATTTAGCTCAGACAATCTTGCTGCTACTGATGATGATAATGAAATGAACAATCTCCAGATTGCAGTAGGAAGGATGCAAAAGGGAATTGATTATGTGAAAAATAAGATACGGGAGTGTTTCCAAAAAACGTTTTTCAGAAAGCCAAAAGTTATAGAAATCCATGAAGGCAACAAAATAGACAGCTGTGTGTCTAATAATACTGGAATTGAAATAAGCAAAGAGCTTAATTATCTTAAAGATGGGAATGGAACCACCAGTGGTGTAGGTACTGGAAGCAGTGCTGAAAAATATGTAATTGATGAAAACGATTATATGTCATTCATAAACAATCCCAGCCTCACTGTAACGGTGCCAATTGCTGTTGGAGAGTCTGACTTTGAAAATTTAAATACTGAGGAGTTCAGCAGTGAGTCAGAACTAGAAGAAAGCAAAGAGGTAAGAATGATTTTAAAGTTTTTCTTGCATTCCTTATAAAAACCATCTACCACAGTTACTAAGAATTTTTATTGTGCTTATAGGCATTATTAAAAAGTATATTAAAAGCCATATATATAGTAATGTTGGAAAACTATCAGATATTTTTCTTTGGGAATTCCTTCCATTGAAATTCCAACTTTTCATAGGAAATCATCATTCTGAATAGTCAGTATATTCATCTTCTTGATATTTTAAAGTCTGATTAAAAAATATGGCCTTCCAAAAAGGAGATTTTATTTAATACATTCTTCTATACACTACATTATGCTCTTTAGAAAAATAAAACAAACAAACCATATTTTACTGATCATTGTGAGTGTCATCTCTTTACTTTCTATAATACATTAAGTTTTGCTATGATATTTTAATGTGAATGCTTTGTGCAATTTTGTTCACCTCTGAACCTTTTATTGACTACTGATAAGAGTGTTATTCATTTATGAAAATTGTATACATATTAGGAAAATAAGAGTAGTAATGATTACATTTTGGCCCAGTCAAGGAAGAACATATTTATAAGGTCTTCCAGATTAACCTAGAAAATACTAAGAACTATTTGGAAAAACTCCACTTAAGGATTATAGCTGAACTGTAGACTGAAAAGCTATTCTTACTGTCATATTACTACTTATTTAAAAGAAAAGGAAAAAGGAAAGGCAATGTTGTTCTTGCAGGATTAGAATTCACAGGAGTCTATGATAGTAGTTCAAGGCTATTAATTCTCCAATTCTGTGTTGTGGAGAGCAGGATTAAATTTTTTACTACTACTTATTTATAGAGTTCTGATATGCTAGTAGGAAGTTAAGTCTAGCACAGAGTTATAAAGACAGGTTTTAACTTGAAAGTACAAATGGTGACACCATAGGAATCAGACAAATGACATCTGATTCTGTGAGCATATTTGCATAGTTTGGAACCTTCTTTTTTTAATAACAGTGGCAACAGAATTTGTATAAGTAGCTGACAGTGTCACAATGCACATGCCTTTTTTTCAGGCATTTCAGAGCTTCTGAGATATAGTATAACAGTAAATTTGGAAATATTTCAAAAAAGGTAAAAATACATACAAAATGAGGTATAATATCCTTTCTCTGAAATTCCATTCAATGTCTGCTTAATGAGTTCAATTCTAATTTATGTGCTGCTCTTTCTGGTAAGATAAGAATTCAATTCTAATTTCATTTCCCATCACTGGACAAAGATTTACTTAAGAAAATCATCAATTAGTTAACAAACATTTATTGAGTACTTCTGTGAACTCCGCACTCCGCTGGGCAGTAAGGGTAAAGGAAGAGATAAAGGAGAGATTCATAATATAACCCTCTTCAGGGAATTTTCAAAATCTCCAAGGAAGCTAATGCTAACTCACAAAATCATTAAAGGCCTATTAAAAAGTTTAATCCTAAAGGACTGTCTATAAGACTATAAAGACGATAGGTATTGAGAACAGCAAGAACATAGCAAATTGCTAAATGAAGAGATAAAATTGAAGTAGGCCTCGAAATGTGGGTCAAATACATAAACAGAAAGCCAAGGCAGAAAACTACTAAACAAAAGCCAGAGTTAGAGTGAGCCTGGTAGTTAGGTGCAGCAGTGAAATAATCAGTATGAAAAATGTATTGGTTGAGAAAGTGGAAAAATACGTTTGAGTGAGTAAGGTAGTTTCAGATACTACAGTCTTGAAAATCAGCCAAAGAGTTTGGAATTGGCTACATGATCAATAAGCTATCTGTTCTGAAGCAGGTGAAAAGCAATAGAAAACTGATGTTTTAGGAAAATTTATTCCATAGTAATGAGTAAAGCAGTTTAGAATGAGGAATAAGGGTTATCTTGGGGAATAATGAGGTAACAATCATTTGATAATAATGAGGTGATAGAAATATGGACTATGGTAATAAGTATGGCAGATGAGACTAACTGGCAATTTGACAAACCTAGTAAAGAGTCTGAGAAATTGGAAAAATGGTAATGCAACTGTCTGAAATGATCTTTTAGGTTACCAGGTTTATGGGAAAAGAAGGAATTCACTGGGATATACTGAATTAGAAGTGGGATACAGTGGGAACCACAGCCTGGATGAGCAGTCAGGGTTTAAAAATAGATATAATAACAGATTTCATCACTATCTGATTCCTTAAAAACAAAGGAGTTCACCACAGAAGTAACTGCAAAGAGAAGACAAGGGAAGACTAGGGACAAGACTAGCTTGGGGTCAAGAAGAGATAGAAAAGCCAAAGAGGCTGAAAAATTTTGCTACATTAATATTGTAGGTTTCATCTCACTGCACTCTTGGAAATGATATGTTAATTTCTTTCTACCAAAAAGTTGGGTTTCCAGAATACTTCAAAAACTATGATGTCCACAGATATTTTAAATGACTGCTTTAGAAGACTTCCACCTTATTAGCATATCTTTTTAATAGCTAAAAAATCATAAATTTGGAACAAGGAAATATATCTTTATTTTCAAGCCATTGAAAACATTTTATTATTGGAATAAAATTTCTTTTTTGGGTGAATTTTTAAAATAATCATCTGTCCTCTTCCTAGCTAGTTTTGGGTAGGCAGAATCCAGTTACCAAATTAAATTGTTTAAAATATACAGATATAATAGAGGGAAAATACCTGCAAATTAATATAAAATCAAATACTTCTATAAAGTTAGGATAAAACTTCAAGTTATTTTGCACAGTAAAATTAAATTCAAGCATAAGTTTTATGTGGATGAATTTTTTAAATAGTATCAGAAAAACCTTTAAAAATAATAGGGCAATCCTCACGTATGCTCACACAAAGTTTAAAAATACAGTTGGCCACTGAACAACACGAGAGTTAGGGGTGTCAACCCTACACCCAGTTGAAAATCTCAGTACAATTTACAGTTAACCTTCCATATACAAGGGCTTCCCTGATAGCTCAGTTGGTAAAGAATCCAGCTGCAATGCAGGAGACCCCAGTTCGATTCCTGAGTTGAGAAGATCCACTGGAGAAGGGATAGGCTACCCACTCCAGTATTCTTGGGCTTCCCCTGTGGCTCAGCTGGTAATGAATCCGCCTGCAATGCAGGAGACCTGGGTTCGATCCCTGGGTTGGGAAGATTCCCTGGAGAAGGGAAAGGCTACCCACTCCAGTACTCTGGCCTGGACAATTCCAAGGGCTGTAGGTGTCGCAAGAGTAGGACACAAAGCGACTTTCACTCCATATACATGGTTTTGTAACTGCAGTTCCACATCAGCAAATTCAGCCACCTGAAGACCCTACAGTACTGTAGCACTTATTACTGAAAAAAATCTGTGTGTAAGTGCACCTGAGTAGGTCAAACCTGCATTGTTCAAGGGTCAACTGTACACTGTTTTTAAAAACAAAAGCAAAAATCAGCATTATAGAACAGGTTTAGATAAATTCCAGCAAATTTCAGTTTTGATCTGAAATCTCTGAAAACTACTGTCATTGAACACAGGTCACAAGTCAGATTTATATTTATGTTGGCTGGGTTGTTCTTTTTTAATAGCTATAGCACATACACACTCATACGTACATACACAAATTAAAAATAATGTGTCCATAAAATAGCATTTTGGTTTACACTTATTAGTTTTTTGAACACAAGTAGAAAAAGCACATTGGGCTGTGCTTTGGGGGACACAAAATATCTTTTTGCCGACAAAGTGAAAAATCATACAAGTTAAACCTAACAGAATGATGTATTTCAAAAGAAAGGAAAAGAGAAAAGAAAACAAATTTTTGCAACATTATTTGTGCTTTAAGAAGAGGCAGTAAATTAATCATTAATTTAGATAGTACTTAAAAACTCTATTACTTCCACTCATTTTCATAATAAAGTATATGCAGCTATACCACAATTGAGGGGAAATGATCTCTAGAAATTTTTAAAATAAAAATATGAATTGCTATTATATTACATAATATAAATTTTATATATGTGTATCTATCTATGGACCACTAGCATAAACAGACTGGTATAGAAATAAAGCTTTGCATGAAAAAAATTTAAGGAAATTGAAGGCATGGATTTCAAAATAGTGATCTTTTTATTTTGGCAAGCTTGTAATTATACCTGTCTTGTGACAAGATTTAATATAGAATTTTGCTTTTATATTTTTACAGTTCACATAAACATAATTTCTTGACATTTTTTATGTAACTATGGATTTTTACAATTTAGTTCTTAAAAGGTTTCATTGTCTTCCTAGGTGAAGGATATAGAATAAATGCTCTTAAGAATCATATTTGAAGTTGAATTCCATAGCACAATCTAGGAATATCATCCTGTGACCTTCACTGCTTACCATTCTTACTTCTCACAGGGGTAAAATCAAGCTGGAGCCATCAAGAATGAAACTCTGGTGTTTTAAAACCAGCCAGAGGCTCGTGTCACCACTTTTACCCAGGTTACCCAAGCAAGTTGTACATGTACAATCACTTTCTAAATAAATTTTGACTGGCCTGCATGCTACTCAGCTGTGTTCCTTCCCCTGCCATGGCAAGGAAGTGCTAGACGTGCCCAGCTGCTGTCTGCTGAATCGTGTGACACATCACAGCATGGTCAGGCAAGATGGGCAGTCCCAACACCACATCTGATTCTGCTAATGACTCTCCAGTTTAGTCTTTTTAGGCTTTTAAAAGCAATAATTGCATGCTCTATAGGATTTATATCTATTTTTAAATGATAGAAATGTTTAAAGTTCAATTTGAGAGCATGCACTTTTTTTCTGCTTTTGTTTCATTAAAATAAGATCACAACTTTTTGCTGTTGTTGATTCAGCCCTTATAAGTAAATTGTATTACCAAAATGAGGCTCGCAGGTTTTTTTTTTAAATAGTATTGCCATTTTCAGACCATTATATTCAGATCTGTGAATATAATTTTCAACCCATCCAATTCGTGTGCTCCAGATGGAAATGTTTGCTTTCATGTTTTGGGGGAAGCCTCTGTTAAAAAAAAAATGAATAAGGTGATCATGAATTTTTGGATATGAAGGGCCATAGTCTGTATACATTTGGGCACCACATATCTTGGATTTTTGTGTAGTTTGGAAAAGTTAAGTCATGTGTCTGCAGAACCCTAAGCAATCATTATAAAGTAATTAAAAGATGAAAAGCAACATGATACAGGCTAGGAAAAATGCACTGCATCATGATCATTAAGTAATTGGTTCAGTGTACCCGTTAGGTTTATTTCCCTGATCTACATTAATTTCTCCCTATATGTTCAACCCAAAACTGAGCAGGCAAAAAGGAGACTACTTTTGATTATTATTAATTATTAACTATAGTTTTAAGAAGAGTAAAGGATATTTCCAAAAATTACTGTAGGTTTGTGGATGAAATAAATCTTTAGGTAATTCTCTTGACTCAACTTTTCCTATTACTGGAATATCAGCCATAGTGAGTGTTCTTGAAAGGAAATTGAAAAGCAAAAGTGAAAATTTCATGAGGATTAGCAGTTTTCAAGGCTTTTGGTGGGAAAAAAAAATCTAACTAGATCTTGTGGTTTGTCTCCATACTCTCTTCTTCTTTAGGAATAACTGAGAATTAATTGTAAAATGCAACAAATTCAGACATTAAATTATTAATAAAAAATAGAAAAAAATATGGTCCCTGGTGATTTATGTAATTTTACTTAGCAACAACTTTTTAGTTTTAGGAGTAAAACAATATATTATTAGTCATTGAAGAAAATCTGATTATTTTTCTTCACAAGCAGGGCAGAATTAAATGGTATTGGAAAATTACCTTTTACACAATGCTTGTAAAGATTCCCTCTTTTTCAAAGCCATTATGGAAACTTTGAAAGTGATGCTTGACCGAAGGTCCCAAGCACGTACGTACCCATCTGGAAAAGGCCCTGTGCTCCGTTTTCAGAATCTGGAGCACGATGGGAGAAAACCTCTAGCTTCCCATTTCTGTTGGGTTCTCAGTGCCTTCCAAATGTTCTTTGTGAAACTGAATGTGAGACATTTCAAACCTATCTCGACCTTTGGGGAACGATTTTGGTGCTTCAGTTTATTTCTGCTAAAATAAAAAGTAGGGCAAGTTTAGATGGAAATTTTTGTATATCTTCCTAAGATAAACCATCTTTTCCTTTGCCTGCTGGATGCCCCTCTGCCTTACCCCTCAACCACCATATAATTAATTTCAGTTTCCTATATTGTGTTCTTAGCAAGGCTCTTTCAAAATAAAAGGAGCATCAGGGTTGTTGCACAAAATATGCTGAGGTCAAACCAAAGAGAGTTGGTTTACATTTTGCACTATTCAGTGAGTAGTCCAGAAAAAAGAGTTGTTGGTTTTAGTCATGTTCTTCATGCCTTGGAATAGCAGCCTCATGGCCTCACTGTGTGGCTACCTGTTCTTCAAGTGAGATATCCCAAGTCAAGATATGGATATGCATATCCAAAAGATCAGACTAAGGCCCTGAGAGATTGTATAACCAAAAGATTGCTTCTACTTGCAAGACGAAACCCAGAAGTTTTGAAAGAAATGGCTAGATTTTAAAGGCAATCTGTAATGGCTGAATCTTTTATTTTTGCCTTTTGAATCATACAGCAATTTGTGAGAGTCAAACATTTGATAGCTGATTGAAAATAAATGAAATGTGAGCGCATTTCGGTGGAAGTAGGCCAGTTGCTAACATTCTCTTCTATTTCTTAAATTTCACTATTTAATTGGATAAAAATTCAGAGCCATATTTGCCATAAGGGGGAATTTCTAAATAAGTTCATGTTATCAGAGGGGAAATGGCCATTCTGTCATTTCCTATGAGTTATATTTGCAGCTAACCCTGAGAACTTGACATTCAGGTACCATGTCTTTGAGAACATGGTTCTTGGATCAGTGTGCAGCTTCCACAGCATTGCGCCAGGCTTCTGCTACAGCCAGGCATGTTTTCTGTGGCTGAATTAGGCCTGGAGAATGTTGCATCTTCAAACCTGCTTCCCAGTGTGCATTTGTAGAGCATAAGCCATCATCCCTCTGTAGACTCAGCAGTTTCTACAAGGGATGGAAGAATCTACCTTAAGTGTCATAAAATGTTGGACGGGTAGGGAGAAAATAGTACAAGAAAACAAGTGATGAGCTTGTACTATGTAGCTTTATATGGAAGCTTTCTACTGTAATGCCTATATACCTCATTACATTTTTCTGACTACTTTAGAACAAGTATTAATTTTAGTTATTTAGTATAGTCACCAAGTTCCTTAATGTGGAAAACTTCATTTCAGGTTTCTTTGGTTTTTTGTTTTTTTTTTTAATCATTGTAGTATCACAGCTATGGCAATTTAAAGAAAGTAAGTTATACTTTGTATTTATCATTAGTCACCTGCTTTTAAACTAGTTACATGCTTTTAAATAAATTTGGAAGTCATTTTGGTATGGCTATGATAAAATGTATCACAAATTACTCTCTATCAGAGTATGAATGCCAAAGTGTTGAATTTAATTAGAAGTGTTTAGATTGTGAAGATAGTATCATATCCATGTACAGAATTTTAAATGCTTAAGTAGTTTTCTAGGATATAAATTTTAAAATTTAAAAATACAGGAGTAAAATTCTGTATGTTTCCAGTGACTAACACTTATCAGGCAGTGTATCTTAATTGGTTAGTTGCTGCAACTTAATAAGAACACAGTCTAAGTTTTAATTTATAAATGTAGATAAATTCACAACTTTAAAATGTCTATATAATTGATACAGTATTTTTATAACTTCATAGGATAAAGTGAATGTAGTTTCTAATGATAAAAATGGGGCCTAGGGAGACTACACCATGAATAAGCCTGACTCTCCAACTATCAAGATTAGCTTTATGTCAATTTCCACAGAAAAGGAGCCTTCCACAAAGGACTTTTTAGGGACAAGAACACTAGCCTGCCAACTATTTTTTAAGCTTTGGTGCATCAAGTCTCTGAACATTCCTTAAGGAGTTTTCCAGAGCATAAGATTGATGAGTTAATACTACTCAGACAAACTCCTGGATAACAGTGAAGCAATTCTTCATGTAAAATGGATTTTGCTCATTTGAGAACAGAATTTGTTGTTATTGTTTAGTCCTTGTCTGTTTCCAAAAGACATCCTATGCTTCATAATGCCAGGCAGACAGAAGTAAACTAGCTCACACACTGACCCTCTCTGCTTTACCATGTACATAACCTCCACACACATTTATAAAATTGAAATTATTTATATTCAAACATATATTAACCACATTCACAAAAGTTCACAATCTAAAGACAATACCAACAACAAAGATACAGCCAGAGGTCAATATTTGGTAAACAGCAGAACTGTCATTCAGATTAATGGCTACCATTACTTGTGCTGTGAAGGATTTGCTTTAAATAAGTAAATTGTATTTAAATATAAGACTCTTGTATAATATATGACAGAGAATTATAATGCAAAAAATTGAACATTTCACAACTGTATTAACAGTGGTAAAATAAGAAGTGAAGGGTGAGTATATTTTCTAAAGTTTTCAAATGGAAAAGTATATGTGTATTTTTGTGTATATACATGTATGCTTATTACTTTCTTCCTTCAGATTTCTTTATTGAATGTCTGCCAATATTTTAGAGAAACATTTTGGAAACATGCTTTTATCACTAAAATATCATTAATTAAATAATTTTTATTCATTAAGAAAATGCATTTTCTAATAAAATTAAATCTTCTGTAAAGGCCACAACTGAGTTGTGTATCAAAATGAAGAGATCAAATTATCTAAACACTATAATTCTCTCTATAAGAGTAATAACAAAATGCATTCACTCATTCATTTATTCATCTTTCATAAATTCAGCCTATTTAGTATCTATTCTATGCTTGGATCTTTTGGTGTATATATATGTGTGTATGTGTGTATATTCTAATATATATGTGTATATATGTACATAATTATACAATTTATGTATATATATAAAATACACATATATATTTATGAGAATATTTGGTCAAAGTAAACAAGTATTATGGACAAAATGTTATATAAAATTTAACATGGAGAAATCATAATAAAGAAAAGCTTCATGGAGAGGGGATCATGACTGGGCTCAGAATAAATTCTTCAGCTTGGATTGGCCAAGAGGAAGAAGAAACTTTAAGCTTTTGATAACTAACCTCAAAATAATTTGGTTTCTTATTGGTTTTATTTATACAGTGGATATTATTGCTGCCACTCATGAAACATTATAGTGTCCAACCTATAAATCAGTAAAACTGAAAGAGAAGAGTTATTTAGTATTTTCTTGGATTTACCAGAAGCTACTCCAATTCTATTCAGCAGTAGCTTTCCTGGGATTTTCTTACGAAAATAAAGACATTCTGGCTGTAAGAAGCAGAAAAATTCTAAGGGAAGAAAATATGTCTTGACCTTTCACCTCTACAAAAAGTAGAGGGTTTTAATGGTAAAACTTTTTTACTATAATGATCCTAAGAACCATCAGCCATAATTGATGGCTTATTCTCTCCTTAGCATACTTTGGACATGGAGATATTTTATTATAGAATTATATCTTGACTTAGGGTAACTTTCATAATATATTTAACTGGACATAGTTAACCTCATCCTCCGAGTAATACCACCAAAAGTATCACCTGGATATTCCTCTTCAGTGTTTACATTATAAAGTATTAAACTAACATTTGCATGGTGATTTCAAAAAGCTAAGACTCTTGAGTCAGATATACTCCAATATAACCTGTGTTTAGATAGTCATTCAGGTAGTTTTAAGCAGCATGTTTAACTCTTTCAGAGGGCTAGGGCAGAGTGACCCTACCTCTCAGTTACTAAAGTTAATGGGGCCTTTGAAACCATTAACATGTCCATGTTCTTTCACTCCAAAAGCTTTACATTGCCTGGTTGTGCTATATGTCACATCTTTGCATCACTTTTCATAAAGAATTCCACATCCATATTGTCTTCCCAAGTGGTATTAGAATTCTTATAAGGTAATTTATTCTTGCAACACTAAAGTGGCTCTTTCTAGCCATGTTGCATGTCACAATGATTTATTTAAAGGAAAAATTCACAGCCTGATCACATGTTGAATTCAGAATATGGTCCTAGTGAAAGTCTATACAGATTCTGAGCAGTGTCATTCATGAAGAAATTTCCATTTCATTTAGAATTCTTTGGCAAGTACTGAATTCATTTAAGCAGTTCAAAAAAAGAGAGAGATCCATCATTTTTCAGCTTGTAAAGTAAGAGGAAAATTATGTAAGCCAGAGAAAAATATAGCACAAGGTTGAAATATAATGACTGTGACTAATGTTAATCTGCCGCTCTTCCTTTCTAAAATTATAGAAACATGGACTGTAGTTAATAGACAACTGGTAATGTTCTTTGCCCTCTGAAAATTTCCATTGGAAGAGTGGAAATAACAATTTGAAGCACTTTAATTAATATAATCAGTTGTGAATGTCAATATACCAAACTTATCAAACTATTCTCAATTTGGCCTGAGTGTTAATGTATTAAATTATTTTCACATGGCATCCATAGACAAACAGAGATCATGAACAAGTTAATCAATATAATCGCTCCTTTCCAAATCACCCAAACTGAATGCTCTCTAACCATTTTCCGTCTGAATCAAGTTAGTAGTTACACTGTTTTGAATAATAGGATTTTATGTTAAATTATGAGTACAAAATTATCAGTACTGTTAAGAGAGCCAATACTATCACTATCACCATTTTTTTCACACCATGTCAGAGCATTTTCAAACTGATGGAATAAAAGGGAAGAAAAATCACATCTTTGCAATGGGGTTTTGTTTCCAGAAATTAAATGCAACCAGCTCATCTGAAGGAAGTACAGTTGATGTTGCTCCACCTCGAGAAGGTGAACAAGCTGAAATTGAACCCGAGGAGGACCTTAAACCAGAAGCTTGTTTTACTGAAGGTAAACAAGCTCTAATATGGTTAAATGCCATCTCCCCTCTTTCCTTACAGAGACTAAATATACCTCACTTGAACAAAATATTTCAAAGAAATAGTGAAGGCGTATTTATCTTTGTTTTGCTCTTTTCTTCCAAAAAGTTCATTTATCTGTATTTCCTGATTATACTATAGCAGTTACTGTACCTGGACAATAAGGTAATTTGACATGTCCTTTTTTTCATTCCCCAGAATGTGGAGAAGTGAACCCTAGGAGATAAATGGTATTCTGGAACATCTTCTCATTATTGATAAAGCAATCCCTTCAGACTTCACTGGCAATGTTGTGATTTGATTTATAGATGCTACAATAACTATACCTCATCTCTTACAGTTTCAAATGTGGTTAATTTGTGCTGTGACCAGAGCTGTTGGGGGATATAGATGCATTGCAGAGCCTTGGCAGGGAGACCAAGTTATTTTCACAGCCACCAGTGTCCAGCACACAAATCAATAAAGATTTGCTGATTCAATGTGATTGGACTGAATCCCATAAGTAGTAACTCAAGACAGTTAGAGCCTAAGAGTGGATGGAAGTTAGAAATAACATGCAGGCTAAGAGGGGGAGGACAAAGGAAGAGAGATACTGACTGACAGGATGAGTCATAGGTGTGACTAAGAAAAGCTCTGAGGTTGAAAATAAATAGCTTGGAAAAACTGACAGAGGATGATACCCAGGAAGACAGAGGGATTTTCCGTGTGAAAAGAAGTGAGTAAAAATCCAGGATCACATCAAAAAATGAATAAACAATTTGAACATGTAGTTTTTCCCCAAACCTCAGCGGTGTCCTTATCTATGATTGGCCTTGAGGCAAAGAGAGATGCTATGCAGTGTTCAAGAATGGAACTGTTTATACTCAAGTAACTCTTGGTAAAGTAATTCCTTGAATTCTAGGTAGCTGGCTGATATGCAAGTCTGAGAATGATTCACCACACAGGAGGGATGCTGAAAATAACTATGGAATTAAGTAGCCAGTTACTATATAAAATGATGATATGAGACTAGGATGGGGGGGGAGCAGCAAAGTTAATTTCTTCCTACAGAAGACAGTAATATATTTTTCTAATTTATTACAATGTATGCTATCTTTTAGGATGTATTAAAAAGTTTCCATTCTGTCAAGTAAGTATAGAAGAAGGCAAAGGAAAAATCTGGTGGAACCTTCGGAAAACCTGCTACAGCATCGTTGAACACAACTGGTTTGAGACTTTCATTGTCTTCATGATCCTTCTCAGTAGTGGTGCTTTGGTGAGTATGATACATATTGGCAAGAGTCAGGTTCCAGTGAAACAGCTTTACTCGAAAAATACCAGAAGCATACCCTTAGTTTAAGGAGCAAAACAAGAGGTATATCTACACCTTGCAGAGCTTGGCACCCAGGGTTTAACTATACAAAATTCAGTAAGGAATAAATCAGAACCATGAACAGCCAGATGGAATTTCTCATCTGGTGTTTTTCTAACAGACGTTTTCCTCACTGAGGCAACCATTTACAGGGATGTTCTGTAACTACATTACCTACCATTTCAAATCCCATCCAGTTCTCCCTAACAGTCATAGTAACATTATGGACCAATGGTGGATTTTTTTATGTCTAATTATTCTCTCAAAATGAACCAGATTATTCAGAGCATCAGCGAAAGTAAGGTTAGAATAGGCCAAGTCTATCCCTCATTAACAGAACTTCTAGTTATTTTCTGAGTTTACATTGCTTCTCTAAAAGCATGTCTTTGTAGTAGTAATTGAGATAGAGATTATGGGGTGAGAGGCAGGGAAGAAAGCATATACTAAATCAGTAAAGATATTGACATTTCCTTGCCAATATTTTCCATAAGCTTCAGTATTCAGATTTTGTTTGGTTCCATGTCAATCTAATATTAGCCAATATTTATCAAATTAGTGCTTTGTGCCAAGTATACTACTTGTAATTTTATCAAGTATTTGGTGCAGACAAGCCATTCAAGTAAAATAAAAGCATTCTTGATTCACAGGCTTTTGAAGACATATACATTGAACAGCGAAAGACTATTAAAACCATGCTAGAATATGCCGACAAGGTCTTCACTTACATATTCATCCTGGAAATGCTTCTCAAATGGGTAGCTTATGGATTTCAGACATATTTCACTAATGCCTGGTGCTGGCTAGATTTCTTGATCGTCGATGTAAGTATCCCAAGTGATTTTTAAAAAATTATTTTTAAAAAGGCAAGTTTGACATTTATTTCTATAATTAAAACCTTGACTTTAATTAGAACCTAGTTGCACTGATTCTGCCACAATTATGCAACTACCATTCAAAAACTACAATAAATACAAAAATGAGGAAAGTCTTATGGGAAAGCAGTAGAAGAGGTCCTAACAATGTGGACAGTGGTAAGAGAAAACACAGACAGAGTTGTTCTAAACCACAAGCAGACAGCTCTTCTTTTTGTGAAAGTTAAGGGTCTCAAGGTAAGGAATATCTAACAATCTGTGAATTGATAGGTATAGCTCATTAAAAGCTCAATTGAAAAAAGTTTCTCTAGGTGGTAAAATCAAGACAGCTTTGGGGCCAGGAAACTGTCAGGATTGCATTTTAATCCCTTACTAGAATGCATGTTGCTGAATAATGGTTTAATAAATAGGTTAAATAGGTTTAATAAATAGGTTAAATAGGTTTAATAAATAGGTTAAAATAACCTATTTACAATATTCATTCAGCCACAAGCCCACAGAGACAATAAAATGTATTTCCATTCTTACATAGGTACTTAGATATCCCAGTAGCTAATGGAATATTTACCAGGCAAAGAGTTAGGTGTAGAAGTCCTGTTCTGAATCGGATTACCATGAAGTGAGTAGTCATGGGAACTGTATCAATAATGAGACCTGTCTGATTGCAGCCTACTTTCTTACTGTAGCAATGGAGACGCATTGGGGCAAAATTAGTCAGCTGGTCTTTTGTAGTCTGTGATATTCCACTGCACAAGGCTTCTCAGTCTCCCTCCTGACCCCCAAAAAGGTGCTTTAAGCACTATCTCTAGCTGTTTCCCAATGATCATAAAGCACCTTATTTTTAGCTCTAACACTTGTCACTGTGAATCAATGATTGCTGCATCTGTTTATTCATTCTTTTTATCATCTTTGGCAAGTGTGGGTCTATCTAAATGCTACTCCCCTTGCTCCCCACATATACACTCACAGTTCTATAACCAAAATGTGTGTTCAACCCTTTGAGTTGAGAAGAAATCTGCAGTCAAGTCACTATTAATAAATCAGAAATGACTTCCAATTTTTCATGTCTGGTCTTTAATGAATAAGAGAGAAGAATCTCAGTGTTGTCCTGGAAAGTTTCCAAACAGGGAAGTTTAATATTTTTGTATTTTGCAGCTGGAATGGACCTTAAAGAGTATCTAGACTTTATTTACATAGTTTTCTAAACAGTGTATTGTAAATCAAAGCCTCAGTTTACAGAATTCTCCTAAAATAGCACAACTACTTAGAAACAAAGTTGAGATTAGTGCCTTAATTTCCTAATTCTCAATTCAGCGCTTTGCCCTGTAGATTTCTCATCTAACTAGTACAAATGTTATATTTATATCTTCTTCATACTGGCTTTGGAACTCAGCATTTATAATCTCCAGCTTTCCCCTGAAATGATGGAACACAAAATATACAAGAATCTTCTCCAGTTCCAAAAAAAAAAAAAGTATGAAGATCACTTACAAATGTGACAGAACTTCTCCAGAAAATACTCAAATTTCCTGAAATATTTCCATTTACTGAAAAATTTATATTCACTGAAATACTCATTACACTGTACTTTATTTCCATGTATTTCCCTCATATGGAAAGAGTAAATATAATGCAAAAATCTATCAAAGTCTTGTATCATATTTGAATCCTTAGAAACCTAATATAGACACTTAATTATCTAGTGAATAATGTCAAAGAATGGTGCCCCCCAAGTTACTTCCCTTTTAGTACATTTAAATTATTAATAGTAGAATGGAACTGGGTACCTCTGGGTAAGTTATGTTAGAGTAAATGAATCTATTTTCTTCTTTTTCTTGAAGAAGGGACTAAAATGCATGAATTAATGTAACCTCAACTAATAACTTAATCTCAGACCACTGGATCCAGTAAGCTAAAGTAAATGTAGAGTTAAAATAGTTTTTGAAAGTACAAGTAAAACATGCTTAGAACAGTTCACAGTCCATCAGGTATAATGCTCTAACAGTCACAGAAGGCTCAACAGGAAACAAAGCAAAACTCCCAAAACTGAAGTATATGTGAAGTAACTTCAAACTAGAAGAAACAGGCTTTTAAACTTTGAGAAATTTATCTATGTACAAATGTAATCTCTTCAATTCCCTACCTCCAAGTAAAGGTAGTATGCATTCATTAACATTCCATTAACATTCATTCATTTATCTAATAAAAATTCTGAATACTGGTCCACAAGCTATCTTAAATAAAGGAGATACGAATAAGACAAATCAAGCTCTATTAGATCTACAGGATTTAACATTCTAGAAGAAAGTGAAATAGACAGTAAAGATGTAAACAAATAAAATCCAAAAATAAGATAAAAGTAGATGATGATCACTGCTATAAAAGAAAACAGGGTAATGAGATAGAGAAGGACTACAGAATGGGAGCTGGAGGGGAATATTAGCCAGTGTGTCTATGGAAGGTGTCTTTTGGGAAGATAAATA
This sequence comes from Odocoileus virginianus, assembly GCF_023699985.2. Classification (NCBI taxonomy): domain Eukaryota; kingdom Metazoa; phylum Chordata; class Mammalia; order Artiodactyla; family Cervidae; genus Odocoileus; species Odocoileus virginianus. The sequence goes on from NC_069686.1 coordinate 24,477,052, forward strand.
AGAAAGAGTGTCTTAGTCCATTTGGTCTGCTGTAACAGAGTATCATGGCTTCCCTGGTAGTGCAGTAGTAAGAATCTGCCTGAAATCCAGGAGACATAGTTTTGATCCCTGGGTTGGGAACATCCCCTGAAGTAGGAAATGGCAACCCACTCCAGGATTCTTGCTTGGAAAATTCCATGGACAAAGAAGCCTGATGAGTTACAGTTCATGGGGTCACACCAGCAAATGCGGTGTCTGGTGATAGCTCACTTTGTGATTCATAGGCAGCAGTCTTCTCACTGTGTCTTCACATGGAGGAAGGAGCAAACACGCTCTCTGGGGTGTCTTTTATAAGTAGAGGGGCTCATCCCACCCATGAGGGCTCTGCCTTCATGATCTAATCACCTCCAAAGACTCTCCAAATACCTTCACATTAGGTTTCAACATATGCATTTGGGGGGGACATGGACATTGTGTATAACAATGGGCCAGTCATTTGAATACCTGAGGGAACAGAAAAAAGCAATCTCAAGATCCTGAAGTATGAGCCAAGGACACTCAAGAGACAGAAAAACTGTTGTGCTTGTGTGTGATGAAACACAGGCAATAGTAATAGATGCTGAATTCAGAAAGGTATCCAAGGGTCATGGTAAGAAGTTCATGTTCTACTGTTATTTAATGTGTGCTTGGTCACTTAGTCATGTCTGACTCTTTGCAGCCCCATGAATTGTAGCCCGCCAGCTCCTCTGCTCATGGAATTTTTCAGGCAAAAATACTGAAGCAGGTTGCCTTTTCCTACTCCAGGGGATCTTCCCAACCCAGGGATCGAACCTGTGTCTTTTGTGTCTCCTTCCTGGCAGGTGGATTCTTTACCACTGTGCCACCTGTGAAGCTCCAATACTACATCATAGCCAAAAGGCTGAGAATGTAATTTAATGTATACTGATTATAGTTACAATGGGAAACTCAAGGGAGGGATGGTGAGCATGGATCTGTTCTACTGTTCTTAAATGACCACACCTGGCTATGAAAAACGAACAGCGAAAAAGTCAAACCAGGGAGACCAATGAGGGAACTGTGTTAATGGTCTAGGAAAGAAGATTATGTCTTAGAATAAGGTGGTTAAGACTTACTGGTGAACTGAATGTTAGTATGAAGAAAAAGGAAATTCGAAAAAGATTTTTTTCAATCTTAACAGATGGGTGGAAGATGAAACCATTAACTGGAATCAGGAAGATCAGAAAACAGGCTTGACAGGGCAAGCAGATGGTAGACGGAAGAGGGATGCACTAAGTTTGAGATGCCAATTAGACATTCAAGAGTATATGGTGAGGTTTACACAAGTCGGGTTCTGAAGAGAAGTTAACACCTGATTATGAATTGAGAAGTCATCAGGAAATAGATGGTTTTTGAAGTCATGAATCAACTGGATTAGCTCACCGAGGCAGAGAATGCAACATGACAAACACAAGAGTCCAGACCAAACTCTAGGGACACTTCAACTTTTGGAAGTTACACAGAAAAACAAGGAACCAGTAAACTAGATTGAGAAGTAGCAATTAGAAGAAAAAGGAAAATAGAATATACATGGTATCATAGAAGTCCAGAGGATCAATTTAGTCAGAGGCGGTGAGGAAGGCAAGTGACATGAGTACTGAGAAATGACATTAGATTTGGCAGAATGGACGTCATTGGTGTCATGGTTAAGAGATGTCTCATGGAAGTGATGGGAATAAAGTACTAGAAACATTGGGAAAATTGAGGAAAGAATGGAGGCGAGGAGACAGAAACAGCAAGTATGATAATTCTGGTTGGAATCAAGTTGGACAACTTAAACCATGTCTTTCTTTGCCAGAATGCCATACTCGATGGACCACTTTTTCTGATTCTGTATAACTTTTTTTTTTTATTCTGTATAAATTTTTTCTCCTATCCAGAGGCCAAAAGATACTATCTTCATATGAAAACCAAACTATCCTGTATTGTAACTATGCAAGCTATATTTTAGATGCTATTATTATCCACAGAATGAACTGAATATGTATTAAATTGATCATAGTTTATGGGGGGAAAAATCACATTTTTATACTCCTTACAGATTATTGCATAAATTTCATCCCTAAGAATATATACTGGGCATCTATCGTGACAACGTCAAATTTGGTTCTAAATTATTCTAAGCTGTTAAGTGTCCAAAACACACTCCAGGTAAAGATTCGACTATCATAAAATATTAATTGCCCACAAGTGATTTCCACTTTACAGACAGCACAGGTTGCTGATGTGGCTGAAACGGATGCTTGGTATCTGCTACTCAGACATCCTGCTTCCTCAAGTGCTCCTTAGAATCCTCATCAGCTGCTCTGATGAAGTGAACAAAAGCAGAACAGGGACCTTTTCTGATTCTAATGTGTATTTTCAACTGTCATCAACATCTAGAATCTGGTAACCCTCGCCTTAGTTCTTAACATTTATTCTTGACATCTCAGCATCCTCGATAATGAAGCCAGAATTGTTACCACTATTAGTAGCCACAATAAGATGCCTAGCTGTTCCTGTGGGAATAGCACTGATTAAGAGCCTTACCTAATAATAGAGAAAGTTGGTAACTCTGATTTAATGCTTATTGTGTACAACTGTTGCTAAAATCACTTTATATATGTTAGTTCACCTAATCTTCAAAACTCTGTAAGTTAGAAACCATAATTAGTCTCATTTTGCAGATGACGAAACTAAGGCAAAGAAAGGTGGCTGTAGTAAACACAATAAATAAGAATGAGGCTTGGTGGCTCAGATGGTAAAGAATCCGCCTGCATTGCAGGAGACCCAGGTTTGATTCCTGGATCAGGAAGATCCTCTGGAGAAGGGAATGGCTACCCACTCCAGTATTCTTGTCTGAAGTGGACAGAAGATCCTGGTGGGTTACAGTCCATGGGCTACATCCATGTGGCTACAAGAGTTGGACACGACTGAGTGACTAATACCACTAAGAAAGAGGCTAAGCTGGTTTTGTAACCAAGGAGTCTGGCTCTAACGACCCTGCCTCCTAACCCCCTACATTACAAATCTCATTGTCAGTATCTCTTCTTAGTAATATATTATTAATCCTCAACAAGCCTGTGATATAATTCTTAATATTACCTCTACTTTGCTATTAATAAAATGAGGTTTATAAAATGAAATTTAGAGATGTCACACAGCTATAGGTAACAGAGATACCTCCGTCTAGCACTGTGCCCCTTCTTTGTTCTGTGGTTTGCAACAGAGCCCAGATAAATTTAAAGGTCAAAAAGTCCGCACTAGTCAAAAAGTTTGCACATTACACTCTGAAGATGGCTGCCTTTGGCAATGGTGAATGAAAACAATAAGATGTCTCATCAATATATACCCACCATGAATTTTACCTGCAGCTATTGTGGAAAGGTTTGATTAAATTAAAAGAACTTTGAGATAAAAAGAACTGGATAGCTATAAATTACTGTCATTTCATATCCATTTCTGGTCTCTCAGACACAGTTCTATGTAAACAGTCTTGTATGTGCTTTGGCGTTTTCTACAAATGCCTCCTAGTAGGAGTTACTCACTTTGCTCCTTTTTGGGAAGTGTCTAATTCATTTACCATTATCAATGTATTAATAAGAAAAATTTTTTGCTGGCTAGGTTTAAAGAAATAATCCTATTAACAGCATAAATTCTGTGTTCCATTTTTTAAAAGACTATGAGTTTTAGCACAATTCTGGTCTTTCCTTAAACCCCATTCACATTTCTAATTGCCTCCCAGATAATACCTACTGATACTCCTCCTGACAGTACATTCATTACTTTTACCCTACAATCATGCATTTCTTCCTGAATGTCCTGTTTACTCTGGTAGTAGTGTTTTTATGAAGCTAAGCTAAATGTCCTATCTTCAGCCTCTCCTTCTCTTTTACCCTTCATAGTCAATCAGCAAATTCTACTCCAGATTACCAACTGGAAAATGAATTGGAGGTCTGAACCCTTCTTTTCAACACCATACCAACACCACAATGACTAGGTGGACCAAGCAATGGCTTGCTAGAAAGATGCACATGGCTCTTTTCTTTTTCTAAAAGCATTCCCGTGAGAGATTATACCAGCTCATCATTGCTAAGATTCTGAGCATGAAAATGAAGGCAGATAAGGGTTCTCACGTACAATATTAATAATGACTAATCTTTGCCTTAATTCATTTAGTCATCACAACCACCACTGAGGCATCCACTGTTGTGATCTCGATTTTATAGATGAAGAAATTGAGATATGGAATAATTCCTTACCTATTAACTTATTATATATTGGGTTGGCCGAAAAGTTCAATCAGAAAGTTCATTCGGATTTTTCTGTGTAGAAAAATCCGAATGAACTTTTTGGCCAACCCAATGACATATGTTTGTTATGTAAAATGTCAAAAACAATTCTTATTTTCCTAGAAAATAATGATAATTAAAACTAAGGATAGATTCCCAATTATTAATACATACCCCATAAGTAATCATGCTATCAATCAGACCAGCACTCAAGTATTTTCCCAGCAGAGTGAGTACGTGATTAAAGATGATATATCCATTAGTAAAGTTATTGTGATTTTCTTTCCAACATGAATAACATATTGTGTTATATTGCTTTAATCATCTTGAAATTACTGAATCATAGAATTCGAGGCAAGAAAGCAAACTTAGAAATTACCTGATTCAAAATCCTCATTTTATTAAAATAAATGGTGTCTGGAATATTGAAATGAAATTCCTATGGAACCCATGGTATCTATACTCCATAGTGCGGTTCAGTGATGTACCACCAGAATTTACTCATCCGTTCTCCAGGAATGAGCACTAAGATTATCTCCAGTTTCTCTCTGTCATAAACAAAACCATAATTACTGAGATACCTTTACATGTCTGGTGAGCACTGTGAATTTCCTGTGCTTAGTCGCTCAGTCAGGAGAAGGCAATGGCACCCACTCCAGTACTCTTGCCTGGAAAATCCCATGGACGGAGGAGCCTGGTGGGCTGCAGTCCATGGGGTCGCTAAGAGTCGGACACGACTGAGTGACTTCACCTTCACTTTTCACTTTCATGCATTGGAGAAGGAAATGGCAACCCACTCCAGTGTTCTTGCCTGGAGAATCCCAGGGACGGCAGTCTGGTTGGCTGCCGTCTATGGGGTCGCACAGAGTTGGACACGACTGAAGCAACTTAGCAGCAGCAGCAGCAGTCACTCAGTTATGTTTGACTCTTTGCAATCCCATGGACTGTGGCCCACCAGGCTCCTCTGTCCATGGGGATTCTCCAGGCAAGAATACTGGAGTGGACTGCCATACCCTCCTCTGAATTTCCAAGTCATGGTAAAAAGCTATAGACAAATAAACTGCAAAAACCTATGATAAAAGTAGAAAAATGTCAAAAGTAAAAAGCAGCCCTGAGTTTCAAACACCCCTTATATAAAAGCGTAGGGACTCTCATTCCTGACTGATGATGCATACGAACTGCTCTTCATTTCTCAGACACTGGATGGTCTTCACTCCATTCCTACTATAAACACTACCCATTGCAGCTAAAGAATCCTGCCCTCCCCACTATCCCCAATCTCCCATCTTTGCCAAGAGCCCTCTGCCATCACTTCCATGGACACTTTGTACCTGTCCCTCACCATCACCTGAGCCCTTTTTAGAAGCTGTGTATCTGACAATAAACAGGACTGTTCTGGGCTGAAAGGGAGGAGATATGCACCTAGCAATCTGAAACTTTAGGTGCCTGCTCTCGGAAATACTGAGTTAGGCCACAGGCTGTTTAAAGCCTATGATAGTATTAATGGAAAACCCTCCATCGTATGATGTATTAAAGAGGCTTCTGTGGTCTAACAGGGAAACCCAACCACAGTGCAGATCATTGTTACTATGTTCTGACCTCTGTAGCAAATACAGATTTTACTTTGTAAGCCACAAAGGAGTATTACTCCACTCTGCTCTCTAGCAGAGCTGGGGAGAAGTGGATGAAGGCAGTCAAGAATGCCCAGCTTCCCTATGTAGAGACTTTGAATCAGTTCTGTTCTCAGTGCCATGCATTACCCCCTATTTTAGGAGAACATGGTGCCTCCAGGCCCAGAACCTTTTCAGAGCCCACTAGAAAAATCTGACTTACTTCTGCAGGAACTTGTGTTTCTGCTGCTGCTTTTGCTCTGTGGAGAAAGTGATCATTCCAGTGCACTTTATTTTTTTTTAAACTCCAGAACTTTTTAAAACCTTCTTCTTTCTCATCCCTTTGTGCATTCTCTGTGTATTCTTTTATTCTAGTTGAATTTCAATAAGGAGTATAATAAATAAATGTGGTGGTCAAACAAATATATTAAAATGAAAGTTTAGAGGGAATTCATACGATATGGTTAATGACCTTTTTGTTATTGATTAGTAGGACTTCTTTTTACATTAAGGAAGTTTACTACTTTGTCACATATGGTATGACTATTTCACCGACTTAGGCTTTTGCCTTTTGAGCTTTTTTTGTCATGTAAAAAGATTTTCATATTGATTTAGTCAAATATATCAGCCTTTTTCCCCCCCTTTTTGGCTTTTCTTATGCTTATAAAGACCATTTGCTTTAAGATTATTAAAACATTTTCTCATGCTTTTTCTCTCAATTTTTTTCAGTTTTATTTCTTTATTCATTTTTAGGTTTTAATTTTTGATCAATCTAGAAGTTATTTTGGTGTAAGGTGTGAGGTAAAGCTCCAATTCTATTGTCCTCAAAATGATTTCAACATTTTAAAACATTTCAAAATGTCCCCCTTGTTTCTTTCACCTCTCATTTAAAATACTACCATTTTCTATATGCTAAAACTTGGTATGCCAGTATGCCTTGGGTCCAATTTAGATTTGTTTCATTCACTTTTTTGTTTATTTATATGACAGCTTTAATTATTGAAGATCCTATAGTTAGCTTTAATATTGGGTGGAATTTGTCCTTTCTGATTGCTCTTCTTAAAAATATTTTAGATTATTCTTATACTGTTTTTTCTTTATAATATTTTAAAGTTTGTGCAGTTTCAAAAGACACATATAAACTTTAAAAAATTAATATAAAAATATATTAATCATAGCCTAAAATAATTATATTATTGTTTATAATAGTTTTCATTTTATTCTGATTTTTTAGGTCAACATTCACATATATGTAAATAATGACTTCTACTTTTCTAATTGTTTTAGCTCTTATTTCTTTTTACAGAGTGTTTAATAATAATGTTGGGGGAAAAATAATGTTTGTAGCCGGCTTTTTTTTTTTCATTTCTGGTTTTAATAGAAACACTTCTAAATTTCTCCATTAAAAATCAAGCAAGCTTTTGCACTGAAATGTATCATCTCAATGTATGGAGGTGATCCTATGGTTTTAATCTTTTAACTGCTTTTACTGAAGTTAAAAAAATTTATCTTTTGCCATTTTTAAGGGAAACAATGTCATATCACTTGGTTCATTAAACAATCACAGGACTTCCAAGGTCTTCAGAACCATCAACTCCTTCCTGCATTGTTCCTTTTGTTCTCAGTCTCAACTGCCACTGGAATGTGGAAGATGTGACTGACAACTAAACCACCCCCTGAAGCCTCTAGCACAGACAGTTTCATATATTTTGTGGATAGTAAGGTACCTAGAGTCATGTAAATTTGTATTAAAAATTCAGTTTTTGGTATAAAGAGGTTCTGTTACACTTAGGATACCTTAGTAAGAATGCCTTTTGTGTTGAGCATAAAAGACTAAAACACTGTATTGAAAGGTCGAGTATGAAGTTGCTGAGGTGGGAAACACACTGGACCTGAAAACAGAAATTCCAGTTATGTTCTTGCCCCTTGCCACCTTTTCTTGGACTAATCATTTGACTACTCTGAGACATAGCTCAAGAATGGAAATGATCATTGTAAGTTTTACAGCACCTTACCAACTGAGGAGCCCAGTGGGCTACCTTCCATGGAGCTGCAGAGAGCTGGAGATGACTGAGCATGCACACAGGCACCAATATTAGGCATCATCTTCCAATTTTAAGCATATTTCAAATTTTTAAAATTAACTTCAAAATTGAGTTTAAACCATATTAATTTTTTCACAATAATTAATGCAATAAAATGAGTTTTTGTTCTACACAAAATGACATAAGGTGCATAAAAAAGGGGGGTTCACTAGTGTTCAGCTTCTCTAGCAATACACAGCACCACCCCAGTGTGATGGGATTAGTTATATGCAAGTGGTGCCTCTCAGCTCTGATACCACAACTTGCTGTCCTTCTAGAATCTCCTGGCTCTAGCCATTGTCTTTCTTTTCCTTTTAAAGCATGAGCTTCCTTACTTCACAGTCTTGAGAAATTTCCTGCCACTTCCCTTTAAATGGGGTTTCCCTGGTGGCTAAGATGGTAAAGAATCTGCCTCCAATGCAAGAGACCTGGGTTCAATTCCTGGGTCAGGAAGATCCCCTAGAGAAGGAAATGGTAGTATTCTTGCCTGGAGAATTTCATGGACAGAGGAGCCTAGCAGGCTATATTCCATGGGGTCGTAAAGAGTCAGATAAGACTGAGCAACTGATACTTTCACTTTCCCTTTAAATGCCCACGTCTCAGGACCTGGTTGGGAAGATAAGTCTTTAGAAGCAGCTGCAGAAACTTAAAGAAGTTGTGAATGCCTCCTGAGGCAAATGAGTCCAGAATGTAGAAGCCTGTGTGTTCTCTAATAATAACCTTCCCCATCTTCTCAGTCTTCTGTAGCAGTGAACACTAGACAGAAATTAATAGCTCAATAAATTATCCTGCCACTAGTCAAGTCTAACATTCTAGTCATTATTTTTCTGTTCAATACTAAAGGGGGATAGTGGCTCCATCTGCCTTAAAGTCTCAGTTCTGGTTTTGGTATCACATTTACACCATGGCCCTGAGGCCATCCAGTAGATGTCTATAAATTATCCTCTCTCCCATGCATCAAGAAAAGGACTAGCTTTATATAATCCTTACAAGATATGAGAAGATAATCATTCAAGTCATTTCTTGAGTTTTGTGGTTCAGATTAAGAATGAATTTCTGGTCATGGAGAGAAAAGGTTAAGATACGGTTTTGAAGTCCAATCATTTGGGTTCTAACTTCATCTCTTTCTACCTGTACATCTTTTTATCTTTTTGAAGAGGAGAGGTGTGGGAGAAACTCAACTTCTTTATCAATGAAAAGGCAAAAGTAATATGACCTACTTCTTGAGTTTATATGTGTAAGACCATCAGAACAGAACCTAACATATAGTAAATGTTCAACACTCAATAAATGCTGGCTTCCCTGGAGGAGGGCATGGCAATCCACTCTAGTATTCTTGCCTGGAGAATCCCCATGGACAGAGGAGCCCAGCAGGCTACTATAGTCCATGGGGTCGCAAGAGTCAGACATGACTAAACGATTAAGCCAGCCTATTAAAAGAAAATCAAAGCAAATAGTGCTTCTTCCTCCTAAAAAAGACATGTCTTCTTTAACCTTTCATATATTTAAGTAAAACTTAACATTTAGGTAAATATCAGAAAGTTATATCATCACTCTGAATGAGAGGTGTTGTATTCTAAATCATAAGTCCAATAGTTTAGATTAAAAAAATTTTCATTGTTATGAAACTATGTAGTCTGATAAAATGTTTTGCAGGTAATATTTTCTTCTTTGCTTATTTATCCAATATATACTGACTAAAGCATATTCAACCAGGCATTATTAGAAACATTAAAAGATGAATGTTTCATTTCAGTCCATAAAAAGTTAATGTGACCTGGAAGTATGGTTAGTACCTGCAACACACATAACCAAGATACTGCAAAACTAGGAAATGAAGTATGATTATTAATCAGCGATGTTAAACACAGGTCTATGAAGGATATGACTTTTGAATTAAATCTCGAATCATCAGTGGTCCACATCTGGGCTGAAAAGGGCTCCATGGGTAAAATATCTAACTGGAGGGCCTTATGGATGTTTACATAAATGGGCAAGGACTCCAGTTTCACTGGTAAGAAAAGCAATTAATATGAGACTGGAAAGGTAAAATGAGCACACTACTATGCAGAAAATGAAGGCTGCCAAGGGATGTCTAAAGCTTTGTTTGATTACATCTCATGCCTTTAGTCAATAGTTTCTTTCCTGGTGGACTGACTGATATTTGTTTCTTCTTCAGGTTTCTTTGGTTAGCTTGGTAGCCAATGCTCTTGGCTACTCAGAACTCGGTGCCATCAAATCCCTACGGACATTAAGAGCTTTAAGACCTCTGAGAGCTTTATCCCGGTTTGAAGGCATGAGGGTAAGAAGAATAAAAGCTCTGATGATTTATATCAAAATTAAATGTAGGTAATGATTTAGATACAGAGAGGTGCCACACTCTTCTGACACTTCTTTCATATAATTATACAATTTCAAAGCGGAAATCCTAAAAATCACTATGCTTAGCCTCCTGAAACTAAAACAGGCCCTCAAAAAAATTTTTGTGGCAGTACTAAAACTAGAATCCAGGTCTCCTGGTAACAGATCAAGGATGTTTCCACACAATTACAAACTCTGTGTTGCCACTTATTTCTTTTCACTGCTTATACATTTTATAATGACTGTTTACTACTGACATTCATCCTAGGAGGAGATATTCTTCCTTTCAATAGGTAGTTTGATTTCTTAAAAATAACTAGTAATGAAATTTTTGTGTGCTCTACTTCTTCCATTAATATTGGTAATAAAAAGTTGTTGTGCAAGAAAACAACACTAAATTGTAGCCTCTAACAAAATCTGCATATCCTAAGCAACCAAAGTAGGGGTTAGGATAATTAAACTAAGCATTGCAGGCAACCCCTGGGGTTTGTTTTACAGATCTCCCTTCTAAGTGAGCATTCTGAATGAGGTTCACTTTTTCCATTAGCACTTGTATTTCCTCTCCATCTCTCTTCCTTAGTGTACATTTTATGCATCTAAACATAAAGTACACAATATTAACATCTACTTGCCACACCCCTCAAAATACTAGTTAGGACTAAGGCCAGCTTTGTTTAATCCAGCTTGCAAATGCACATGGATATTGAATTTCTTCTAGGCCATAGGGCTTTTATGTTAGGAGGTGGTTTGTTGAAGCAGTAAAAACACTTCAGCCTTGACTTTGAGATTCACTCACCAGGAAGAATGAAACCACTCTCCAGATGCGCTGTAAGCAAGGAAATACTTAGTGTTACATTATAATTTTACTTCACTGTTACTTGAGAAATAAACACACAAGATAAAATTTTTAAAAAATTATTATGTAATTTCAAGCTTTTTCCATACCAATCTTTTAGTATTACTGACATTTAAGCCTTCATCTGATTGCATGGCTTCATATCAATAATTCATTTTTGAGGGCAGACAGCAACTGAACAAAATTAAAAACTTCCAAATTTGCTCTAATCTGAAAACTATTCTACATTAACATTTTTAATTCTCATAATATGACAGAATTAATATTCTAGGTATAAAATATGGTAAAAGGTATCATGAATTTACTTGATAAGAAAATTTATGGGAGGTCATTTTACACAAATTTGAGAGCAAGAAAAACTGGTTTTGGTATAATATACATGACAATTTCTATAAGAAATAAGATTCAACTAGCATATGAAATTTTTACAATTTTGGATTTCAAGTTTTGATATTAATTTATAATTCTTTGGTGTTGATTTCTAAAATAATGTTTCAGCAATTTAAAACAATAGTTTCACTTATAAGTGCTTAACAAAATAGTCCCAATTTTAATTAATTAGATAACACAGGTTAATTAGATAAGAAAACACAAACTGCTAGATATTTGAAAATACATATTAATCTCTTCTGAATTTAATTAGAGGAAAGGTGATAGAACTTCTCCTTCATCAAACAGGTTGGCCTGAGTTGGTAAAGTAACGAGTGCCCCGAAGTAAACCTTTAAGAGATTTGGAACAATAATAATGGGAATACGTTCAGTACTTTTATATCCAGAGATAAATTCCATCTTATTTCCCATCTTAATTTACTTTTTAAAAAATTAGGAATTAGTAGGGGAAAAATGACCTTGCAAATTCCTAATACTATTCTTCATCATCATCAAAACTTAGCTTGATCTGGGGACATAGATTTAAGGCATTATCATTACTTTGTTTCTTTGTAGTGGGCTTGTTTAACCATGTTTTCAAACCACCAATTACTCATTAATACCTTTGAAAATTCAAATGAATTGCTGAATGATGATTACTTCTTCTGTTGGTATTTAATACATTTTTTTCTTTTTTTTCTCCAGCATACAAACATTTTCTGACTCCATCTTACTCTATCAGGTTTTTGTTTATTTCTTTTCATACTCTGGAATATTTTGCTTTCCTTAAATCCTTAGCTTTTTAGTTGTGTCACTGTCTGTTTTCCCTTACTGAATATGTTCTAGAAAATATCAGAAGAAACAACTTTCCACCTAGATTTTTATTTAACTCATTAAACACCCATTTTATGTTAACTATATAATCAAAAGAATGGTTTCCATTTTAACAATTTGTAAGCTGCCTTATCCTTATCTCCTCTTCTAGGTTGTTGTGAATGCTCTTGTTGGAGCAATTCCCTCTATCATGAATGTGCTGTTGGTTTGTCTCATCTTCTGGCTGATCTTTAGCATTATGGGTGTGAATTTGTTTGCTGGCAAGTTCTACCACTGTGTAAACACAACAACGGGTAACATGTTTGATGTTAGTGAAGTTAACAATTTGAGTGACTGTCAGGCTCTTGGCAAGAAAGCTCGGTGGAAAAATGTGAAAGTAAATTTCGATAATGTTGGAGCTGGCTATCTTGCACTGCTTCAAGTGGTAAGTACCTACTATATGAGTTTTGAAAATGATTTCAAGTAAATCATTCCTCTGATGTTCTCTGAGTGATTAATATCTGACAGCACAGAAGTAGCTGATGATAACAGCTGTACTCTAATAGCTATACTATTAGCTTGACTTGACTGTAAAGAAGATATTTTGCAGTGATTTTAATGTATTTCCCCCAATGTTCAGTTGTTAGTGTTTTAATATAATTTTATATTTCTGCTTCCTGTTTTTTTCTTATTCTATTATTGTTTTTGCGCTATTACCATTTTTAGTTTTCTGTACCAATAATTGCCAAAGAAGCAATTTTGTGTATTAAAATAGTAATATATAGTAGTAATTAATTAAATGTATAGATTATTAGCCAGAGAATTAATTATATCAACATCATCAGGGTATAGACCTATTAGGTATGGAAATGCAAATCTTTTGGTGTAGATTTCAAAATGTGTAATATTTAATTATTTTGACTTAATTCACAATATATTAACTAATCAAGAAATTAACCAAAACAGTTGAGTGCTTAAACATACCAGAGGTTTGAATGATAGAGCTTAGCTTCTGAAAGTGATTTGAGACTGAGATTCATCTAGTTAAATGTTAGCGCAGAAAAAAAATAGAATACCTTCCAAAACAAAACGAGTTCCAGTTTTGAAATAAAATCCTATTCAATTTCAGTTTCATTGAAATTTCAACTGCAGAGGATTCCAGCCTCTTTGTAGAGTATTTCAAAATATTATACAAAAAATTATTTTTAATAACTATCATATTTTCATATGGTAAAATGCATACTGTTGGATTAGGTTTTTATGCAGAATTCAAATATATATTGTTTAACAGGCCACATTTAAAGGCTGGATGGACATTATGTATGCAGCTGTTGATTCACGAGATGTAAGTATCACTCAAATACTATTTATAGTTACTAGATTTTTCCATAGTGAACATTTGTGATAATTTAACTGAAAGGCCCAGAATATTATATTAGAAGCCATCAGAACATTTACAACTGCATGTAGAGATTCTCTTTTTACGCCAATTCACTTCCATGTAAATGATACTTTGGTTAATATATGTTTGTTATATATCTAATAACAGGTCAGTCAGGTCAGTCCAGTAAATGAGACTCTTAAGGTTGGGAAAACTGCTCAGGCAGGAAGGAACTAGTCTCCCCCATCCCTGGAGAGTATGATAAATCAGAGTCTGTGAAGCGGCTTCCAAAAATATCATGATAAAAGTAAGCAAGTTTCAGGGAAACTCAATTTAGAAAACAGAAATAAAAATAGTTCTTCAAAACACATGTGTTTTTGCTGAATTTTCCTCTTAGAAGTCGATGTTCTGTTATTAAGGCCTTATCTCCAAGATAAGGAGTTATCTTGGTTTCAACTCCAAACCCAAGTTGAAAATACTGCAAAAAAAAAAATTATAGTAAGACAAACAGTGGGTTCAAAATGTTTGCCTTGTTTATACCACTGTTATTTACTCTAAAGAATATGTACAGGTAAGCCCCAATGGGAAAACAGATTTAAGAATAATCATAAAAAAATTACAAACTTTCAATATACTAGTAGTGTTTGTCACTCAGTCATGTCTGACTTTTTGCGACCCCATGGACTAGAGCCCACCAGACTCCTCACTCCTTGGAATTCTCCGGGCAAGAATAATGGAGTGGGTAGCCATTCCCTTCTCCAGGAAATCTTCCTGATGCAGAGATAGAGTTCAAGTCTCCTGCATTGCAGGCAGATTATACTAGGTCATGCTAATTTGAAAAAAAGAACTGTTTTTGCAGAACAATATCTCAGGTCAAGGCAAAAAATAGCTCTATAGAAAGTAACAACACTCACCAAATTTTTAGTTCAGCCCAAGTATTTATTGTGTTTTTAAATGTTATTTAATATTTTCAATATTATTTAGGTTAAACTTCAGCCTGTATATGAAGAAAATCTGTATATGTACTTATACTTTGTCATCTTTATCATCTTTGGGTCATTCTTCACTCTGAATCTATTCATTGGTGTCATCATAGATAACTTCAACCAACAGAAAAAGAAGATAAGTATTCCTCAGCTCTCACCTTTCTCCATTCTGAGATTCTGGTTTTTTTACATCCCGATAACACTCATAATCATGACCGACCTAGGTCATTTTTATATTCTTTTTCACTTGCTATGTGGTCAGTTCAACTGCAGAGGATTCCAGCCTCTTACTGGTGGCTCCTCTCCAGGTTCATCCTCTGCAGATCTGCTATAGTGTCATTCTGACTTAGAAATATGACCATATTGCCTCAAAACATCCAGTGGGCCTCAATGCTTTACCCTTGCTTACAGAGCCTTTCAGGAATTATCTCCACCCAGTCTTCCAGCTTCATCTTCTCCTACACACTTTCTATATTCACTTCCCTCCTCCTCAGTAACCACCCACCCACCATTAACACTATCACTTGCTACACACACAGCTACATGGATTTTCTGCCCTTTTCTGAACAAGGTATGCTCTTTTCCCTCTGTCACTTTACACAGTATATTTTCTTTCCCCCTAAAATGCTTTGTCCAGCAAACCCTTAATCATACTCTAGCTTAAGGTCTAGCTTAAGTGTGTTAGTAGCTCAGTTGTGTTCAACTCTTTGCAACACTATGGACTGTAGTCCGCCAGGCTCCTCTGTCCATGGGATCTCCCAGCCAAAAATGCTGGGGTGAGCAGCCATTCCCTTCTCCAGGGGAATCTTCACAACCCAGGGATTGAACCTGGGTCTCCTATACTGCAGGCAGATTCTTTAACATCTGAACTGCTCCCCTATATAAAGCCTGTTTCTGAATCCTGGAGTTTATTGTTATCTCCTCAGTGATGGGTTGTTTTATTTGTTTATATATAGATGCATATAGATACACATAGATGTAAATCTATGTAATTCTGATACTGGGTACATTGTCTTACACAGCAAGTGCTCAAAAAGTGTTGAATTAAAAAATAAAGCTGGCGACACTGAAATGAACTAAGAATTTTTTCCTTAATGAAAACATATTTGAGACCCCTAAGCCTCCTTCTAAACATAATATTATCAAATTAGAATCCTGTACTAATCACAGTTTTATGTGATTATGTCTTTTACATAAGGTTAAGGTACTCAGAATTTCACATAAAACCAAAAAGCAGGATAAATCTATATGAAGTAGGGTAAGATCCATTTAAAAATTGAAAAGAAGGATTAAAGGAAAGACTCAGAATTATTTTTGTAAAAGTATTGCTGTAATACAGGCTGGATTGTAACCAGTTTTCTACTATGTCTTTACTTTGGAGGTCAAGACATCTTTATGACAGAGGAACAGAAAAAATACTACAATGCAATGAAGAAACTTGGGTCTAAGAAACCTCAGAAACCCATACCTCGGCCTGCAGTAAGAATTACTCATCTCCTTGAACATTCCAAAGCCCTATTTCCATATGATGAAACTGGGCAGTGCTGGTTCAGAACATATTAGGTGATATCACCAATATATATATATACTGTGATCTAATTGTAAAGTACATGTTGTATAACACAATTTGCAATTACTACACTCTATGAATTACTAAGTTCCTAAAAATGAGGCAGTGTTCTTTACTTGTCAGTTGAAAAGTTCCAAGTCAGAGTTCTCAGTAACTGCTCCCAAAGCAAGCTCCTGCTCCTGCTGCCACCTACTGCTGCCAACAGCGCACCCTTCTCTCCTTCCCTGATCTGTTACGTGGGCCCCCTCTTGTCCTTTTAAGCAGATGAACTTAAAACCTCCCATTCAACACCCATGGCCTCCCTCTGTGCCATTTGTTCTCTCCATTGTTATGAACAGAAAGCAATTTTTCACCTACTTAGAAAGGGAAGGGTGTCATCAAAATAGTTGGTTTCAGCATACACACACACACACACACACAAATGATTTATCTAGAATGCATACCCTATAGAGCTTCATTAATAGTGCAAAGACATAAAGATGGTGTATTATGTCCACAGAGTTGTATTCTAAATTATCTGTCCTCTTAGATGGGTAAGGAACAAGGAAACTAAGACCCAGAAAAGGTATATATTGTACCCAAAGTCACAAAGCCTATAATTGCTGAACTAGGACTTGAAAAAGTCTCATGAATCTTATAAATGACTTCACTTTGCATAATTTTTAAGAGGGTGCAGGAGTGGGGTAGGAGGGAAGGGAGGGGACAGAGGAAGTAGGGCAGAATACACAAAAGGACATAAACCTACTTTACTGAATGTCATTTAAGTATTATTGTTAGAAGAAGCAGAATTAAATTAAAAATGACTGATATTTTGGGTCATGGACAGACAGAAATAAGACATAATTCAAAACTCCTAAAGTGTTGATACATCAACTGGTGCATTCATCCATCTAAAAGTCTGTCTACATTAACCTAATTTGTAAATCTTCATTGCTAGTTGTTATATTTTTTGTAAAAATTGCCAGTTAGTAAAATCAAGCAAAGCCCATGCACATTATCAGCCAGTTGCCACCAATTTATGTCATTCAGCTTTGTCTCCCCATAGAATCTAAATAAAACAATTATGCTTTGCTTTTGTCATATGACATTTTTCATTTCCTTCTCTTTTTTTAACAGATTTGTTTCAGGTAGTGTGAGAAGGGTACACATCCGGTGGGCCATATACAGAAGGACTTCATCTGCAATTTTATGGATCATTATTTATGAAATATGCATATTAACCTTCTCATTTTCTCTCTCTTTCTAGAACAAATTCCAAGGAATGGTCTTTGATTTTGTAACCAGACAAGTTTTTGATATCAGTATCATGATCCTTATCTGTCTCAATATGGTCACCATGATGGTAGAAACTGATGACCAGAGCAAATACATGACTCTAGTTTTGTCCCGAATCAACCTTGTGTTCATTATCCTGTTCACTGGAGAATTTGTGCTGAAACTGATCTCCCTCAGATACTACTACTTCACCATAGGTTGGAACATCTTTGATTTTGTGGTAGTGATTCTTTCCATCGTAGGTAAGAATGGTTTATTTACCGAGAAGTATAGTTGTTGGAAAAATCCCCCAGAGCCTACCACCTGTGTAACATGGAAATTAGATCTGAGAATCATCATGGGTACAGATCTAAAGTTCAACACTCTTGGTCATTTTCCACTAATTGAAAAATGACAGTATTCAAAAAGAAAGCAATATATTTGAAGATTTAAGAAACAGTCTTTGTTTGCTGTTGAAACATTTCATATATGAGGATAACTATTCATAGTAATTGGGAGTATGTAATCTTAAAATTAGAGAAGGCAATGGCACCCCACTCCAGTACACTTGCCTGGAAAATCCCATGGATGGAAGCGCCTGGTAGGCTGGTCCATGGGGTCGCCAAGAGTCGGACACAACCAAGCGACTTCACTTTCACTTTTCACTTTCATGCATTGGAGAAGGAAATGGCAGCCCACCCAGTATTCTTGCCTGGAGAATCCCAGGGATGGGGGAGCCTGGTGGGCTGCCCTCTATGGGGTCACACAGAGTCAGACACGACTGAAGTGACTTAGCAGTAAGCAGCAATCTTAAAATTCCATATGAATATGTGAGATTATTTAATTTATAGGATTTTGCAAGGGTTCATATCAGTTTATGACATTATAGAATTATTAAATAAAACTCTATACTCTTTCATTTGTAATGTTAGGAAGTGGATCCAAATAGTAAAGATTTATACTCATGACAAATTTGTTGCTTTCAATAACCTCACAAAGAAAAAGCATTCATATAAGCCTATGAACATATACTCACTGTTAGCGGTTTTCTGTATTTTTCCATAGGTATGTTTCTGGCTGAGCTGATAGAGAAATATTTTGTGTCCCCTACCTTGTTCCGAGTGATCCGTCTTGCCAGGATTGGCCGAATCCTGCGTTTGATCAAAGGGGCTAAGGGGATCCGCACGCTGCTCTTTGCTTTGATGATGTCCCTTCCTGCGTTGTTTAACATCGGCCTCCTGCTCTTCCTGGTCATGTTCATCTATGCCATCTTTGGAATGTCCAACTTTGCCTATGTTAAAAAAGAAGCTGGAATTGATGACATGTTCAACTTTGAGACCTTTGGCAACAGCATGATCTGCCTGTTCCAGATTACCACCTCTGCTGGCTGGGATGGATTGCTGGCACCTATCCTCAACAGTGCACCACCGGACTGTGACCCTGACACAATTCACCCTGGCAGCTCAGTTAAGGGAGACTGTGGGAACCCATCTGTTGGGATTTTCTTCTTCGTCAGTTACATCATCATATCATTTCTGGTCGTGGTGAACATGTACATCGCTGTCATCCTGGAGAACTTCAGTGTTGCTACTGAAGAAAGCGCAGAGCCCCTGAGTGAGGATGACTTTGAGATGTTCTACGAGGTTTGGGAGAAGTTCGATCCCGACGCCACCCAGTTCATAGAGTTCTCCAAGCTCTCTGATTTTGCAGCAGCCCTGGATCCTCCTCTTCTCATAGCAAAACCAAACAAAGTCCAGCTCATTGCCATGGACCTGCCCATGGTCAGTGGGGACAGGATCCACTGCCTCGACATCTTATTTGCCTTTACAAAGCGTGTTTTGGGTGAGAGTGGAGAGATGGATGCCCTTCGAATCCAGATGGAAGATCGCTTCATGGCATCAAACCCCTCCAAAGTCTCCTATGAGCCCATCACAACCACTCTGAAACGCAAACAAGAGGAGGTGTCTGCAGCTATCATTCAGCGTAATTTCAGGTGTTACCTTTTAAAGCAAAGGTTAAAGAAGGTAGTGAATGAGTATAACAAAGAGGCGATCAAAGGGAGGATTGACTTACCTATAAAAGATGACATGATTATTGACAAATTAAACGGGAACTCCACCCCAGAAAAAACAGATGGGAGTTCCTCTACCACCTCTCCTCCTTCCTATGATAGCGTAACAAAGCCAGACAAAGAAAAATTTGACAAAGACAAACCAGAAAAAGAAAGCAAAGGGAAAGAGGTCAGGGAAAATCAAAAGTAAAAAAAAAAAAAAAAGAAACAAAGAATTATCTTTGTGATCAATTGTTTACAGCCTAAGAAGGTAAAGTTTATGTGTCAACTGAACTCCCAGAGGAGGTCTATGCCAAACTGACTGTTTTAACAAATACTCATGGTCAGTGCCTATAACAAGACAGTGACCTCTCCGTCATTACAACTCTGTGAGTCAGGGTATCAACACTGACAGGAGGTTACTGTTTTCTTTACCAGCTGACACTGCTGAGGAGAAAGTCAATGGCTACCCAGACCATAGGGATAGTTGTGCAAAGTGATCCATTGTAACCACACCAAACACTTTTAGTACAGTACTTGCATCTACTCTATTTTTAACTTCCATATCTGCCATATTTTTACAAAATTTGTTCTAGTGGATTTCCCTGGTCGCTAATTCATAGTTTATTCATAATACTATGTCACTATTTTTGTAAATGAGCTTTAGGTTGAGAAAAAAGAATTTAAGAGCCCTGTGTTCCTACTCCATAAGTTTCTCGAATCAGACAAGAGCTTTGCCCAAGAGATGAAATTCTTGCTCAAAACCAGAAAAAAATTCTAACACTATCAGGTACTTCCATTTTCTAGACGGCTTTAATTTTGAAAGTGTTTTAGTCTAACATTTGTTTATATCTAAACAGTTATGTGCCTGTAAAGTCTCCTCTAATTTCTAAAGGATTATTTTTATGCAAAGTATTCTGTTTCAGCAAGTGCAAATTTTATTCTAAGTTCCAGAGCACTATATTTAATTTTGGTTAAATGCTTTCCCCAAAAAAGTAATCTAATAAATCTGTTCTAGAAAAGTATATCTGAAGCATCACTTTAGAATAGTTGTTCCACTTTCTGCTGCAGTATTGCTTTGCCATCTTCTGCTCTCAGCAAAGCTGACATTTTATGTCAATTAAACACACCCTCTGTTATGTAAATAGTTATTTTATCCTGTGGGCGCATATTTGCAGATATATATATATATATACACACACACACACACATATATATATATCTCCTGACAAACAACTCCTATTAAATCAAATATGTACCACAGTATATGTGTCTTTTGCAAGCTTCCAACAGGGATGTATCCTGCACCATTCATTAAACATAAATAGTTTGAAGACTATCACTAATGCATGTTAATTGCCTATGCTGCTCTATTTTACACAATCCATTCTTCACGAGTCTTGGTTAGAAGTCACATGCTGGTAGTAGAGTGATTTCAACCTGCTCTATGTCTAGTAAGTCAAGCAGAATAACTTGCAGTTATTTAAAAGCACTTTTCCTTTTCCATTTTTAATTCAATTTGAGTGTCATATGGTGTCTCTCTAGATTCAAGGAAACACACTGCATACTGCCTACTGTCAAAACATACACTTCGTATTTTGCTAAAAATATGTCCAAAACTTGTTTAAATATAAATAATGTAAAAATATGATCAATTTTATTTGCTGCATTTTATACATAAGATAATTATTTTCAAGTTGATGACATGGCAATTTATTTTACTTTATGCTTTTGCTTTTATTTTTAATCACAACTCCAAACTTTTGAATCCATTAGACTTTTCAATGGATAATTTCCTAAAAGTTAGACAATGGGTTTTGTGGATTTCTTTGTTATAATATATTTTCTATCATTCCAGTAGGATATACATTGGTCAAATATTCAAACCTAGGTCATTTTCTACCAACTATGGTTGCCTCAATATAACCCTTTATTCATGGAAGGTTTTTTTTTTTAACTCAACTTTTGTAGTATTTGCTTATGCAGACTAGTCTTATTTTTTTAATTCCTGCTGCACTAAAGCTATCAGAGATATAACTTGGGCTATGTCCCTTTTAGCCATGAACATAGTGGCAAAGTTGTGCAATTACTTAACATGATATAAATTTTTGTTTTTGCACAAACCAAAAGAGTAATGTTAATTCCTTTTACACAACTATTTACTTGTAGTGTATTGATGAACTGCATGCAGGGAATTGCTATTATTAAAAAGAATGGTGAGCTATGTCATTATTGAGCCAAATGAATAAATATTTCATTTTTTATTGTATTTAATTTTTTGGCTTCTGTTTTTATTGTTGGAAGTTTAAACTATATATAATTAATGAAACCTGTACATGATCTGACATTTGTATACATAAAAGTTCACATGAATTTTATAACAACCTACTGCACGATTTACCGAGAAATACTATAAAGTCAATTAAAAGCAGTTTTGATGAACTTTTCTGTGTGCAAAAGATCAAGCCCACATATTCCAACTTGCAAGTTTAACAGCAATAACGATAGCCATCTACAACAGTTATCAATTTCAGTTAATTCTCTTGGTTGTAAACATTTTAATCTCAACTCCTCACTATGTAATCTCCAAATTTCTTGGTAGTAAATAAATGTTATAGTACATAATTTGTTACTTAAATTCACTTTATGAATTTCTATTTACACATAAAATATTAATGATGTAGTGACTGAGAAATTATATTAATCTTTTTTTTTTTCAGGGTCCCTTGGATTTATGTCAGGCCAAAACAAAATATTTATTCTCAATGGAAAACTCCATTTGTAATGCTTATATTTTTGATGAATTGAACCATATATACATTTTACAATTTCACCAATGTAGATGGAATAAGGTGACTTAGTTGGAATTCACTGGCTTCTTTCTGTTCAAGTCAATTTTCAGATTTTGCCAACACCACAGAGAAGTCAAGTGTTACTATGCAAAGTCCTTAACCTTTTTATGTACCCCATTATATGATTATTGGCCAAGTATATCTATTGATATGTATTATATCTAAATGATCTTATGGTCAGAAGAGTCTTCAGTTGTAAAAAAATATATATTTAAAAAAAATATACCTAGCTAAAGGATATTCTGAAAATGTTCAGAATTTAGGGTTGCTAATGTAATTTGACAGATATCTGAAATAACTACTTTCACAAGAAAAATCCTCTTATTATTAAACTTCATGATATAATTTTGTTAAAAATAGAATTAATCAAGTTGGACACAGAAATAACAATACCAAGAAATTAAAGAAACTTAAATTCACCAATAAGTGATACTAAATCACAAATAAATGATACTAAATCACCAATAAGTGATCCTTTAATTAAAAAAAACCATTTGTGTGGAGAGAAAAATGAGTATTCTGCATTCTACATTTCAAATACTATAACTGAAAGATAATGGCTATATAAACTTTTGCATTTCTAATTTTCAAATAACTAGAATACAATAAAATATCATAAATCATTCTTGTAAATTTCAAACTACTAGTAGTAATCATAAAGAATGTCCTTGCTAAAAAAAAAAAAAAAAAAAGAATGCCCTTGCTGACCATTTTTTGTGGACATGGAAAATGTAAAACAGAAAAATGGATCAAAAGTTCTGACACTTGACATTTAGTATAAGTTCTGATATAAAACTATCAGTGTAATCTAGGAAAATCAATTCTGACCCTCAGATTCCCCCTCTATTTTAATGGGGATGCTGGATTAGGGATGTTGTCTCTAGTAATACTTTAATTCTACAGCTTTATGTTCAAAATCAAATTGCCTACTCAAAATGAGTAATTTCCTTTATATGAGTAATTTTAATGAAAAATGTATATTGTCAATACACCATTTAAGTGACTACTCAGACAACTTTAAATAGAAACACAAGGGACTTCCCTGGTGGTCCAGTGGTTAAAACTGTATCTTCCAATGCAGGGGCAAGGGTGTGATCCCTGGTCAAGATCACATGTCATGGGGTGTGGCCAAAAATGTTTTAAAAATAAATAAAAACACAACATTTCACCTTGACTTTAGCCCCATTAATGAAGAAGCCTCCTTGGCCTCAAAGATTTTATATGACAAAGGTGAAGAATGTCTTAAATAATTGAAAGCATGACTATTATTCCTTTCCGATAGTGTTACATATTTCTAAAAGACAACATCTGATAAATAACATAAGAGATTAAAATAAAGGTATCATTAGTTGTACATAAAACTGTCTTGAACTACAAATAATGACAACGACTTCTTTGTCATTAATATTTGCTACAAAACTTCAAGAAGTTGGGCTGATGTCTTATATTCCCTCAGTTCAGTTCAGTTCAGTCACTCAGTCGTGTTCGACTCTTTGCGACCCCATGAATTGCAGCACGCCAGGCCTCCCTGTCCATCAACTCTCGAAGCTTGATCACACTCAGGTCCATTGAGTCGGTGATGGCATCCAACCATCTCATTCTCTCTTGTCCCTTCTCCTCCTGCCTTCAATCTTTTCCAGTATCAGGGTCTTTTCCTATGGGTCAGTTCTTCACAGCAATTGGTCAAAGTATTGGAGCTTCAGCTTCAGCATCAGTCATTCCAATGAATATTCAGGATTGATTTCCTTTAGGATGGACTGGTTGGATCTCCTTACAGTCCAAGGGACTCTCAAGAGTCTTCTCCAACACCACAGTTCAAAAGCATCAATTCTTCAGCACTCAGCTTTCTTTATGATCCAACTCTCACATCCATTCATGATTACTGTAAAAACCATAACTTTGACTAGATGCCCCTTAGTCTGTACAGTAATGTCTCTGCTTTTTAATATGCTATCTAGATTGGTCACAACTTTTCTTCCAAGGAGCAAGAGTCTTTTAATTTCATAGCTGCAGTCACCATCTGCAGTGATTCTGGAGCCCAAGAAAATAAAGTCTGTCAATGTTTCCATTGTCTCCCCATCTATTTGCCATGAAGTGATGGGACTGGATGCCATGATCATCGTTTTTGGAATGCTGAATTTTAAGCCAGTTTTTTCACTCTCCTCTTTCACTTTCATCAAGAGGCTCTTCAGTTCCTCTTCACTTTCTGCCATAAGGGTGTTGTCATCTCCATCTTCCAAAAACTGGCTCAAATATCATCATCTTTTATGAAGTTTCCTCAGACTGCCTTAAAACCTTTCTCCTCAGACTTCCTAATGTACATCTAGGATGGCATGAAACCATACTGTGCTATATTACCTCCTTTGCACTTATCTTTTCTAATAGATTGCAGTACATCCAAGGTATGGGACACATTTCATTAATTTTCTCATCCTTTTACCCTTTATCAGCAATGACTAAAAGATATGTGACTATCAGTTTTCACATATATTACTAGAATTGATTCTTACAGGAACATACAAAAAAACTTAAGTGCCAAACAGTAACAGCAGTAAATTTTCTTTCAGTCCTTATTGAGAATGACTCTCAAATTTATCATAATCTAAATTCAGATAAACCACTGTCACAATTAATTACAAGATATACAAATATCTCAGAAATACCTTTTAACTATAGTTTACAAGTAATGTCAATTGCCTAACAAAAACTATTAAAACAAAAAAAATTTTTCATTTCCATTAATTCTGTCAGTGAAAGAATAGATTTCTTTAGTGGTTCTCAATTAGAAATATGTTGCATGAATAAAATTGTAGTCAGGTTTTATTTCACTACCTTAAACATGCATATATTCTTCACTTGAATAACTCTTAAGTACTCTGATAATACACTGATAACTAGGAATTTGCTTGGCGAATGTATACCTACAACACACAATGGGACAATTACCCTAAAACCCTTCTGTCACAAAATATCTAGAAACAGGTTATAAAAATTTTACCAGAAAACAAGGGAAATTCCTTACAGGTGATAGTGAAAGGTAAGCTAGCACTTAAGTCAGCAGCTATTCTGTGGGCTTCTATTGGTCCCAGTGACCTATAGCTTGGTTTTAAGTGTCTGTGTACAGGCAACAGAAAACAAAGATCTGGATCCAATGTGGATTAGAGATCCTGAATGAATTCAAGACCCACAAAAAGTTACACACTTTAATGAAAGCATTTTTAAAAATCAACCTTGTAAACACAGATCAAAAGAAAACCTTAGCAAGCAAATGTTTCTGTCTGGTCTTAACTCTGGTTTACAGAAAAAAAGTCTCTCTAACGATGCACAGTTATAAACCCAGAATTCACCTGTATTTATGATCCAAACTTATACCATGTGCCTGGTACAAAAGGCAAGGCAAATATTCAATTTAAAGCAGACACAAGTTGCTGGTGGTCCCAAGATCCTGGTAGAAACTAACTGAAATCTTTTCTAAAAAGACCTGACCTCAGGTCAGGCCTCAGTGATTTCCCACAAAGTCCCAGAAACACGAACTCACATTAGAGGAATAACAAACCAATGAGAAAACACAGCTACAGAGTGAAAGAGGGAGCTGAACTTCAGAGAGAAATTTACAGTCTTCCAAGTTGAGAGCACAGAGTTTGAAACAACCACAGCAGCTGGAAAGTGACAGAACCATATAAATCTGGCTGATCCCTTAAATTTGCCCATGTGTGACAGATTTAAAGCAGTCATGCTAAGTCTTAAACATTCAGGGTTTTCAGTTGTTGCTCACTGCAGGGAAGATAAGAGTCTGGAGCTGAACTCACTGTATACTCTTCAGAGGAACAGAATAGAAGCCAGAGAATCTGCAAGATATCTTTCACAACACTCAAAATAAAAGGCATACAATGGAATCCCAGGTGTTGGACTTAACAGGTAAAAATTCTGAAGCAGTCATATAGTTGTATTAGGGTCTATAAAAGAACATATGCTTATCTCCAATTAAAATAAACTAATTGATTTTAAAAAAAGATGAATGAACAGATAGGAAATATTGAAAGAAAATTAGAAGCAATAAGATAAACCAAAAGAAAACTTGATAATTGAAAATACAATGATCAGACATAGAAATCTAATCCAGCACATTAGAAATTATAGAGGAGAATATCAAGAACCTTGGAGATCAATAAAAATCATCAAGTCCAAAAATATACTTATTCATAGCTTAAGGATTAAAAAAAACAGAAATTATAAATAGTTTGATAATATAAAAATGCCACACTAGAAACTGTGAGATGAAGCTAAAGTAGTAGTCAAAGGCAGATAAATTTAAATTTACAGCCAGAAATCTTTTTACTGGAAAATAAAATGGCTAAAACTTAGTGAGTTCAGGAGTAATTTAAAAACAAGAGAATAATTCCAAGGAAGCTAGAAGTAAGAAGACAGGTAAATAGCAGGAAGATAGAGAAGAAAACTTAATGAAATATTTTTAAAGTGATAGAATAAAGACAAATTTGTGTCTTAATGACTCTCACAAGACTGATCAAAAAAGTAAACAATACAAGGAAAAAATTACAGGTACTGCCAAGGTAGAAATAATAATAGAGGATACAACAAACTGCTTTTTTTCAACATTTTTGAAAAATAGAATGAATACATTCTGAGAAAAACAGCACACCAACACTGACAATAAAATAATTTTTACAAATTGTTAAAATTTTTGAATTATACAAATTTTTGAAAAATTATAACCTTTAAGAAAGTTAATCAATAGTTTTTAAAAAATAAATTTAATCAATAGCTTTTTAAAAAAGAAACATAATCAATGGTTAAAATTACACATCCCCATACAAAGAGAGACTAAACACACTTGGTTTCAAATTTCAAGCAAATTTCAAGGAAAAGACAGGCATATACAAGCTTTTCTACAGATCAGAAAAAGAAGAAATATTCCCAAACCATCCTATAAGCTAAACTAAACCTTGATACCAACCCTAACCAAGGACAGTAACATAAGGAAAAATTACTGATCAATTTTACTCTTCACATAAGTGAAATATACACACACACACACACACACACACACACACACACACATGAAAACTAAATCTAGCAATATATTGTAAATGTAGAATAGGTGAATCTTCTAGAATAAGTGAGTAAGAAACTCACCAGCAAAACAACTATTTAAGTGGTCAAAATTATTAAACCAATTATTTAAGGTCTCTGGAAACTGTCCTAATGGCACACAGCAAATGAAGAAACATTCCTTCAAGAAAATCTACTAAATATCAGAAAGCTATGCGGGGATGTGGCATTTGAGCCACAACTCCCTCTCTTCCGCGGCCATGTTCCAGGAGCACTTTAAGAAACAGGACTCCCTCTGCCCCTAGTGCTGGGTCCCAGGAGAAACAGGCTGCCTTCATTTCTCATCCTCAACCCAGTCCCTACCCCCAGCCACGTATGCAGGACTTCCGTTCCAGAGAGGCTTCCCTGAGAGGCCCAGGTGTCTCTTCTCTCACCCAGCCCCCATCTGCATAGCACAAACGCTGTCCCAGGTATGACAGGCTTGAGGAATGCCCGGGGTCCCAGCTTCACTCACAACAGCTCACTCAGAGGTCAGAGTTTCCGCTCCAGGAGTGGCATGTCTGGACCAGGGGCTACCACTCACCACCGAGTGCCCACTCCTAAAGAAGGAGGTCCTCTAGAGAGAAGCAGGACCCAACCTTAAATTCAGCTGCAGTGGTATGGGAGTTCGGTCCAGACAGATAGGCCAACAGGAGAAAAAGCTCTAGAACAGTTCCTGAGAAGATTAATATTACTTGGAACTGAACTCCATGTCTAAGGGTGTCATGGAAAAACAAGAGCTATCTAGGAGGAACATTTAGTTAAGAGGAGGCTAGTAGTTCCATGATACAAGCAGAACAGTGAGCAGCCATTAGTTTTATAGAGTGAACCAAGGAATGAGAAAGCCAAAGAGCCCTGTTGAGACCACAGCCAAGTCCATGGGTCAAGAAGGCTATATCTGTGCAGTAGGCCTCACCCAGTCAGGAGAAATCAGAACAGGACATGGGGCAGACATGTAAGTACTCTCTGAACTGCAGGAAAACCCAAAATAGGATGGAAGGCTCACTTGTATAAAGGGCTTAAGGGCGACCTTCAACCAAATATTAACTGAAAAATAAACTCCTCTGACCCAGAAGTGACTCCTAGGAGGCCAGAATTTTAAAAAAGACTCGTCCCTGGCCATCTGGAAGACTGTGTGCGTGTTCAAGGTTGTACTCCTCAGCAGCAATCAGTTAGAAAAACTCCTAACTACTAGTTCCTGACTAAACGTGGGGCCAAAGTCCCTGGCCTGGGAAAACAAGCCTCCAAGCCAAACACACATCCACTGGTGAAGTGGGGAAAATTAACTGGCCAAGGAGGCTCAAGCAGACCCTTTGACCAATTAAGTAGCTAGTGCTGATGCTGACCCCGGGGTAATATCAAGTTATCCAGGCTAAGAGAGAAAAATAAGGGAAAACAACCTAAGCAGGGAAATTAGAGACTGCACTAAGGAAATAGACTTTACAAAATTAGGTCAGCCAAATCATTAAGCAAATAAAAATTTAAAGTTAAAAAAAAAATCAAACAAGCAAATCATACCACAGCAAACTAAAGAATTAAAAACACAATAACTACAGTGAAAATTTCATTACAGGGATTCAACAGTGAATTGGATCTGGCAGAACAAATAAGTCAACAAAGCTCAGGATAGAACGATAGAGATTACACCACTTGAAAAACAGAGGGAAGAAAAAATGAAGAAAAATAAACAGCCTCAGAGAAATATGAGACACCATTAAGCACACCAACATATGTGCAATGGTCATATCGAAAGGAGAGGAGAGAGAGAGAGCAAACATTTGAAGAAATAATGGCTGAAAACTTTCCAAATTTAAAGAAAAGCATTAATCTACACAAGAAAATAATAAACATTGGCAAGCACGTGGAAAATTTGGAACTCTTTCACAATGCTGGTGGGAAAGCAAAATGGTGCAGCTACAATGGGAAAGCAGTATGAAGATTCCTCAAAAAATTAAAAAATAAAACTACCATACGACCATCAATTCTACTTCTATTTATCCAAAAGAATTGAAATCACAATCTCAAAGAAATATCAACACTCCCATTTTCACTGAAGCTCTATTAAAAGTAGTCACAGTGTGGAAACAATCTATTAATAAATGTGCATTGACAGATGAGTGGATAAAGAAAGTGTGGTATACATATACAATGGAATACTATTTGGGAAAGAAGTTCTGCAATATGAGACAACATGGATGAACCCTGAGAACATGATAGGAAGTGAAATAAAACATTCACAGAAAAACACTGTATAATTCCACTT
This sequence comes from Odocoileus virginianus, assembly GCF_023699985.2. Lineage (NCBI taxonomy): Eukaryota > Metazoa > Chordata > Mammalia > Artiodactyla > Cervidae > Odocoileus > Odocoileus virginianus. The sequence continues at coordinate 24,506,917 of NC_069686.1, forward strand.
ATAGGAGGTAGCTAAAGTAGGCAAATTCATAGATGCAGAGACTGGAATGGTGATTGGGCCAGGGGTTGGAGGAGGGGGAAATGGGAAGTTAAAACAGGCATAAAGTTTCAGTTAAGCAAGATGACGATGCTCTAGAGATCTTTGGTACAGCACTGTTGCTACAGCTAACAATAATGTTTGGTACACTTTAAAAATGTATCGAGGGTAGCTCTTACGTGTGTGTACAATAAAATAAAATTTTAGGAGATAAAATCTTGCTGATTTACTTAAGAGATGGCATATAGTCTTTTTCAGTAAATATTCCACACCTCTTTGAAAACAATGTCTAGTGTCCTATCGTGAGGCACAGAGATCTGTAGTGTTTACTTATCTCTATATTGACCTCCTGTCTGCTTATTCTATTAGTTACGGAGAAAAGAAGGCTGAGGTCGCCCATATAATTGTGGATTTGTCACGCTTAAATCTGGTCATATTTCACTGTGCACGCACCAGGCCCAAGATTCAAAGAAGCCAAAAGAGAAGATCCAAAGGAAGAGTGGCCTGCCAGAGAGGCTGGCCCCTGCCACGCGAAGCCGAACTCCGGCCTGGTCCAGGACCCAGAGAAGGTGAAGAAAGCGGCCATGCGGGAGCTAGAGAAGTCGTAGGTCTAAGTGCTGTCCGCGGCCTACAACACAAGCAACCACAGGCACGATCTGGCCCTACTGCTTGAGGCCACGCACCTTCTCGGGCACAAACACCGTGGCTGCTCAGGTTCTGCGCGCCGACCTCGCTAAACGGAAGCCGGCCACAAAGGGAATTCTGGGAAACGTAGTTCCCCTTGTCTGAAATCCTTCCACTTGAAGTTCCCACACGAGGCTAAGTCTGCAGGACCCAAGACACTTTTAACAGAAGAGTATTGATAATTTATCTGATTCAGAATCTGGTTTAAGCCACAAAACTGGAGGAAACTGCCTTGAAAGAAAATGTAGAATAGTGAGAGAAGGTTATTGTAGCAGCCCAGTATCATTACTAGATAGAGCCACAGAGCAAAAAATTTAACTTATCTTCTTGGAACAGAGCTTATTTAAAGGAATAAGTATATATGTTAAATATTGCTGAGAATTTGTGGCAAATTAAATCAAATCCTCTAATGAATTATTCTGGTAAATTTAGATTTGAATAATATATATTATATATCACACATCTTTGTTGTCTAACCATGAAGTGATTTTTTTCCCCCTGTGAGCAACACTTTAAAATTATACTAGTAAGTCTATCTAAATAAAAAGCAAAGAAAGAAACATTTTTTTCCTTTCAAATATAATGTATAGCAACAATATTCTCAGGCTAAGACAGTTGTTTGGCTTGCCAATGATCATTAATATTTAAATCATCTCAGGGAATTGGAGAACTAGAGACAAAGTTAAAGGTAACGCAAAACAGGGGAGGAGGATGTGAAACTATGTGCCAGATGCCAGAAAGATCCTGTGACATGGCTCTTTGTTTATGAAATCAGGTTTGGAGTGTGTGGTTTTGGGATACAGCATTATGTAGAGACACAACGAAAGAAAGACACAATTAGACAATTGCACTGGAAAGAGGGGAAATGACGTGAGATTTTCGTTAGAAACGGCCCCTCCCCCCAACTCTCAGAAGGTCTTTCACTACCAGCAGCTTCCCCAAGGACACATGGTTGTCATGGAGACAGGAAAGGCCTCCTCCTCTGTCCTCTGAGAAGAAAGAGCAGACCTAGTTGGTACAAGCTTGGGGAAACAGTGGTGAGCACTTTTGCTGCTTGCAGTGGACACCAAGCGATGACCAAGTACTTTGAAAGAGAAGGGGGGGGGGGACCAGTACAATGATATTAGGGACAAAAAAAATACTCTTTGATCACCTATCTACTTCGATAAAATTTAAAAAGATCAAAGAGCTATTTTTAGAAAAGCCATTTATTTCTTCTAAGATTTAATAAAGGCAAAGCTACTGCTATTCCAGTGAAATTCAATTTCCTATAAAATAACAATGCTGTGTGTTTGCTGTTCTCAGTCACTCAGGAGTGCCCGACTGTTTGCAACCCCATGGACTGTAGCCTGCCAGGCTACTCTGTCCATGGGGATTCTCCAGACAAGAATATGGGAATGGGTTGCCATGCCTTACTCCAGGGGATCTTCCCAGCCCAGGAATCAAACCCAGGTCTCCAGCACTGTTTGCATATTCTCTACCATCTGAGCCAACAGGGAAGCCCTTACTAAGAAGTTCGTTGGCTTCTGCAGGGGATCTTCCCAACCCAGGGATCGAACCCAGGTTTCCCACATTGCGAGCAGATTCTTTACCAGTTGAGGCTCCAGGGAAGCCCAAGAATACTGGATTGAGCAGCCTATCCCTTCTCCAGGGGATCTTCCCGACCCAGGAATCCAACCAGGGTTTTCTGCATTGCAGGCGGATTCTTTACCAGCTGAGCTACCAGGGAAGCCCTAATAAACATAAACAAATAATATTATAACCAGAGTATAGAGTTTCTCCAAGAAAGTTATACACCAACTAAGTTACTGGAATATTTCATTAAATACCACTAATGTGTATAGAAAAATAAGAACAAATAAATATTTTTAAATTAAAAATGACTAAAACAGGAATAGAATATGAAATCTATTTACTACTTATAAAGAACTTCTGCTATTTTATAAAATATCTTATTTATACTATAAAACAAATTAATTCAACTAGAATTAAAACATAATTAAAAGTGAAAATGGGAATCAGTGAAATTTAATAGCATTCTTTATACTTCAACTGTCTGCACAAACATAAATAACCTTTCTTCATTTATTCTGTAGTCTTATTAAATTCTAAGCACAGTTTGTCTAGAAAATCTATGGTCACATCTTCAATTTATGTTGACATCCTGTATCCTTTAGCAGAGAACGCAAACCTGAAAAAGTAAATAATAAAATGAACAATAAATTTACATATAAACAATTTTATTATTTAATTACTGCAAGCTACTTTTCTTGAAAAAAACCTCTAAAAGAAAATTGACTCAATCATATTCTTGGATTTTAAGTCCTTATATAAAAATGTTGTGAATTTCTTTTGTCATATATGATTCATGAACAATATATAATATTAAAGTTACCAATTTTTTTAAAATTTCAGTTGGTGGATAATATAGGTAGAATTTTTTATCTTTAAATAAGAAAATAGGTATTTAAGTAGTTAAGACTTTATCCCTGTAGATTCTGAGAGCATAATCAAGTATATAAACACAGGAATTTACAACATAATGCCACCACAATCCTTCCAGAAAAAAATGTGGAAAACCATAAATGCTATAAGAAAATGGACCTTAAATAATAAAGCAAAATGCACTAATTAGAGAATACTCACACTTGTCTTACATTCGGAAAAATGATGTCATGATCATAATTAAGCTCTTCATGACTCTGGTGATATTACATATTATGACAATAATGTTAATCGTTAACAATAAAAGATCAAAGATAAGTAGAAATAATCATGGCAATTTATCTTAAATTAGCTGATGTTCCTGGACATTTATGAGTAATCTGGCTTTTTACTTTGAAACTCAAAACTATTGACAAATTTCCTTCTATTTTTTTCCTTTTCCTCTCTGCCCCCACCCTTGTCTCTCTCTCATAAGGAGAGTATGTATGTGTATTTATGTATACATACATATTTATATAAACACTAAAGATACATATAGAGAAAGAGTAAATTTTAAATGTGTTAGTAGTATCAATATAACACACACACATATGCATATATACATACACCCACAAACACATGCTCCTCATGTTTTCATAGGGGAAATTTCCAACCCGTTCTCCCAGAAGGAAAAGTGAGAAAAGAATATTTCCAGGCTCTGTTCACCTCCTTATTCCTCCCAGGGAAGGAGTAAAGTCTCTTATTAAGGGTTTTAGTAGAAAGAACATGAAAACTTGGCTTCCACCTTCCGGGTTCTATTTCTGGATCTTCCTGCCTGCAGGGAGACATTCAGATTTGCTGTGAGTGGCAGTAACCCTTGTGGGCTGGCTCTGCTCCAGTACAGACCTGAGCTTGTGCAGCTGTGTCTGTGATTGAAGGGAATAAATTTGGCCTCTCCAAAATCTTAAATATATCCATATATGTGTGTGTCCCTGTGTGTGTAATTTTTCCTTTTCAAGTTTTATTTCAAGATGCTAACTCAACTTAAATGTATAATGATTTCTCAGTTTGTGTTATCATACAGAAGACAAATCAGCAGAAATTAATCAACTCTTCCAGAATTATTTTAAGTAATTCTGAAACAGAGGATGCCATAAAAATTTGAACTCTAGAGTTAGGCTACATTTTTTGCATGTACTGTGTATAAAATTATTTTTAGTTATAATTCCCTTATTTGCATGTTGATGTAATGACAGAGTTCAAGAACCAGATTTTAAGACAACTCAATCCCAATTTCAGTCTCTACTCCAAATAAAATGATTTCCTCACTACTGCTTAAAAAAAATGCATAATTAAAGGATTTCTTTTCAACCTTAATACTGTGCTTTGAAAAGCATATCATATCATACGAGCAATCATTTACCTTAAAATAAAAATGACATATCCTGCATTCTACTTTAAAGTGGCCAACTCTCCTTAACTTAAGTAAGTACTTTCTACAACTCATTTTGGAACTGAAACTTTTAGTGACCACCTGATTAAAAGGAGGATATATGCAGAATTGTATCCTCTTGACACTCTAGTGCAATATCCAGATTTCTCCATCTCTGGAAGCGGCAACATAAAATTCATTTGTTTACTGCATGCACTCTTTTGTACCCAGAATTATAAAGACCCAGAGGCTTTTCCATTCATTTAAAAATATGTCTTTTGGGGCTTCCCTGGTGGCTCAGTGGTAAAGAATCTGCCCGCCAATACAGGAGACACAGGTTCGATCCCTGATCAGGACAGATCCCACATGCTGCAGAGTGATTAAGCCCCTGCCCCACAACTATTGAGCTTTAAAACCTGGGAGCTGCAGCTACTGAGCCCACCAGTCCTGGAGCCGGTGGGCTGCAACAGGAAAAGCGACCGCCATGAGAAGTCCTTCCTACACAACTAGACAGTAGCCCCCGTTCTCTGCAACTAGAGAAAAACCTGAGTGGCAATGAAGACCGAGCATAGCCAAAAATAAATAAGTAAATAAAAATGGTCTCTTTGTAAAAGAAAATAGCCAATAAAAATGCAGACATGATATATAAATGTATATATTTATAATGTATATATAATAATATATTAAGAATCTTCTATTTCATATTAATAAAGTCTATAAAGGATCAAAGAAAAAACAACTACTACAGAGCACTGTACTGTCTGCCTGGAATTTATAAAACTTTAATTTATTTATCCTTCATAAGACTCCAATGAGATAAGTTTTACTAATATTTTTTAAATAGAGAAACTGTGGCTCAAGACCACAAAGTCAGTGGCAGAACCAATGCTCAAATCCAGATCTGGCTGGTGCCAAACCTGCCAAATTCAAGTCCTATTTAGGCTTTGCCTCTCTAAAACTATCAGACATGTTAGCTATTCCACTTCAATATTTAGTCAATATTTTCTCTGAAATCACATTTTACATTACTTAATATTTATTGAATATCCTTTGAGGTAGAGAACCAGGAGGTGTGAGAAAATAGAAAACCCGGTGGTTCCTGCCCTTAAGCTTAAAATAATTTAGTTTCAGGACAAGTTGTTCTGAGTCTAAAGCCTTGATCACATGAACTGTTCTGTTCTGGACATGGAAAAAGATTGATTAAATAGACAATGTCCTACCCAATTAGGGTCAGGCGGCTCTGACGCACACACAGGGAAGAAATAATTAAACACAAGAACTAAAAAATGAAACAAAGCATATAAATAGGGACAATGGAGAAGTCAAAGCAAAATTCAGGCAAAATGATCATTGATTCAGCTAATATATTTGCTGATAACCCGCTGTGTCTGGCACTGTGCTAACAGCTGAGTAGACAGTCTCAGCTAAGAGTACACACTCTACTCCATGGAGAGGCAATGGCACCCACTCCAGTACTCTTGCCTGGAAAATCCCATGGATGGAGGAGCCTGGTAGGCTGCAGTCCATGGGGTCGCAAAGAGTCGGACATGACTGAGCGACTTCAATTTCACTTTTCACTTTCATGCATTGGAGAAGGAAATGGCAACCCACTCCAGTGTTCTTGCCTGGAGAATCCCAGGGACAGAGGAGCCTGGTGGGCTGCCGTCTGTGGGGTCACAAAGAGTCGGCCACGACTGAAGCAGCTAAGCAGCAGCAGCCATGAAATGAATCTACTAGCATGGGGCACAGAGAAGCATACAAACAATGGCAATGCTGTGCGATAAGGCTAAGAAAAGGAGGAGAGGCAGGCTGTTAGAGGAACAGAAATGTGGGCACTTAAAGCAGTCTTCACTAGTTTCCTGTACAAAGGATTCCTAAATGAATCTGAAGGATGAAAAGGAATTAACCAAGCTCAATTCAGTTCCAGTTCAGTTCCTCAGTCGTGTCCGACTCCTTGCGACCCCATGAACTGCAGCACGCCAGGCTTCCCTGTCCATCATGAACTCCCAGGGCTTGCTCAAACTCATGTCCATCAAGTCAGTTATGCCATCCAATGCCATCCAACCATCTCATCCTCTGTCATCCCCTTCTCCTCCTGCCTTCAATCTTTCCCAACATCAAGGTCTTTTCAAATGAGTCAGTTCTTCGAATCAGGTGGTCAAAGTACTGGAGTTTCAGCTTCAACATCAGTCCTTCCAGTGAATATTCAGGACTGATTTCCTTTAGGATGGACTGGTCTGATCTCCTTGCAGTCCAAAGGACTCTCAAGAGTATTCTCCAACACCACAGTTCAAAAGCACTCAGCTTTCTTTATGGTCCAATTCTCACATCCATACATGACTACTGGAAAACCTGTAGCTTTGACTACATAGACTTTTGTTGGCAAAGTAATGTCTCTGCTTTTTAATATGCTGTCTAGTTTGGTCATAGCTTTTCTTCCAAGGAGGAAGTGTCTTTTAATTTCATGGCTGCAGTCACCATCTGCAGTGATTCTGGAGCCCAAGAAAATAAAGTCTGTCACTCTTTCCATTGTTTCCCCAAACTATTTGCCATGAAGTGATGGGACCGGATGCCATGATCTTCATTTTTTAAATGTCGAGGTTATCTAGAGTCACAAAGCTACTGGCGTCCGCCTCCTGGCCAGAGCCAGGGGAAAACTATTAACCAAGTGGCAAGGCTATATGTCACTTAAAGGAACTTAACCATGTGATATCAATGGACCTGGGGGATTCCCAACAAAGAACAGACAATAAACATTTTGTGACTTACCAAACTGACCAAATGAATGAATGAAGAGGAAGATAATCTTGAATTCAACCAAGGAAGGAAGGATGCATGCATGCTAAGATGCTTCAGTCGTGTCTGACACTGTGTGACTCTTCAGACTGTAGCCTACCAAGTCCTCCTGTCCATGGAATTCTTCAGGCAAGAATACTGGAGTGGGTTGCCATGCCCTCTTCCAGGGGATCTTTCCCACCCAAGGATTGAATCTACATCTCTTATGTCTCCTGTATTGGCAGGCAGGTTCCTTGCCAGTAGCACCACCTGGAAAGCCCAGGAAGGAAGGATAAACCAGTGTCAAAAGCTTATGTATAAGGAGAGGCTACTAAAAAAAAAAAAGAAGCTATTTTTTAACTCAACTTTTGATATTTTAAATTCAAAATAATTAGCTACTTTTCTCCTATTGCAAACAATGACACAATGATTTAATTTTGTGCATATGTAATGTTGTTCTTTTGCAGGATATCTGTAGGGTAAACTCTTGGCAGCAAATACTGTTAAATAAGAAAAGGCAGGGCATAAAATAATATTAATGTATGATTAGTGTCTAGAAAATAAGTGCACAAATAATTTATGCATTTGAATTATAAAAACATATGCATAAGCATGAACACACTTGCATGTGAATTTATTTATGGGTGGAAGTTTAAAAGAGATTGGTAATATTAGTACCAACAGGATAACAGGTTATTTCTTTACTTACTAGTGTTTATTTCATGTTTCTGAATTTTTTTTAAATGCCTGTAATAAGACTCCTCAAGAAACACACACAGAATATATATTCAAATATGCATCCTTAATTTGATAAATCACTGTGCACAATTTGCTAAGGAAGAAACATACTCAGAGCACTTAAGTTTATGGCTATAGTTAAATTAAGTAATATAAATGTCTCTTGTTCTCATGATGATTACTGTAACTGATTGTTATACAAGAAAGAAAAAAGTCATTCCTTATAAATGTATATAATTGGATGTCTTCCACCTTTAACTTCAAAATAATTGAGTGTTCTAATTTTTGTAAGATAAATACATAACATTTATAGGCCTTAAATGCATATACTTGATACTTTGAAAGAATCATGTCAGGTAATTTTCCCAACAACCTTGTGAAACAGGCCACCATTTTTAGTTCCAGTTCACTGATATGGAGACTGAGGCTCAGGTTTAGAAATGGAACCAAGGTCACACAACCACTAGAAGGCAGGTATTTAAACCAAGGTGACTCCTGCGCCATGGATTTTTGTTTCCTTTTTAATTTTATTTACTTATTTTAACTGGAAGCTAATTTTACAATATTGCAAAACAACTTTACAATATTGTGGTGGTTTTTTGCCATACATTAACATGAATCAGCATGGGTGTACATGTGACCATCCTGAGCACCCCTCCCACCTCCCTCCCCACCCCATCCCTCTGGGTTGTCCCAGAGCACCAGCTTTGGGTGCCCTGGTTCATGCATCAAATTTGCACTGATCATCTATTTTACATATGGGAATATACATGTTTCAATGCTATTCTCGCCTATTGTCCCACCCTTGCCTTCTCCCACATAGTCCAAAAGTCTATTCTTTACATCTGTGTCTCTTTTGCTATCTTTCATATAGGGTCATCGTTACCATTTTTCTAAATTCCATATATAAGCATTAATATACTGTATCAGTGTTTCTTTTTCTGGCTTACTTCACTCTATATAATGGGCACCAGTTTCATCCACCTGTTTAGAACTGACTCAAATACATTTTTTTTATAGCTGAGTAATATTCCATTGTGTATATGTACCACAACTTCCTTACCCACTCATCTGCTGATGGACATCTAGGTTGCTTCCATGTTCTAGCTATTGTAAACACTGCTAAATGAACACTGGGGTACATGTGTTTTTCCATTTTGGTTTCCTCAGTGTGTATGGCCAGCAGTGAGATTTCTAGGTCGTATGGCAGTTCTATTTCCAATTTTTTAAGGAATCGCCACACTTTTTACCATAGTGTACTGAGCAATGGTTTTAACCACCAGTTCAGTTCAGTTCAGCCACTCAGTCATGTCCGACTCTTTGCGACCCATGAACCTCAGCACACCAGGCCTCCCTGTCCATCACCAACTCCTGGAGTCCACCCAAACCCATGTCCATTGAGTCAGTGATGCCATCCAACCATTTTATTCTCTGTTGTCCCCTTCTCCTCCTGCCCTCAATCTTTCCCAGCATCAGGGTCTTTTCAAATGAATCAGCTCTTCACATCAGGTGGCCAAAGCATTGGAGTTTCTGCTTCAACATCAGTCCTTCCAATGGACACCCAGGACTGATCTCCTGTAGGATGGACTTGTTGGCTCTCCTTGCAGCCCAAGGGACTCTCAAGAGTCTTCTCCAACACCACAGTTCAAAAGCATCAATTCTTTGGCACTCAGCTTTCTTTATAGTCCAACTCTCACATCCATACATGACCACTGGAAAAACCATAGCCTTGACTAGACAGACCTTTGTTGACAAAGTAATGTCTCTGCTTTTTAATATGCTGTCTAGGTTGGTCATAACTTTCCTTCCAAGGAGTAAGCGTCTTTTAATTTCATGGCTGCAGTCACCATCTGCAGTGATCTTGGAGCCCATAAAAATAAAGTCAGCCACTGTTTCCACTGTTTCCCATCTATTTGCCATGAAGTGATGGGACCGGATGCCATGATCATCGTTTTCTGAATGTTGAGCTTTAAGCCAACTTTTTCACTCTCCTCTTTCACTTTCATCAAGAGGCTCTTTAGTTCTTCTTCACTTTCTGCCATAAGGGTGGTGTCATCTGCATATTTGAGGTTATTGATATTTCTCCCAGCAATCTTGATTCCAGCTTGTACTCCCTCCAGCCCAGCTTTTCTCATGATGTACTCTGCATATAAGTTAAATAAGCAGGGTGACAATATACAGCCTTGACGTACTCCTTTTCCTATTTGGAACTAGTCTGTTGTTCCATGTCCAGTTCTAACTGTTGCTTCCTGACCTGCTTACAGGTTTCTCAAGAGGCAGGTCAAGTGGTCTGGTATTCCCATCTCTTTCAGAATTTTCCACAATTTATTGTGATCCACACAGTCAAAGGCTTTGGCATAGTCATTAAAGCAGAAATAGATGTTTTTCTGGAACTCTCTTGCTTTTTCAATGATCCAGCGGATATTGGCAATTTGACCTCTGCTTCCTCTGCCTTTTCTAAAACCAGCTTGAACATCTGGAAGTTCACAGTTCACGTATTGCTGAAGCCTGGCTTGAAGAATTTTGAGCATTACTTTATTAGTGTGTGAGATGACTGCAATTGTGCGGTAGTTTGAGCATTCTTTGGGATTGCCTTTCTTTGGGATTGAAATGAAAACTGGCCTTTTCCAGTCCTATAGCCACTACTGAGTTTTCCCAATTTGCTGGCATACTGAGTGCAGCACTTTCATAGCATCATCTTTCAGGATTTGAAATAGCTCAACTGGAATTCCATCACATCCACTAGCTTTGTTCGTAGTGAGGTCCACTTGACTTCACATTCCAGGATGTTTGGCTCTAGGTGAGTGATCAAGCCTCGTGATTATCTGGGTCATGAAGATCTTTTTTGTACAGTTCTTTTGTGTATTCTTGCCACCTCTTCTTAATATCTTCTGCTTATGTTAGATCCCTACTATTTCTGCCCTTTATTGAGCCCATCTTTGTATGAAATGTTCCCTTGGTATCTCTAATATTCTTGAAGAGATCTCTAGACTTTCCCATTCTGTTGTTTTCCTCTATTTCTTTGCACTGGTCATGTAGGAAGGGTTTCTTATCTCTCCTTGCTATTCTTTGGAACTCTGCATTCAAATGGGTATATCTTTCCTTTTCTCTTTTGCTTTTTGCTTCCCTTGTTTTGACAGCTATTTGTAAGGCCTCCTCAGTCACTTTGCTTTTTTTCATTTCTTTTTCTTAGGGATGATCTTGATTCCTGTCTCCTGTACAATGTCATGAACCTCCATCCATAGTTCATCAGGCACTCTATCAGATCTAGTCCCTTAAATCTATTTCTCACTTCCACTGTATAGTCATAAGGGATTTGATTTAGGTCATACCTGAATGGTCTAGTGGTTTTTCTCCACTTTCTTCAATTTCAGTCTGAATTTGGCAATAAGGAGCTCATGATCTGAGCCACAGTCAGCTCCCGGTCTTGTTTTTGCTGACTGTATAGAGCTTCTCCATCTTTGGCTGCAAAGAATATAATCAATCTGATTTCAGTGTTGGCCATCTGGTGATGTCCATGTGTAGAGTCTTCTCTTGTGTTGTTGGAAGAGGGTGTTTGCTATGACCAGTGCGTTCTCTTGGCAAAACTCTTATTATTCTTTGCCCTGCTTCATTCTATACTCCAAGGCCAAATTTCCCTGTTACTCCAGGTGTTTCTTGACTTCCTACTTTTGCATTCCAGTCTCCTATAATGAAAATGACATCTTTTTGGGATGTTAGTTCTAGAAGGTCTTGTAAGTCTTCATAGAACTGTTCAACTTCAGCTTCTTCAGTGTTACTGGTCAGGGCATAGACTTGGATTACCGTGGTATTGAATGGTCTGCCTTGGAAACAAACAGAGATCATTCTGTCATTTTAACCACCAGGCTAAACTTTATCTTTTGACTTTCCCACAATGCCATAAAATTTATTTCACATATATAAAGTATAAAAAACTATGCTTGGAAGTACATAGTTTATGCCTTCCAAGATAATCTCTGCTTTTATCTCTGCATCTTAATGAATGTACATTAAAATGATGCTAATTAGGGAATTCCCTAGTTATCCAGTGATTAGGACTTCTAGCTTCCATTGCAGGGGTCACAGATTCAATCCTTGAATGGGGACCTAAGACCCCACATGCCGTGGTGCACAGCAAAACCGATGCTAATTAAATATGTGATTTTAAAGGGAAAATAAGATATAATTTAGTATTTTAAAACAAAGACTAAAATTCTGATTACATCAACATGATTCGATCAAAGTTGCCCTGTATGATCAGTATGTACATGAGGTTACTATGCCAACAAAACAAGACTTTTTTCCTTGGTTGTTTTCAAGTACCAATTCTTAGGAATATGAAGTCATCTGAGGTCTATTACATATTAAATACAGACCAAACCATATTCTTAGAAGATAGTTGAGAAGATAGTTTACTAAGAAATAGATAATAGCCAGGACATGGAAGCAACCTAGATGCCCATCAGCAGACGAATGGATAAGGAAGCTGTGGTACATATACACCATGGAATATTGCTCAGCCGTTAAAAAGAATGCATTTGAATCAGTTCTAATGAGATGGATGAAACTGGAGCCCATTATACAGAGTGAAGTAAGCCAGAAAGATAAAGACCAATACAGTATACTAACACATATATATGGGATTTAGAAAGATGGTGATGATAACCCTATATGCAAAACAGAAAAAGAGACACAGATGTACAGAACAGATTTTTTGGACTCTGTGGGAGAAGGCGAGGGTGGGATGTTTTGAGAGAACAGCATCAAAACATGTATATTATCTAGGGTGAAACAGATCATCAGCCCAGGTTGGATGCATGAGACAAGTGATCGGGCCTGGTGCACTGGGAAGACCCAGAGGGATCAGGTAGAGAGGGAGGTGGGAGGGGGGATAGGGATGGGGAATACATGTAAATCCATGGCTGATTCATGTCAATGTATGACAAAACCCACTACAATATTGTAAAGTAATTAGCCTCCAACTAATAAAAATAAATGGAAAAAAAAAAACAAAAACCAATCTTCTAAAAGAATGCTTTCATTTGCTTAAGTTCATTACCCCTATTATCCTAATTAACAACTTGCCAAGTACGAGGGATCTCCTGGTAATACTTAAATGCCCCAGAGCATGAGATGGCAACAGAAATGGGATACATGCCTACAGATGGTTTCTGGCTAATTGTGGATGTCGAAAGGTTAACATCTAAATAGGAAAAGATTTATTAGCTACTTTTCAAATAGTAGGAGGCAATATTATAACTTAGACTTAAGAAGGTAAGACTTAAACAAGAATCTAAGATTATATATTCTGGAAAAATATTTTTTAAAAGGCTCTTTAACTGATAGGAAGGGTTGTTTTGGGTTTGGTTTTTCTTTTTCTTTCTTTCTTTTTTTTTTTTTTAACAATTTTCATTATCTTTTACTACTCAAATAGATGCACATTTAAAAATTAGAACTACTATTAATACTAATACATACAAATGACATTCTCATTAAAATTCTATTCTGGGAAAGAAAATTTTGCAGTAGAAGCTGAGTACTTCCTTGCCAGTTGGCAAAAAGTTAAAATTTTAGCCTCAGAAGTAAGTATGAAAGTACTTACTTATTAAAGTACTTACTTATTAAAATATTTAATACTTACTAAAAGTAAGTATTAAACAAGACCTAGAGAGGATGATGCTTGCTAAACCACACTCATCTCTACCATTTAGACCAAGGTTGATGACAATACACTGAAGCATATTTTTTTAAAGGTGGAAATATACTTTTATTCAACATAGGTTCTTAATTGCTATTTTGTAAATTTATAAAATCTTAATTGGATTTTATAAATTTCAGCCTTTATACCTCTTCTTTGTCTCTTAATGAAAGAAAAGTTACAAACTTACTATATTTAGAGATGAAGTACTCAAGTTTACCAAGTAAAGTAACAAGTGACTTATCTAGCAGAGAAGGTTTAAATAGGTTATTTCCTATGTTCTGTCAGTTTGGGAAAACCATTTTAGCACATCTGACTTATTCACAGGTGGTACAAGATTTTTTTCACATTTGATTTTAAAATTCTGTTAAAGTTAAAAAGCAGAAAGAGACTGCTGATCTGTGACTTGTTAGCATCACATGGTAAAATGGCATGCTAATGAGTAAAGTAAAATTTAGGATGAAATGATAAGAGCATTCTTCAGAGGGTTATCCCAGGAAAGTAAGAGTCATCACTTACAAGCTTCAGCCATCTAGTCTACCAATATATAACAGAGTTTATGATTTGAGATCTGACCTGGACATTACATCCAACTCTGAGCAGTTTTTGGATGGAGACCCACTTGCTATTAAATGTTAATGCAAGCTCATCAACAGTGAAATACAGCCTGGAGCAAAGCCTGTTCTCTGACACTGCAGCACTCTCTGTCTTCACTGGAAAAACTCCTATAGAATGCTGATGATAAGCAAGCAAACGGTTATTTTCCAGAAGTTCAAACTGGTGAAATTCTGAAAGTATAAGCTGAATTGAAACCATAGAGAATACTGGTTAATTTTCGCCTAACTATGAAATAACAGTATAAAATCAAAATCAAAATGAGTATACTAATAGTAGCTCCACTGTCTGAGAGGCACCATGTTAGGGGCTGCACAATTAGGCCAACCAATGGTAAGAGGATGTAACAGAGGCTCTATTGTGATTTCCATTTTATAGACAAGAAAACGGAGATTTGAAGAAGGCTAAAAATATGACTTCTCCAAGATCACACTGTTTGTGGCAGATTAAATATGGTGACAGGGGCTTCCCTCATGGCCCAGTGGTAAAGAATCCACTTGTCAATACAGGAGATGTGGGTTTGATCCTGATCCAGGAAGATCCCACATGTTGCGTAGCAACTAAGCCCAAGCACCACAACTACTGAGCCTGTGCCCTAGAGCGCAGGAGCCACATGAAGCGCCCATGCCCTCGAACCCACGCTTCACAAGCGAAGCCACCACAGTGAGTCCATGCACAGTAACTGGACAGTAGCCTCCACTCGCCACAACTAAAGAAAAGCCTGTGCAGCAACAAAGACCCAGCACAGCCACAAATAAATTCAATTATTTTTTTTAAGATAGTGACAAATTCCTTTCATTTTTCCCATAGAAAATTGGGTCTATGTTCCCCACTTTTATATTTGGATGGGTTCTGTGACTGCTTTGACGACTAGATTTCAGAAATGACATGATGCAAATTTCTGAACTGGCTGTCTCATTCCTATCTCTTAGAAAACTCTCTCGGGGAGAAACCAGCCAGCATATGAGAAAACCAACTACTCCGGGACCATCATGCTATGAAGCCCAAGCTGGCCGAGTGGAAAGGCCACATTGAGAGTGAGATGCTCGTCATCCCTCAGTTATTCCAGCCCTATCTTCACAAGCAAACATGTGAGGGAGTGTGATGGTTAATTTTATGTACCAACTTGATTGGGTTGAGGAATGACCAAGCAGCGGGTAAACATTATTTCTCAATCTGTTTGTGAGAGTGTATCTGGAAGAGAATAGCATTGGAATTAGTAGACTGAGTAGTGAAGATTCCCTCACCCATTCAGGTGGGCATCATCCAACCCATTCAGGGCTTGAATAGAGTGAAAAGGTGAAGGTAAGATGAATTTGCTCTGTCTGTTTGAGCTCAGACAAGCATCTTCTCCTCCCCTCAGGCTTCTAATTCTCAGCCTTTTTGCTAGGACTGGGACATAGACCATCCTTCCCACCACCCTACACACACTTCCCTTCCCTCTGATTTTCACAGATTTTGACTGAGTTACAACATTGATTTTCCTGGTTATCCAGTTTGCAGATGATAAATTATGAGAATTTTCAGCCTCCATAACCATGGCAGCCACTAATTTTCTCCTTTATATATTTATATTTAACGGTACATATTATAATGATTTCTCTGATGAACCCTGATGAATACAGGGAGGAAGGCTTTGGATGATTCTGCCCTAGCCATTGACCTCAACTGCATTAGAAACTTTAAGTAAAAGTCAACCTCATGAAGTTAACTAATTCACAGAATTATGAGAGGAAGTAAACTGCTGTTTCGAGCCAATAATTTTTTAGGTAGTTTGTTGCCTGGCAATAGGTAAGGAGAATGTGGTATTAAGTGGTAGAGGGTCTAGACAGTAGTATACAAAACCTCTTCGAGGGTCTACTATTTTCATTATAACACCAAGTCACCCATAATACAAGATGGTATCTGCCTTTTTCACTATGTTGACATTTGCACTGATGGTGCAAAAACATAGGTAGATAAAACTGGAGATGTCTTAGTCTGAGTCAAGGCAGTGACACCAAATGGTATGAGTAGGTATTATATTTTAAAAATCCAATTTTACTTAAAAACATGCTAGATGAAGCAGCAAAAAATATTAATTTTATAAAACTATGATCACTGTGTACCTGTATTTTGAGTATTGTGTAACAAAATGGAACTACACATACACAAAAATCCTTCTGCTTTATATCTGCCATTTTGAGGAAAAGAAATTGGTGATTGAGTTTGGAGATAAACTAACTGCATTTTTCATGGAACAGCACTTTTACTTGAAAGAACAACTGACAGACAAGCTATGGTTATTCAGACTTTGGTATCTGACAGGCACTTTTTTGGAAGTGAAGGAAATAATCCTGTCACTTCAAGGAAAACAACTGACACTATTTTGCCAGTGGTGAAATTTGAACTTTCAAGCAAAAATAAAAATTTTAAAAAGTGTATCTTCTGCAGCAAACCTGACAGCATCCAAATACTTAAAAACTTTTCTGATGAGTTCAGTAATGGTATTAACAAATGCATTTTTTTGTGCTGTATAATGAAATGTGTTGATGGTGGGAAGATCAGCATAACTCAGTGAAGCCTTATTTTCCAACTGACCAATCAATGATGGTTAAAAAAGATCACATAGGAGTGAATATCCATTCCATGTGCAAGACAGAGCAATAGATTTTATTTATTTATTTTTTTTATTTATTTTTTTTTTTCAGAGCAATAGATTTTAAATTTCACAGAGTATCCAATGTTTACTGATTTGATTTTAGATGGCATGTTGCAACTAATTTTTAAGAAATACCCTCTTGTTAAGTTTTACTGTAGTATCAAAGAATAATTCCAACAACATATCCAAACATATTTGAAAAGTTATTAAAATGCTTCTTTCTTTTCCAGTTACATACCTAGGTGAGGCCACATTATGTTTATACACTTCATCCAGAACAATATATTGTCATAGATTAAACATGGAAGCAGGTGTAGGAATCTAGCTATCTTCTATTAAATCGGGCATTAAAGAGATTTGTCTGAGTTTAAAACAGTGTCACTCTTCTCACTAAATGTCTTTTGTTTTGGAAAATAGAGTTGTTTTTCACATACACACACAAATATGTTATTTATGTTACCAGTAATAATTTTGTTATTTTAAAATAAATTAGTAAATATTTTCCAATTTCTTAGTTTTAATTTCTAATATGGTAAATAGTAATACATGTAACTCACATAACCAAAAGCTCATTGGAGTCCTCAATAATTTTTCATTTAAGGGAATCCTGAGATCAAAAATTGGAAAGTCACTCCTCTAAAAAAAATTGCTTCACATACCACTCACAGAAGCATTGATCTGATTATACATTTATCATGAAGTTAGAGATTATATGGTTCAGGCAGAGAAGAAGTAGGCCAGAATCAGAACATGTTTATCAAAAATCATCCCCATATGCATCAAAAGTGAAATTAGAAGTGTAGTCAATGGCCAATGGTCTGATGTTACATATTATAAACATCTACAGTAGTGCTTTTTATTAATTGCATTTAACAATGCTATTTAAGGGTGACAAGCTCTTTATGCTAATTATATACAAAGACCTCACAATTCATACACAGAAACATATAGTATTATGTCATAGAGCTGTTACCAATGTTAACATAGACATTTTATCTCTTGGTGTTTTATTATCACTAAGCAAGAAAGTTGGATAATAAACCCTTGCATCCCATTTATAGCAATATCATTCTTGGATTAACAGCATGTCTTCTAAAAAAATTTGTCACTGTTAGCACTGTGAATGGAAGTTGTTTTACTATTCCCTGGGTTCAGACACTTAATGCTCTGGCCCATCTTGAGGACATTTTTACAATCTTGTTATTATATGAGTGGCAGGAATAAGTCTACCAGGAATAGACTGTATGAAAAAAAAAACAAAGTAATTAGAGAAAGATATTAAAAAATGTGCAATTCTTCGTTATGCCTACATTCTTCTTCAGGAAAATTTCAAAAAAAATTTTTCATTTTAAGGCTTTTCTGGAACAAGGCCCTTGCTGAGAATACTGTTGCTAACTCTGAAATTTATTTATAGTCTGAATTACAGATAACCCCTTTGTTCTGTTTACAGCCCACACACCCATGAAACATGAAACATTCCCTCTTCTCCTTACACAAGAATCAGTTGCTGCAGTGCTCAGGAAAGAGACTCATGTTGTCACTACCAGAGCATGACTCATTTCGATAAAAGGCCCAAAGCGTTTCATCAAGATAGCGTTGCCATGGCAAACAGATACAGTCTCTGGTTCTGTGTGAATCAGGAGGAATAGAATTAACACTTCAAGTGTATACTCAGTTATATGAGTATAAATGCATACATGCATGCTAATTCAATGCTACTGGAGTGATGTCTTCCTTCTCTGAGGGCCTTACAGGAAATGCTGTCAAATCTATTTTTTTTCTTTCTGGCTGGCTGAAGAGTATAAACTGGCTTCCAAAAAAAGATAAAATAACAATATTTTAAATATATGTTTTCCTAACTCCTTCTGGCAACTGTCTCACAAATGGCATTTTCACACATATGGGAGATGACATACCATTAATAATTTATGTAAAAAATTTTCATGACTATATCACCAATTCTGTTTCAAATATGTACTTACTTAAAGAACCCATGGCTTTATGCCAAAAGCCATAATAATTTAGAAAATGATTTCCTTTTTTTTCTATAAGTATGAGAATGATATTTATGAGAAAGTACTGATTAGGTTTATGCTCAAAAAGAATTATATATTATTACAAAAACATTATTATTATAACCTTAACGTTTCTCTGAGCTCACTGTAAGTATAAGCCCCTCCTTCCCTCACATCTACTCATCCACATATATACACAGACACTAGAAACTGAATTTGGTTCTAAATGGGCTTCCCAGGTGGTGTTTGGGTAAATCCACCTGCAAGTGCAGGAGACATAAGAGGTAAAATTTTGATCCCTGAGTTGGGAAGATCCCCTGGAGGAGGGAAGGGCAACCCACTCCTATTCTTGCCTGGAAAATTTCACAAACAGAGGAGCTTGATGGGCTACAGACCATGGGGTCACAAAGAGTTAAACTGAACACAGTTCAGTTCAGTTCAGTCACCTAGTTGTGTCCGACTTTTTACAACCCCATGGACTGCAGCACACCAGGTCTCCCTGTCCATCACCAACTCCCAGAGTTTACTCAAACTCATGGCCATTGAGTCCGTGATGCCATCCAACCACCTCATCCTCTGTCACCCCCTTCTTCTCCCGCCTTCAATCTTTCTCAGCATCAGGGATGAGTCAGTTCTTCGCATCAGGAGGCCAAAGTATTGGAGCTTCAGCTTCAGCATCAATCATTCCAATGAATATTCAGGACTGATTTCCTTTACGATAGACTGGTTAGATCTCCTTGCAGTCCAAGGGACTCTCAAGAGTCATCTCCAACACCACAGTTCAAAAGCATCAATTCTTCGGCGCTCAGCCTTCTTCACCATCCAACTCTCACATCCATACATGACCACTGGAAAAACCATAGCCTTGACTAGATGGACCTTTTTTTGGCAAAGTAATGTCTCTGCTTTTAAATATGCTATCCAGGTTGGTCATAACTTTCCTTCCAAGGAGTAAGTGTCTTTTAATTTCATGGTTGAAATCACCATCTGCAGTGATTTTGGAGCCCCCCAAAATAGTCTGACACTGTTTCCACTGTTTCCCCATCTATTTCCCATGAAGTGATAGGACCAGATGCCATGATCTTAGTTTTCTGAATGTTGAGCTTTAAGCCAACTTTTTCACAGTATCACATAAACTACTTCAAAAATAGGCCAAAAGTTTACTATCTGACAAGAATATTCTGCCACCATTTTTCACTCTTAAGCTGTTGGTTTGGGGTTTTTTTTTTTGTTTTTTTCCTCATGGGTCCCACTTTAGTCTCAGGTAAATCCTCTTTCTCTAACCTTTTCTCAAGAGCCTAACCCCTCCACCAGGACTTTGCAGTGTTTGTATCTATAGCAACACGATCTCTCCTTTGCATTCATCAGGCAGTTAGTCCAAGGGTCTCTCAGAAAGAACACTGGCAAAGAACAGAAGCTACTGAAGTGCTAATATGGCATTGGCTGGCCACTCTCTAGTTCCAGGCAAGTTACATATTAATTCATTGATGATTTTGGTTCTTGCGTATCCACAATAGAGACCTCCTTGGCTGTCTGGTGTGAAGACTTTGCCTTCCAATGCAGGGACTGTGGGTTCTTTCTCTGTTCGGAAGCTAAGGTCCCATATGACTCTAATCCAAAACACCAAAACATAAAACAGAAGCAATAAAAGATAATAGAATAGTAAGAATATATTAATATCAATTTTTTAAGGAATTTTATTATTTTCTAGAAACAAGAGGATTAGCTAAACATAAACATCCCAATATAAGATCTAAGGAATGTGGCTCAAGTGAAATTTTCAAACTTTGATCATCATTCGTTTTTATTGAGTTCACATTTCACATTTATAAAATTCAATAACAGAAAATAAAAATAATAATTCAGTTAATTTTTCCTTGGAATATGTGTTATTCATATTAGTAATCCTAGTTTGTCACAGGCTGTCACATAGTAGATGGTCAATAAATTATTGAATGATTTTTAAATTTAATGATTTAAATGATTTTTTAAAAATCCCTTTAAAATACACTTAGCTAGCTAATCTATCATGCCCTACATCTTACTAAAACTCTAAAGTATGAAAGTTCAAATATATAAATAGTGCAATTTTCTAAAAAGATTTTTCCAGTAAACAGAGGACTCACACAAATCACACCCTCCAGTCACTGCTAATAAATAAAAGCAAGCAGAGAAATATTTAAAACTAGTAAATAATAAAAATAATAGGCCATGTCTAGTTTGTTCTAATATGGATCACCAATAGAAACAACTTTCTTTGATTTTGTTCTCTTCTTGCTCCATAGATATTTATAAAAGAAAAATGATAAGCAGTCAAATTGGGTTTGCTTGATATAAAGCAGGAAGCTGTTGCCTTCCACAATATAAGGGAAATGAGTCCAAAGTCTACATTGTAAATTAATAGCTCTAGCAATTATTCATGAAACCTGCTTTTAAAACCTCCTGAACCAAAACAAGCACCAAAAAGAAATCATCCATGGAATGTGATGAACAGGATTAATCACTCAATCTAGCATGATAATTCTCTGAAATATTTTACTGACTTGCTGAGCAATAGGGAAAAAACTATTTAAATCTTTTTTTTTTTTTTTGTAAACACTGTTGTATAATCTGAGATAGAGTTTGTGCACTACTATGACAACCTAGATTCTCATATCTGCAAATCTTGGCTACAAGCTTCTGGGTTTTTTCAAAATGCAATTAAAATTTAAACAAACATGTGGGAATATGCCCTTTTGCTTTTCACTTTCTGCAAAACACTGTGATATGAACAGTCTAATATTCAATGTGCATTCATTTCACAATCTAAAATAGCTAGATGCAATTAACTCTGGTATGCTTGGTGAAGTGTTCTCCCAAGAGAAACAAATCTCATCCTACAGATCAAGGGATGTAAAATGAACCACCAACCTTACAGAGAAATATGCTGATTGGATTTTTTTTTAAAGTTTAATGGCATTTTATTGCAACACTAATCCTCATTCCTCTTATTACCTTTAAATATTTAACTGTCTCCCATCATGATCTCTCTGAGTTCCTCCAGTTTGGCTTCAGCACAGCTGGGCCACTCTAACCTTTAGATCCCAGTTGTATAACTAATGAATGAAGACCATGGGAACAATGATCTGGGGAGTATGCTGGGTTGCTGAAAAACCCAGGTGCAATCAGGAGCTAGTCTCAACCTCTCTAAAGTGGCTATTTCATGTCGATAGTACTTGCTGAGCTATAATAAGGAAGAAATTTAAGTTTGGAACATGGGGTTCAGAGCAACCCAGGGCAGGTCATTGTCTTCAAAAGTCCCGTACCTTGTATCTATCTATCATATGCATTTATCATATGTCATCATCTATCTATCCATGCAACTATTCTACCACAAGAATTTCCATATTTAACACATTCTGGTACAATGAGAATGGCAGGTATTGGGAAGATACTAAAAAGTCTCTGCTGTACATGGCCAATGTCTAACAAAGAAACTCATTTTAAAAAATCACAATTCAATAGAGTAAATAATACAGAATATGGAAATGTAGCCTTTAAATTGTGTCCCTCTTTTTTCTCATTTTAAAAGCAAACAAAAACCTATCATCTGTGAAGTCTTTCTTGTAAGAAAAAAGTATGAATAAAAGTTCTCCCTGATCTAATGACCTATCCACCTCTTACCAAAATGTTAATCACTGATTAAACACATTTATACTCATGATTTTATTAGCTCAGCTTTCGGTTGTTTGGTTCTCTGTGTACTTTTATTACACTTTCTTTTTTGTCTCACTTGATAATTGCTGACTATGTACATGGGGGGTATAGTATTGACATGACATTAAAAAACTGAATCTCTGAAGCTATACTATCTGGTTTGAATATAGCTTGACCATTTACTAATTGTGTTCCCTTGAGAAAGTTACTTAACCTCTCCATGCCTCCATGTTCATCTGAAATTTTGCATAACAATTTTTACCTCAGGAGGTTGTGACTCAATCATGGGGTTTCCTCTTCCTGTTATTTTATGATGGTTTGACATCTGGGGACTTTGTGGACCCAAGTGAGGACTGAGCCTCCCAGGGTTAGCTAATTTTTAAAGATAGCAAACAGCTTACCTGTGAGCACAACTCTGATATGCATAACATAGCCCATATGCGCCCGGAGTACATACTTGCACCCAGCTTCTTTTATCAGGATCCCATAGGCAAGGAAGCTTCCCACGTGGCTCCGTGGTAAAGAATCTGCCTGCCAATGCAGGAGACATGGGTTGATCCCTGGGCCAGGAAGATCCCCTACAGTAGGAAATGGCAACCCACTCCAGTATTCTTGCCTGGGAAATTCCAAACAGAGGAGCCTGGCGGGCTCCATGTGGTTGCAATGATTTGGACACGACTGAATACAAAAGCATAGTTGAGGACACTGTCTGCCCTAAAGCACTGAAGGATTGAGCGCTGAACAACTAGAAACCACCCCTATAGCCCTAAGCTTTCTGAAACTATTCAAACTATCCAATCCTAAACCTTCTTAGTTTGTTTATCCTGCCTCATCCATTCCCCCTGGTGGAAATCACAATGAAGCCTTTTGCACTTCCTTTCTCCTTAACCTATTTGCCACCTGAATGACCCAGGTGCTGTCCCTATGATCCTGAGTGATATGATGAACCCCTGCCCTTCTTGGGAACTGTGAGTAACTATCTATCTTCTCAATGATAGTCACCCTCTGATCTGCTGGCCACACCATACCCAAATAATTCTAAAACCGACATTTCAAATAAATTTTATACATATTCATGTGTTTACACATATAAATATCCTAGGATAGTTCCTTATATTATAAATATCCAGATATCAACAAATTTGTTTGGTATTATTTCCGCAGAAAGGTATATATATGAGCACTAAATAACTAACACCTTCACTCATTCACTCAACGTATAATTCAGAATTCCCTATTTGCCAAAAACTATGTTAGGCATTCGGCTTCCCAGGTGCCTGCCTGCCAATGCAGAAGAGGTAAGAAAGAATCAATAACTGCAATGATTCTTGGAAAGAGTCAGGCACGACTGAAGTGGCTGAGCACGCATGCACGCACATGTGAGGCACTGTGGCAATAACAGTGAAAGCACAATAGGGCCCTTGTGTTATGTGCTTAATTGCTCAGTCCTGTCTGACTCTTTCAGACTCCATGGGCTGTATAGCCAGTCAGGCTCCTTTGTCCATGGGATTTTTCAGGCAGGAATAATGGAGTAGGTTGCCATTTCCTCCTCCAAGGTATCTTCCTGACCCAGTGATTGCACCCACATCTCCCATGGCTCCTGCATTGTAGGAGGTTTTTTTACCCACTGAGCCATTAAGGAAAGCCCTCCAAATGATTATGACCTTGTTAATAATTGCAATGATTTAACCTTATTAGCAAAATGCCTGGCTAGATGAATCACAAGCCAGAATCAAGATTGCTTGGAGAAATAGCAACAACCTCAGATACATGATACCACTTTAATGGCAGAAAGTGAACAAGAACCAAAGAGCCTCTTGATGAAGGTGAAAGAGGACAGTAAGAAAACTGGCTTAAAACTCAACAATCAAAAAACTAAGATCAGGGCATCCAGTCCCATCACTTCAAGGCAAACAGATGGGAAAAATGTAGAAAGTGTCAGATTTCATTTTCTTGGGTTCCAAAATCAATGCAGACAGTGACTGCAGCCACGAAATTGAAAGACACTTGCTCCTTGGAAGAATAGCTATGTCAAACCTAAACAGTGTTTTAAAAAGCAGAGATATCACTTTGCTGACAAAGGTCCACATAGTCAAAGCTATGGTTTTTTTCAGTAGTCATGTATGGATATGAGAGTTGGACCATAAAGAAGGCTGAGCACTGAAGAACTGATGCTTTTGAACTATGGTGTTGGAGAAGACTCTTTGAGATTCCCTTGAACTGCAAAGAGATCAAACCAGTCAATCCTAAAGGTAATCAAGCCTGAATACTCATTGGAAGGACGGATAACTGAAGCTGAAGCTCCAATACTTTGGCTGCCTGATGCAAAGAACTGACTTATTGTAAAAGACCCTGATGCTGGGAAAAATTGAGGGCAAGAGGAAAGGGGGGCAACAGAGGCTGAGATGGTTGGATGGCATCACTGACTCAATGGATATGTGTTTGAAGAAACTCAGGGAGATAGTGATGGACAGAGAAATCTGGCATGCTGCATGCAGTTCATGGGGTCGCAAAGAGTCAGATACAACTTAGCGACTGAGCAACAACCTTATTCCTTCTTGTTCCTGAGTAGTAATTAAAAGTTAGATTGAGGGCTTCCCTGGTGGTCCAGTGGTTGAGAGTCTGCCTGTCAATGCAGGGAACATGGGTTGATCCCTGTTCCTGGAAAGTGCTACATCCCACGAGGAAACTGGGCCCCCACACTCTGACTACTGAACCTGTGAACTACTGAACCTAGAGCCCCCGGGGCCTCAACGACTGAAGCCCACATGCCTAGACCTGCGCTCTGCAATAAGAGAAGCCACTGCAATGAGAATCTCACAAATAGCAACCAAGAAGAGCCCCAGTCACTGCAACTAGAGAAAGCCTGTGTGCAGCAAGGAAGACCAGACCCATCACAGCCAAAAATAAATAAATAAATACATTTTTTAAAAAAAAGACTGATATTTTATGGCCAAGAACATTTTTTAAATCAAAACAATATTTCCTCAATATTTTCTCTCTGGGTTCTTCTGATAAGTCCAGTTTTCACAGTGTTAATTTCTGTTATTCATCTTCACACTAGTCTTCTCTTCTACCATTCGTAGGTAAAGGAGAGAAGCTCAGAACCGATGCATTATGACAAGTGACCAGTATGGGAGACAGTTACATAATATCCTCTTATTAACATATTTCAAATGACAGCATTATACTGTTGACTCACAGCTAGTCAGTGAATAGAATCCAAATAATTTTGAGCCTACATTTTCGCCTGGTCAGTCATTCTCCATCTGTATAGTTTGTTTTCTGTTCTTAAATGTCCTCTGCATACCCATATATAAATCTCTCACCTCCTCTTATCTGGTTACCAACATATTAAATGTACTTTGGGGTATCTGCCGTGTCATGCCCAGTGTTATGAAATCTGCCAATGCTCACAGCTCCTGCTGAGTGTGCATCACACACTGAATTATCTTGCCACCTTCAACCTCAGGTAAAAAAATGCTGATGGAAGGATGACTAAATCAATCAGAACCTTTCTCTTCTCTCTCCCTCTTACTCTCTCTCACAGATACAAAGACTTTGGTGCTGAGCAATAATGTGTAGTCCATAGATGAATAACCATGTTCAATTATTCAAAAATATTTACTGAGCACATAAGGCCCTAAAAACATAAACACAATCTAAAACCTTTTCAGGTGAAGGAGATGGACAATGAGCACA
This sequence comes from Odocoileus virginianus, assembly GCF_023699985.2. NCBI lineage: Eukaryota > Metazoa > Chordata > Mammalia > Artiodactyla > Cervidae > Odocoileus > Odocoileus virginianus. The sequence goes on from NC_069686.1 coordinate 24,533,373, forward strand.
CAATTGCATGAGTAATTATTTTCCAAGTCTCGGCTAGGCTTTCTTTTTATACAGCACCACTCAAGGAGAGGACAAGGAGGAACATACAAGGACTAGGGTATATATGTTTGTGCACAAGTGCCTGTGTATTTTGAGAGAAAGGAATATAGGGGAGGAATCCTTCAAGGCAGTAACTCCAAGCTGCAACATAAAAAAATAGTGAGCCTAACAGGGAGCTCAGGCTGGCGCTCTGTGGTGACATAGATGGGATGGGAGATGGGGGTGGGAGCCCCAAGAGGGAGGGCACACATGTGTATATACAATTCATTCACTTCATTATGCAGCAGAAATCAACACAACATTGTAATGCAATGATATACTCAATAAAAGCATTAGTTGACCTGGTCAAGGGGGAGAGTAAACAGTTGAGGCAGGAGTCACTAGATGTTGAGACTGGAAGGAGTTTGTAATATGAGTAAAATGGAAGGACACATAGCTCATTGGAGTTTGTTGAGAAATGGGAAGAGCAAGGTGGGTCAAGACTTGAAAGGCAGACAGGGGCCACATCATGACAAGTCTTGTAGTCTGTCTTAGGAATCAAAATGATATATATGTAAAGTGAATCAGTAGAAAGAGAACAAGAGAGAATGAAGCTTATATGAGAGACCATGAGGCCCCTCTCCTGAGTAACACCTTGTACCTTAAATCTCCTGGCTTCAGTTCCCAGCAGCTGTAGTTTCTCCTTTCCAATCTACCCTGCATGCAGCCAAGAGTGCTGTCTTTGTAAACACAGATCTCATTATACCACTTCCCAGGTTTAAAAAAATGACCACTCTCCATGTCTTAAGGATACATTTCCAGTGTACAATACACTTTTCTAGAATCATCTGTCACCTCATCCCATACACCCTGAACTTTAATCATTCTGGGCTACTCACGGTTCCTTAAAAGTGGAACATAGCATTATGTCTCTGCTTTTACTGATGCTGTCTTGTCTGCCCTGCAAATTCTCAAAAACCTCGAATGTCATTTCATCCAGGAGGTCTTCCTAGACTATATTTTCTGTATTCAATAGCATTTTATCTACACTGTTTATAAAATTATACCATTTTTACATTTTAATTGTGCATTTCTACCCTTGAAATAGAAGGATTTATGGGCATTTGGTGTTCAACTTTTCACTATACCTAGTACCTAGAACAAAATATTTAGCGAATAAATAAACATATTATCTTTTTGCTAACAGCAAGACATTTTATAACACTCCCCAAACTAAATTTTACATATAATTATAACTAATGTTGGTTTTTTCCCCTCACTGAGTCATCCAGTCACTAGACATTAGGTGCAATAGCCTAAAGAGAGATCTAAACTATATATTACAGATAATTTTTATTAGCTATGGATTTTCTTTACCTAAAATATTACTTTATTGAAATTATTTATATGTTTAAAAAGATGAGGTAATAGATGAGAAAGATATTACTAGATTATCTTCTCTTAAAAAAGTGGTTCAAGGAAAGGAGTGAAGTGGAAGATGGGGAAGATTAAAAAATTATTTCCCTTTATATTTAGGTGCTGGAAATAACAAAATATAATAGGGCTCTTTGAAGACAATAAAAAGCTACCTGTTCAAAACAATTTTAGGAAACCTCTATCCATGAGAAGTAAAATGAAATAAATAATCTTTAAGGGATCCTAGTAGGTCTCTGGGCTTCCTGGGTAGCTCGGCTAATAAAGAGTCTGCCTGCAATGCAAGAGACTCTGGTTCGATTTCTGGGTTGGGAAGATCGCCTGGAGGAAGGCATGGCTACCCACTCCAGTATTCTTGCCTGGTGAATCCCCATGGACAGAGGAGCCTGGTGGGCTACAGTCCATGGGGTCACAAAGAGTCAGATACAACTGAGTGACTAAGCATAGCACAGCAGGTCTCTGATGCTCAGATCCTGAGCCCTTACTAAAATAAAATACCCCTTCTGGACACAGTTCTAATACACATAAACTCTTGGACCTCAGAGCTCTCTCATCTTCCTTGGAACATTTATGTATTTGTTAAACAATGAGTTTGAATTTAGCAAAATTACTTCTAGTTCTTACAGTCTATAATTACACATTAAAAAATATCTCTTTGTAAGAAGATCCAAATATAAACTACTCTCCAGTAAAATGCAGGTAAAAATGATTTTTAGAATATTTTGCTTTGCCTTTTCCATGCATATTTTAAGAGATTTCCACTTTTTAAAATTTATCTTTTGTTATTATCACTCCACACTCTGCTAATGCCCACAGGTGACCATAAACAAACGTTGGCACATACAGTCAGCTCGGGCAAGCAGCTTCCCTTCATAATGGCATTTGCACGAGGATTCTACCCCTTTTTGTAGAATTTCAATAGCAAAATTCTCCTTTAGACATAGCAGCCGGCTGACCCAGTTTTTCACACAATACTGCCTGCAGCTCCAGACAGTCTGCTGAGATAATGATCGCACCTCTCTCACCTTTCCCCTACTGGGCAAGAAGCTCCCTTTCTGTGAGGATTGCTGTTAATGAAAGGTAAGGATACCCATATGTCCTCTCACTTCAGTCATCTTTTACAGGGAGCTGGAGCAGATCTCACAGTTCTTAGCACAGCCTTACATACAGCCACTAATAATCAATTAAGGTTGGCATCTGAGATGGAGCTTGCCACCCTGGGCCAGATAGTCTCAACATCTCCTTTCTAGATTTTTTCTGAAATAACCAGAGAATAGATTTTGGATTGGTTTTTACTACTCAAGTCCAGAAATATGAAGAAAAGGCTGAGTCTAGTTTGAGCTACTTTTCCTAGTTTCATTTCATAGGTGTAATTAGAGGACATTAAGAAATCTTTTTAAAGGCTATTGCTATTTTATTTTCATTTTCTAACCAGGACTCAGTATCAGAGGAAGATAAAATCTAATTGCCTTCATTTCATTTTTTAGTTATAATATTGTTCACTGTATAATCTATGTGGGGTCCATAAGACTAAGGCAGGGCATCTAAAATTTAGCAGTGGCTGAGAAAAGCCTTAAAAGTTTCTGAAATCCATTAGGGTAACAAAACAAATATCTCTTACAACCTGTTCATAGTTGTCTGGGGTGTAGAAAATTGAAACAAAAATTTGGAAGCATTAAACTTTAGCTACCACTGTTTTGTATTTCTTATTTTGATTAATACTTTCTTAGGAAAAAATTACTTTCAGACCAAAAACTCCCAAATACTCAAGCTGCTCTCTAGCCCAGAATAATGTGGCTAAGTTTAAACCATGTAGAAATAAGCGAACAGTAAAATAGAATAAGCCGCAGATTTTCCTGGCTTAATGCATTTTGGCCTGGTTCCTCTCAGAATGTAGTTGAATAAAATCTTTCAAATGTATCACGTTATTTATCAACACTGTGGATAATCCCGAATCAGAGATAAATTGACATCCTTTTATTTCATCATGTAACTACAATATCTGACTTCACAAAAGAACTTGCAGATTCTGAGTATGTGAAATAAATTAGATGAGAAACTATCATCATCCTCTTGGTAGAAAGAAAAGAACCCAATCTGGAGGAGGTACCCATCTTCTTCAACTCATTCTAGCATTAGCATAAAGTTATATTGTCCAACATGGTAGCCACTAGCCATCTGTGGCTACTGAGCACTTAAAACATGGTGGGTATAAATTATGTCCTGTAAGTGTAAGATACACACTAGATTTAGAAGATTTACTACAAAAAGTATATAAATAATGGAAAATATTTATTGAATACTTATGCTTTAAGATCCTATTCTAAGCATGTGTGAGATCTTAACAACTCTATAATAAAACTGGTCCCAGTTTGTCTGGACTGAGTCGTTTTCTGAAGGTGGAACTTCAGCTATAGAACCTGGAAACATTCAGAGCAAACCAGGATGTGCTGGACACCCTAACTCTACCTTAAATATTATTTACCCCATTATATAGATGAAAACATTCAAGGCTCAGAGAGACTCAGCAACTTGTGAAAATTCACACTACTAAAAAGTGGCTGAGAAGAATTCATGTTACACCTGTTTGTATTACACCGTATAAGCAGTATATTTACACTATATTCTATTTCCATCAGAGAAGATTGTTGCTTTTTAGTCATTTCTCCAATGTACACATGCAAAATACATAATAGAAAGTGTTACTCCAAAATATGAAATAATAATAATGAACATCAATATATATTGATTCTTATAACTCTATAACACAGGTACTATTTTTGTTTCCATTTTACAGATAAGGAAACTAAGGCACAGATAGGGTAGGTAACTTTCTCATGTAAACAACTTTCCAGCAACTGGCCTTAACCAAGACAGTTTGCTTTCAGTGTGGTTAAACTGTGTTGTTAAAACAGGTTTTCTGAACCACTTGTCAAAGAATGTTGGAAGAACTTCAGAATTCTTGTGCTACAAAGGGGTTGTAAAGAGCTGGTAGAAATATGGAAAAGCTAAGGTGGTAACCTGGATTCCAAATCCACCTATAAACACTTAATTCCATGAGATTACTAAATTTGAGGTTCATAGAAAGTAAGGGCAGGGCCCTAAATACTTTTTATATGACATTTCATTTTTGAATTTGTAATTTTTGTCTTTTGGTTCACTAATGTATACTTTCATGTTACTTTAAAAATATACAGATAAGGAGGTTTCTGAGAATTTGCTAATGCAAGAATTACTTTTACTGTCTTTATTCATAAAAGAATTGGTTCTATATAAAATCCTTGAATTGTAACATTTTTCCTTATAAATTTTATGGAAAATTAGTACCAACTGCTGGTTTCATTATCTTCCTACATAGCAGAGGAGTCTTCCTATAAAGCAGAGGAGTCACCTGATGCCATCAGGATTTTTATCTTGTTACAAAGAAGTTACTTTTTACCACCTCAAAGATTTTGAATATTTTATAACTCTACTTGAATACTTTTAATTACCAAGATGTGCCTACCTATACATTTCTTAATACTGATTCTGTCTGGAATATATAGAGAGAACTCTCTCAATCAGCATTATCATCTGATGACATTTTCCATCAATTATCTTTGGTACTTCTGATTATTCAAGTCTCCTCCTCAGAACATGTGTAATTTCAAGACTGACTCTCCATTTTTGATTCTTCATAAAGATTTGATTTGATTTTTCTCCTTATTTTGCCTCTTTCTTCTACACTCTGAGAGAGCTACTCACTATTGTTCACATTACTTATGTGAGAGTTAGTCGCTCAGTCATGTCCAACTCTGTGGGGCACTATAGTGGACTATAGTCCACCAGCTCCTCTGTCCATGGAATTCTCCAGGCAAGAATACTGGAGTAGTTTGTCATTTCCTTCTCCAGGGGATCTTCCCAACCCAGGAGTGGAAACCACATCTTCTGCATTAGGTGGATTCTTTACCATCTGAGCCACGAGAGAAACCCGTTGTTCACTCTGTTGTTCAGTCGCTAGGTTGTGTCCACCTCTTTGCAATCCTATGGACTGTGGCCCACCAGGCTCCTCTGCCCATGGAATTCTCCAGGCAAGAAGACTGAAGTGGGTTGCCATTTCCTTCTCCAAAAGTATATTATCTGCACCTTAAAAATCTCATCTATGGTTCTTGAAGTTATTTAAAACTTGTCTCAGATTTTGACAAATAGGTTAAGTTTCAGCTTCAGACTGCAGTTGCATTGCGAGAATTCCCATTTATCTGCATCTCCATAGGTTTTGAGAAGTCAAGAGAGGCTGCGGTGAGAACTAGCTGGAGAAATTTTAAACACAAAGCTACTAGAGTATCCCTACTTCAGCCAAGACATTATGCCTTACATTTTTCATGAGTTTCTGGTATTAAATATAAAATACACTTCCCTTAACTTTCTTCAGGATTTTCAATGAGTCTTTGAAGTTCAGTAGAATAACAACTAGCACTGCTTTTGATCTTTACTGTTGCTGCATAGTGACTCTTTGAAAATGCTGGGCTAGAAAATTTACATATCAACCTAAATAGCATCAAAGATCAGTGAAGCTCTCTGCGCATTGGACAGGCAGTTCATCAGACATAACAGGCTGCTTTCGATTTTGACACTTCTGCTGAGTCACCTCCTATGCAACTGGGTTATCTGAAAATCATAATGGTGATATTCAACTTTCCTGCTGCTTTTTAACAGGACAGTCAAATCAGAATAACTACCTTTAACATTAGGATATATTTTCCCAACGCTATCGAGTTTGATCCAACAGTGTTATAGCGGTGGGGAGAAAGTCCTCATAACTCAGAAATCTATTTTGCATTGGCAGGAGATGATCTAACCGGACATTTTCATCTCTGCCATTACAAGTAAAAAATTTGCATTAGCAACATAAAGTAGGCAGATACCCAAACAAATTCAATTTAAAGGTTCATCATAATCAGAGGCACTGTGCTATCAGCTACTGTCATTTCCTTCACAGGCTCCCTATAATTCAGTCTACATACTACTTCTCAAATAACTGTGCATGCATGCTAAGTTGCTTCAGTCATTCCTGACTCTTCGCAGCCCCATGGACTGGAGCCTGCCAGGCTCCTCTGTCCACAGGAGCCAGCCAAGAATACTGGAGTGGACTGCCATGCCCTCCTCCAGGGCATCTTCCCAACCCAGAGATCAAATCCTGTCTCTGCAGCTCCTGCATTGCAGGCAGATTCTTTCCCGCTGAGTCACTGTGGAAGCCCCCTCAAATAACTGTATTTTTTCTAATTCACCTGCACATATAGCACTGACATTCTAATGATCCTGTACTGAAATCTCCTTTTAGGAATCAAGCGAAACTTTGAGTATCATGATGCATTATGTAAAGATCCTTATTTCTTAATACTATTCCTATGTGGTACGACACTGGGAAGGTGAAAGCATTTTCTCCAACTTTTCATTTCACTAACATGAAGCTTCCACTAATTGAGTTCATAGTACCTGAACCAAATACGACATAAATTGTGATAATAATCCTATGATAAAGGTTTAATTCTCTTTTCTTTTAATTAAATGGATTGGTATATAAGTAAATTGTTTTTTAAAAAAAGAAAGAAAAAGAGCAGAGAAAAGCTCATAGGTTAATTGTGGTCAAGAGATATAATCTTTCTAATAGGTAAATGGAACAAAAAAATTCAAATGGTTTTTGTAATGTGCTTACTGATGCATATCTATTGCCAGTAAAAATATTATAAACATCATAAATTCAGAACTTCTCTGGCTCTGCTTTAGAAAACTGACAAATTTCATATCTGTACCACTACACCAAACAGGCTTAGAAACTGAATAAATGAATTTTAAACAGCATAGTAAATGCAAACATCTGAGTTTAGTTCAAAGACCTATTTGTGTGGAACATTTCTCTGACTATATCTCTGTTTGATGTGTAAGATGGGTGTACTATTTAGAATATCTGGAAAATAATGGCACAATGAAAAATAAAATCACAGTAGGGAGGTAATGATGGTACATACTTAAACTAGAAGTGGTAGCAGGTAAGATTACATAAAAAGTGCCCATTACAGTGATGCATTTGTATTATTCACACGTTTTACTTCCATTTATTTTTTTCAGCTGAATGTACTTACAGGACACAGGCTTCTCCTGATACCCCTACACCAGATCCCCAATTCCACTTCTACCACTAGCAGGGTAGGGCGCCATGTAGAGCTCTGTCCTAGCAAAGGGTGCCGGTGCCTTCACCTAGCTTCAGGGTCAGAGTCTAGCCCCGTACTTTCTCTAAGGCCCTCTTTCTACCCCATCCAGCTCCTGCCGTGGTGACAGAGGAGGGTGCTGCTCTTCTGCTGGAGAAGGAAACGCCAGCGAGCATGTGCTCCGGTAAGGGAGACGCGATCATCTGTGTTTCCTAAAGAACTCTGTCTTTATAAAATTCCCTGTTGATTAAGTAAAGTGCCAAAAAAAAAAAAAATACAGTAAATTCCCTACATACGAAAGAGTTCCTTTCTGAGAGTGCACTTGTAAGTCCAATCTGTTCGTAAGTCCAACAAAGTTAGCCTAGGCATCCAACTAAATGGACTTTAGCATTGGCTATATAGTACTGTACTGTAATAGGTTTATTTTTCACACAAATAATACATTCCTGAAAAAAAGGCCAAAAAAATTAAGAAAACGTTTTTAAACTTACTTAACATACCTTGAAAAATACTGTAGTGCATGACAACAGCTGGTACACAGGGGCTGGCATCAAGTGAACAGGCAAGAGGGGTCACTGACTGGAGACGGGAGAGGAGCTGAGAAATCATAGAGCTGAAGGGTCATCCGCAATAGGAGATGCAGGGCAAGCTGCAGTTATGCTCATGCCTGAGGCTGATGGAATACAAGTTCGCATCTTTGAAAGTTTACAACTTGAAGGTTCATATGCAGGGAACTTCATGAAAAATACATTTTTTTAATTAAAAAGTAAAAAGAACACCGAATAAGACATCTTGAAAGGTTTTAAGGGGTTGAACATTTCCCATCTCAATTTACTGCCATCAGTGACTTTATCAGTATTTCTACTTCCTGTCAAACAAGTGACTGCTACTCTAGATATACCCTGTCCCCACGCTACGGCAGATCTCTGCACTAGAGGTTCTCAACTACTGTGGTGTGCAGCAAGTAGGTTACTGTCTGAGGAGCTGGCTCCATCTTTCACCCCTCATGGCTGATAGATGAAGGCCGAGAGGACCCAGGACTCCTGGCTGGTAACCCTGGCTAGAAACACCTTCCTAAAGCCAAGTGTTTGCTGTATAAATATTAATCGTTTCTATGTTTGCAGCATCTTGAAAAGATGGCAGTAATTTAAACCAATAATTATTTAGGTGTCTGTACTGTGGGGTCCACTTCCACATACATACTCCGAGGCAGGTTTAAAATGAGGTCTCCAATGTCTTTTCCATTTTCATTTTAAATATTGTCCCACAATAATGTTTACTTGCCTGAAGATCCCCTGGAGAAGGGATAGGCTACCCACTCCAGTATTCACAGGCTCCCCTGGTGGCTGAGATGGTAAAGCAAACACCTGCAATGAGGGCGACCTGATTCGATCCCTTGGCTGGAAAGATTCCCTGGAGGAGTCTTCTTGCCTGGAGAATTCCATGGACAGAGAAGCCTGGTGGGCTACAGTCCACAGGGTCACAAAGAGACACGACTGAGTGACTAACTCTCCCTGTCTCTAAAATCTCTCAGGCTTCTTTTTCACATACAAGATAAACTGAACACTTTATCACGGCCCCAAAGGCCCTTTGTGATACTGTTCCTGCTTCTTTATGCCACCATCCCCCAGCGAGTCCCAGTATTTACTCATTGCTTGATTCATACTGAATGGCTAACATTTCATAAATGCACCATGTTCTTCTTGTCTTTGCTGTTTCATTTGCCTTAATGTCTGCTTCCTTTGTTAACCTGGCATATTCTTACACACTATTCAAGATTGAAAATATAAATATAACTATCACTGCAAAGGTGTAGTGTCCTTGGTAACGATCATCTCCACAGCTCACCAAGCATAGTTCTTCTTACTTTGCAGCTCAGTATTCCTAGGCAAGCTGGTTCACCTTCTCTAAGATCCTAGAGAACCCTGTGAAAGCTTTAATTGTTGTATTAGTAACACTGCTTTAAAAGTATTAGCTTACAAACCTGCTATCCCATTAGCTGTTGAGCTCTTAATAATCCAAGAGTATGTCTAACCAATCTTTTTTCCTGAAGTACATGGCAAATGATGGGGTAGTGATTATTTTTAGTTTTCTTTGCTTAGCACTCCTCTCCTTGAAATCAATAGCACCATCATCTTCCCCCCAAACACTCTTCCTTTTCAAACATTTGGAGCTGTTATTTTCTTTCATTTCTCTACTTTTATGGCCACACGATTTGGTTTTCTAGTAAGTATGTGACTCAAGATTACCTTCTTTGGTCCTTTCCTAGACTAAAAATATTGGTAAATTGGAGGTCTTCCCTTTCTGTTTAAACTAGGAACATATGGTCCAGGAAACTAACAAAAGTCATGGGAACAGATAAACTTAGTTTAAGAGCACAATGAGAGAAGCAGAACTGAGAGAGGGAGAAAAAGCATTCTGACGGCACTGCAGACCCTAACATGGGGCTGTTCATCTCTATTGTGAACAAACCCTTTTTATGCTTAGTCTGGCTCAAGGTTAGAGTTCCATCATGAGCAAAAAATGTTAAAAGAGAAGAAGATCAACAAATGATAAGTGGACTGACACATGAAGCAAGAAGGACAGGAAGAGAAGAAAGGGAGGGAAGGAGGGGAGAAGGAAAGAAGGAAATGGAGAGGGAGGGAGGGAAAGAGGAGGAGGGTAAAAAGGGGGAGGAAAATAATTGAAAAGTTAAATGGCACAGAAAAACCTTTCAACCTCATTAAACTCACTCAAGGATTCAAGTTTTCCAACTTCTAATCAGAATTATTCATGCTGGGTGGCAATCAAGTGTCAAACTGAAACTGAGGGTAGTCATCAGTTAGATGCATTAAACTATAATTTGCCTAATAAAAAGTAAACAGCACAAGAGACAACACAGGAGACAATACACATGGACGTCACCGGATTGTCAAAACCAAAATCAGACTGGTTATATTCTTTGCAGGTGAAGATGGAGAAGCTCTATACAGTCAGTAAAAATACCAGGAGCTGACTGTGGTTCAGATCATGAACTCCTTATTGCAAAATTTAGACTTAAACTGAAGAAAGTAGGGAAAACTACTAGGCCAGTCAGGTATGACTAAATCAAATCCCTTACGATTATACAGTGGAAGTGACAAATAGATTCAAGGGATTAGACCTGACAGACAGAGTCCCTGTGAAACGATGGACAGAGCTTCGTGACATTGTACAGGAGGCGGCGATCAAAATCATTCCCAAGAAAAAGAAAGGCAAAAAGGCAAAATGGTTGTCTGAGGAGGCCTTACAAATAGCTGAGAAATGAAGAGAAGTGAAAGGCAAGGGAAAAAAGGAAGGATATACCCATCTGAATGCAGAGTTCCAAAGAATAGCAAGGAGAGATAAGAAAGCCTTCCTAAGTGATCAGTGCAAAGAAATAGAGGAAAACAGTAGAATGGGAAAGACTAGAGATCTCTTCAAGAAAATTAGAGATACCAAGGAAACATTTCATGCAAAGATGGGCACAATAAAGGACAGAAATGGAATGGACCTGACAGAAGAAGAAGTTATTAAGAGGTGGCAAGAAGAGATAGAAGAACTAGACACAAAAGATCTTAATGACCCAGATAACCACAATGGTGTGATCACTCACCTAGAGCCAGACATCCTGGAGTGTGAAGTCCTGGATTATCAAGCTTCGAATGGGCCTTAGGAAACATCACTATGAACAAAACTAGTGAAGGTGATGGAATTCCAGCTGAACTATTTCAAATCCAAAACAATGATGCTGTTAAAGTGCTGCAATCAATATGGTGGCAAATTTGGAAAACTCAGCAGTGGCAACAGGCCTGGAAAAGGTCAATTTTCATTCCAATCCCAAAGAAAAGCAATGCCAAAGAATGTTCAAACTACCACACAATTACACTCATCACACAGGCTGGCAAAGTATGCTCAAAATTCTTCAAGTGAGGCTTCAACAGTACATGAACTGAGAAATTTCAGATGTTCAAGCTGGATTTAGAAAAGGCAGAGGAATCAGACATCAAATTGCCAACAACCACTGGATCATAGAAAAAGCAAGAGAATTCCAGAAAAACATCTACTTCTGCTTCATTGACCATGCCAAAGCCACTGACTCTGTGAATCACAACAAACTGTGGAAAATTCTTCAAGAGATGGGACTATCAGACCAACTTACCTGTCTCCCGAGATACCTGCATGCAGGTCAAGAAGCAACAGTTAGAACTGGACATGAAACAATGGATTGGTTCCAAATTGGAAAAGGAGTATGTTAAGGCTGTATAGTGTCACTCTGCTGATTTAACTTATATGCAGAGTACATCATGCGAAATGCTGGGCTGGATAAAGCACAAGCTGGAGTCAAGATTGCTGGGAAGAATATCAATAACCTCAGATATGCAGATAACACCACCCTTACAGCAGAAAGTGAAGAATAACTAAAGAGCCTCTTGATGAGGGTGAAAAGGAGAGTGAAAAAGTTGGCTTGAAACTCAACATTCAAAAAACTACAATCATGGCATCCAATCCCATCACTTCATGGCAAATAGATGGAGAAACAGTGGAAAGAGTGACAGACTTTATTTTCCTGGGCTCCAGAAGCACTGTGGACAGGGACTGCAGCCATGAAGTTAAAAGATACTAGCTCCTTAGAAGAAAAGCTCTGACAAACCTAGACAGCATATAAAAGGCAGAGACATTACTTTGCCAACAAAGGTCTGTCTAGTTAAAGCTATGATTTTTCCAGTAGTCATGTATGGATGTGAGAGTTGGACCATAAAGAAGGCTGAGCACCAAAAAGAATTGATGCTTTCGAACTGCGGTGTTCAAATGACTAGTGAGACCCTTGGACTACAAGGAGATCAGATCAATCAATCCTAAAGGAAATAAGTACTGAATATTCATTGGAAGGACTGATGCTGAAGCTGAAGTTCCAATACTTGGGCCACGTGATGTGAAGAGCTGACTCATTAGAAAAGACCCTGATGTTGGGAAAGATTGAAAGCAGGAGGAGGATGAGAGGACGAGATGGTTGGATGGCATCACCGACTCAATGGATATGAGTTTGAGCAAGCTCCGGGAGATGGTGAAGGACAGGGAACCCTGGCGTGCTGCAGTCCATGGGGTTGCAAAGAGTAGGACATGACTGAGGAACCCAACAACAATAAACTATACACTGTAACCTGCCTTCACTGTTCAGCTCACTTTAATTGTTTAGATGAAAACTTGCATATCCCCCAAGCACCACAGAGCCTAAACAGTTAGTAAAAAGATGCCTTTACTGCCCCTTAAAATAGCGTCTCTGACCCAAGTGTCTTAAGATGTTTGCTCAAGTTGTTTTTTAGGAACTTGGAGTCAGTTGTTGTCCAGTTTGAGCTCAAACCAGTTGAGACTGGTTGGGACCACCAACCCTTCAACTAGGCTTGCACAAGTATCTGATCAGTGGCCTTTTGATATCAGAGGGCCAAAAGCTCTACCCTTACAACATACTAATGCAACTATGTTCTGAACACGCTTCCCGTGGAGAAGCATGCAGCTTAGCTGCACCTGCACAAAGCGAGCACTACCTCAGCTTTTTCTTATCGCTATTCATCTTTCCCCACTCCCCAAGCCACCCTGTTCTTTGCGTAAATATCCCAAGCCCTGCACATTTCAGGAGGTGGATTTGAGACATATTCTCAATCTCCTCATGTGGCTTTCTTGCAATAAACCCTTTCTTTCTAATTCACACAATGATTATTAGAAAAGAATTTTAAAACACCTTGCTTTTAAGTTAAAACATCTCTATTTATAAACTCAGAAGTCTTCCAGAATTAAAAAAAAAAAAATTATGTGGCTTTGTCAGTTTGGCCACTAGCTTCCAAAAGTTTGTAACATTATCTTGAGATGAAAACAAAAGCAAATTGCAAATTTTGCTGTCTAAATTGACCAACAATTTGAAATATTGAAAGTTTAATACAAAAGGCTCTTAGGGTCTGATGGATATTTCACAATTCTCAACAAGGCAATTATTCTATATTGATTTTTGAAATTTTAGAGTCTAGTAAGCCACGTGTAGGTTTTTTAGATATTTACAAATAGCACTAACTTATTTACACTTCCTCTTAAAAACCGATTCTTTAAATATTGGCTCTTCGAATTGACAACCCATTATATCTTATCATAGTGTAATATGCACTAAAAGCAATATGTTAGGTGCTGGCTAGAAGCAGCAGATCTGAAGTAATTTTTCAAATGGAAATTAATTCAGCAGTCTAGGGAAATACTACCACACAACAATGCCCTGCTGAATCTCATTAAATCAATTTGGAAAGGCATATGGGTGGAAAGGTAAAAATAAATCAATAAGATTAAAAAGGAAGTATATTGCTTTGCAACAAAAAGAGAAGAGTTATAGTATCTGGTTGCTAAGTAACAAGATTTTAAGTAGGAATTATTTGTCTTTCTTATAGAATAAGGCAATTTTGAGGATTAGAGCAAAATACTGTTTGCATATGGCCCAGTTTATACAAACTGCATTTCCCTCAACAAGACCTCACTCCATCTTTGAAGAGGGAGATGAGCTTTCACTGGCAGAGCCGTTGCCTAGCAACAAGATGCTAAGAAGGCAAGCTGAGTCTGCTCCAGAAAGAGCTCTCTTTCTCTCTCTCTCCTCATCACACCGCAGTGACCTCTAGCACAAGCTGATGCCCTTGAGAGAAAGAACCACCTTAACAACCAGAAAGCTAAGGGAAGGGAGAAGTGTTTTGCTAACAACACTACAAGGTCTAAGCTGCTGCTTTTGTTTTAAACAGATGACAGTGCTCGCTCTCCTAGGTGCTTAGCACGACACAAAGCATTTTCACAAACATGCTTTTATTTCTTTTTAACCCCAGCTCTCATCAGTACTGGGTCATATGGCTCACACCGGACTAGTTGTAGGCCTTGGGTCTAGCCAATCATATCCGACTGTCAAATGTTTGCTGAAAAAAATTGATCTCCACCATCTTTGCTTTGGCCTCAAATGCTACATTCCCCATCCCCACCCTACAATAGGCAGGGTAACAAATCCTCTTTTAACCTTTTCTTCACAGTAGAGAGTCCTCAGCTACGCTTACCCTTCATTTATGTTTCCTTGAAAGACTTGATAAAGATTCTTAAGTTTGGGGGTTTTTTTTGTTTTTGTTTTTTTTCTAAGTTGGCTCCTACTAAGTACACAGTACTAGGTGCTGAAGATAAAATTAGGAACAAGACATTGTTCCCAGAGGGGCTTACAGGGCTCCGTGGGAAGAAATGGGAGAGACACACAATGGCCAAGGAGGTTGAAAAGCAGCGGAGCTGGCTGCCTGGAGGGGACACCTCTGCTGTGACTTGAGGGGCCTGGAGAATTCAGTTAGGCAACAGAACGGAGAGGCTAGAAACAGGTGGGATGGAGGTGGGGAAAAGGCACCTGGCTATGAGAACAGAGATAGTCTCAAGACACAGAAATCCTGAAGCAGGTGGAATAAGTTAACCTCTATCGTCATTGTTCAGCATTCATTACGTTTCAGTTATGAGTCAAACGGACCCAATAACTTTCTGTGGCAACACAGTTCACAAATCTAATACAAAACCTGGTACATGTCAGCAATCTTTTATACAAACTGCATTTCAATAAAATGTGCTTCCATATGTCTCCAAACAGGAGATGGGGTTTAGACTGTGCTAGATCAAAATAACCATTCATTCTGATATAAGACGGTATAATTGAGCATTTACTAAGTAAATCTTTTGTCCTAGATTTAACTACCCAAGAAAAATCAGGAAGTACATTCTGTCCGGTGATTGCAAATGTCTGTATTCACAAGCATTTACCTATTCCTAGGTGCAGGTCACCTTTTTCTTTTAAAAAAGAAAAGTAGGCAAACCGATTGACCACGATTATTTAAAAAGATAAAACATGAGATTTAATTTTTGAAAGAATGTTTCTGAAAACACTACGCCCAAAATTCGAGCCTCAGGTTTCTCAGATTTGCGCTTGAGGGCGGGTGTCTCCCTGCCTCTCTGCTGCCCTCATGTGACGAGCCGGAGCATAGCAACACAGAAAACCTGGTCGAGACACCTGCCAGGTCCTCAGGCAGGAATGACGTGACAAGCACATGTCTTTCTCACAGATTCCAGGAATCTGGATTTGCTGTGACTCAATCACTGTGCACATGGGTTTCTATCGAATAATATCTTCAGAGCTTGTTTCAAATAGAGGAGTTTATTCAACATCTCAAAATATATGTTTAGATAATAGGATAAGGAAACCAAGATTTAAGTGGCTAATTAAGGCTCCAACTTTTACAACTACAGAGCAATTATTGCCCAAACAAGAATTAAACCGTACTGGGGTTTTTTCCCACCTTAGAAGTATTACGTCATTCTTTGCTACTGGAATGGTACATATCAGGGACTTTAACCTTCTTATTTGACTTGAGCTATTCTCTTTTTTAGGAAAAAGCGATTTTTATTACCTTGTATTATGTAGAAAATGTGAAAAACTCTTCTTGAGCTAACTTTTTTGGAATATCCTTCAAATATGCCAATTCTTTCTTATTTATTTCCATTCTGTATCTCAGAGATTGTCAGTATTCTCAGAGCTTCATTCATACATGATACTTCTGCAGATGATTCTCAACTAGTCCTACAGATTCTCTTGTATACTAGACACTAATCTTCATCACAGTCTTGAAATAAAAGGACAATTCCTCTTGCCTTAAGATCTGCTTCTGTCCTAATTGTCCTGTATTTTACTTGGAGGCATTCTTGCCATTTTTCCAGGCTTTTTTTTTTTTTCCAATCCCCTTATCTACTTAGACTGTATTCATTTTCCAATCACTCAATGCTAGAAATCCTGCCATAGGTTTGCTTACAACAGATAGAAGATTCCTGCTGAAAAGGAGATGTTTAGGAAGGATTTATAGAAAGGATGATTCAGTGGATAGATGGGTGGCTGGATAGGGAGGAAAAGATAGATATTAGATAATCATAATTTTGAAAAAAATTCTAAGAGGATAAGTACGCGAGAACAGGGAGATGGAATCTAAGTTGGGAGTACAAAAGGGACAGACTTCCACGATGAAGTGATTTTTAAGTAATATATATAAGGCAAGAAATTGCTAATCAGGTAGAAGGAAGAAGGAAAGCATTCCAGGCGGAGCGAGTGGTCAGTTCTTAAACTCTGAGGTAGGGAGGAGCTTGACATCTTCATGAAACTGCAAATGGGCAGGAAGATGAAGACGTGACCAGCGTGAAGTGGTAGTCGAATTGCTTTTCCTCTCCTTCGGCATATTTCTAATTTACTAGGTTTTATATTTAATTGGATCTGAATCCCTTTAAATAGGAGATACAGTTTCAGAAGCCCCGGGCCCCACCATTTGCTACAGTCTCATAGGCAAGCGGATTCCGCATGCAAGCCCACAGCCCATGCCCTGAGAGTAGTGGCGATTGAAGGCGAGCCTTAGAACCCATGTGATTATAGAGATCTTACTCTCAGAGGGGGGAAAAAAAATCTGTGGAAAATTTTTAACAAGAGAAGTGACACATTCTGTTTTCAGTTTATAAAAATTCACTAAAGCTTTTCCATGAAGTGTGGTCCAGGATTTTCCATGGCCATTAAACGTGGAAAACATACATTACACAAACATACCATTTGTTATGGTTAGGTTAATGAAGCCTCCTGGAGGAACCACTAGGACAGTAGGCTCTAGTCGTGGGCGTGCAAATAGATCTGACCAAATTCCTCCAAGCCGGGTGGGGTCTCATCCCAGCCTCTGTTTGGCACCATCTAGCGGCAGTTGTCCATTCGAGGTGAAAGGCGGGTCAGGATGATGATGCTGAGTGCTACGGAAAGGATTTCTAAGACAGAAGCAGCAACATCAGAAACCTTCTTTGGTTTTGAGGAGTTCATCTAGGGAAACTGGACTTGAGAAACCTGAGGGAGTGGAAGTTCCTTATCCACTTTCCACGATGGGCGTTTCTGAAGTTTCCTCACTGGGCCTCGCGAGCTCCTTCGGTTACGCGGTCCCTAAGTCACGTCCCACTCCTCGCGACCGCGCGGACTGCAGCATGCCGGGTTTCTCTGCCCTTCACTCTCTTCCCGAATTCGCTCGCAGTCATATCCACTGAGTTGATGATGCCAGCTCCTTTGCACCTTTCCAATAAAAAATGAGAACCTCTGTCTGAGAATGGGGGGAAGGATGGGGAAGAGTAACCAGTCACAAATTAACTTATATCAAAATTCTCATCATTACCAGTGGCTGTCACAGGTTCTTATGGTAACATTCCAGCCATTATGTGAAAATGAATCAGAGGTGGAAGGGAGGCTTTTTAGTGAGCAAATCATAAGGAGGCGATTACAGTGGCTCAAGCGACTTATGAGGGTTTATTAAACTAATGTGGCAGCATCAGAAATGGAGTAAAGGGGTAGTATATTTAGGAAGAAATATTGAAGATATTTTGGAAGCAGAATCAGCTAGATGGAGTGACTGATAAGATGCCAGGGAATAGAGGAGGGAAAGTGTCAAGAAACACCTATGATTACCCAGGTTTCTAACATGAAAAAGTGGATTACGTGGCTCAGTTGACTGAAATCATTAGGAGAAAGAGATTTTCAGGTAAATAGTGTGAGTTCCATTGGGGAAATAGGTGTTTGAGGTCCTCTGAGACACTGAAGTGGATTTGTTGCTTAAGCAAATGGATACACATGTCTCAGAGTCCAAAGAAAGGATCCTGGCTGGAGGTATAAATTGGTGACCTATTGCATATGGATGATAATTGAAGTGGTTAGAAAGAATGTGATTCTGTGGGGAAGCAAATTAGAGTATCAAGAAAAGAAGGACTAGGACTCAAGAATGAGGAAAATGAGGAGAATTCAGTGTTACAGAAACCAGAAGAAGAAATTATTTCCAGATGGGATGAGCAGTCAACCAAGCAAAAGCTGTTCAGAGGGCATGCAAGTCAGGACAGAACAGAGTGTGCCTGGGTAGTAGCTTCAGGAGAGTACTGGTGACCTTAGCAAGAAGAGTTGTATGGAGGCCACCGCCAAGTCGCTCAGTCGTGTCCGACTCCTAGTGACCCCATGGACTGCAGCTCACCAGGATCCTCTGTCCATGGGATTTTCCAGACAAGAGTATTGGAGTGGTGTATGGAGGCAGTGGGAATCAAAACTGATGGGACTTATTTGTTAATTTATGAAAAAGCTAGCAAATGCAAAGTCATTGTGTGATTTTATGTAATTGAGCAGATGTAAGCAGTGGCATCTTGACGGTTCTTTGAAACGTCAAAAAAGTTCATCAGTAAACAAAAATCTCTAGCCTTCTAGCAGGGCTAGAGTTGAGAAGAAATTTCATTTTTAAGATGAAAGAGATTTGACAATGTTAAAATGAAAGACCAATAATGAAGGGGGAAGTAGGATAGAAAAAAGATAGAAAAGGAAAAGTTCTTGAGGAAATGGGAAAGAATAGCATTGAGAATACAGGAGAGACTGGCCTTTGATGAGAGGAGAAGAAGTCCTCTATTGCTGTAGGAGAGGAGGGAGGTGGACCATGGGCGCCTCATGGATTCTGGGATTGGAGTTCCCACTGGCCTTGATACTTTGTGTTTAGACACTTTTGTTAACCTCCAAACTGGTCCCCGTGCATCTGGACACACTCCCTTCCACAACACTCAGCACAGTTTGGCAAATTACATGTCATAAAGAATGGCTTCAGTAACATCTCTTCTCCACTTAAACATCAGCGACTACAGAGAAGGTTACCGAAGAAGAGGTGCAGGATACTCGAAGTTAGAATCAGGTCAGAATGGGGAATTTGCCTTTCCTCCAGCTGTACATCAACCTGAATCTCTTCACGCCTCTGTCCCTGTCTAGCCAAGCTCTTCTCTTTATACATGCTGGCTTCCCTGAGCTACTGCTACGTATGTCATGACATATCATCAACTGTCAAGGTTTATTTCTTACTTCCTCCATAATTTACACTGATGACTCATAAGAAAGCCCAGCAACACCCATTTGGTTCTTCCATGCACTCACTTAGATTTCAACTGAACTCAAGACTTTACCTAGCGACTCTAAAGGCAGGCACCATATTTCTATTGGTCATTGCACCTAAGAGAAACCAGCAGGTATGATTTGCATAACATGCACACACTGATGTAAGCAGTATTTTGCAATAGTCATAAAAAAAGAAAAAGACAAACAAGACAAGGGGTCTTTAAGCAGTCACTTCTGTTGCAGCATTGTGCTAAAACTCACAGCTGTATTTTTAGGGAACATTCAAAACATATTTCTTAATGGAGATATGCACAAAAGTCAAAGGAATTAAACTGAGTCTAGTACTAGTGTAGCTCTAATTAATTGTTTGACTTTGGGTAAGTAACTTCCCCTCTGGGTCTCAGAGTCCTCATTTGTACAAAAAATTAGACTTAATAATCTCTTGTTTTTCTTCTAGTTACAACATTCTATGAACCTCTTTTTGAGAATGAGGCTGATTCTGGGTGATTAGGCATTTTATGATTTAGAGATGGCTAGACAGTGTATTAAAAAGCAGAGACATCCCTTTGCTGATATAAGTCTGTAAAGTTAAAGCTATGGTTTCTCCAGTAGTCATGTGTGGCTGGGAGAGTTGGACCATAAAGAAGGCCGAATGCTAAAAAATTGATGCTTTTGTTTGTTTTTTTTTTTTTTAGGTTTTTTTTTTTTTCCATTTATTTTTATTTGCTGGAGGCTAATTACTTTACATCATTACAGTAGTTTTTGTCATACATTGAAATGAATTAGCCATGGATTTACATGTATTCCCCATCCCGGTCCCCCCTCCCACCTCCCTCTCCACCAGATCCCTCTGGGTCTTCCCAGTGCACCAGGCCCGAGCACTTGTCTCATGCACCCAACCTGGGCTGGTGATCTGTTTCACCCTAGATAATATACATGTTTCAATGCTGTTCTCTTGAAACATCCCACCCAGAAAATTGATGCTTTTGAACTGTGGTGCTGTAGAAGACTCTTGAGGGTCCCTTGGACAGCAAGATCAAACCAGTCAATCCTAAAGAAATCAACTCCGAATATTCATTGGAAGGACTCATGTTGAAGCTCCAATACTTGGCCACCCGATGCAAAGAGCTGACTCATTGGAAACGACCCTGGTGCTGGGAAAGATAGAAGGCAAAAGGAGAAGAGGGCAGCAGAGGATGATATGGTTAGATAGCATCACTGACTCAATGGACATGAATCTGAGAAAACTCCGGGAGGTGGTGAAGGACAGGAGAGCCTGGCATGCTGTAGTCCGTACAGTCAGAAAGAGTCAGAATGACTTAGTGACTGAACAAAAACAACAACTAGTGTGATGGCTCTTAAAAGTTATAGTCCTTTCTTTGCACTTGGAAGGGAAAGAAGTGCTAATGCTATTATTTTTTCTGCAAGCCACATCATCTTTCTTAAGGAAATCTACTGCTACCTTGAGAATATTGGACATAAAACAGTGAAATCGTTAATACTCCTGAATTGCTTGCTGAGAGGCAATGTTTGATGATGGTTTCATGGATATTTTCTCAGTACTACCTAATAGGGAAATCTGCTTTTAGATCAGACTCTAAGCACTAAACTCTTCCCATCAAAAAAGAAAAAAAAAAAGCAAACCAACACCACATCATCAGACAGCAAATAACAACTCTAGTAACAATAACAATTAGTTCACCTCTGCAATTTGCAGCAATCTGTATCTGTGTAAAATGATCAGTTAACATTTTACAGAATTTCTTGGAAAGAAGCATACTGTCAACAAAATAAATAGCTAAGAGTTTATTGATTAAATGAAGGCCTGAACTCATGAATAAATAAAAAGAACTAAACCCTATTCATTAATAAATATTGAAGCAAAGACTGAGATTTGTAATTCTGTGGTTAGAAATTAAAGCTCTGGGCCAAGGTAGCTACTTCCCAGCTCAAAGAGCAGCAGCACTTGAAGGAAGAAGTTCATTATCATAGTGTGGTTGGCATAGCAATAGCCGCCCAACGATGCCCACACCCTAATTCCCGAAATTTGTGACTGTGTTACCCTACATAATACAGGAGACTTTGCAGATGTGATTAAACTAAATATTTTGAGGTGAAGAGATTATCCTAGTGGATCAATATAACTACAGGGACCCTTATAAAAGTGAGCCAGGAGGTTCAGACTCAAAGAA
Organism: Odocoileus virginianus; assembly: GCF_023699985.2. Taxonomy (NCBI): domain Eukaryota; kingdom Metazoa; phylum Chordata; class Mammalia; order Artiodactyla; family Cervidae; genus Odocoileus; species Odocoileus virginianus. Next base: position 24,555,179 of record NC_069686.1, read on the forward strand.
GGTGATGGGATGAAGAAACCAGAGGGCAGAGGGATTGTAGGTTCATGAGACAACCAGAAACTTTTATTTTCCTTCTTCTGTGTCTATTCTACATACAGCTTTAGAAAAGTGAAAAAGCAAATGCAGAATTATGTGAATATATTCTTTAAATATACTCTTACTCTTTAAATAGTTCTGATAAGTCTTTTCATGGTTTATTTTTAGGTACAAAAAATTACCATCAACTTAGTGAATTATAAACACTGTTGAAGATTTTCATGCAAAGAGTTATAGTTTTTTTTATTTTTTTATAGTTTGCATGTGCCCACATGTGTGTTTGTGCATATGTGCCTGCTAACTTGTACAGAAAATACCCAAAGCCTTAAAAGTGTGAGTTCAGTCCATCTCAACAAGTTCTTTCACAATCCTTACCCTGAATTAAATACCTCATTTAGCTGTTATTAAATATAGGAACATGAACTGTTCATATCAATTTATCACCAATGAATATAAATGTGATTTTTTTCAAATGGAAATATTTTATAGCTATCAATATTTGATGGGTTCCTATGTTGTGGGGAATTCAGAGACAAAGAAGGGCCCATGCCCTCAAAGAACTTGGGTCATCCTAGAGGAAAGGATGATTTCAACTGTTTTATATTTTTTTATGAGGATAGTATATCAGAATAATACTTTAAGTTCTTTTAAATCATTTCTAGACACATTGTGCCTTTGAATAAAACATTGTAGTTCCTAATAAAGATATGCAATCTATAGAAAGTATTAATTTTGAAAACACTTCCCGATAGCGCATGGCTTACTTGTACGATTAGACATGAAAAGCATATTAAAGCTTAGTTTAGTCTCCAAAGACAGTGGAGAATATTTATTTTACCTTTTTCACTGAAACAGGGGCTTCCCTGGTGGCTCAGATGGTAAATAATCTGACTGCAATGCAGGAGTCCCGGGTTTGATCCCTGTGTGGGGAAGATCCCCGGAGAAGGGAATGGAAACCCACTCCAGTATTCTTGCCTGGAGAATTCCATGGACAGAGGAGCCTGGTGGGCTACAGTCTGTGGAGATGCAAAAGGATCGGACATAGCTGAGCAACTAATGATTTTCTCACTGAAACCACAAAACTAAGCAGTTAAATGGTAGCTGCTGAGAGTCCATGCAACAAGTCACTTGAAGGCAGGAGGCTCCTCTCATTTCCACAGAGCCAAGGGCACTATTCTGGAACCCACGACTCAGTAGCAGAAGAGCTTCAACAAGTTTGTTAACCCATCGAAACTGTAAGCAACTGTGTGTGTGTGTGTGCATGTGCAGATATGTTCTTTGGCTATAGGGTCAATAAATGCCATCAGTGCTTAAAGAGGTCTCCAAAGAGAACTATACCCTTCCATAGGCTAATTTCAGTAAGCAAAAGTTTAGGTACTTGAAGCAAGTTTCATTTTTATCTTAATCGCACCATCCTGGTTATACCTAGATCAAATTATTTCATCTTTTAGTATTACATTTTTCTTGCTAAAATAGGGCTAATGATGATTCTCTGATGCCCCATATTATCCAAGGCTACATTTGGAGACAGATAGAGGGAATAAATACCGTGACCTGACTCTCTTTTCCTCTCTGATCTCATGCTAGAAGTTCCCATCAGCTGAACTGAACTGTAAACCAAAGTGCAAAATTGCCTCTTGATGTGGTTCACATAGCCTGTCCTCCCGTGACAAAAAGAAGGGTATAGAAGGGCAGAGAGTGGATCCTGGGCAAGTGAGTAAAGGAAAGTTATCTGGTACAGGTCTTCAGCTATGAAGTTCTTAAAGTTAAATGTAGTAAGATGTGGACTGCATTTGCTCTTCCATCTCCTTCAAGTTCTTGCTCAAATGTCATCTCTTTGGTGAGACTTTCTCTCACCACCCTATTGAAGTAAGAACACATGCCCCTGACTCTCCAACTCCCTTCCCTGGTTGGAGTTTGACGGTAGGACGATCATTTTAGATGAGCTTCATATTTTCACTTGCTTATTTTTTTTAATTGTCAGTCTCTACTCACTAGGATAAAATCCAAGAAAACAAGAATATTTTGTCTCCTCATCATTTATCCTCAATGCCTGTGTCAGCAACATCTGGTACCCAGTAAATCTCCAAACTACAGCCTGAGGTTGCTACAAGGGTTAAATAAAATGATACATTTAAGCCATTAGTGAAAAAATACTCAAGCATATCAATTACTAGCCTAGTGTGTGCTCAGTATTTATTAAACAAATGAATGGCTGTAGTAAGATATGAAAGAATAAAATTCATACAAGATATAATCTGATCATGTTCTTGCTTAGAGATGTATGAGGGGTCTTCAACGTGAAACAAAAAATAAATCTATATTAAAGTGTAGGCTTTTGAGTCAGACTGCTCACAAACAAATCCGTCCCTTATTACCAGTATGACTCTGACCAAGTATTAACTTTTCTACCCTTGAGTTTTCTTATCAGGCTAACCCAGAGAGAACAGAACCTTGGCTTACTAAATGATCAATATCACTAATTACTATAGACACTGAAAGCCAAAGTGAAAAAACAAGTTTTCTTTTAATCTGACAGGCTGTCAGACATTCACCAATTTTAAGAATTTAGTTTGCATGCTAATAAGTAAAGAGCTATAATTAATCTTTTCAGAGCTTCTCATTGCCAAGGTCTTTTCAAGATAGGACTAAACCACAGACACTTAGGAAAAAAAAATTTTCAAAACAAGCAATGTTCCAAAGAGGCAAAATATAACTTCAAAAATCCCTTTTATGTGTTTGTTAAGAGTAATCCTCAAAGCAGGTGTTATTAAAACTTTCTACTTCCTGTCACCCAACAGTGTTATTTCGCAATCATTAATAATTAATCATAGATAGGTCTCTGATTCATTCTTGCACACTCTAAAAATAGCAAACCATGAATAAGCTAAGATCCTTAGCAACAGAATATTGAGTCCTCTATCAGCCTAACCTGGGTACCTATTCCCATTTTGCAAATAGATCTGTCTCAGAATTGCTAAATTAAAAGGTATCTCATGGCAAAGTCAGACAGTATGTTTTTCTTATGTGTATTTATTTCAAATTCATCTCACTAAAAGCTTCAACAGTTCTCAACCCCCAGTCAGAGAGAAGAGAGCTTGTGCTAGCATCTTGAGACCTTGAGCACAGAGGCCAAGCGTCAGATCTGAAGCCTGCCAAATTAGCACCCAATTGGCCAGCTACCTGATGGGAATTTTTGAGATCCATCATGGGGCATATATTTGAACAAGCTCTGATAAGTGACAAAAGATCATTAATACTGGTAGCATCTAATTTTTTATTTAAATTTTAGTTTGTTAAACAGTGAAAAGCAGTACTCTATACATTTTGCAAACATGAGTTAATTTAATCCTTATACAACCCCATGGGAAAACCTATGGAAAAGTTTCAGCATGCCTCCAAGAGCTACCATAACAAATAGAGGGTCCATGATTGAAACCCAGGCAACTTGGATCCTGAATCCAAGAGCTTAAGCCTTAAGTAACCCAACAAACCAGTATACCCTGGATTTGCTTAACAAATTTCTATATAGCTCTTGGCTTAACAGCAGGACAAATGTGGGGACAGGTTGGGTGTGTACATGTATTTCTTAGCTTAGTATTCAAAATATTCAACTTAACAAGTGATCACCTATGTTAAGACTTCACTAACATGAAATAACAACCAGGGAATAATGCAGTTAAGCATAAAGACATATAACATAGCCTTATATAAAATAGCAGTGTGATAGCTTAAGATTCTTGACACTTTGCCATAGGTAGTTCTGGGCTCACCCAGGAGTCAAAAACATCAAATCCTTTTTTTTTTTTTTTTTTTGGCCCATAAAAAGTAGTTGTTCTTTCTATCTAAAATAATGACAGACAGATAGAAGGACAGAGAGAATCAAGGGGAAATAAAAAGGGATGTCTGCCATATCAGTAAACAAAGGATGTTGCAGCCATCAAGTTATCAGATTACAGCTACCACCCACCCCCCAACAATGTACTCTGAGGGAACTCAGGATGTGAAAACAGAGAATACTGGCCCCGGATATCTGAGATGAATATCAGAGGAATGATTTCAGTGAGCCCAGACTCTTGCATCTTTCCATATATAGAAAAGCACAAAATATCTTATCTTGAGATATCAGGTGTACAGACCATCATTGTAAACCATAAGAAAGCACAAGAAAGTAACAAAAGCAGAAATTATTAGAATTAATAAATAAAATGTTGGGTTTTATGGGAAACACTACTTGCTATAATAACTCTGCTGTTGTTCAGTCGCTAAGTCATGTCAGACTCTTTGTGACCCCATGTACTGCAGCACTCCAGGCTTCCCTGTCCTTCACCAACTCCTGAGTTTGCTCAGATTCCTGTACAGTGAGTTGATGATGCTATCTAACCATCCATCTCACCCTCTGTCATCCCCTTCTCCTTCTGCCCTCAATCTTTCCCAGCATCAGGGTCTTTTCCAATGAGTTGGCTCCTCACATCAGGTGACCAAAGTATTGAAGCTTCAGCTTCAGCTTCAGCTTCAGCTCCAGCATCAGTGCTTCCAGTGAATGTTCAGGGTTGATTTCCTTGACTGGTTTGATCTCCTTGCAGCCCAAGGGACTCTCAAGAGTTTTGTCCAGCACCACAATCCAAATGTATCAATTCTTTGATGCTCAGCCTTCTTTATGGTCCAACTCTTACTGGAAAACCATAGCTTTGACTACACAGAACTTTGTCAGCAAAGTGATATCTCCGCTTTTTAATTTGCTGTCTAGTTTGTCAAAGCTTTCCTTCCAAGGAGCAAGCGTCTTTTAATTTCAGGGCTGCGGTCACCATCCACAGTGATTTTGGAGACCAAGAAAATAAAAATCTGTCACAGCTTCTACTGTTTCTCCATCTATTTGCCATGAAGTGATGAGACCAGAAGCCATGATCTTAGTTTTTTGAATGTTGAGTTTCAAACCAACTTTTTCACTCTCCTTTTCACCCTCATCAGGAGGTTCTTTGGTTCCTCTTCACTTTCTTCTATTAAAGTGGTATCATCTACATATCTGAGGTTATTGATATTTCTCCCAACAATCTTGACTCCAGCTTGTGATTCATCCAGCTTGACATTTCATTGTTAACTTAATTAGGAATAAAAAGGATAGGGGCATAAATACTGTAAAAAGAAATAACCACTGAAAGAGAGGGAATTAAAATATTTAAGTACAACTCAATGCCAAAAATACAGAGATGAAACAGACATTTCCTAGTAAGTTTAATTGATTCAAATTGACCCTGTTAAATATATATAGCTCAAGTAGACTAATTTACATATAAAAAAAGTAGAAAAAAAATCTTTTTAAAAATTACCCAGTTGAAAACACAACAGGCCCAGATGGCTTCACAAGAGAATTCTACTAAGCACTCAAAGACTAGATAATTCTAATTATATTTAAATTATTCCAGAACATAGAAGTAATACCTCCAAGATTTTCTCATAGAGCAGGTAGAACATTGCTAATTAAATCTAAGATGATACAGAAAACCACAGCAAATTACTGCTCACCTCAAAATGTAAGAGACTATACTTTCCCAACCCCAAGGCTTAGGAAGGAATGAATATGCAAAGTCCTGAGGTTTGCTTCTCAAAAGCACTAGGTGTCTACACTGCCTAACTTGCCCTGCTGGGAACACCTGGATTGAGTTTGCAGGCACAGAGCTTGGTATTGCATCATACCAAAGAAATGGACGGAGAAGGTTTTAATTGAGCCTCTTACAGATAGGCTGGGACTTCCCAGGTGGCACTAGTGGTAAAAATAAATTAAAAAAACAACCCACCTGCCAATGTAGGAGACATTCAGAGATGTGGGTTCAAACCCTGGGTCAGGAAGATCCCTGGAGGAAGGCATGGAAATCCACTCCAGTATTCTTGCCTGGAGAATTTCATGGACAGAAGAGCCTGGAAGGCTACAGTTCATAGGGTCAGAGTTGGACACAAGAAATGACTAAACATGCATACACGCACAGACAGGCTGGGCCGCCTCTGTCCCTGTGCAAAGCTACCATACACATGAGTTCAAAACATCTCCCTTTACCACGTCCCTCAAATCAGGGGGTTCCCCACGACTTCCTCTGTTTTTCTCGCCCTTTTCTTCTGGGGTGGATTTGGGAGGTGGGGGTCAAAGAGTCAGTAATCCTGATAGATCCACCCCTTGGGTAGAACTGAAACTTTTGCAGAGACAGAAAATTTCACTCATTTAATCAAAATGCAACATTCTTTTTAAAAATTTATGTATTTTTAATTGGAGGATAATTGCTTTACAATGCTGTGTTGGTTTCTGCCAAACATCAACATCATGCATCAACATGAATCAGTCACAGGTATACATGTCCCCTCCCTCCTGAACGTCCCTCCCGCCTTCCCCCACAATCCCACCGCTCTAGGTTGTCACAAGCCCTGGGTTTGAGTTTCCCGCGTCATACAGCAAGTTCCCACTGGCTTTCTATTTCCATATGGTAATGTATATGTTTCCATGCTGCTCTCTCAATTCGTCCTACCCTCTCCTTCCCCCACTGCGTCCACAAGTCTATGCTCTGTCTGCATCTCCTCTGTTACCCTGCAAACGGGTTCACCAACATTCCTGAAACGGAGTGGTGGAGGATAAAGTTAGAAAGTTGGGGCAGAATTCTGAAGGGTGGCAAATGACTTCATTTCGGTTTTTAAACTAGATTTGGTAGATCCAGCAATGAAAGGTTTTCCAACAATGAGAGAGTTTTTTAAAGTGCTACAGAAAGAGCAATCTTGTGATCATCGCATAGGAGGCCTTTGCAGTACCCTGGAGAGTCCTGCTTCTCAAAGTAGGACCCACAAGCCAACAGCACAGGCATCACTGGAAATTCATTAAAATGCAACCCCCCCCATCCCCACCCCAGACCTATAGAGTCAGAATCTCAATTTTAATAAAATCCTCAGGGAATTTATGTGTACAATACAGTATGAGAAGCAATGCCTTAGTCATCATAAAACAGAACCTGAAAAAGGAAGGAATGGATGCAAGAGAAATGGTGCTTTAAAGAAATGATAAAGATCAGAGAAGACAATAAGATTTCAAGATGGGGTTGCTGGAAACATGTGAAAACTAGCCCAAGAAGCAAATTCATAATCAGTCTGACTGTAGTTAACTGCATTGCTGCTTATTTTTTAAAAGAATTTAAGTTGTTAAATCACAGTATTAATATATTTCAATTTGAAAAAACAATCAATGGAGATCCGGCTATTACTACTTTAACTCTCAAAGATTTTGCATGGCTTATGTTTTAAATGAAGCTATCCATCAGATTTTCCATTTTCTCTCTTACAATGTGGTAGATTTAGAGTCTTCCCCCAAATTCCCTTTGTCACTAACCTGGGCATTCCTCCAAGCCCAAAGATAGTAATGAAAATTATAGGCTCTTCCTACATACTTTTCTTTTTTAAGCAACTAGATCTGGGTTCCATATTAGCAAGCCTCAATCTTTCCCTATTTGTAGAGGCTTTTTTTTAAAAAAAAACACAAGCACCTCCACAGTCCTGTTCAAAACAAAAACCTTCAAAAGAAGCTAGGTTTATTAGTGTGCAATTAAGGGAGCTGATTTATATAGTTCATCTAATGTCTCACCAAACTGACTTGAAGTGTTATAAATATCATGATAGAAATACAGAAATGTGGAAGTATCTTAGACAGTCAAATGTTGAAAAAGCCAATCACTGATCTAGAGTGTTGTCAGTGTGGTTAATATGAAATAAATAACATAGTTAGAAATAGGAAAGTGAGCCCATCTGTGTAACACAAATGTATCAACGCCACTCTTAAGATGTTTCACCTTCAAGATAAAGTTAAAATTAAGAAAATTTAGTTGATCTCAGTAACATCCTGGTTCACTCTCAAACACAACAGAAAACTTATCTACAGACATGTTGAGCAATAAAATAATAAAATATATGATTACACTTAAAACTGAATAATAAGAGAAAGAAACAACTTTAGAATGATCTCTGCAGTTTTTAACCGGAAATAGAACTGCCATATGACCCAGAAACCCCACTCCTGGGCATACACACCAAGGAAATCAGAACTGAAAGAGACACGTGCACCCCAATGTTCATTGCAGCACTGTTTATAACAGCCAGGACGTGGAAGCAACCTAGATGCCCATCGGCAGCCAAATGGATAAGAAAGCTGTGGCACAAACACACAATGAAATATTACTCAGCTATTAAAAAGAATGCATTTGAATCAGTTCTAATGAGGTGGATGAAACTGGAGCCCTTTATACAGAGTGAAGTAAGACAGAAAGAAAAACACCAATACAGTATACTAACAGCACATATATGGAATTTAGAAAGATGGTAACGATGACCCTATATACAAGACAGAAAAAGAGACACAGATGTATAGAACAGACTTTTGGACTCTGTGGGAGAAGGCGAGGGTGGGATGATCTGAGAGAATAGCATTGAAACATGTATATTATCAATTGTGAAACAGATCACCAGTCCAGGTTGGATGCATGAGACAGGGTGCTCGGGGCTGGTGCACTGGGAAGACCCAGAAGGATGGGATGGGGAGGGAGGTGGGAGGGGAGATCAGATGGGGAATACAAGTAAGTCCATGGCTGATTCATATCAATGGATGGCAAAAACCACTACAATATTGTAATTAGCCTCCAACTAATATAAATAAATGGAAAAAAAGAACTATCTCTGCAGTTTTTTTAAAAAATGCCCCTCAGAAGACAGAAAAAGATATGTCTTACAAACTAATAATTTTTAAATTAACTTTCCATAATTACATATTCTCTTCCTTCAATCTCTTAATCTTTTAAAATTTCTATTCTTCTTCTCTGAGACTCACCTATCACTTCCACACTCATCTGAAGCCTCCCAGGTCTACATCTGGTTTTTTTCTCATTCTACAGTCATGATCTACAACAAATACACTTTTATGTAATCTCTCTGAATAAAAAATTTATTGCCAATATTTCCAGTTTCAAAAACTCAAAAACTGGTACACAGGGAGTGTTCAGGGATTTTTCTGGTCTCCATAATTCTACATAATTAGTTTTATTACATATCTAAACAATATAGGATACACAATCTTTTCTCCCTGAGCAGTTGACATGCACGAACTCTTTACTCATCCCTTGCTCACAGATTTTTCCCAAAAGCATATACATGCACGTTCCTTCACTATATACTGCTTCAGAGAAATTCTGAAGCCTGTTATGAAATGTCTCACTTTTCCTTATGCTGACTGTTCAGACTTTGGCTTGTTGGACTATGATAACATCTTTACAAAATATTTTGCTTCATAATATTAAAGAGGTGGACACTATCAATTCAAACATTTGTTATTATAATTGCCTCATTCTTACAACAATGACAGAGACTATTCAGGGGAAAAAAAATTGTTACCAGAATACACTTTGCTCCCGATTATGCAAAATAATTATTCACCATGTAAACATTTCAGTGGAATCCAGAAGTTTTCATTAGTCAAGGCAAAGGAAAAACTAAATGAAGCAGCATTTCCTGGATATGAGTCCTGGGACTTATAATTTTCAACTAAAAAATAGGCAAAAGAAGTGCTACTGAAATCAAACTGGGTAAATAAGGAAAGGGAAACAAAATGTACATTTATACAGACACATACATAGTCTTAGAAAATGGGCCAGTTATGAGTGGGTCATTTTGTATAGTCAGTGATGTGGATATTTCATAAATAAATAACCTTTTATCCATCTCTGTGGAATGGACCTAGCTAGAAATCATTTTCACTGTCTACTCTTATCCCAAAGGAACTATCAGTACCTACAACTCTGTGCTTATAATAACATATGCTTGGGTTTATCCTCATATTTAAACACCCTAAAACTTTCCCTATAGGCTTAATTTCCTTAGCTCCCCATTTTAAATTTTTTTTTTTTTCAGTAAAGAGAATTATGGTGGTATGAATTGACTTCCTTTGGGTTATTATTATTCATTTTCCCCACAAAATTGCTTTCTGAGAATTATCTGATGCTTAGACAAGAGCTTCCTTGGAATAAATAAGCAAGCTCCTTTTTATTCTCCCCTATATGCTTCTTGAGACAGAAGTAAAATTTGAAAAAAATTCTAGCAAATGTAGCATCCCTCTATATTCTTTTTAGCATGTTAAGACAATTTGATTCAAATAAGTCACATTTTAAAATCTTAAAAGATCAGATAAAAGCATATAATCTGCTTTCCATTTAAACTACTCCATAGTACAGAAAAAGAAAGTTTTTCCAATTTATTTTATGAAAATATGATGAGCGAAAATTTTAAACCCTAGTAATATAGTTCTTAAATGGGTAGATCAGTGTCTCTAACAAATTTGGGTGCAAAATTATAAATGAAGTAATAACAAGTCAATGCAACAATATGTTAAAAGATTGATATGATGATAGAGTAGAATTTCTATGAGAAATAAAACTATTGTTCATAATTTGAATATGTAACATCACATAAGTAAATACAAGCAAAATATATATGACCTATAAAAAGTTAATTGGAAATTCCCACAGCTATTCCTGTGTAAAGAACTCTAAGTAAAATATGATTAAGAAGAAGGTAAATATGCTAAAGACTAACTAAAAGAAACAAAGAGGAAAAAGCAAAATCTTGTAACTGTTTTTATTAAAGTCCAGAACAATGTTGGTATATCGACTAATATGATTATTTAAAATTTGCTTGGAATTGCCAACAACTGCAATAGTATAAAAAAGTAAAATATTTGCTATGAATTTTGGAAGAAAAAGAAACAAAATCATCTATACTTTCAGATAAGATTATTATGTAGCCAGAAAACTCAAATCTATTGAAAAGCAATTAAAATTAATAAGAGAATCTGACAAGGGGCATACAAAATAATTATGCTACAATCAATAGTTTTACCTTTTTAGTATTTAATACATATAGGAATGAAAATTAAATCAAAACATAGTCATAACAACAGAAGCATGAAGTTCCTAGGAAGGTACAAGAGCTCCATGAAAATAAAAAGAAAAATCATATACTATTAAATGAATAGGCATAAAAAGATATGAAATGAGAAGATATCATATTATATCCATGTTATAACCGTTCCAAATTAACAAATACACTTAACATAATTCGACAGATGTTAAAGGGCTTCTCAGGTGGAGCAGTGGTAAAGAATCCTGCCAATGCAGGAGACACAAGAGACGTGGGTTTGATCCCTGGGTCGGGAAGATCCCCTAAAGTAGGAAATGGCAAGCCACTCCAGTATTCTTGCCTGGAAAATCCCATGCACAGAGGAGCCCTGGCAGGCTACAGCCCATGGGGTTCCAAAAGAGTCAGACACAACTGAGCCGGCACAGACAGTAAAACTTACTATGAAGCTACTACAATTAGGGAAGTAGTCCTACACTGTATTAGGGCTTCCCTGGTAGCTCAGCTGGTAAAGAATCTGCCTGCAATGCAGAAGACCCCAGTTCAATTCCCGAGCTGGGAAGATCCACTGAAGAAGGGACAGGCTACCAACTCCAATACTCTTGAGCTTCCGTGGTGGTTCAGCTGGTAAAAAATCTGCCAGCAATGCAGGAGACCTGGGTTCAATCCCTGGGTTGGGAAGATCCCCTGGAGAAGGGAACAGCTACTCACTCCAGTACTGGAATAAATTTGGAAAACAGAGAATCTACATTATATCCAAATACACCTAAGACCTTTATGTATGAAAAAACTGTCCTAATTCAGTACTACTCAATTAGAAACCCACATGAAACAGATACCAATTAAGACTCATGTATTTTTTTAAATTCCAGGTTAATCAAATATTTTTAATATAATGAAGTAAAAAAACCAGAAGAAAACTCCTGGTAAATATCTTCATAAGCAAGACAGAAAACCAACTGTCCTTTAAAGAAAAAAGTATAGCTTGTTATATTACCATAATTTACAGATAACCTATGGACTGTAGAAAATTTTAACAGTATATATAACAGCAAAACAAGTTCAAAGTTGATAAGAACTCAAAAACAGGGGAAAACAAAAGCTATAAATTCATAGCAAAGAATATATAGACCAATCATTTGAAAAAATGTCATTGGAAACATTCTTGATTGTGGTATAAAACACATAACATGAAATCTACTTCCTTAAAAACTTCTAAGTGTATAATATAGTATTGTTAATTATATGCACATCATTGTACAGTAGCTCCTTAGAACTTTCCATCTTGCATGACTGAAACTCTCTACCTAAAATGAGCACAAACTCCATTTCCTCTCAATAAAATTCATTTTTGTTATTCAACATCAATAAAATTTTTAAAAATTCAGACTAAACAAAAATGGCACAATTTTTCAGTCTTCAGACTCACAATTTTTAAAAAGAAGGTAACCCCAGTGCCAGCAAGGATGCAGGGAAATCAACAGTCTTTTACATCAATGCTGGGAGTCTAAGTTATCACAAACATTTTAGAAAGAAATCAAGAATTATCTATTAAAATGAAAACTTCACATACTTTTGGCCCTCAAATCCTATAGAAAAATGCAAGATTTTATATATATCCTACCAAAAAATGTTGGATTTTAACTGTATCCTACAGAAAAAAAAAAACTTTAGTATGTAGTCATATTTCTATAATGATTTAATTAAAGTATTATTTATTGTGACAAAAATTAACACTGAAGATATTTATGTCTGTAAGTTAGGAAACACATCTAAGTGAAGTGTTTATCTACCTTTTTTTGGATAAAGAAATTTACACATATTTATATATGTTTATGGGTGCCAAGAACAATGCTGGAAGAATATATTGCTATATTAATTTGATTACCTTGGGGAGTGGGTAAGATTGGACATCCTGAAATAGGGGGATACTATTGTTTCCCCTTTATTTATCTTGAAAGTCTTCTACTTGCTAAAAGAACACATGCTAAAGAATCATAAAAATTTATGGCCAGAATAGACTTCAAAGATATCTTGTCCATTTCCCTCATTTTACAAACGGGTAAGTAGAGCCCAATGTTGGGGAGCCGGAAGTTATGCAGTTGTGGCTCTAAATGAGAGTTTTGACTCTCAGATCTGCACTCCCCCAACTCAAAATATAAAACCAGGGACTTCCCAAGTGGTCCAGTGGCTAAGACTCCATGCTCCCAATGCAGGGGGCCTGGGTTCAATCCCTGGTCAGGGAACTAGATCCCACATACCACAAGTAAAGATCTTGCATGCAGCAGCTAAAACCTGACACACCCAAATAAAGAAATATTTTTAAAAACTCAAATTCTGAAATTAAGTTTCCGCTAACTCTTCAGCAAACTTTTTTATGAGCCCATTGCATAATACTTCTAATTGCTTGTCTTTTGATCTGCCTGTGTGATTTCTACACAACACACACACACACACACACACACATTTTCTCTAGTGTATACTATGTTAAAATTCCAATGAGTTAATTTAAATATCAATACTCCTTTACAAAAGTGAAGTTATCTGTGTTGTCAAAAGATAAAAGACAAAGATGATATTCAAAATATTTATCAGTAGGTATAACACAGCCTTGAACAGTCAGCCCTCAGATACCAGCCCAGGCAAAACAGATGCCAGCAGTCCAGGTGGGAACATTTGTCAGAAACAGACATATCAGTCCTACATAATTTTTTTAAATTGGAATATAATTTCTTTACAATGTCATGTTAGTTTCTGCTGTACCAGGAAGTGGATCAGCTGTATGTATGCATATGTCCCCTCCCTCTTGGACCTCAGAGCTGATCAATCTTAAATATGCTGACACATTACATCTTTAAAAGGATTAGAATATTTTATTTGAAAATCCCATACCAGGCTAAATCCAATTTCCTACTAAAGAACCATTTTTGACAAACATTTTGGTTGTCACTAAGAACAGCTGCTAATGGATATGGCTTCATAATGTTATTTGACATAAATAATACTAACAGAATTTAACTGATTCACCTAACAAGGTTTTCGTGCATAGAACAAGAAATGTAAACATCCACTCCACAAATATTTACTGAACGCATCCCATTTCCCAGGATCTCCCCTAGATACTGGACATGCTCCAGAATAGATTTGATTGCTGCCTTCATGAGGTTCATTATCTGTGAGTAAGACAGACATCGATCAAGTGAACAAAGAGGTGAGTATACAATTACAAATAAGAACAGGGTGCTGCAAAACAGAGTAATGAAGGAAGGGATTCATTATGTAGATTAGCTGGTCAGGAATGGCCTGTCTAGAAAATGACATTTCATCCATTAAGATTAAGAAGAAGCCAGCCCTGCAAAAGGAACTTGGCTCTTGCCAAGGCAAGTGTTCTGCTTTTTATTTATAAGACTGACTTATTTTTTTAAATAAATCACAATGCCTAATTGGTACTTCACTGATGCTCAATATACACTTACTTATTGAGTCTAACACTGGATCCTGTGTGCTATTCCATCTCCTTAGCAAAAGGCTGTGTATGTGTTTAATTACGGTATGATGGGGCACTTTAAGAAGAAATAAAATATTTTGAAAGTACTGTAAGTTTCACAGAGGGTGGTAATATAAACCAGGGGAAAAGTACATGAAAAATGTACTTTGAAAACATATCACTCTGATGAGGCTCTGTAAAATTATGCATTTCGATTTTAATTGTCATGATAATTTCTCAACGATAAAGACTAACAACTCAGTCAAATGATTTGGTTTTCTGCCTAAGAGTCACATAGCACTGCTTCTTCTGCTTTTTACACATCTGTCAGGGAGTGGTGGGTTTCACTGCAAACATCCGAAAATCTTCCACACCACAAAGCCCTCCAGATACAGCTCAGCATTTTGTAGGAGCAAATCTTAAAAGAAGTAAAATGCTACCCTCTAGTGGTCAATGCACAAAACTGATGAAAACTCATTCTGCACTCTCTTCAACAGGGGCCAAGGCCTAGGCACAGAGCAGTGTCCAGATTTTAAAAGGGTTAACAGTTTAAAGGACCAGAGCACCTTGATATGATACAAGTAAACCCTTCAAGAAGTGCAATTCTGACTCAGACAGGATTAAAGTGCTTTAAAATAGGGCCCAGCACTCTAATTACCATGACTCTGCATATATGCACATTTTTCCTGCAAGGAGTTCAAAACTGGACTTAAAATCCAACTTATCTTAACTTCTGGTCCAATCCTTGCCATATAGAGACCTATTTAGACTAAATAATAGAAAATTTATCAGAACCTATCTCTTCTTGTTCCCAGCTATATGTGTTCTTTCCCTGATCTAAACTCCAGTCAGACTTGATTCAACATTAGTACAGGTCTTGTGTCCTGTTGGCAAGGAATAGTTTCAGTCCTTCTGTGTTCCCTTGGGTGGGCATGGCACTTGGGGTGGGCCTAAAAAATGTTCAAATGAATGAATGAATGAGAATTGAATAAAGAATGGACAGATGGATATGTCATCAAGGGTGACAAAAATACAATCACCCGGGTTTATGAGGAGAGAAAAATAGTATTCATTGTGCAAATACCAATGCCTCCAAGGCTCACTGCATTGGCTCAGAGGTTACACAGCACAGGTATTTTTAAAAAATCAGAAAGGTAAAAACAAATCCAAATTAAGCTACGACACTCTGTCTGTTGACACCAGGAATGGACACTGGCTCTGCCTGCTCCTTCTGTAGGATCTACAAGGATTATGCAGGTGCTTGAGCACAAAAGCAGAGGAGAAGAAAACTTGAGAAGATTAGAGCAGGTTCCTCCTGCCCTCACGGAATGCTCTTCAGTGGACTGTAGAACTAAATGTACAAGTCAAATAAATGCTTCCTGGGAGCTTTGTAGACGTGTCATAAACAATGGCTACTGTACTTCTTGACCACAAAAGCAAGTCAACCCCTGAGTTCCTGGCTCTGGCTCAGGTGATGATATGTGAACAGTCATTGACATTGGTGGTTGTGATATAATAACATGTAACAGTGGGTCAGGAAGACACCCTGGTGAAAGAAATGGCAATCCATTGCAATATTCTTGCCTGGGAAATCCCAGTGGCCAGAGGAGCCTAGAAGGACATAGTCTATGGGGTTGCAAAGAATTAGACATGACAGCAACTAAACAATACTACTAAAATCTCACCCAGCTCACTGTTTAAATGGCCTCTGCTTGCCCTCAAAAGAGGCAGCTGGGAGAGAGTAGACAGCAGGTATCTACATTTGGCTCCAGGGTTCTCCACACAAGACCCCACTTGTCTTCTCCACAGTGGGTTGTTTGAAATCACTCCCATTTTCTGAAAAGCTCTTTTATAGATAATACAGTAGACTCCAGGGTAATTTTCAGTATCTACCTCTGACCTTCAGGACCACAGTGTGAATAAAAAAGCTCCATGTTATGCTGCGCTCAGGCGCTATGACAACCAGATGACAGGCTTGCCTTTCAGCTGGGATTCCATTTTCCCAAAGAATAGGAAGTGCTGGCAGAGATAGGACATAAGAGGCAAAATGAACAAGCTAAGAGAATGTGCCCCCCCACACACCACATACAAAACAAGCAACACACGTTCTAACTGTCCAACTCTCTTACAAAACGTGTTCGAGACTACTACCATTTTCTTACCATCTCCTAAGTCTTTGACCTCCTTTTACCACGGTACTTGGACCCCTCACTTAAGGCACTCCAGTGGTCTTGGTGAATACCACAATCCTTTCTCCGTCTTTACTCTCTTTGATGCCTCTTCAACATCTGACACTTCTGATATCTTTGATTACCCATTTCCAGAAGAGCCTCCTGACTTTCCTTCCAATATAACCATTGGTTAGTAGAAGTCCAAGCCACTTCCTTTTTTAATATTCCAAACAATTTGGTGTGTTTTAAATGTCTACTGTTAGTAAATTAAGTGTGAATACATACAAAATACAGTGGTATGATCTCACTCAGAAATCACGTCACAAATCTAAATTTGAAGTTACAAGGCCTCCTGTGAGAGGTATGTGACAGGTGTGTCCTGCTTTCTATCTGGCTTCTGTGTCTCCTTCAATAACTCTTCTTCCTTACTTTTGCTACAAGATTCAGTCTTCAGTTCCAATATCAGTTCATATATGTTCCACTGGGCTACTGATCCTGCCTTCTAAAGCCAATGATCATTTCCTACTATGACTACACAATTGACTTCCCAAACCTAACCTCTCACCTAAACTTCAATTCCAATCCCTCCACAGTAGCCTCTCACCTAAGCCTCAACTCCAATCCGTCCACAGTAAATGAATCTCCCACCTAAGTCTCAATTCCAATTCCTCCACAGTTGCCCACAGGCCATCTAAACCTTCTTATTTGCAAAGTGAAAACACCACCCTCCCTCTGAGTGGCAAAGTAGCTTTCCTATTTCTCCTGCATTAAATCTCAGCTCAGTAAAACCCAAGGATTCTATATGCAGAGAAAAAGGTACCTCTCCTATTTGATGAGGAAATAGGATGTTGAGACAGAGAAATCCAACTTGGGGAGCTTGAAACAGAGAAATCCATCTGAAGGAGACTGGTAGAAAAAGCTGGTTATAATGTGATGGATTGTAAGCTGCTAAACCATTCTAGAACAAGAAAGTCCTCAAAATAAAAGACAGAACTTCGAGCTTTTAGATTTTAGATCTAGATTTAGATTTTAGGTTATGCTGGGGTGGGGTGGGTGCTTCCCTGGTGGCTAAGATGGTAAAGAACCAGCCTGCCAATTTAGGAGATGTAACAGACATGGGTTCAGTCTGTGGGTCAGGAAGATCCCCTGGAGAAGAGAATGGCAATCCACTCCAGTATTCTTGCTTGGAAAATTCCATGGACAGAAGAGCCAGGCAGACCACTGTCCATGGGGTCACAAAGAGTTGGATATGACTAAGTAACCAACACACACAGAGCAAAGTAGGAAGCTATCTCCTTTATGCCACAGAGCCAAGTGCTATTTATTAATTACATGCACATCCTAGTAATAAGCTGCAAAATATAATTTTAAATGGCATTTAACTTTTATTTATCCCCCCATAAATTATTTATTCTGTGAATTTCTATAAGCAGTTCCTAATCCCAGTATTAAAATAGTGTCTCAGGAAATCTCACTATGGTCAAAGATCATCCAGTGGCACCATGTACAGTCTGACTGTCTCATGGATGCACCAGAGTCGATCTTAAGCAAGTTACTACAGGCACTTGAGTGTCTTCACAGAAGATAAACTGTGCATATTACTGCAAGGAAGGAAATCAGGTGACGTTGGCAACTTCCCTGTGAAAAACCCTTCTAAGATTAGACATCATGATTGCTTGCTTTCTGACGTTTTCATCAAACAGAAAAATGTGCTCCTCAGAGTCCTACTGAGTATTACCCTGAGGTAAGATAATCATGATTGGATATCACCACTGGACCACAATTTCTGCTCTGAGAAAAGTAGTAAAGTAAAGCTTGAAAATTCCCATTTAAAAGAGCCTCCTGTTCTTACTGTTAGAAACTAAACTGTAGGAAGTGGACTTTCTCTGATAAAAAGCTGCACTGGCCCAGCTTACTCATCCAATTCTATATTTGCAAAGATACTGACTCCTCATGTCTTTCCTCAATTTCCATAGCTCCTTTAACCCCTGGTTTCCATTCCTACAACTCTTTTGAAACTTGCTCATGAAGACTGTCACTAATAACCAAATTCTTTAGTCCAGTACCCTTTTCTCCATCTCAGTCAATTTTAATCAATATTTGACCCCGCTAATGTCTTCCTTTTCATTGAAACTGATTTTTTTGGCAGTTTTTATTCTGGCTGGTCTGCATTTCTTTAGGATAGTCCTCTTTCAGTTCCTACCTTTTCCACTCACTAAGAGATTTTCTTTGGTTCTCACTTCCCCTCTCATTTACAACCCCTAGTTCATAGAGCCCCATTTTGTATCTCTCCCCTCTCATTTTCCCAGGCTTAAACACTTGCAGAAATTTCCTCTCACCACTCCTCTCAAATATGAGTTTATCTGATGGAGATTTAATAAAGCAAATGCACTTTCCATAAAGATATCTTTGGACCTCTAAAAATTCAACACTGTTCCCAACTACATTTTCTCCATTTGTATTATTAATGGAAGTTAAACACACAGTTCTCCAAAATGGCAGTTTTCACCCCCAGAATTGCTTAAGAAAATGAGCACATACAGCCCCCTGAGCACTAAGAGATGTTAATAACAGTGCGCCTCTGTACTCCTTGGGATACTGACAGCAGCTTTCATCTGGGTTCAGGGTAAAAGTTTAAGACATTTTAGTAGGGCTATCCTGTTTTCATTGGCCAGGACAGCTGCAGACTCTGCTTACTTCTTCCCTGAATTCACCCACATAATACTGAACTAACACTATGATAAAGCAGGAATATACAAGAGTTTACACCTAATAATTAAGATTTGACCAAAGCCTTGGTGGTATAACTTAAAGGGAAACCTAGTCATTTAATATGTATGATGAGAGAGAAAAAAAATGCAAATCATAGTCAACCACAGATCTAGCCTTAGTTTCAGTTCTAAGTCATCAACAGTCCTGAAACCCAGAAGCAGCAATCACATGACTGACCCTACCTGAGAACTTCCGTGTAGCCCAGTCTCGATGCAATCTTGAATTCATCCAAAGTCAGCAGCAATGGGACCCCTCTTAAAACAGCCTTTAACAGTCACCATCATTTCCCTTAAAGTTATTGCATTGGCTCATTGTGTACTTCATTTAGGAAGTCTTTGCTTGCGTCATGGCATCCGATCCCATCACTTCATGGCAAATAGATGAGGAAATGGTGGAAAGAGTGGCTGACTTTATTTTTATGGGCTCCAAAATCACTGCAGATGGAGACTGCAGCCATGAAATTAAAAGATGCTTACTCCTTGGAAAGAAAGTTATGACCAACCTACACAGCATATTAAAAAGCAGAGACATTAGTTTGTCAACAAAGGTTCATCTAGTCAAGGCTGTGGTTTTTCCAGTGGTCATGTATGGATGTGAGAGTTGGACTATAAAGAAAGCTGAGCACCAAAGAATTGATGCTTTTGAACTTTAGTGTTGGAGAAGACTGTTGAGAGTCCCTTGGACTGCAAGGAGATCCAACCAGTCCATCCTACAGGAGATCAGTCCTGGGTGTTCATCGGAAGGACTGATGCTGAAGCTGAAACTCCAGTACTTTGGCCACCTGATGCAAAGATCTGACTCATTGGAAAAGACCCAGATACTGGGAAAGACTAAGGTCAGGAGGAGAAGGGGATGATGGAGGATGAGATGGTTGGATGGCATCACCTACTCAATGGACATGGGTTTGGGTGGACCCCAGGAGTTGGTGATAGACAGGGAGGCCTGGCGTGCTGCAGTTCATGCGGTCAGAGAGAGTCGGACACGACTGAGCAACTGAACTGACTGAACTAGCTTGGGTCATGAATATCTTTCACCACTCCCAGTAGTTGCTTCTATTTTTCCTTTTCAGACCTGCAAGCGTTCACTTGGGACTTGAATAATTTCATGCTCAGGTCATGTATAAGATGAAGTGGACCTCTGGACAAAGGACTGGCTCCAGGAATCCCAGAAGTCTGCGGGTGGTCTTACCAAAGTTTTAATCTTCAAAGTGATGATGACCAAACATTTTATAGCTAAATAATTGGTGTTCCTACACCATAAGATCTTCTTAATAGGTGATACTTTGACCAAAATGGGTTATTATTTAATCCCATGAGCTCCTACAACTTATGCTTTCAGACTAGGACTTCTGGTTCTGGCTCATTTACAAACATTCACAATTTATGCTCTTATGATGATCCATTTATCTTCAACATGTTTTCATCAGAAAAAAAATGCTCTAAATCCACATTTTAAAATGTCTCTATCATTGCAGCATTATTCACAACAGATAAAAGGTAGAAACAATTCAAATGTCCATCTATGGATGAACGAGTTAAAAAAATGTGATCTATACATACAGTAGAATATTATTCAGCCTTAAAAAGTGAGAATTCTGACATGCTGCAACATGGATGAAACTTTAGGACACTGTGCCCAGAGAAATAAGCCAGTCACAAAAAAGACAGCTACTACATGATTCAACTTATATGACTAACCTGGAGAAGTCAAACTCAGAGACAGAAAGAGTAGTGGTTGACAGGGGCTGGCGGAGAGAAAAATGGGTGATATTGTTTAAAGGGTAAGAGTTTCCATTTTGTAAAATGAAAACTGCTCTGGAGATGGATGGTGGTGGTGTTTTAAGAGCAATATGAGTGTGCTTAATACCACTGAACTACAAACTTTGAAATGGTAAAGATGGTAAATTTTATGTTACATGTATTTCACCACAATGAAAACATTGGAGGGAAAATGACTCTGGTATTGTATCACTATCCTAGGACAAGTGTGTATTTTTCCTTCCTACTGCAATGTTTTCTCACAAAACATGAGAAATCTCATGAGATATTTTATGAGAAAACATTGCATCCTCTCAAACACCCCTATTCACACTGAGTACCCCCAGGTTCTGATTTCGAATATAATCATTCCAGTCATGGATTATAGTTAATTCCAAGTGGTACAGATTGAAGAATGACTTACCAAGCCTTCAGATATGAAGACAAGCAACAGAGTTTTAAATAACCCAAGCTGGTGATAATTTGCCCACCTGGTGTTTATATTTACTCACCTCACTGAGTAGCCATCTGTCTTTTGTCTAGTGAACTTCAGTCTCATTAACCCTCTTAGCAGCAGATACGATCACAGCCAGCTTTGAGTAAAAGGTGTTCCAAATTTAACAAAGCACTGAAGAGCAGTCTGAGTCCAGACCCATGCTTTTAAGACACTCTACAAATGCCTCGATGAAACATAAAAACACTTTAAAAATTATAATTTATATTATCAGCAACATATTCCTATTCATTATAATTATTATATTACAAAGACTGAAATCACTAAATCTATCTAAAGAGCAAAATCTAGGATCATTAATAGTATAATCTCATAAGGGCAAAAATGTGTGAGTCAAATTTAGAAAGCCAATAGAAATGAAAAAAACAGCAAATTAATTCCTTTACAGTAGGAGGACCCTTCATGGATCACAGCCCTGTCATGGCAAAGGGGCTTGTGTAACTCAATGAAGCTATGAGTCATGCCATGCAGGGCCACTCAAGATGGACAGGTCATACTGAAGAGTTCTGACAAAAAGTGGTCCAATGAAGGAGGGAATGAAAATCCACTTCAGTATTCTAGCTGCAAGAATCCCATGAAGATTATGAAAAGGCAAAAAGATACGATACTAGAAGATGAGCACCCAGGTCAGAAGGTGTCTAATATACTACTGGAGAAGAGCAGAGGGCAATTACTAATAGATCCAGGAGAATGAAGTAGCTGGGCCAAAGTGCAAATGATGCTCAGTTGTGGATGTGTCTGGTGGTGAAAGTAGTCTGATGCTATAAAGAACAATATTGCACAGGATCCTGGAATGTAAGGTCTATGAATCAAGGTAAATTGGACATGGTCAAGCAGGAGATAGCAAGAGTGAAAATCAATATCTTAGGAATCAGTGAACTAAAATGGGACAGGAATGGGCAAATTTAATTCAGATGACCATTATGACTACTACTATGAGCAATAATCCCTTAGAAGAAATGGAGTAGCTCTCATAGTCAACAAAAGACTCTGAAATGCAATACTTGGGTGCAATCTCAAAAACAGAAAGATCTCTGGTCGTTTTCAAGGCACACCATTCAATATCACAGTAATCCAAGTTTATACGCCTGCCAGTAATGCTGAAGAAGCTGAAGTTGAACAGTTCTATGAAGACCTACAAGACCTTCTAGAACGAACACCAAAAAGAAAAAAAAAAAAAGTCCTTTTCATCATAGGGGACTGGAATGCAAAAGTAGGAAGTCAACAGATGCGTGGAGCAACATGCAAGTTTGGCCCTGGAGTTCAAAATGAAACAGGGCAAAGACTAACAACTCTGTCAAGGGAACACACTGATCATAGCAAACACCCTCTTCCAACAACACAAGAGACAACTCTACATATGAACATCACCAGATGATCAATACCAAATCAGATTGATTATGTTCTTTTCAGTTGAAGATGGAAAAGCTCTATACTGTCAGCAAAAACAAGACCTGGAGCTGACTGTGACTCAGGTCATGAACTCCTTATCATAAAACTGTAGAAAGTAGGGAAAACCACTAGACAATTAAGGTATGACCTAAATCAAATCCCTTCTGATTACACAGTGGAGGTGATGAATAGATTCAAGGGATCATATCTGGTACACAGAGTGCCTGAAAAACTATGGATAGTGGTTCATAACACTGTAGAGGAGGCAGTGACCAAAACCATTCCAAAGAGAAAGAAATGCAAGAAAGCAAAGTGGTTGTTTAAGGAAGCTTTAAAAATAGCTGAGAGACATGAAAGGCAAGGGAGAAAGGAAAAGATATACTCAACTGAATGCAGAGTTCCAGAGACTAGCAAGAAGAGATAAAAAAGCCTTCTTAAGTGAACCGTGCAAAGAAAAAAAGGAAAGCAATAAAATGGGAAAGACTAGAGATCTTTTCAAGAAAACTGGAGATATCAAGGGAACATTTAATGCAAGGATGGGCATGATAAAGGACAGAAATGATAAGGACCTGACAGAAGCAGAAGAGATTAAGAAGAGGTGGCAAGAATACACAGTAGAACTATGCACAAAAAAAGGTCTTAATGACCCAGATAACCACGACGACATGGTCACCCACCTAGAGCCAGACATCCTGGAGTGAGAAGAGGGCCTTAGGAAGTATTACTATGAAAAAAGCTGGTGATGGAATTCCAGCTGAGCTATTTCAAATCCTAAAAGATGATGCTGTTAAAGTGCTGCACTCAATAATATGTCAGCAAATTTAGAAAACTCAGCAGTGGCCACAGGACTGGAACAGGTCAGTTTTCATTCCAATCCCAAAGAAGGGCAATACCAAAGGATGTTCAAACTATCACACACCTGGGCTCACTTCACATGCTAACAAGGTTATGCTCAAAATCCTTCATGTCAGGCTTCAGCAATAAGTGAACCAAGAATTTCCAAATGTACAAGCTGGGCTTAGAAAAGGCAGAGAAACCAGAGATCAAATTGCCAACCTCTATTGGATCATAGAAAAAGCAAGGGAATTCCAGAAAAACATCTACAATTGCTTCACTGACTACACTAAAGCCTTTGACTCTGTGGACCACAACAAACTGTGGAAAATTCTTAATGAGATGGGAGTACCAGACCACCTTACCTGTCTTCTGAGAAACCTGTGTGCAGATCAACAACCAACAGTTAGAACCAGACATGGAACAACTAACTGGTTCAAAATTGGGAAAGGTGTATGACAGGCTTTATGTAGTCACCCTGCTTATTTAACTTTTATGCAGAGTATATCCTGCAAAATGGGGGGCTGGATGAATCACAAGCTGGACAAGCTGCAATCAAGATTGCCAAGAGAAATTCAACCGCCTCAGATTCGCAGATGATACCACTCTAAATGACAGAAAGTGAAGAGGAACTAAAGAGCCTCTTGATGAGGGTGAAAGTGGAGAGTGAAAAGGCTGGCTTAAAAAACACTCAAAAAATGAAGATCATGGCATGTGGTCCCATCACTTCATGGAAAATAAAGGGGAAAAAGTGGAAACAGTGACAGACTTCATTTTCTTGGGCTCCAAAATCACTGCAGATGGTGATTGCAACCATGAAATTAAAAGATGCTTGCCCCTCAGAAAGAAAGCTATGACAATCTAGACAGTATATTACAAGGCAGAGACATCACTTTGCCGAAAAGGTCCCTATAGTCAAACCTGTGGTTTTCCAATAGTCATATATGGATGTGAGAGTTGGACCACAAAGAAGGCTGAGCACCAAAAAATGGATGCTTTCGAACTGTGGTGCTGGAAAAGATTCTTGAGAGTCCCTTGGGCAGAAAGGAGATCAAATCAGTCAATCCTAAAGGAAATCAACTCTGAATATTCACTGGAAGGACTGATGCCGAAGCTGAAGCTCCAATACTTTGGCACCTGATGTGAACAGCTGACTCATTGGAAAAGACGCTGGTTTTGAGAAAGACTGAAGGCCAAGGAGAAGAGCGCAACAGAGGATGAGATGATTAGATAGCATCAGCGATTCAATGGACAGGAACTTGAGTAAACTCCAGGAGACAGTGAAGGACAGGGTAATCTGGCATGCTGCAGTCCATGGAGTCATGAAGAATCAGATGTGACTGAACAACAATGAAAGTTATAATGCACAATAAAAATATAGTAATCATTATCAATCCAGATAGCATAGAAATACATAAAATATAAACTGTTAAGAAGGAAAGAAGCCATTTACTTAAAATTTAGCATAGCTTTTAACAAATGGATCAAGGAGATGAAACAATTTCAAGAAGAATTATAAAATACAGTAATAGGCATAATTAAGCTGGGCTTTATGCAGAGAATGCACACTTTTCCACAACATTCACAGAATATAAAATTGACTTTATTGGTTTTAATAAAGTGGCATTTTTACTCATCTACCCCATAGAATAAATTCTTTTCACACCCATCGTGAAACTCAGGATGTTAAGAATATTCTTCAATCCTTAAAAGATCTTAGTCCTGAAGACAGAAGTATTTTGTTGCTATCCATGGGGTTGCACAGAGTCGGACATGACTGAAGCAACTTAGCATGCATGCATGCATGCATTGGAGAAGGAAACGGCAACCCACCCCAGTGTTCTTGCCTGGAGAATCCCAGGGACAGAGGAGCCTGGTGGGCTGCATCTATGAGGGCTCGTAGAGTCAGACACGACTGAAGCGACTTAGCAGCAGCAGCAGCAGCAGCATAAGACTCTTACAGGCCACATGTAAACAAAACTCGCAAAAATCTCTTTACACACTTTATCTGGCTATACTAGACTGAATAAAGTTCTCAAGATATGTTCCAGTCTTGACTCCTGAAGTTGTGAATGTTACCTTATGTGGCAAAAGGTTCTATGTAGATGTGAGAAAAGATCTTGTGATATAAAGATTATCTTGGATTATCCAGGTGGACCTTAAATGCAATCACAAGTTTTTATAAGAGGGAATTAGAAGGAAATTTTACTCCAGAAGAGAAGAAAACAATAGGACCCTAGGGGCGGAAACTGAAGCAGTGCGGCCAAAAGCCAAGGAATTCCAGCAGCCACTAGAGCTAGACAAGACGAACAAATTCTCCTCTTTGACTTCCAGAGGGAATGTGGCCCTGCTGACACGTCCAGCGATACTGATTTCAGACTTTTGGCCTCCAGAATTGTGAAGGAATAAAACTATGTTGTTTTAAGTTATCAAGTGTGTGCTTGCACACAGGAAATGAACACACTGACTTTCTGACAGGTATCCACCTAATTCCTCTCTGAGATTCTCAATGTATCAGCAGTGATACTATTACTTTCCTTGTCACCCAATCACCATGAATGTCTCTCCTTCTTTATAGCCAACGTTTGGTGGCAGGAGAGAAATAGAGTGAATTTATATCCTATCTCTTTCTTTTTCGGTGAAAAAATTAAATTTTAAAAAATCTCCACAAGAGATAACTACATTATCATTTAAAAATGAAATCACCTCAGTTTGTATTCTTGTCCTTTCCTGGTGAAACTGCCAAAAATAAAGAAAGTATCTTAGCAACCTAAAAACAGTGGCAATAAAAGAAATGCAAGAAAAGCACAGCGCTTAAGCCAAGTCTGTAAAACAATTTCTTACATCTCTTTCTTTTTACCAAAACTTTAGGTTGGTAATACATTTATCACTATAATTTTATCTTTCATTGACATTCTTGATGGAAAAGTGACATGCTCTATAGATGTAGAGGGTATAATAAATTCATTTTTATGTCTTAAGACTCAAGAAGCACACAATCTAATGTAGTACTTCTTTAAAGATTTCCCCCAACATGATTTACATGGGCATTAACGTTCAAAAGATTCAAGCTGGTGATTTCAATTACAAAAAGTAGATCCTGTATTTCTTTCAATAATTAACCAAAAGGGACATAAAACAAACATTTCTTTTGATGTCAGTATTCACTGCAAGATCTAGTTTGGGTCAGCTCAGTGCATGTATCTATGTTTATATTTTTCTTCCTCAATTGTTAAGAGCACTTTCACTGCTAAAAAGTAAATAGAAAGTAAACACTGTGGATGAGTCATAGTCTAACCGGAAAAACAGAAACCATTTCCAGTGTTCACAGTAGAAGGAATGGAAAATACACAGGTTCATGGGGAATGGTGAGGCTAAGAGTTAAACAGCCACTGTAATTAACCCTGGCAATGGGCAACAGTAGAAAGGTTTATCATTCTTAAACTGTAGGAACAACAGTAAAATGAGCAATACCTGGAACCAAGAGGCCAGGGTGACCCTGCGGAAACTGGGGTGGGTCTGGACACAGCAGAGACTGGGGCCACCAGGGAGGTAAAAATGACCAGAGAAGCCATGCAAAGCTGAGAGGAGCAAGGGGTGGTCTTGATTTCTTTCGCCTCCAAATCCACTTGTTACCCTGCCCTCCAGTCTTTCACCATTGACTTGAGCCTGCCTCCCCTTGACTTAATCCTACCAGAAGTCAGCTAACACTGGAGCCTGGAAAAGTCACCCGCAGGGAACCACCTGCACCCCTGGGGGCAGAAGGGAGTGGAGCGAACAGCACTGATGGCAATCAGGCCCAGCACAACTGGTAAAATGATTTTGTAACGTTAGACAGTGTAAAATATCTTTAATTCAACCCCTTCATTTTACAGAGAGCAAATGGGATCCAGGAAGATTAAATCATTTACCCAAATACAATCTTTAAACCCCAGCACACAGTGTGCTTTTATTAGGATCTACTATTTACTATAAAACCGTCTTCTGTTTAATTGAAGCCACATGGTGAAGAGTTTGGTATCTGGGCCAATTTCCTGTTCATCCCTAGTATCTGATTCAGCACCCACTGCACAGGAAACACTCGAGAAAATATTTACCAAACTAATATAAATTAAAAGAGAAACGATAGCCCATTGGCCAATTTAAGGTGGTTTTAAATATTTTCCAATTAATATGGGTTCCTGTGCAAGATAAACAAAAGAGACTGCCAAAGCCACCTCTCTTATATGTTTTAAAGAAAGCATACATTCTCATTGGCCTGTGATGGTTTAAGCTCTCTGCCATTCAAAACAAGGGCAAGAGTATGATCTTCTCTGAACTATCAAACTCATCTTTTATCTGAAATCAGTGATAAACAAGAATGTCAGCAATGAAAAACTGTATAGATTGCGTAGGACAGAGATATACAAATAAAAAACTAATAAACATTTACGTGGTCGTGTGTGTGAGGCGTTGCCTTGAGTGTTTCCCCCACAGCCATGACCACAGAGTAGAAAAGAAAATGTAGGGAAAAGTATGTCCCAAGAGGGATATTTAAATAGCATGGTGGGTGGTGGGGGAGCGATGAGTAATTCTGCTGTTAGTAGTGGTTTGGAAACAAAAGAGACAAGTCTGCTAGAGATCTGATTTCTTCTGTTACAGTTCCTCTTTAAAGCTAATGCTGGAAATAAGGAAGGAAGTGGGAGGCGAGCAGAGAGGAAGGGAAGAATAGAGAGAAGAGAGGAGGGGAGAAACCAAGGAAGGGTAGACACTGGAGAGAATGCAAGTTGAAAACCCATTTCCTGTCTTTGGCCAAACAGTAATAAACATATTTAAGAACTCATTTTGCTGGGAACCCAACTTAGGTCAAATGAGCGCAACTCCAGCACTATCTAAAATATTAAACTTGCTCCCTTCTTTATTCATAAAAACATGCATTGAATCAATATACTAACACCTGACAGAAGTCAAAGAAACTAGAGTTCAATATTTAGGGAAAAAGAAAATACCATTTAATTTGAAGTGAAGAGAACTGGAAGGATAAAGAGAGGATGGCTAAATAAAAAGTGTTTTCTTTGAAATTACAATTATTGGGGGATTTTTTTTTTTAGGAAGCATCCTAGGCATTGGAAGAGAATTTCTGATCCTCAGATCAGTCATCAGTCACCTACCACTGACTACTTATTTAGGGCTACGAGGAAAGGAGATCAAACACATCAAACACGTAAGAAAGAAGAAGGAGAAGGTAGGGGACAGGGAGGAACTATTCGGTTTCAACTGAACTATACAAAGGAAAGTTCTGTTCAATATTGTTATGAGAAGTCACATTAGGGATAGATGAAATGGTAGGTTTGCCCTTCTGTAAACAATTTTAAAATATTAAGTTATTTTTAAATTTAGGATTTTTTTCCAGGTTACTGAAATAAAATGAAATTTTAAGTAGTTGATATGTTAAATAAGTTTCTTTTCAACAACTGATGTTAGTGGATTTAGATCAGGAGAATATATTTTTTTCAGATTTAAGCTGAAAAAAAATTAATATCAGACCTCAAAGTAAGTGTAGTATGTGCTCAGTTGTATCTGACTCTGTGACCTCACGCGCTGTAGCCCACCAGTCCCCTCTGCATAGGATTTACCAGGCAAGAATAAAGTGGGCTGCCATTTCCTTCTCCAGGGGATTTTCCTGACCCAGGGATCAAACTCAAGCCTCTTGCATTTCCTTCATTGGCAGGCAGATTCTTTACCACTGAGCCACCTGGGAAGCCCACAGATGAGTAACTTACAGTAATTTCAGCTACATCAGGGTTTTCCCTTTCTTATCTATTAATAAAACTATAATTAATCGTATTACTCTGCAAGTAAGTAAATAAACTATGAAAAATCAGGAGAGGAAATTCAACATGCAGAAAACAGGATAAATTCAATTTAAAAAGTCATGTTCCTATTTTATTTGAGTGCTGGCCAAAAGATATCATTTCCTAGAAGAAAGGCAATATCAGAATTTAAACATTTTACAGTCTGTATTAGAAAGATACATCATCATCTATCTAGTATGCTTGCCAAAAATATTCTGTCTAAATATAACCATGAAGAAATAGTCAGGCAAATCCAAGTTAAGAATAATCTGTGAATGGAATAACTTGGACTCTGTTAACATAAAAACATGAAGGAAATTACGAAGGCAGAGAAATTGTTCTTCCTCTCTTACCTGCACAGGGCAGGACTGTACGTCCTGGGCCCTGGGGGTGGGTGGGCCCACCAGCTGAAGATAGCGATGAGTGATGAGTAAACACTCTGGGCCAGAGTATTTAACTTTAATGAGAACTCCACCATTTTCTCTTTTCTTCAGCACAGCAAGTGAGCAATTTTCTAGGTAGTAGCTGCCCTATAAAATTAGTTTCTGAATGATCACCATAGGTAGAGATTTCCTACCTACCCATGAAGGGTCGTATGAGCAAGCATGAGCACCGGGATGAGCAAGGAACACACATTTGTTATTTAAGCACTGAGGTTTATGGATTTTCATTTTTTCTACCAGAGAATTAGCTAGCCTATCCTGACAGATAAATTAATCAAATTGAAGAATATGCTTGTGAAAGGTGTGTGCTTCAGTCGTTTGGCATGTTATACAGCAAGGGAATGGCTGTTGCATGTATTGCTTACATGTTTAACCCAAAACTTCCGGTTTAGATGAACTCCTGAGTTCATTGTTCATTAGCATTATAAGCTGCATATTTGTATAACTGTCTTTCTGTAAGCAAGATATTTCTACAGTTCTTTATAGAATTATACTAACATTATATAGATCATTCATCATCTATCTTTAGAACTTCCCTGGCGGAAGGCTTGAGACTTTGCTTCTCAATGCAATGGCTATGAGTTCAAGCCCTGGTCTGGGAGCAAAATACCTCCCACATTCCTCGGGGCCAAAACACCAAAACATTAAAATAAGAAAAGCAATACTGTAGTAAAGTCAATAAAGATTTTTAAAACATGGCCCACTTTATTTCTCTTTATTGGTTCTGAGCAACTGGAATAAGAAAGAGTTACTAGGAGAACACATAAATATAGTCTCTTGAAAGGAAAAGGAAAAGTTCTATTTTGTAGTAACATTAATCCCTTTACCAATTAAATGAAGATAAACTATTAAAATTTAATCTTAGGGGATCCAAGGACTAGAAGCTAATGGACAACATGTGGCTAAAGAATACATTCAGTTCAGTTCAGTTCAGTCACTCAGTCGTGTCCGACTCTTTGAGACCCCATGAATAGCAGCACACCAGGCCTCCCTGTCCACCACCAACTCCCGGAGTTTACTCAAACTCATGCCCATCGAGTCGGTGATGCCATCCAACCATCTCATCCTCTGTCGTCCGCTTCTCCTCCTGCCCCCAATCCCTCCCAGCATCAGGGTCTTTTCCAATGAGTCAACTCTTTGCATGAGGTGGCCAAAGTAGTAGAGTTTCAGCTTCAGCATCAGTCCTTCCAATGAACACCCAGGACTGATCTCCTTTAGGATGGACTGGTTGGTCTCCTTGCAGTCCAAGGGACTCTCAGGAGTCTTCTCCAATGCCACAGTTCAAAAGCATCAATTTTTCAGCACTCAGCTTTCTTTATAGTCCAACTCTCACATCCATACATGACCACTGGAAAAACCATATCCTTGACCAGATGGACCTTTGTTGGCAAAGTAATGTCTCTGCTTTTTAATATGCTATCTAGGTTGGTCATAGCTTTCCTTCCAAGGAGTAAGCGTCCTTTAACTTCATGGCTGCAGTCACCATCTGCAGTGATTTTGGAGCCCAGAAAAATAAAAATCACCACTGTTTCCACTGTTTCCCCATCTATTTCCCATGAAGTGATGGGACTGGATGCCATGATCTTAGTTTTCTGAATGTTAAGCTTTAAGCCAACTTTTTCACTCTCCTCTTTCACTTTCATCAAGAGGCTTTTTAGTTCCTCTTCAGTTTCTGTCATAAAGGTGATGTCATCTGCATATCTGAGGTTATTGATATTTCTCCCAGCAATCTTGACTCCAGCTTGTGCTTCTTCTAGCCCAGTGTTTCTCATGATGTACTCTGCATATAAGTTAAATAAGCAGGGTGACAATATATAGCCTTGACATAGTCCTTTTCCTATTTGGAACCAGTCTGTTGTTCCATGTCCAGTTCTAACTGTTGCTTCCTGACCTGCATACAGGTTTCTCAAGAGGCAGGTCAGGTGGTCTGGTATTCCCATCTCTTTCAGAATTTTCCACAGTTTATTGTGATCCACACAGTCGAATTAGCCAAACTTTATTCCGAGAGTTGCCACCATAAACTGTGTGATTGTAGACAAATTACTCAACTATGCTGAATTTCTTTCATACATGTTCAAGCTTACTTCAGGCCAACCAGGCCTAAAAGAAAAATCAAACTCTTATCAATCCTTTTGCTTAAAGAATAAAATACCATATGTGGATTTTATTTATACCTCCACTTTTTTTCAAAAAGGATTTAAAGCAGATTCCATAGTATTATTTAACATGGGAAAAAATTCTCATGTAAACCCATCTAGCTTAGTCTACAGACAGATTCTAAGAATACCAAAGTTAGACATTATTTTTATCTCTAAATTTCAAGGCAGTTGTTAACAGCTGTGATTAAACTACCAAAGTAAGGAATCTTAGAGCAATAACGAATATTGACTACAAATTAAGCTGACGCTCACATATTCTGTCTGGTGATTTGAGAGGCTACTTCTCCTTGTACACTATAATTCAGTGGAAAAAATAGCATACACAAAGCAAGTACTTCAGAATAAGGAAAATTCAGACTTAAAATGAGCTGTCGATGTAATGCGTCATGTTAGAGAGGAATAATAATTAAAATACGCCTTAAGGGCTAAGTACACTTTTTCTGTTGAAGAATACTACAAAGAGAGCTTCAGGGAAAACAATTTCATCAAAATGGCCAAATCAATGATGCTTACAGGAGTTTCCTGTTCTTGACATCTGAGTCTTATTATAATGCTCTATTTCTTGTATTTCTTTGCCTAAATAGAATCTTGCTTCAGGCAACTTTTTGTCTGAACTTCTATGTGTAAAACCAAGGACTTTTATCCAATTGTTTCTCACTGGCTACTTAATGATAACAAAGCAATGAAACAGACTGATGCCCTGGGTTGTGCAATGGATTGTCCCAGCCTATCAGTTAGCTACGGGCTTCCCTGGTGGCTCAGATGGTAAAGAGACTGCCTGCAATGTGGGAAACCTGGGTCAGGAAGAGCCCCTGGAGAAGGAAATGGCAACCCACTCCAGTATCCTTGCCTGGAAAATCCTATGGTCAGAGGAGCCTGGCAGTCTACAGTCCATGGGGTTGCAAAGAGTCGGACATGACTGAGCAACCTCACCAACAGTTACGCATGGTACAAATACAGCTGATTTAAAGGCAACTGCAGAACTCAGAGCTAACACACAAAGCACTGTCTTTTTTAGGCAACTCACCCTGAAATGCTCATAAAATAA
Organism: Odocoileus virginianus; assembly: GCF_023699985.2. Classification (NCBI taxonomy): domain Eukaryota; kingdom Metazoa; phylum Chordata; class Mammalia; order Artiodactyla; family Cervidae; genus Odocoileus; species Odocoileus virginianus. The sequence continues at coordinate 24,588,558 of NC_069686.1, forward strand.
TTGCTTAAAAATAATAATAAAGTAGGAAGCAAAGTTACTACCTAATATGTATGTGTGTTCTCAGTTGCTCGGTGGTATTCAACTGTGCGATCCCATGGATTTATGTCTCCCTAATACATCGGTTTAGAGATTCATTTTTAATAAGTTATCTGAAACCTGAAATACATTTTCACAAAGGGCAATAAATTCTGAGTAATAGTAAGATTTTTATTACAGACCTAAAGTTTACAGTGATGAAGAAATAAAGTGGCAAAACAGTAATTGAATAAAACATAAATTCAATAAAATGGTATAGAAAACCAATGCTTTAAATTTATTCTGATTTAAATATAAAGATAAGTAAATTGAGAATGAAGAAAATGTGGTTTTCAATCTTTGTTCTGATATAGCTTGTGGCCATGAGCAAATTGCCTGGAGATGATATTTGATAGGCAGAAGAAAATGTACAGTTTCTTTTAACTTCTTGAGAATTAGTTTTATCCTTCTCCTTTGGTAACTTGCTCAGTGACTCATAAATACCAGAGAATTATTTAAACTTGACTCAATTCCTTAAATGAGTGACATTTTCTGTATTCAGTTATTATAAGCTCAACAAAAATTTATTGAGGGTCTTTTGAATTGTGGATACTGTGTCTGAACAAACTATTTTAAAAGATGTGCTTGTGCAAAGTCCTTTCGGTCATGTCTGACTCTGTGCGACCCTATGGACTGTAGCCCACCAGGCTCCTCTGTCCATGGGATTCTCTAGGCAAGAATACTGGAGTGAGTTTTCATTCCCTTCTTCAGGGGATCTTCCTAATCCAGGGATCGAACCTGTGTCTCCTATATTTACTTCATAAAATAAGATATATGATGTTCAATTCATTAGCCATCAGTAAAATGCAAATCAAAATCAAAATGAGCTATCACTATATATATCTACTATATTGTCTAATATTTTAAAGCTGCCTATATCAAGAATTGGGAAGGATGCAGAGCAACTAGAACATTCATACACTGCTGATGGGAGAGAAAATTGTACATCAGTTATGAAGCTAAACATACACTTATCATGTTACCCCAAAATGCTACTCAGTGTTCACCAAGAGAAAACAACTGCCCATACAAAGACTTGTACATGAGTGTTTACAGCAGCTTTATTCATAACAGCTGAAAACTGGACACAAATATACAAGTAAACTGATAAACAAATTATGTTGTATCATTTAGTGAAATACTATTGAGCAGTAAAAAGGAATGAACTGATGATATACTCATTGACATGAATGAATCTCAAAATCATTATCCTAAGTTGGTGAACCCAGACACAAATAAATATGTACAATATGATTTAATTTGCATGAAATTTTATAATGGAAAATCTAACCTATAATGACAGAAAGCAGATTAGGGGTTGCCTGAGTTCAGGAGTGGAAGAGGATCAACTGTAAAAATGCACAAAGAAATTCACTGGGGTGATGGGAATATTCTATATCCTGATTGGCAAAATGGTTACAAGGATGTATGTCTTTTTCAAAACCCAGAGCATACACTTAAAATATGGACTGCCAGATTGCCAGGATCTTCTGAGGGAATAAACAACCCTTGGGTTAAACTTACAGGAACTGCAATAGAGAGACCACCAATAATATAAGAGGAATTTTCAGAACCTATGAAATCAACCTACAAGAGAAAGAGAAAACTTTTATCATTTAAGTCTAAAAAGCAGAAGCCTGTTTAAAGGACACCAGTCATGAACTTGAAAGAGAAACATTGTTTTAGGCTCTCAAATGCCAGAGATACCAAAATCTGTTTGGTAAAATGAAGTCTCCATAATATTGATCCCAGGTCCTATGCCTCCTACCTTGAGGACTAGATCATTAGATCTTGAAAAATGAATTGTGAATAATTTAACCACCAAACACCATGTTTGACTGTGAATATTTTTATTATAACTGGAATCAGTGGAGAGGTTGCCTCTCTCAAATCTTATCAGCAGATACAAAAGGATGTCAGTTGTGGCTTATCATACACAAAAAGATGTCAGTTGTGGCTTTACCAGAAAAGTGACTAGAGATCATATAAACCAACACAGAAACCTATCACAAATGGAATATGGCATGACAATAATTTCAGAGTTTGTTGTGTTTTACATTTTGTTTTTTAACATTATTTTAAAATCTTATCCTTACCCATAAATATGTGGGAAGTATATAAATGAGACATAATAAAACAAGTACACAAAGTCACATAATACTTTAAATAGAAAATTATTTCAAAAGGAATTTCTAAAAGGGAAATAGGTCTTCTAACTAGGGTATAGAAAAATAAACAAACAAACAAATGTAGTTTTCCCTCTAGCTGAATCAGTGAAGAGGTATGGTGCCTGATAACCACTGGGTTAGGTTCCAATCCTTCAACCCGTCCATGACCAGCTACGTTGGCTTCCCTGCCAAGAACTAGGGCACAGGGCTGAGGAAAACAGTTTGAGCTAAAGCTGAGCCTGAGTATGGCCTGAACCATGATCAGTATAAATGGAAACACCACACAGTTCTCAGTTTCCTCTGGAACTTGTAATTCCCCAATTACACAGTGCAAAGTAGGGCTGGAGCTAGACCTTGATCATTAAAAGTAAGATAAAGATGCAGTTATGGCAATTCCCCACAAGGAAAATAAGAGCAAAAGTATACATGATTTATTTTCAGTTTCCCCATTTAATTTGTGAGGGGGAGGGGAGAAGGGGTACATTAAACTTATCAGATTGCTCTTATTTTTCCCTAGACCTCATTAATGGAGAAAATTTCGAGGTTTTCTAGTAGGACACACTCCATACCAAAAGCTGTTCTCTGATTTTTACATTAAATTTCAAAACATACACACAGCCTTTTTATGGTCTTCTTACTCTGACTGATGCTACTATTTCATATTTTCAATCATCAAGTCCATGGGTTCTTCCTTTTAGATAATTCTCATTTTGGTTGCAGCACGTTTCACATTATTCAGTTACCATTTTTTTCTACCTTTGTAGTGGGGACATTCAAGTCCAGGGCAGCATCACACATACAAAAATTCACTAAGGACTTCGCTGTCCTGTGTTTCTCACAACATCTGGGTCAGGTCTCAGCAAAGCGAGGTCGTGAGAATGGGACCGCCTTCTGTGCAGCTCTTTTCCTGGCCCTTAGGGAAATGTGGGTCCTTTAGAACATTAAGTTGAAGAAGGTAGTAGTGTTTATAACAAACATACAGAGATTCTTATCATTCTTGCCCATATTATTTTAAAACTTTTTTATAACTGGCCTGAGTTCCTGCCTGGCTATATGGTAAGAGATTACTTTGTCTACACTGACATTTTTTTAGAAAATATCTTAAGAGTCTCATGTCCGCCTGCCAATGCAGGAGATGTGAGTTCGATCCCTGGGTCGGGAAGATACCCTGGAGAAGGGAATGGCAACCCACTCCAGTATCCTCACCTGGAGAATCCCATGTACAGACAAGCCTGGTGGGCTATAGTCCATGGAGTCACAAAAGAGTCGGACATGATTCAGTGACTATTAGTAATTAAAGAACAACAATTAAGGAGATAGGTTGGAATAGTTGTGAGAAGAAAACACAGCTGAGGAAAGGAAAATTAGACCAAAATAAACTGAAATTAAAAACAAGTGCCTTAAAAAAAAAGATCAATTTTAAAAAATGCTCTTTCTTCTGGCTTTCACTTTGTTTTCCCATATGGCTTCAATATAGAAAAATGATGAAGCCACTGAATATAATATGTGATTTTTAACTTTACGAAATACATTGCTTCATGTTTTTAAAAAATATTTTATATCTTAACAAAGTGCACACCTTCTCTACTTTTTGTTCAGCAGTATATACATGGTACCTCCACCGTTAACAGGAGGAAAGTATTTAGTAAAGATCAATATTGTGAGAGAAAGCTGCTCAGTCATGTCCAACTCTTTGCCACCCTATGGACTATACACTCCATGGAATTCTCCAGGCCAGAATACTGGAGTGGGTAGCCTTTCCCTTCTCCAGGGGACCTTCCCAACCCAGGGATTAAACTCAGGTATCCCACATTGCAGACAGATTCTTTACCAGCTGACCCACCAGGGAAGCCCAAAGATCAAACTGAAAAGTAATGAGAAATAATAAAAAAAACAAACTAAAAAAAAAAAACTAAAATCTACTTTTATCTAGTTCCAAATACCCCCTTTTTCTTTCTTATATTATTTATTTCAATAATACATGTTTCCACCTTATTCTTTATATTGCCATAACCTAGCCTTATCTTATATTTAATGATAAATGTCCAACTCCAATTCTACCTTGCATCACAGGATTGGGAAATTACAAGTTCCAGGGGAAACTGAAAACTATGTGGTGTTTCCATGTATACTGATCGTGGTTCAGGCTATGGCTCAGGTCCAACTTTAGCTCAAGCTGTTTTTCTCAGCCCTATTCCCCAGTGCTTGGCAAGAAAGCCATAATAGCTGGTCCAATGGTCTGGCCACTGACTGGATAAGGGATTGGAACCTAACCCAAAGAAAACTCATTTGTAGGCTGGCAACTTGCCAGGAGGAGTTATGGTTCAAAACGCTATGCTCAACAGAGGTGAAAATATTTAGCTGAACCTGGAAATATGCCAGGAAAATTGAGTGACTAACTGGTCAGCTGCAAGAGAGGAATGGATAGATCCACAGAAAAAAGCCAAAATTCCATGAAATAAAGATCATGATGGCCATAATAAACAGAAAGCAACCATCCAGGGCTATTTGGAACACAGCCAAGTTTTCTAGTCCTCAATCCACTGTGTAAATTCTTCTAATAATCACCTCTCATCATTCCTAAAGAAGCTCAAGTTAGTTTCTGTGACTTGCAAGCAAAGAACATCCAACATCCTTCCTATCCTTCCTCATCCCCCATAGAACTCCATCATACAGTATCTCTGCCTAGTGGTCATGCCCATGTTTAAATATTTCCTGTAGAAATTTACCACTCAAGTTAGCCCTGTATATTTCTAGGTAATTCGGCTATAAAGCCATTTCTTATACTGAGTAAACATTTATTCCCCTGAATCTAACATTCTCCAGCTATCTAAAGTTTCATGGAACTATTCATCATCCTGATTACTCTCTTCTGAAAATGTGGCAGCTTATTTTTCAATTCCCCATATTGTGACCTCCATAGCTGAAGACATCTGTCCATGTGTGGTATGACCAACACAGGGTGGCCTGAACCATCACTTTCCTTGTTCTGTGTAATATATCTCAAGTACTATTGGTTAAGATTATTTTCAATCACATTGTTGAATGATTTTAAATTTATTGTTAACCAACAGCACTGAAAACTTATTTTGAAATGAGTTTCAGATAACTCACATAGCCCCCTCCATGGACTTAAGTAGTTGGTTTTCAGATCCAAGATTAGGATATTAAATTTATGAGTTAAATATTATCTTTGCTGGGCTAAAATTTTACCAGTTTCCAATTTTCCAACAAATGTCCCTGACCCCCTATCCCAGCCACTTATGATGATTTAATCCTCTTTACTGCTATAGAAAATATGTCTATTTCATTCACTTGGTGCTTCATTTATACCACTTAATCAAGTTATTTATTCTTTAGTGAAGGTTGACTTCAAGGTACAGAGCTGCTTCATCTTATTTTCTTTTTTTTTGTTTGTTTCTCTTTTTTAAATCTTATTTTCTGTATCTAGCAAGTACTATACTCAAAAACTTTAATTGTAACTAATAATGATAAAAAAATTAATATTTTGAGCATATCCAGTGGGTCTTAACTTGTTTATCTGGTCAATGCCTGTGGGTTTACATACATGTAACAGAGAGGGCTTATGCATTGGAGACTTGTACATTATTTCTCCTCATTATGGAGGATGAGTGTATAATTCTTTTGAAACATGAGTGGATAATTTTTACTTTAAACTGCTAGTATTTTGGATATGCTTTGCATCTATTTAAAACATTTCTAGTGAACATTTGTAAGACGGAACTTGTCACAATGTCTGAAAGGGTCATTTGGCTTGTGTTTTCAGTTTTTGAAAAATTTCAGACTTAGACATCAATTTTAAATGAAATTGTATACACAGCTACAGAGATACACAAAGTGGCTAAATTATGTCACTCAATAAAGTTTAAAGCACCACTTCATTTTCATTCATTAAGAATGAATATATTTTAATATAACCTACTTCCCAGGTGGCTCAGTGGTAAAGAATCCACCTGCCAATGCAGGTGATGCAGGAGATGTGGGTTTGATCCCTGGGTTGGGCAGATCCCTTGGAGAAGGAAATGGCAACCCACTCCAGTATTCTTGCCTGGAAAATCCCATGGACAGAGGGGCCTGGCGGGCTGCAGTCCATGGGGTCGCAAAGAGTTGGGCATGACTGAGCACGCACACCCCTAACTACTGTATGAATCACAGAATGATAATGCACTGTATTTTGGAGTTAAAGAAAAAGTATTAGTTTGTTAAACAGAAATATTTAAGACTACATCACAACTTTGTGTCACCCTGTCCCATAATTTATTTATATTTTCTAATATCCTGGTTGTATTAATAAATGGAGATGAGCCAGGCCTTTCTCAGCTTCACAGAGGCCCTCGAGGCAAATGAGCATCATAATCTCATTATTGAAATATTCTCCTGATGGCCCTTATTTCTGGCCACATTAAACTTATTCTCACTTAAGAGCAAGGCTTTTAACAAGCTGATTCCTCTCGAGATTGTTTCTTCCCTTTGGTACATTTTTAATAAGATGCAGTAATTGTACAAATCACTGTGCTAGGTTCAGTGAAGGAAAAACAATATCATCAACAGAATAAAATAAATGTGATCAAGGAGCTTATCATTCTCATAGATGGGTCCACAATTACCAACAGCACAACGTAAAGGACTAGGTATTGTAGTTCAGGAATACACAAAATTACCTGAGACCAGAGAGAAAGAGACAGAAATCAGATAGAGAGATCTGGGGAAACTTCCATATTTGGCCAGCTCCATATACTATGGGCAATCCTGCCTCTAGTCATAAAGTTCTTTTGGTCCTTTTCGTCCCACTTCCTGATTTTCACCCTATATGCCATTCTTGGTGAGAAAAAGTATTTTTGGCTCACATCATAGGGGAGAAGGCAGTGCCCTATAGCACTTTGTAGATTTTTAATCTAATGGTGTTCAAGCTGAGGAGGGATGGAAGACTTGAAAAGCATGGATTCTTGTTTATTCTTTAGTTAGTATAGCAAATTAGAAGTCGAGGGTCTGGAATTGGCAAAACCTAGGAGGCATTCAAAACTCAAGGAATCTTGGCTAGCTGCTTAACTTTTTAAGTCTTGATTTCTTTATTTGTAAAAAGGGATATCCTTTTCATAACAGTGGTTATGGGAATTAAATGAAATAACCTATTAGTTTTCTATAGCTACTATATCAAAGTGCCATAAACCAGGTAACGTAAAACAAGAGAAATTTATTTTTACTGTTCTGGAGGCTAGAAGTCCAAAATCAAGATTATCACTAGGGTTATGTTCTCTCTAAAACATGTAGAGGAATCCCTTGCCTCTTCCTAGCTTTTTGTGGTTTCTTGACAGTTTTTGGTGCTCCTTGACTAGCAGGCGCATCACTCAGCACTTCATCCTCTCATGGTATTTCCTGTGACTCTTCACTTACTCTTTCCTCTGTGCATGTCTGTGTCTGTGTGGGCTTTCCTGGTGGCTCAAGTGGTAAAGAATCTGCCTGCCATGCAGGAGACATGGGTTTGATCCCTGGGTCAGGAAGACCCTCTGGAAAAGAAAATGGCAACCCGCTCCAGTATTCTTGCCTGGAAAATCCCATGGACAGAGGAGCCTGGCAGGTTATAGACGATGGGGTTGCAAAAGAGTCAGACACAACTTAGCAATGAAAATGACAACAACAAGGTGCGTTTGTAGCAAGATTCTCCAAACTTATTCTCCAAACTGAGACACTTTGAAGAATGAAAATGATGCTATTCATATTACAGTGAAACAAGAAGCCTAAACCAGGACCATCTTGAACAAACCAGGTCTTACAGTTACACTAATTTTAGCTCACTCCTGAGTACCTCATACAATCTGACTCCAAACCAAAAATATCATGTTAGTGGTTTTATCGAATTCTAAGAATTATGTTAGAAAGCATCAAAACACACTAATTATGAAGTCACAGGAACAAGGTTCCATAAGAATATTCCTCAATAATGAGTAATATGGAGTTCATAGAATAAAATTGTAAGAATTGTTTTGGAAGATGATAAATCCTATTTTAAAAAGAACACATATTTTGTTTACTTAGCCAAAAGTGTCTGAGCAGTCCTTCCAGACCTCTAAAGACTGAGTATTCCCATCTCTGTAAAGTTAAAAAGCAAGAAGAAAAGTTTATCTTGTTTTAGACTGCACATTAAGTCTCTACCAATGCTAGCAGAATTAACAATCCAATACTGTGGAAATCACTTTTATTTAAAAAAAAAAAAGCATCCATTTTAATTTTTTTTAAAAAATTACTCATCTTCTAGACTCCTTTCCAAAATTGAGGAAAATGTAACTTCCCTAGAGATGAGGGTTGAAAATTATTGTCTTTAGTCACAACCAAACTTGGACCTTAATGTCAGAAAGAAATCAGGTAGATTTCTTCAGGAAGAGTTTTGTAAGTTCAGATTTCTGCCAAGATAAAGCATTCTCTGATTATTTCTAAGATAACTAGGTGCTCTTAGAGGTCGGGGCTGCAGTGCATGGGGTCGCAAAGAGTTGTATACGAATGAGCAACTGAACAATAACAAGAAGTCTGGACTGCAACCAAATAATGAAGAAAAGTAATAATTCTACATGAGCATAGTATACTATTTACGTAATTATACAATCTGATAAAAAAAAAAACTCAAATTTAGGCTCTCTACATTCCTGAAAGTCTGACACCCACAGCCTTTATCTGGGGCTAAGAGAGACTCAAAAAACTGTCTACATGCATGTGAATGTGCACTTTTCCTCTACATCAAACACTGTCTAATCTGAGTAAACTTAGGGTCCTAAAACACTAACCGCATTTACCTCTGCATGGAGGGATTTCAAGTGATTTTGTTCTATTCTTTCTTCTTCAGGTTTTTTTCACTGATAATATAGTATTTTTGAAATTAAATAATACTTTTGAAACTAGAACAGAAAGAGGCTGTAGGAAATATCATTAAAATAAGTATAAAGAAATTTCAGTTTCCAGTCCAGCATATGAGAAGCTGGAATATGCCACTTGGTCTTAAAAAGAAAAAAATAACCAAATTGAAAAATCAACAATTTTTCTGAGAATCTTCAGAGAAATGAGGTCACAGGGCAAACCACTGTCCCTGAAATGAGACAGACCAACATACAGGGAATCACAAAAGTCCATGGGAACCAGTGCCAGGAAGGGAAATCTGAGCTATAACTGATGCATTTCTGAAGGATTAGCATCTGAGAGATAAAAACTCCAGAGGACCCCAGTCAACAGGGGCCCCCACACTTTTGTGAATTTTACCTCCAGAAACTCAACCAAGTTCTCACAGTAAATGCTGGAGAAAAATCTCCTCTTGCTTCTTGCAGGAGGAGGGAGAAAGAATCACTCCAGAGCATTAAACACTCCAAGCATCTTCTTAACAAGGTCTGCTGTCAAGATAAACTGTTTAACCAGAGCCTAAACTTCTAGGGTTTTAATAGAGCTTAACTGACCTGAGGGAAGAAAATACATATCTCCAGCCTACAATGACCACCCTGTTTCCCCTAAGGAGGAGCTAAGTACTAAGAAGTGCGTGTGGAGTTCCCAATCCAGACGTGTGCTGCTGCTGCTGGTAAGTCGCTTCAGTCGTGTCCGACTCTGTGCGACCCCACAGACGGCAGCCCACCAGTCTCCCCCATCCCTGGGATTCTCCAGGCAAGAACACTGGAGTGGGTTGCCATTTCCTTCTCCAATGCATGAAAGGAAAAGCGAAAGTGAAGTTATTCAGTCATGTCCAACTCTTAGCGACCCCATGGACTGCAGCCTACCAGGCTCCTCCGTCCATTGAATTTTCCAGGCGAGAGTACTGGAGTGGGGTGCCATTGCCTTCTCTGAATCCAGAGGTATAGGCTTACTAAAAGACTGAGACCTACTCATAGGACCACAGAATGCTTCACCTCCCCCATCATCACCATCATATTACTAAATGTCTATTTACAAGAGTTCCTTTGACCCAATACATCATGTCCAGCTATCAAAAACAACTGTAAGACATACTAATGAGTAAAAAACAATCTGAAGAAACCAGATTCCAATATGGGAGGAATGCTGGAATTATCAGACCAGGAATTTTAAACCCACAATTGAGATGCTAACTATTCTAAATGGATAAAGTAGACAAAATGCAAGTACAGATGGGCAAGCAGACAGATGGAAATTCTAACAAAGAACCAAAATAAAACGCAACAAAGAACATCTTGGTGGGCTTATTTGTAGATCAGATGTGGCTGAGGAGTCTCTGAGTTTGAGGATATCTAAATAGAAACCTCCAAAATTGAAAAGAGAAAAAAAAAAACTGAAAAAATATTTCACCCCAGAATAGAACACTCCAAAAAAGTGGGACAACTATGAAAGGTGTAACATATGCACAATAGTAATAACAGAAGGAATAGAAGAGGAATAGAATAAATGTTTGTAAAAACAATGACTGAAAATTTCTCCCAAATTAATATCAGACACCAAATCACAGAAACAGGAATCTCAGAGAACACCAAAGAGGATGAATGCAAAAAACTACTACACTTAACAAATATCATTTTCAAACTACAGAAAATCAAAGATAAAGAAAAAGATTCTGGAAAAAAAAAAATAGGAGGGGGAAAAACACCTGGCCTATAGAAGGAAAACATAAGAATATACCCAACTTCTCCTCAGAGACAATGCAGTCAAGAAGAAAGTGAAGTGAAACCTTTAAAGGGCTGAGAGGAAAAAAAAACCTTACCTAGAACTCGGTACCCTGTAAAAATATCCTTCGAAAGTGAAGGAAAAATAAAGATTCTCAGACAAACAAAAATGGAGGGATTCTGTTACCAGCAGACCTGCCTCAAGAAGTTTTTAAAAATTAGTTATTTAGGGAGAAGAAAAATGATATGTTGGAAACTTGTATCTGTAGAAAAAAGAGAGGAGCACTGGAGAAGTGAATACTTTTTTATCTTTTTTATTCTTAATGGATCTAACAGATGACAGTTTGTTCAAAATAATAATTGCAATGATGTATTCAATCATGTATGCTAATTTGTGTCCTCTTAGAATGGCCAAAATGTAGAACACAGACAATTCCAAGTACTCACAGGAACTCTCATTCATTCATTGTGCTTGGAGAATACTCAACATGGTCAGGATATTGTTAACTTTGTCATACAGTATTGGATTCAATTTACTAATAATTTATTCAGGATTTTGAATCTATATTTTTTAGTGAAAAGGTTGTAATTTTCTTTCTCTTAATGTGCTTACATCCAAATTAGGATTATTAATTCTGAATATCTCAAAACTGAAAATGTTGCACTAAAAAAATACCACAATTTTAAAAGAAAGAAGCTGGGAGAAGATATGTGCAAAATATTGTTGGCACTCTAGATATATAAATAACTCTCATAATAAGAAAAAGACTAACAACCAAAATCAAATGGGCAAAGGATAAAAAAAATGAGATTAACAAAGGACAACCAAAATATTTAATTATATTCATTAAACATTATAAAAAGATCCACATCACTATATATTAAGATAATACAAATCTATACAATAATTACATACCATTTTAAAACTCACAAGAACATCAAAAATTTAAAAAGAAACCAAGTCCTGATGCTAACAATGCAGAACAGGAATTCCATCTCTGCTGGTGAAAGTGTAATTGGGGCTATCAGTTTCTAGAGCAGTTTGGAAATATTTAGTGAAGTTAAATATATGCAAGAACTACTTCATAACAACTCTACTTCTAGAGAAATGGTCATTTAATATGCTCCACAAGAGTGCAAAATTAGAAATAATCTTAAGGGCTTCTCTGGTGACAAGATGATAAAGAATCCACCCGCAATGCAGGAGACCTGGGTTCGATCCTTGGGTTGGGACGACCCCTGGAGGTGGGCCTAGCAACCCACTCCAGTATTCTTGCCTGGAGAATCCCTACAGACAGAGGAGCCTGGTGGGCCACAGGCCATAGGGCCACAAAGAGATGGACACAACTGAGTGAATACGTACACAGCACAGGAGGATGGCTAACTGAACTGGTGAGGCAGATAAAATGAATACGCTGTATCTACATATAACATAATAATATTGAAAAAAGTATACTGGGTAGACAATAATGCTAACAGGAAACAGTGCATTATGGGACCATCTTTGTAAATCTTGAAAATATGCATATCGTTATATATTGTTTGGGCTTCCCTGGTGGCTCAGCTGGTAAAGAATCCGCCCGCAATGCGGGAGACCTGGGTTCGATACCTGGGTGGGAAGATGGCCTGGAGAAGGGAAAGGCTAACCACTACAGTATTCTGGCCTGGAGAATTCCATGAACTGTATAGTCCATGGGGTTGCAAAGAGTCAGACACAACTGAGTGACTTTCACTTCACTTCATATATTGTTTAGGGCTGCAAATGAATGAATTAAAATATAAAGCATGGCTACAAAAGATGCATGAATTAGTTGAGTCTAGCAATGAAGGGAAAGGAATGGGGAAGGGCAAAGGGATGTCTATTGTGGCATTAAATGCTTATTTTTGCAATTTGAAAAAATATGACAAAATATTAATGCTTGTTACTGTGATAGTGGAGAATATATGAAGTTTATAATTCTCTTTAGGTTTTTCTATGTTTTTAAAATGTTTCATAGTTTTAAATAAATATTTATGAAAAAGAACCTCTTTAATTATTTGATAAGTAGATTACTTATAAGTAGATAAGTAATTAAAGAACCTCTAATTATTTGATAAGTTATATTACCATTCTTACTGTCCCTGAAACTGTTCTCTATGTATTCTCCTTGTGATTGAATATTCTTGGGCCTGTTTCCTCATCTTAGGGTAAGAGGGGTGAAAGAGGGTCATTTAAGATTCTCTGTGGCTCAGATACTCCAAGTGCCTTTTCTTTCCCATCCCCTGACGCCCCTCCTTACCCCCTTTTAATGGTTCATTACCTGACTCCACTATCCTTTCATCTTCCTTTCCTTTCTGTAAGCCATCTATTCTGAAAAGTCATCCAGCAACATCTGACAAAAGCATGCCTAGTAAACAAGTTTACTAAAACTTTAGAAAAGTTTTTTTTTTATTTTCCATTTAAAACTCTTGCTTTTCATAGGTCATCTCTGACATAAAAGAAGTACAAGGAGCAGGAAAAGGTGGCAACAGAAAAGACACTCCATGGGAGCCAGGATAAGTGCCTTCTTACCTGGGTATCAGGTGCCAGCCAAGGAGCAGCTAATGTGGGAATGGACTAGAATGGGGCCATCTTAACTCTTTGTGCCATCTGGGCAGGTCAGCGCGGGCACAATAAACTGTACTTGGTAACTGGAGGTTGGGTGGCAGGGTTAAAAAAAAAAAAAAAAGAGGGAGGGGCGAAATATGGAGAGAGAGGGCTGCCCTCTGTCAGAAACAAACACCCCGTCGCATCTCAGCCTCTGCGGGAAGGTGCATTTGTCTGGGCAAACCCGGAGGGGAAAGCGCCTCGACCGCAGCGGCCAAGTGAATGGGGCGGCAGCCCGCGGGAGGTGGGGCGAATTGCTCCGCAGAGCCTCAGCCCGACTCTCTCCCGGCGCGGTGACGCCGGGCTCGGAGGCCGCGGAGGAGTCCAGGTCCCGCGCCCGCGAACCTTCCACCTGCCCGAGACCCGGGTGCAGCCATGGGCTACCCGGGGCAGCGGCCCGTCATCCCGCCGCAGGTAAAACTGGAGCTGGGACAGATTCTGAAGGCAGGACCGTTCAAGTTTCCTTCACCTGCAGGAGTTCGGCTGCCTTCACCTGGGGTCTTGGTTTAGCACCAAGATTGAGGGCAGGAGGAGAAGGGAGTGGCAGAGGATGAGATGACTAGGTAACATCACCGACTCAATGGACACGAGTTTGAGCAAACTCCGGGAGCTAGTGGACGGCAGGGAAGCCCGGCGGGATGCTGTCCATGGGACGGCAGGGTCAGACACGACAGCGGCTGAACAAGGTTCTCCAGGAGAAAAAAATTTGCCTTGATCTTTTTTTTTTTTTTTGTCAGGCACTTTTCAATATAACCCCTTTCATTTCACACACACACACACACAAATCACATCATTTGCTTCCTGGGAGATCCTGTACCCTAGGAGTTCATGCAACAGTCCACGAACTTGGCACAGCTGTAATCAGCACAGTTTAGGAGGGAGTGTGTTCACAAGCTCTGAATTACTAGATACTATTGTTACTTTTTCTTATTATCTTCATCTTCTTATCGTTATTGACATTATTTATTATTACTAATATCGTGTTAGTCTCCTACATTGCGTATTTATCTTAAAATTTTCCAAATTTTTGATCTAAGTCTTTATTTAATCGCATTTTTATATACTGAAATAGAGCCATCGAGATGACAGAGAAACCCTGGTTTCTGAACATAAGCACAAAGGGAAAACTTGTCGTCAGTCTGCTGCCGTTTTTAATGTTGTCAACTCGATTATAGGGTCTGGTATAATAGGTAAGTGTTTGATTTTTTTTTTTTAATTTTTCAGTGAAAAGGCCAAATTGAAGACTTTTATTATGTTGCTAGTATTCACAGATTATTTTTAAAGGAAAAAAAATTTAAATTATAAAACTGGTAATTTTTTTTTCATGAAAGCCTTCCTGTTTTCCAGTGGGCACACCATCAGTCGCTTATACTAAAGATGGGGTGGTGATTCATACACTCGTTCTACATTTGAAAGTATCCTCCCTGTGTGGTAGATTAAGGTGAAGCTGCCGATGGAAGATAACTAAATAAATTTTTTCATGGGCTGTATGTCAGTTGATAATGTTACCGAGTTTACTTTTTTTACCTGTTTCTGGAATGTCTGCTGTTACTTGAATTATCTTCTATAACCTTTTGGAGGTGTAAAACCTCCAGATATTTGGATATATTGCAGATACAAAAGTTTAATGTGAAAACATAGCAATCTTGTGAAAAATCAAATCCATGTAATATTTCCTTATCCATTTATATAGTATTAAAATTTAAAGTACAATCTTATTGTGATATATTTATTTTAACTGTAATCAATAAATAGAAATTGTCTTTAAATGGATTTTTAAAAACAAAGGAGCCGGGTAATCAGAATTGAAAGAAATGAGCAGCTCATATTTTCCCAGTCTGAAGCCAGGGGTAAATTTCTGGCAAAATTAAATGTGTTGTATTATAATAATAAAGGCAGCTATTTTTTTTTCAGTGCTTATTATTCTTTTTGTTATTTGAAAACATCCAACTTAAGGAAAAGCTGAGACAAATCAAAATCCTGCAGATGCTCCTTGAGACTATTACTTTTTCCCTATAAAGTTTTGACCTCTTAGTCACAGTCATCTGGATTGAGTTACTTCTCTTAACTTTCTCAAATTGATGTGTATCTTGATTTTACTTTCCATATACAGATAATTTTTTTCATATGGTAGATAAAATGTAGGAACTGATGTAAAGTAATAGCAAGTAGGGGCAAAGACTTGTTTGAAATTCTGCCTCCATGTGCCGTGGAGGTGTAGGCAGAATTCCAGAGTTAATTCCTAATATGAATACTTTAAGCTGATCCATGTCAGCAGTCTTGAAAAGTACCTCTTAATTAGGCTCAACAGATTTTTTAAAGGGGAAGGTTTTCAGGGAATAAAGCATTCTAGGTGGAAATAGTTTATGTACATTTTATTTTAAATGTTTCATTATACATAATTTAAAATTGCCCATTCCCCCCAAAAAAAGTTCATAATAAATAATGTTATATACTCACTTCAGCTTTATAAAAAATACCTTTGCCTTCTTATTTTCCTGTCCTTTTCCTATAGAGTTGCCCATCTTGACCCCAGAGTTAGTCTTTCCTAGAATCTCATAACTTTTCTATTCTCTTTTTTTTTTCCCTAAGATTTTTTTTTGGGGGGTGTGGACCATTTTTAAAGTTTTTATTGAATTTGTTACAGTATTGCTTTTGTTTTTTATTTTGGTGTTTTGGCTGGGAGGTGTGTGGAATCTTAGCTCCCTGATCAGGGATCAAACCCACACCCTCTGCATTGAAAGGTGAAGTCTTAACCACTGGACTGTTGGAGAAGACCCCCAAACCTTCTATACTCATCATTGTCTCTGTTTTCCCAGCCAGCCTGTAAGGAGAGCTCTGGGTCATTACTCCCCACATATTCTAGGTCATGTGTCCCCGCACCCTGAAAGTGAAAGTCGCTCAGTCATGTCCACTGCGACCCCATGGACTATAGGGTCCATGGAATTCTCTAGGCCAGAATACAGGAGTGGGTAACCTTTCCCTTCTCCAGGGGATCTTCCCAACCCAGGGACTGAAGCCAGGTCTCCCACATTGCAGGCAGATTCTGGTAAAACCCTAAAGTGAATATTATTTGTGTGAACTGGCATCTGTTTTTCATTTGATGCTTTCTTATGATATTCTTCTGCCTCATAAACTCACTCTATTGACATGTCCTTAACTTACAACATTTTATCCTGAAATAAGTATTAATAAGCTGACATTTAACTTTAGTATTCATATGCACTGTTTACAACTATCTCATATAAATATGTTAATATTCTTAACCTATTATATACAGTAATTGGGGAAAAAATCTCTCTATTTGTATGTTTTATTAATGGGATGGGTGGTGCATTTTTTTCTTCCAGGATTGCCTTATTCAATGAAGCAAGCTGGCTTTCCTCTGGGACTATTGCTTTTATTCTGGGTTTCATATGTTACAGGTAAAAATTACTATATAATTGCTTATTCCTGCAACTTAAATTATGCAATGATTGTTTTACACACACACACACGTCCCCTGTAATTGAATTTCCTAACTAAAAAGTACATCAAGGAATCCTAAAGAATTTAGACATTTATGACTGGGGAGATTTACTTTTCTTGCTAATCCTCTGAACAGATTAGAAGAATGTTGTATATTACTAGGCCTAAATCCTTTTCATGTGCCGTTTTCACTTTTTGCCAATAGTGGTAGGTGGAGGAGTCATTTTAAAGACTGATTAAGAAAATTAAATAAAATAAAGACTGATTAAGGCTGAGACTGCACTCTGAAAATATAGATGTCAGGAATTCCTTTCCCACAAAAAATATGGACAGGTGCACATGAATGAACAACCTTTTCAAGCTCTGTTCATGCAGGTGGCACCAGGAGCCCAGGTTCTCAGCCAGTGGGGGTCCCGACACCACGACCACCACCCCCCCTGCCAGTCTTCAGGGCAGCAGTAAGGCACTTCTGTATCCCTTTTGTCCTGCTTCCCACTTTGCATGTGATAAGTTCATTTACACCTATGTTTGGCCACTTCCCCATCTAAGTACAGGCTTTACAACTAGTCATCTTCTCTCACTGTTGTTCGCACCCCTGCCCTGCCGTCCCCCCGGTAGCCCTCACGACAAACACAAAGGCTTTCCTCTGCCTTGGGGTCTCTGTGACTCAGACGATCCGCCCCACCTCTGCAGAGGTGGCTGCTGTGGGCTGCTATGTGCGAGCACCTTTTACAGGTGATGCAATACACCTCAGCGGTCCCCTTCTTGCAGAAGCAACCTGGGGCTCAAGAGTGTCGCCTTCCTGTGAGGCTATCAATCCCAGCCATCATTTCCCCAAATGACTGCTGGACACCCCAAAGCTGGCCTCCTTGCCTCCAGGAGGGACCCCCGTGCGGTGCAGCTGGAGCTGCAGAAAGCACCCCCGCAGGGCTGGGCTGCCTCCCGCCTCCACCAGGACGGCGTCCTTTTGAGCTATGCCCCGGCTGATCTTTTCACTCGCCATCTCCTGAGAGCGCTGCCTCCAATCCCATGCCCAAGAGTCTCTGTGTTAGCTCTACTTCTGGAGACTCTAAGATGCCATTCCCTATAAAATCTCAGCCTTCCAAAACCAGCCTGTAACTCAGCCGTCTTTCCTGAGGCTGAGGAATAAGGTGAGGATTCACTTTATTCACTTTATTTATTATTATACACTCCCTTCCTCTCCTTTCTCACTACCCCAGCCCCCCAAACCTAAGCTGCTGTTAGCTTCTACAGCTCTTAATTTGTAGCTTAAGTAACAGGAATCTATAACTTGGTGCTTATTCAGAGTTGCTGGTATTTAATTTTTATTTTATTCAAGAGAACACTTAGCATACTAAAAAAATCCCATTCAAGGATTTACCCTTGTTGTTTTTAATTTCCTGTTTCCCAGTCAATCAGTACGAACAAATAATTAATTTCCTCCCAAGCATAATAACCATGGCTTATTTAAATGCACTGTGAACATTTGCACACATCATAAACCAGAAGGTAGAAAAAAAGATTAAATATATATCACCTAAAATCTCAACCAACACTTGAAGAGAATGAATAGTTTCTTAAAGCAAAGTCACATTATACATACACAGATTATGATGTGAATGTTTTTCAGCTGATGCTGTATATAAACCTACAGCAATGTCTATGAGCAGGCCTTTCCCAAGTCGTATATTATGAAATTACTAATAAGTGGAAATTAGTTACTCTTATTAATTTAGTTGCATGATGAAAATCCTTGCATAGTTTTGATAAATAAAGGATGACCATGCAGAAGCAAAAAAAAAAAAAAATTGTAGACTGTGATTCTTTTTTGTTTCTTAATTAGGATTTTAAGAGCAAAATCTACAAATAGGGTTATAATATTGAGTTGTTCTTTAAATTGACACTGCAATTATACAATTGTTTGTCTCTACAATTACTCTTTTGTCCTTTTAAGGCCTTTGTCTTTTTAATGAGATATGTCCAGTTCAACAAGTGGTGTTTCTAAGTTCTGTTTTCATGTTTGTGAAATGTTGGGGAAAAAGAAAGAATTGTAAATATTTACAGAAAATGATTTTTAATTTGCTTTAAGGTTCTCATATTTGTTGATTAGAGAAAAATAATTTTTATTGTCTAAGCCTGTGTAAAGATGTAAAAGAAAATTCACCTGTTGAGTAACATAGATTCATTCATGGTTTATCTGTGATTTGCATATAATATATTTAAAGCGAGATCAAAATGTTATAATGAAAGGAAATGTTATGATGATTGATATTTGAAATTCCTAAAACTTTTGAAAGATTTATTTATAGCCTGTATTTTACATGTAAATGAAAGCATCTATTATTTACTAAATTCTTAGCAAATTGTTACTTTTAAGCAATACATTTTGAACTTTTGTAAAATTCAGCAGTCTCATTCCAAACACACAGTTCTTCATCAAAACTTTACAGCATCTGTGAAATTGGTTACCTCCTATTACCAGTCCTCATTGATTCTCTTCCTTGGCCAGTAAGTTGCTGTTTAATTTTCCTGCCTTTAGCCTGTATCTTTAACTTTCTGGTCTCTCCTCCGTATTACTGAAAGAGTTATCTTTATAAAACCTCAGCCTGATCTGTTATTTCCCAAGTCAAAATGTTCCAAGACTTTGTTATGACCGTAGAAAAAAAAATTCATTTAAATTCTTCTGTGGTTCAGCGCAGTCTGCACTTTTAGTCTCAACCCTTACTAATCTGACCTCTTTCAACCTGTCACTATCACCGCCTTGTGTGGGACTTGGATTTTAGCCATTCTGTATGATCCCATTATCCACATATAGACTATGCCTTCACACTGACTACCTATGGATAGTCTCCCTGCTTGACATTATTTTTTCTTCTCTACCTAGTAAAAGCCTGTTTATCCTCAGGACACTACTCAACTCTTATGTGAAGCTTTTCCTACTGTTAAACAAAGGATATAGGATGAATTACTATGTCATTTGTGCTTGTAGAATATTTTAAAATTTATTAGGTCACTTATCATATTAAATTCTATCAGATATGTAGACATCTAGCAATCTTACTTTGCTGATCATTGATCCATTCACTAGAGTTTTACTAACACTGCTGCCATTATAGCAATAAAGAACATTTTTCCTGCCACATGAAGCTTACAATGTAGTATGTTAGGCAGAAAAAAAAAAAGCACATAGTTGTGATACTTCATAAAAAATACCATAATATAAATATGTGCGTGACAATAAGGATTCTGGCATTTAACCTAGCCTTGAAGGAACAGGCATGTTTTGGGGAGGAAAAGACCCCTTCACTGACTGTTTATGAAAAAATGTGAGTGAGCAAAGAAAATAGAAGGATGCTTTAAGCTGATGGAAATGTGGAAATACAAAAGAGAACGTGTAAGTCATTCTGTCTGCCTAAAGTATAGGGTTGATATTGGTAAGAGGGTATATACAAAGTTAGGTTTGCAGAGGCATTTGTGAAGCCTCCCTTGTAATGATAATCATTACCATTTCCTGATGACAAGCTAGATACTAAGCATAATGCAGCCACCATAGTTAATCTCTCTGACTCCATGAAGTGGGTGTGCATGTTCTACTTTTTATGAAGGTGGAAATTGAGACTTTGGCAGGTTAAAATGATTTGCTTATGGTCAGCAGTTACTGGCAACAGAGTTGAGTTTTTGGCTAAATGCATGTATGGATTCTGGGGCTAGACTACCAGAGTCTGAGTCCTGTCTCTTCTTTATGAGCCCTGTGATGTTTAGCAGTTTGCTTAAGCTTCTGTGCCTCACTTTTCCCATCTGTCAAATGGAGGATTTTAATAGCACCTACATAGGGTTTTAGTGATGGTTAAACATGTCAATAAGTATAAAGCATTTAGGAAAAGGCTTACCCACAGAAAGTGTTGTTAAGTATTTGCTAGTGTTTTTGTGGTTATCATCATTACTGTCATTCTCATCAGATTCCAAATGCAATGCTTTTTCTCACAAAACATGCAACCTATAGAAAATAACTAAAAATAGCACAAGTTTTCATTCCTTTAGCATCTGTAGCATGCCAGGCATTGTGGTAGGCATTTAAACATCATCACATCATCCTCATAGGCTCTTCAAGTTTAGGGTATTGCCTTACTTTTCAGATGAGACTCAGACTTTCATTCAAGATTCCACAGCTAGTAAACGTTTTTTTTCTGAGAAAAATTATAGAAAAGAGTTTATTTTTATTCAAAATCATTAGAGGATTTTCCTGGAGGATTTTAAGCAGAAGACATGGTCAAATTTATGCTATGGTCATATTTATCTGGCAAGAGAGAAAATGTCTGGAAAGTAGATAAGAAAGGATGGTGAATGAGAGAACTATTAGGAGTGTTTGCAGTAACCAGGCAAGAAGTAATAGAGGTGTAAACCCTTAAAGCAGGTTAGAGATTAGACATGAGGAGATACAGTTGAATAATCTATGATGCAGTAGTTAATGGATTTAGTGGCCAAAGGAAAATAGAAGGTGGTGGATAATGAGAAATATAGTGTGACTCTCAAGTTTCTCTTGATACCATTCACAGTTTGGAGAAATATGAATGCAGAAGCAGGCTCCAGGACAAATATATAAATTAGAATTTGGACACCTAAATCAAGATGCCTACAAAATCTTCAAGGTAAAATATTTACTAGACAGCTAGATACAGAAATCTGGAGTTTTGGGAAATTCCTGACTGGAGATACAAATTCAGGAGTTACTAACATCTGTGTGAAAATTGAAGTCTTGGTCATGAATAAGATCACAGTAGGACATCTGGAAGAGTAAGGAAGAAATAACCCCAGAATCCAGGATTTGGAAGAGTTAAAGAAACTGGTGAAAAAACTAAGTATAAATGGCTCAAAAGATAGAAGGAAATCCAAGAGAAACTGGTGTCAGAAAGGAAAATGCTACTGAAAAGGCAAATACAATTAATATTTAAGAGGTTTCAATTGGATTTATCAACTTGGAGCTCATTGATGAACTTGTTAAAAGAAATTTCAAAGACGTGAGACAATCAAGGTGGAAATGATATTGCGATGATTTGTATTTTCTTCTTTGTACTCTAATACATTTCCGAATAACTTAAAGGACAAAAAAAAAAAAAAATCACTTGGACTAGAAATATGAGCAAGACTGAAAAGTAAGAATCATACCTTTTGCATAGTTGTGTACCCAGTACAGCTGCAGTGTTGTTCTCTAGGTATTCAAAAAGCATTGAGTTAAATGAGAGAGAGAGTAACTCTTCATTATGCATTTTTCTATATATTTGTATCTTCAACTCTAAAATTGGAACTTAAATCTCTAAACAGTAAACTTCAAAAAAATTCTTAGAGTAGCCTGTTAACCATAATAACGATAAAGATATTAATTGTACTCTGTTATGAAGCAAATTATCTGATTCTCCTCAATCTACTTTTTTCTGAATGTTTAACAATACGTTTTATTCTCAGTCTTCACACGTTGAATGCCTGTGAAATATTGGATAATCTACCTTCTGTTGCTTGGACATTTGAGCCACATCCTATTAATAGTTGCTGCATTGGTTATGTTAGGAAAGTGAGATAGAAAACTGAAGCTTTAACTTTGCATACCCTCTTCTGTCTAGTTCATTGCATGGATATGTTAAGTCTATTTGCATCTTGATTAAAAAATATATAACTGGAAGCAGTACAGTTTCATTAAAGATAATGTTTTATGAAAAACAATTAAGCCTTACCATGGTAATTTACTTTAGCACTGAACTCTTCTTTGAAACTTGTATTTTTAAGTCAAAATATTTTTTTAAAGAAACTTTATATTAAATCTAATCTGACATTTGTTTAATGGTTATTTTTGCCACAGATTTCTCCCTCATTTTATTGATAAAAGGAGCTGCCCTTTCTGGAACAGACACTTACCAGTCTTTGGTCAATAGAACTTTTGGCTTTCCGGGATATCTCTTACTCTCTGTTCTACAATTTTTGTATCCTTTCATTGGTAAGGATGAATATGAACATGAATATTATAATTACTTTCATAAATGTACAACCATTTCTGAATAAAATAATTTGAAAAGTTGTTAGTCATTAAAGAGTACTAATAGTTGAAATATTTTCCACACTGAGTATTTAGCTATTTTTCCATTTTTTTCTGTTGCTTTTGGTCTGTTTTCTAAGTATTTCATTGAAATAAAGTGAAGGTGATTTTCACTGGATTAATGCTTGTGATTCCCTAGTTTGGTGAAGAATATTAGGCTGGCCAAAAAATTCATTGGATTTTTCCGTAAGCTATTATAGGAAAACCCAAACAAATGTTTTTGACCAACCCTATAGAATGATCTGGGAATAAAAGTAAATGAGAGAAATAATAGATTTCTTCTAAGCTAAAATTTTTTTGAAAAGCTAAGGAGTTGTGGAAGTCACGTCCAAGGCCAACATGCTACTTTAAGTTTGCACCCAATATTTCTAAAATAAGTAATGTGCTAATATTCACCAATGGCTAAATTGACTTCATTTTAAAAATTAATAACACAGAAGCTGATATTCAAACCTCAGGTTCCTTATGTCTCTACAGAGGCTAAGAATATATTTCCCCCAAATATTGCTTTTGAAGTCTTCACGATTTTCTATTATTTTTCCTCACTTTGAGCAATACATGTGTTCCTAAAGAGTATTTGGACACTGAACTTTAATAACACAACAAATCGCATTTTAAATGCCTACCAAAATTCACTATTATTTAAAGATGTTCTGAAAAGAATCAAAGTGAAAATCTTTGTGATACAAATTGATATTCTCCCACAAATCTGCTGTCTAGTTATTTTTAAAGTCTTAACGTATCTGTAATCAAAATAAATATCTGAAAGTAAGCTTATGCCAATATTATAGAAGTAATAACTGATTACTTTCAAAATATTCAAGGTGAAATATATGATGACTTATTGGTGATTGTTGTTTTAATTATGTTTTTAGCTATGATAAGTTACAACATAATAACTGGAGATACTTTGAGCAAAGTTTTCCAAAGAATCCCTGGAGGTATGTCAATATATTTTTATTATTAATATTAATTATTTTATACAGTTATTCATAATTAATCATAATAATTTGAAAGTAAAGTATTTGCAAGTGGAGGAATTGGATGACTTCAGATATCCAGTGATATCTATGATCCAATCTGATTCTAAAGTATTAATCCACCTTTATGTATAGTTTAGTTCTAATTTAGCTATTTAAATATTATTATTTATGCTACATAAATGCTACATATAACCAACTCTCTGTATATCATTTTTTCATGTACTATTTATGCTACACCATTTCTTAAATAAGCAAGCTAACTTTTGTCTCCATTATTTGTATTACAATATAATTTAATGTAATAAACCTAACCCTTTTTCATGTATAGTTTTGTAAGTTTTAGCAAATTATACAGTCATACACCACAGCCATAATCAAAATACAGAACAATTCTAGTATCTCCCCAAATTTTCCTCATTCCCCTTTGTTGTCAAACTTTCCCTCATCTCCAGCAGTTGGGAACTACTCATCTGACTTCTTGTCCTGCTTTTCCTTTTCCCAGAATGCCAAAGAGAAGCCATCTTTAGGTAGCTAGTCTTTAGGGGTCTGGCCTCTCTCTCACTTAGTATATTAAATTTGTTTGGGGGTTTGTTAGTGATATACTTTTTTTTTTTGCTGAGGAGTTTTCTGTTATATAGATATAAACAGTTTATCTGTCATTCAGTTGAGGGGCATTTGGGTTGTTTCCTGTTTGACTTGATTATGAAAAAGCCTCTGTGAACATTTTAACAGACCTTTTCAAAATTTGCCACAGCTCCACTCCCCGTTCATCCTTTCACTATATCATGGCTATTTGAGTAATTCAGAGATTGTGAGTCTTTTTGTTTTGAAAGTTCCTCTTCTAAGCCACATACTCTCCAGTAGGAAATATGACCTTAAGGGACAAAGGAAGGCAGAAGCAGGAAACCTGATTTGGAGGCTACTAAAATAATGTGAATGCAAAATACTGTAACAATATTTGAGTTATAAGTTAATCCTTGATGTTATTATTTCATAGAACCATGAATAATTTCATGGTTCCATGAAACTTATTCAAAATTGTCATTTATGTATCACTTTATAGTAATTGTCATTTTTATAATTAAATATTTGACTACTTCGGTCACTGGTGTTACTCATATCTATAAACACTATATAATCATTATTGTATTTCAGTTGATCCTGAAAACTTGCTTATTGGTCGCCATTTCATTATTGTGCTTTCCACGGTTGTCTTTACTCTGCCTTTGTCCTTGTATCGAGATATAGCGAAGCTTGGAAAGGTAATTTTTACATTTTAAATAGGCAAAGAGATGCACTACGTTACCTGCATTAACTTTGTAAAACTACTGCCTATATGACCAAATTCTTAATTACAGTATTCATCTTTAATTTCTTTTAGTTTACTTATACTTGTATTAGAGTAAACTTTGTTTGATAGTTTATCTTACTTGGAAGAACTGATAATTAAATACTTGATGAATATGAAATGAATAGGTCCCTTTCTTTTTCCTTTTTTAAGGAAAATATTCTGATATCAGACAGAACACTTTAATTTTAGAAAATATAAAGATCTGTATTTAAACCAAGTCTATTTATTGAAAAAAAATAGTTTTTTGTAGATAGTTTAGACAATTTAAAAGTAAATTAACTTTAATGAAGTAAGAATGAATCAGTTAATTTTTTTGTTGTAAATTGGCTTTATAAATGGCTTAATTATTTTTTTTAAATTACAATGTTCTGCCCATTTTTTATCCAATCAAATAAGTATTCAACTCACCACATATGCTTATCTCTATACATTAGCCTTTATCTGCCTGTATTTTTCTCCCTCACTCTCATAAAATGTTTGTATTTTACCCAATTGTATTTTACCCAGAATGTTATTGGTGTTGCATCTACATTATGCCAAGCATTCTGAGGAAAACAAAATTTTTTTTAAAGAGTGAGTCATATATTTTTTCAATCTATTGAGAAAAATCCAACAGTTGATTGAGTTACTTTTCACTGTGATGTTGGTGTGTATACACAGTGGTGAAGCCCCTCCTTCGAAGCAGAACTGAGAGTGGGGATGATATTCCAGTTTTCTGCCCATGCTGTCTTCTTTACATAACAGGGATCCAGAAATAAATAAAAATGTATTAAAAGGGACTTTTTTGATGAATTATCTGAAATATATGAACTATTTCCCATTCTCATGTTCAGTATAGACATAAATGCTTTCTTCTGAGAGCAAAAGGCAAGGCATTTATGAGAAGAAAGCTAATGTTCTATCATATTGATAACACTTGAACATTTTGTCCCGAAATGTCCCTTGCAAATGTCATACTGAAGTATCTAAATAGATCTCCCAATGCAAAGCAGAGTAGTTAGGAACACTCATCTGGAGTCAGGTTGCGTATCTGAATCCCCTCTGGCCACTTTCTTGCTGTGTGACCTTGGGATTTTTTTCTTAATATCTCAGTGGATCAGAGGACTCGTAATAAAACCTGCTCTAGTTTAAAACTAACAACCCAAGAAATAAGATTAATGACAGTCAAATGAAATAAAGCAATTTTATATTTTTCTTATCAGATAAAAATCCTAAAATGTGTTTATTCATTATAAAAAAATGAGTAGAAACACAAATTTAATATAATGAGTGAACAGAACACATACATACACAGGCCAGTTTATGTTTTAACCTGTTGAAATAGTAACAGAAGAGAGAGAAAGTAGCAAAGAAGACTCGAAGCACAGCTGCGGCTACTGAGTCATGTCCAGCTCTTTGCGACCCCACAAACTGCAGCCCACCAGGCTCCTCTGTCCATGGGATTTTCCCGGCAAGAATACCGGTGTGAGCTGGACCCATGTCTCCTGAGTCTCCTGCACTGCAAGTGAATTCTTTACCACTGAGCCGCTGGGACAGACCAAAGGGCAAAACTCCATAGGAAAAATGGACTAAGAGAGCAGAAAGCAGAAAGGAAGAAGCAGACGCATCCCAAAATGTGTGTGAGTGGGTGGGTGTGGGGGATGGTGTGTAGGAAGGGCCAGGGTAAGATAACGACAGTAGCAAGGAAGCAATTATAGACAGAAAAAAAGCACAAGTCAGCACTAAAAACCTGACAAAAAGGGAAAACGTAACTTCACTTTATGAAACAGTCTTATTTGGTACTTGTTCTATTTGTGGGAAAAAAAGAGTATGATCTGATAAAAATTTACATGCCTGAGATTATCAACAACAATTGGTAAGAATAAACTACTAAAGAATTGTATTCTAAAGGCTACATAAATTTAGTAAATCACCTAATATTTTCAATTAAATTGTCTCTATTCTAAGCTGATGCTATATCTTTACATTTTTTTTTTTGCAGATCTCTCTTATTTCTACAGTTTTAACAACTCTGATTCTTGGAATTGTAGTGGCAAGGGTGGTTTCACTGGGTCCACACATGTAAGTTTCCTTGCTTTTTTGGTTGATATTTGATTTATACCCATCATTTAGGCTTTCAGATGATATACTGTAAATGCAGAAATACAAAGTTATGATAGTACCAGAAGTATCATTTAACTTTAGTATTTGATGAAATGCAAGAATGATTACATTGAAGTAGACCTACATTTTCTCTTGGATCCTGCATGACTTATAAGATTAAACCATGTTTACTTATCATTTTAATAACCTGCTCAAAAAATTAAATAAGGAAGGGATTTTGAATAGTGAGAAATAGAAATAAGGTAGTGCGGTGGTAGATAGCAGAAGGAGGGAAGATGATGGGCAGAAATTTCTGTGTCTATCCCACAGTTGAATCTGTTCTTAACAAAATTTTCACCAGTCTAGGCTGAAATGAGAATGATAAAGAATATAGTGGAAGTTTTCTCTATTAAATGAAATATAGTCACCTTGAAAATCACTTTTTTCTCTGCTCAGATTGTGTTCTTTTCTTGT
Source organism: Odocoileus virginianus (assembly GCF_023699985.2). Classification (NCBI taxonomy): domain Eukaryota; kingdom Metazoa; phylum Chordata; class Mammalia; order Artiodactyla; family Cervidae; genus Odocoileus; species Odocoileus virginianus. The sequence continues at coordinate 24,616,503 of NC_069686.1, forward strand.
ATTAAAATGCTTTATCATTTGTGAACTGATAGTGATACTTGGTAGTAATATTTGTTTTTTTATATTATTTGGCCACATAAAATGTTGGCAACTTGGCATTGGTCCTCCAAATTTTAAAAATGTTACTTATCAGTAAAATTTGAAGTATAAGTTCTACTGATCTAAACCACACAGTTTTTATGCTTTGATTATAGAATAGATTTATCAGATGAGAACTGGATAATTTATGTCTGTAGTCCCAAGAGAATGCAAGAATGAAACTAGCTTAAATTGGCTTTAAACACAAAATTGGGTTCCCACAATGAACAATAAATATTTGTTGAATAAATTAGTAAATAATACATTGTGGAGTTGCTGTGATACCTTAAATATTTTCTTTACCCTAAATAAGACAAAATTAATTTAAGACATAATTTCTAACACAGTGCAAGGAACCTGCTGGGTCTTCAATTAATGTTACCTATTAAGAAAAAAAACCTGGTCAATAGCTATAATTGATAATGCCATCATCAAGGTAACATTTTTTTCCTACTGATCATTGTTCTGCAAAATCACTTCATTTTCCACTGTATATGCTTATGTCAGGCTTCTTAACTTACCAGGAAAATATCAAAAATTATGCCCTAAATTTATTTGAAAAAAGTATGAAATATCTGAACTAACTTTATTTCATATGGTCTTTACAAAAAGCAATTATTTTTTAAGGATTTCAATAAAAGGGAAGAGTACAAATATCTGTAATATTTATATTAATCTTCTCTTCAAATAACTTAGTCCCAGGTCATAGTTGTATTAGTTACTTTGGGCTGCTAGAACCAAATACTATAGACGGGGTAACTTGAATAGCAGATATTTATTCCCCCCTACTTCTGGAGACTGGCAGCTTGTTGGGTTCTTCCTGACTTGCAGACGCCTGCGTTCCTGCTTTGTCCTCAGTGGCAGACCATGAGAGAGACGGCAAGCTCTCTGGTGTCTCCTCTTATAAAGGCACTAATTCTAAACCTGATTATCTCCCTAAGTCCCTCATCTTCAGACACCATTGCACTGGAGGTTAGGGCTTCAGCGTACGATTTTGTGGGCGACACAATTCAGTCAATAGCAATAGTGTTTTTGAAATGTACCTGGTTCACTTCAATGTGGCCGTATATTCTTTCATCTAATAAACACTTGTTGAGTGCCTATTGCTTCTGTTTTGCTGTGCCGTGCCTACTGCATGTTGTTCATGATCAACTATGGAGAAGGGATTTATTTTAAAAAGAAGAAATGACAGTGCAGTATTAGGAGTGAAAAATGGAAGCATGAATGAGGGGCAGTGGCAGTGCTGGAGAGTCCTTAATAGTCTGAATTAAGGAAGGCTTCCTAGAGAAAGAAAAATATGATTTAGGAGTTTTGAAAGAGGAATCTGAATTTTCCAGATAGATAAGAGTATAAAAGGAATTACAGGCCTTGGAAATGTAAGCATAAAGGCACAAAAGCACATATTAAATTCTACTAGATATACTTAGCATCTATTATTTGTGGTTGCAGCTGTTTAGTCACTAAGTTGTATCCAACTCTTTTGCAACCCCATGCACTGTAGCCTGCCAAGATCCTCTGTCCATGGGATTTCCCAGGCAAGGATATTGGAGTGGGTTGTCATTTCCTCCTCCAGGGGATCTTCCCAGCCCAGGGATCAAACCCACATCTTATGCTTTGCTGGCAGTTTCCTGCATTTCAGGCTGATTTGTTACCAACTGAGCCACCAGGGAAACCCATAACATCTATTATATTGGTACTGTACTGGGGTCTGGTTTTCAAAAGCTGAATTCAGAGCCATAAAATGCTAATAGCAATATCAAACAAAATACGATAATAATTTTTGGTTAAAATGTTAAATTGTATAAGACAGCTATTTTATTTGAAGCTTTTATCATGAAAAGGAATTCTAGAGAATAAATCAAGTTATAATAAAAGTTGTTCTAGATTTGATAAATGCAGTACTACGGGGCAATATTGAAGGGGAAAAAAACAAGTAGCTAAAAGGTGGAAGTAAATAAATGTCATTAGTTGAGCCCCAGCAGAACATTTTAAAACACTGATGTTCAACTCTGCTTCATATTATAGTTACTTGAGTAACTTTAAAAAATGCTGATGCCAGACCCCCACTTGCAGAGATTCTGAAGAAATTGATGTAGGGGCCATGCAATTAGGTTTATTCCTTGATTGTGAGCCTGTGAATGAAGATCTAGAGCTTCTTGGGTTGAAGAGATGAAAATCACGACTACACATTTAAACTGACACATTTCTAAAAATAGACCAGAGATTTTGTGTTATTTATTTTAGTGACTGTTGTGTCATTATTTTTCATGATTCATCCTTCACTTTTTTTTTTTTCATTTTCTTCTACATACACAATGTGTGAGATACTGTTGTGAACACAAAGAGAAAATCTCTCTGCTCTGAGGGACTCACAGTTTAGTGGGAGGAATAAGATGAAATAACTGTCTTATGTGCATTGTATCTTGATAGAAAGGAAGGAGGAAGGAGAAGCCACTTCCTGGTGGCACTAAATGAATTGATTTTTTTATGGCCAAAGAGCTATTTATTTCTGTTGTAAACAATATGTGACCTGTATGTTTTAACCTTCCTCTAATGCTAATATCATATTTTATCTGAGTCTTTGAAATTTTCCTAATAACAGGGATTATTTACTTAACTATTCCAATATCTAGATGTTAAAGAAGTGTGTTTTTAATACTGTGCTGCCTTTTATTTCTGTTTAAATACTACTGCAAACAATTTCTGTTTATCCAGATTTACAGTCAGGCTAATCAAATCCTGTGTTCAGGGGCTGGCGTAGTAGCTAGTCAGGCAGCCTTCTTTCTGAAAATGTGACCGCCTAGAATGCCTATAATCCATAAAACATGAGAAATTCAATACTCTATGTATGTTTTTCCTCATTTTTGTTCAGATGAATGATCAGAAACGCTGTACTTTTTCATAGGGCTTTTAAAGTGGTATTTGAAAAAGATCTTTAAACGTGCTATCAGAAAAAGAGGACGGTCTGCAGTGGCTAGTGCTATTGACCTTGTTACTATGGAAACACCTTTTTAGTGGTCATGTTTTAAAAATAAAACACACAATTCAATTTCCTTTCTCATAACTCATAGGGCCATAAATTCTGCTTTTTGATATGATTTCAAATATCTCACAGTCCAACGGCTTTTGGTTCTTTTTGGAAATAATGTTCAGTTTTATTGTATTTTCTAACCTTTTGCTTTCTAAAAACTGAGGTGCCAAGGCAATTTAATTGCTTTCCAGAAAGTGTGCTAGTATCAAAATGCAATAACACAGTTTTCCTATTATTTTTCCCAAACTACAATCAGAAGCATTATCACTGTGAAAACCTTCATTCTCTGCCTCACTAATACTCAATTCTTTACATTCAGGATGGAAGTAATAGCATGCAGGCCAAATTTACATCTATTTTCTCTTCATAAAACATCTGTTTTACAACAGTTTAATCAATAGTGCAGTGTTCCAAACATAATTTCCTACAAATATATCTGCACTTTTAATAGGTATTTATGCATATAAAATATGTGTTTTCCAAGGATCTCAATACACTTTAGTTTTGTTAACCCCTTATTCATTCTAATCCTGAAATTCCACAATTAAAGCTGCATATAAAGAGGAATTACAGGGGGGGATTAAAGAAGGATCAGAAAAAAATGGTAAAGACAGAAGAGTAGTGCATATTTGAAAAGGAAATGATTCATTCTGGCAAACACCACTGATACTTTTTTGATGATGCATAAATTATTGCCTTTTTTATTGCAAATAAAAAATGATAGAACTGGTTGAAGCAAAAGAGAATTTATCCCCTCACACAGCTATAAAGTTCAACACTGTTTCTATTATTAGATTTCGTTGTATTTAGGAGCTCAATCAATAGACTCATAGTTTTTCTTTTTTCATCTTTTGGCTTTGTTTCCAACTTTAGCTCTAGTTTCTGAAGAATTTCCCCTTGTTATGACAAGATGGCAATGGCAGTCTTAGCCTACATCTATTCAAGTCCAACCCCATAAAAAGAAAAGGAGCTTTCTCTCTCTCTTTTTTTTTAACCTCAAACCTCACTTCAAGTATTAGTGTGAATTGGTTCTAATGAGAACCCATGATGATCATGCCCTGTGTTGAGTTGCTAATGTTTATGTTACGTATTTACCCTTGAAACTAAGGCTAGGATCAGCTCAACTAAAGCACATAGGCTATGGGTAGAAGAAAAGGTACCCCGAAGGAATTACAGGCAATGATGCCAGGAGAAGAGTAGTCTTAGGACTTCTCTGGTGGTCCAGTGGTTAAAAATCTGTGGGTTTGATCCCTGGCTGGGGAATTAAGATCCCACATGCTGCAAAGCAACTAAGCTCATGCACCATAACTAGAAAGTCCACACCACAATGAGAGATCCCACATGCCACAACTAAGACTCAAGGCAGCCAGATAGAGAAAGAAATAATTTTCTTAAGAAAGAGTAGCCTTTGCATAGTGCAAACTATAGATGTTCACTTTAAGTGGTAGGAGGTTACTGGGAGGAGTTTCAATCAAATGATATAAGTAGAAGCTAGCTTAGAGAAAATTAAGATATAAGTTAATTTGTCAAAAAACAAAACCTTTTGTCTTTTAAGAACATCAGTGTATGAAAATCTGCTGACAAATGAGTGGCTTAAGTTATTACAAAGTCTGAAAAATATCTTTTTACCATAGCAGATATTAAACATGTTATAGACCAAGCCAAAAGATGGAGCCAGAGTTCCCCAGGAGATCTTGAAAAGTTGGAACTCATATTATAAAGTGATCCTTGGAGAAGATGGAAGTAATGGGATAATAAAAATGGTATTGGGACAATAAAAATTTCATACAAAAACACTTTCTGGCCAAGAAAATTTTCCTAAGGCTACTTCCATACTAACCAAATGTGCTCACTTATTTGTTAAAATATCATTTGACTCCAAGTTCAGGAGCACTAGTGTTAAGTGTTCTCAGACCAAATGCCAACATGAAGCAACAAATAGAACCATCATTTGACTTGAGTCTGCATGAAAATAGGAAAAAAGACAGCTGAAAGGCTATCTATTCTCAAAGAAGATGAGTCTAGTCCCTGTCACAGTGGAACTGGAGGGACGGCCTAGTCTGGTCAATATTAAGAACTCATTCTATTCGCTATATAAATGGCTGCCTTAGTGAAGTTTGTCCCCTGTGTGTTATTTCCAATTAGAACCCAGACTGGTCTCTGGTATAGATCAACAACCAAAGAGCAACAAAAAGAATAGCCTGTTCTTTCACTTAATAAACATTTATTAAATATCGTAATTGATACCAGTCACTCTTCTAGGTATTGAGGCTACAAAGACGAGAAAGCACTGTCTCTGACCCCAGATATTTATAGTTTGTGGATGGAGAGAACAGACATTTAATCTCAATACAATATTTAATAGAATTATTACACAGTGCAATGGAAACAGGAAGAGCCCTTAGCCCAAGCTGGGCAGGCAGAAAATATGTCAAGATAAGGCAGTATGTGATCATCTGCCTTTAAAACAATTACTTGGGTCAAAGAAGGAGAGGAAGGAGGGGTAGGAAGCTAATGCTGGGAGAAGTGAGTGCGGCCCAGAGGTGTGATGTATATAGTCCCCTAAAGTTTTTTAAGATTTATTTATTTTTAATCGGAGCATAATTGTTTTACCGCGTTGTGTTGGTTTCTGCTATGCAGCAACATGAATCATCCATAGGTACACATATGTTCCTTCCTCAGGAACCTCCCCCCATCTCCCACTCCTCTAGGTCTGTGACCTAAAGTTCTAATATTGGGAGGTACATTGGAAGGACACTGCCACTGGTCAGGGGAGCAGTCATATAAAATAAAGTTGCCCCTCTTGAGAATTTTCTCAAAAACTCTATCTTTATTTTATGTTTTTCCTGAGATATATATTTTATCATAGGTTTAACAATGGTCATGTCTCCATATCATCTCTTTTGAAAAGCTACCAAGTGTGGTACTTTCCCAATCTACTGACCTCTGTTCTCCCATCCCCAGCCACGGTACAGCTTCTGTATTTGGTGATTCTGAAAGTCTGGCTAGAGTGTACAAAGAAATGATCATAGAGACCAACATGGAAGGAAAGCTTTACATGTAGTGCTGAGAAGGTAGGATTTGTTCTTTAATGATGGGGCAGTTAAAGTTCTTCAGCAGAGCAATTCTCCATGCTGAACTTCTCTTGCAGCAGAAGTGAGGATAGATGCGGGTATAAAGACCTGAGAGGAGGCTATCTATAGCAAAGGCATTCAGGCCAAAGGCATCTGGATCAGTATGAGACAAGGCCGATAGAGAAGAGGAGGAAAAAGAGGAGGGTCTTGCCAAGGTTTTCAATTTGGATAACCGAAATGGCAGATGGTCCAGAACTCGATACCAAAAGAAGAAAATGGAAGAGTCCGTTCATTCAGTAACCATTTACTAAATGCTTACTGGGTCAGTCACTTTTTCTGGTGCTGGGGATGTGAAGATCAATATTGCCCAGTCCCTTTCTGCAAATTTCTTGTAACTTATTGGTGGTGCGGTGGGGTGGATAAACATGTAAAAGATAACCTCAGTAGACTGACAGAATTAAGAACAGGGTGCCGATGGGAACATGGAAGAAAAACCCCAGCTTCTTTTAAGTTGTTAACCAGGATAAAAAAAGGAAATAAGTCTGGGAAAACACAGAAGTTTTTTGTTTGTTTGTTTGTTTTTTAATATCAATTTTGAGTAACTGTTGGGGTGGAGAGGAAGGAAGAAGAAGTTTTGGAAATGCAAGTCTGGAGTTTAGGGAGATTGTATAGAGACAGCACATAACAATAAGGTGAAGAGAGGTATGACCCATGTAGAACTCCAGAGGTAAACCAGTTTTCCCTTGAACAACACAGGTTTGAATTGCGTGGGTCCATTTATATACAAAGTTCTTTCAATCGGCAATAATACTACAGGATCACAATTGATCGAATCCAAGAACACAGAACTCAGATAGGGAGGATCAACTAACTATAAGTTATACCTAAGTTTTTGACTGCTCTGAGGGTCGTGCCCCTAAGCCTTGCATTATTCAAAGGTCAGATGTCATAATCTGGAGCTCACACATCTGAAATTACATTTATTTTCATGGAAACCTTGAGCACTTGCATTTAAAAACAAAAGAATAAGTTTTGATGTTCCGAGTGATACCCGGGAAAAATATTCCTGGACGGCTGTATGTGTTCACGCAGCCTGCAGTTGTCTGCAGGACTGACTCAGAAGAAGAGTGAGCTAGGGAGCGCAGAAATGACAAAGTGCTGTCAGCTGGGGAAGTGGGCAGAACTGCTCATGTCACTAATAGCTTGTGGTGTGACAGGAAACGTGGAGCCTTTGTTTGTGTGCCTGCCAGAGCACTTAACTCCCGGATGCGTCTGGTTGAAGAGGTTAATATGTAAAGCTCTCTTAAAAACGCAGGCTCTGCTGAGATTGTATGATTTGGAAGGTGCCTGTGTTTAGCTGGAAAGGGTTTTTGCAGGTGCAACATGTGATGTCCCACCCTCCTGATTGGAGGTCTGATGTTCTGGTGATCAGAAGCAGTCCCTCTGAAGCTTGCTTTCTCCAGTCTTTGAAGACTAGAGATGGATTTGGTAGGACTTGCCGTCTACTGCTTTACCTTATTATTCCTCAGCTGCTATAATGATAAGGACTAATATGTCTTTTAAAATAGGGTGCAAAGCTTGAATCCAAGAATCCAAGCTGAGATAATTTTGCAAAATGAATTTAGCCCCCCACCCCCAAACCACCCCACACAGAAAGAAAAAGCTTCTAAAAATTTTATAACATCTCTCTGGATTTTTCAAACTAAGAGAAATAGTCATTCTTATAAAAGTATTTACAAACTGCTACAAGCAAGTCTCTATTTCTGTTAGTATTAGAATATGTTAAAACACTAGAAGCACTACTTCTCAAACAATCTGAACCTTATAATAAGCCTTCATTATGTTGCCGTGATGTATTTGAAGCTTTATAAGATGTTTTAAAAGAATTTGCCTCTTCCCAATATTGTTTTCATTTGGATTATTTTTCTCAAAAGAATATTCACATAGTTTTACAACATCAAATATTATAAATTGCTTTTAATTAAATAGAACTGCCTCCTCACCAAATTCTTTCCTATTTCAGCTGTTCTTTTGGCATTTACATTTTTATGTCTAGGTAACGTGCTTGTAACTGCTGTTTAAGGATTCTCACTGTTGTCCTGTGGTAGATGAGGACTGAGCTCTTTTGAATAATTTTTATCCTTCTACCATATCATAATGTGTGAAAACAACACAATTTTCAAAATTAAAAAAGCAAGAAATTTCAGAAAATCATCTATTTCTGCTTTATTGACTATGCCAAAGCCTTTGACTGTGTGGATAACAATAAACTGTGGAAAATTCTGAAGGAGATGGGAACACCAGACCACCTGACCTGCCTCTTAAGAAACCTATATGCAGGTTAGGAAGCAACAGTTAGAACTGGACGTGGAACAGCAGACTAGTTCCAAATAGGAAAAGGAGTACATCAAGGCTGTCTATTATCACCCTGCTTATTTAACTTATATGCAGAGTACATCATGAGAAACGCTGGGCTGGAGGAAGCACAGCTGGAATCAAGATTGCAGGGAGAAATATCAATAACCTCAGATATGCAGATGACACCACCTTTATGGCAGAAAGTGAAGAACTAAAGAGCCTCTTGATGAAAGTGAAAGAGGAGAGTGAAAAAGTTGGCTTAAAGCTTAACATTCAGAAAACTAAGATCATGGCATCCGGTTCCATCACTTCATGGCAAATAGATGGGGAGACAGTGGAAACAGTGGCTGACTTTATTTTTTGGGGCTCCAAAATCACCTCAGATGGTGACTGCAGCCATGAAATTAAAAGACTCTTACTCCTTGGAGGGAAAGTTATGACCAACCTAGACAGCATATTAAAAAGCAGAGACATTACTTTGTCAACAAAGGTCCATCTGGTCAAGGCTATGGTTTTTCCAGTGGTCATGTATGGATGTGAGAGTTGGACTGTGAAGAAAACTGAGCACCAAAGAATTGAAGCTTTTGAACTGTGGTGTTGGAGAAGACTCTTGAGAGTCCCTTGGCCTGCAAGGAGATCCAACCAGTCCATCCTAAAGAAGATCAGTCCTGGGTGTTCACTGGAAGGACTGATGTTGAAGCTGAAACTCCGATACTTTGGCCACCTGATGCGAAGAACTGACTCATTTGAAAAGACCCTGATGCTGGGAAAGATTGAGGGTGGGAGGAGAAGGGGACGACAGAGGAAGAGATGGTTGGATGGCATCACCGACTCAGTGGACATGGGTTTGGGTAGACTCCGGCAGTTGGTGATGGACAGGGAGGCCTGGTGTGCTGCAGTTCATGGGTCGCGAAGAGTCAGACATGACTGAGCGACTGAACTGAACTGATTTCTTTTCTTGTATTTTTTTTTCTAGAGTCAAGACTTGTTTTTGGTTCTGTTTTGAATCATGTTTCATTGGGTATTCAGTTTAGCTTTTAAAAACTTTTTTAATTTTTTTTTAAGCAGTTTTTAGGTTACAACAAAGTTAAGAGGAAGGTACAGAGATTTCTCACAAACCCTCTAGTCTCACAAATGCATAGCCTTGCCCATTATCAGCATCCTCTACTAGGATGGTACATGGGTTACAATTGATGAATCTAGGTTAGCACATCATAATTACCCAAAATCCATAGTTTACATGAGTTCACTCTTGGTATTGCACATTTTGTAGGTTTGGACTAATGTATAATGACATGTATCCATCATTATATAAACATGCAGTGTATTTCACTTCCCCCAAATTCCTGTGTGTTTCCTCTATTCACCCCTTTCCTCCACCCCTAACCACTGGAAACTGCTGATCTTTTTGCTGTCTCTATAATTTTGCCTTTTCCAGTTGCCTTTTCAACTACAGTTGAAGTCATAGACTAAATAGCCTTTTCAAAATGGCTTCTTGTTCAAGTAATATGTATGTAAGGTTTGTTCATGTTTATTCGTGGCTTGATAGCTCATCTCTTTCTCGTACTGAATAATATTCTATCATCGAGATATACCAGAGTTTATCCATCAGCCTCCAGAAGAATTATCTTGGTTGTTTCCTGCCAATTAGGAATAAAGCTGTATTGTATTGGTGTGGCAGGTTTGTGTGTGGAATATGTTTTCAAATTCTTTGGGTAAATACTAAGCAATGTGATTGTTGGATCCTCTGATAAGAATGTGTTTAGTTTTGTTAGAAACCATCAAACTGTCTCCCAAAGTAGCTGTACCAGTTTGCATTTCCGCTGACAATGAATGAGAATTCCTATTGCTCCACATTCTCACCAACGTTTGGAGTTGTCGGTGTTCCAGATTCCAGCCAGACTAATAGATGTACTTTTTTTTTTTTTTCTTGTAAGGGGTACAGTGGTATGTCAGTGTTGTTTTAATTGGCATTTCCCTGGTGACATTATGGTTTAGAGCATCTTTGCATACATCTGTTTGCTCTCAAGATATCTTCTTCAATGAGTGTCTGTTAGGGGATCAGGGGATCTTTGGCCATTTTCAAACTGGGTTGTTTGTGTTCTTATTGTTGAGTTTTATGTGCTCTTTGTATATTTTGGAGATATGAGTCCTTTGTAAGATGTCTTTTAAAAATATTTTCTCCTTGTTTAGCTTTTGATTTGGCTTAATTTTGTTATTCCTTTTCCAAATGCTCAAACATATAAGATCGTCTGCCAATCTTGTCATTTTTCACTAGAGACCTCCTTTCAGAACCTTTGTCCTCTTTCTTTTCTGGATAGAGTAATTTCTCAGCTTGCTGTCCCACTGTCTTTCTGGGACTTCCTTTCACCTCTGTTTTGTGTTAGACACCGTACATTCAGTTTCTCAAATCTTTTTTCTTTGTGTTGTCCTTTTGCTAGGGCATCCTGAGTAGCGTCCTGGTGTGTCTGAGTCCTGCACACACAGGGCTTTCGCAGAGATATTCAGCTCTCTCACGTCATTAGCTCCCTCTGTGTTATTGTGCCTTTTTCCATTCTCAGCAGTTATGAGTGACATTCTAAGCATCCACTTCCCTTTTTTCAAAATATCTTCTCTCAGTGATGTCTCTTCTTCTGCCATCCCCTCCCCTGGGGATTTGTCTTCCATTTAAATTCCTTTAGTATCATTCTAGTGGGTCTGAGACAAGAAGTTAAGTTCATGTGTCCCATCCACTGAGTTTAGTTGGATGTCCAGGTTTAACACTTGATTATTAATTTGCCTGCAGCTTTAAGTATAAATCCAAGCATTTTATTTAAAATACATTTTCCTCTTTAGGAAAGTTATCCCATTGTTTGTGAGGCTTGCACTGCGCCATGAAAAATAGCAGACAGAGAGACTGGGGGGATAAAAGAAGGACTACCTGTATTAGCACTTAATTGAAAGTTTTGGGAAGAGAATTCTGTGTAAAAAAAGGACTAAAATAAGATTTTATATTACTTTGCTAATATTTCTTTAGCCACCCCCCGCCACCCTGCAAAACTGGGAATCAATTACCTCTGCCTGTTATTTGTGCATTCAGTGAAGGTACTGCATCTTCAATTTGGTAAAGATTAATTTTCCATTGCTTCCAAAGACTGTTCAACACACACACACACACACACACACACACACACACACACACCTGAAGATTTTATAATATGTGCAAGGCCATATCACCTTACTGAAATAAAACATAGGTCCTTCAAATAATTCCTGAAAGTGAAACTTTCAGTTTCTTAATGTAACAAGATAAGATAGCTTCTATCTCTCTATGAAAACGTAGGGCTAAGAGTTCAAGAAATGAACTTAAATGTCCCTGTACTTATTTATATATTTAATGATGCTGATGATGAAATGCATAAATATTCTTTCATAGTGTTTCCCCATGGTGAAATACAAAAGAAAAACATTTTACTTTTGCAACATGGACAGAATAGAATGCTTTCTATAATCAGAAAATTGTATAACAAAAAAATAGGAATAACCCTTAATTTATGTGTGCAGATATATAGATAGAATCTTAAAATTTTTAAAGTTAATGTTATACTTTTTTCCCTCTCAAGTGATAAGTCTAAGATGTTATCCAAGTGGTGATTAAATAATCAGGCAATTCGCCTCTCTATCCATTTTCGATGTCAAATATCTTAAGGTTCAATGAGTGCCCTCTTTTATTCAAATGTTTAATTATCTTCCACTGGTGGTAGTCACACCACTGTAGCAAAATTTATATCACTACAGAGCAGTTCCCCAGCTTAGCTTGGGAAACTGACCCTGGAACTCAGGTATAAACCCTGGAATGAGGTGAGCAACTCCGAGGACCCTGAACTTGAGTGGCCTTCTGCAACTGGAAGTTGCACTAATATGGCAGGCCCGGTTATGCAGAACATTGTTTGGGGTATGGTGGGTGGGAGAGAAAACTGAATATTTACTGTGACTATCCAAAGCATAAATGAACCTTTCATCTTTTTCATCATTATCAAAACCAGTTACAGATATATCATCTGTTATCAAGATTAATCATTCACTTATTTAAAATAAGAATCACTTGCCTTTCTCATAGTCCTTTCATTTTCTACAAGAGTATGAATATCATGGTAGACATTGCATTTCATGTACTTGCAGGTCCTTACACCCAGACTAAGATATGTCTTATTACTTTAATGGCAACATGAAGAAAGGGAAAAAGAGCGGAAGGAGCCCCATCTAACCCTGGTTGTCCACTAGATACCGCACTTTTATTCATTTTCTCATAGCCCTTTTATTTATTTATTTATTTTTTCCATTTCTCATAGCCCTTTTAAAAAATACTTATTTAGTGGGCTGCATGAGGTCTTAGTTGTGGGGCACGGGCTTAGTTGCCCTGCGGCATGTGGAATCTTAGGTCCCCAACCAGGGATTAAACCCAAGTCCCCTGCATTGGAAGGTGAATTCTTAACCACTGGACCACTAGAGAAGTCAGATATATAAAATAGAATTAATACTGTCTCTGTTCTACAGCAGAGAAAACTGAAACCAGTGTCATTAAGTAATCTGCTGAGAGTCAGCCTGCTAGCATATCATAAAGGTAAATTTTAAATCCAAGTCTGTCTGACCCCAAAGCTCATTATTTTTTTTTCCATTTCAGCTTGCTGTAATTATGTTTTTTCTTAGTCGGGAGAAAGTTCTTTCACGGTGGGAATTAAGTTCACTATTGTTCTAGTTTTCCCTTATTGATAGTATTAACCACAGTTTTATCTATAGCCAGCAGGAATCACATTAAATGAAAGAAGCAGGCAGGATCCAAATGGGGATTAAAAGCTGGTTTATTCATCATTAGGTAACACTGACACTTGCTGAAAAGACACTGTTGATGTCAGTGGACTAATTTCAAAGCTGTTGGCTTCCATTGCAGACTCTAGAAATACAGCAGTAAATGTGGTTGGTTTCAGCTCTGAAGGAAATGAACCTTTATGGCACCAACAGAAGAATCTAAACCAAAAAGAAATCAGAGAGCAGTTCTATCTGGAGGATTCTTCAGAAGAAAATAATCCTCTCTTTGTGCAAAAGAAATACTCCTGAAGAGTTGTATGTTAGTTAATGTTAATTTCATTTTGAAAAATCGTTTGAAAACCGTTTCTACTTTACAGGTAACTTATTGTGAATTATTCTTTAAAATTAAAAAAGGGAAGTGCTCATCCTATAACTTAATCACTTTGTAAAAACAGATTGTCTTCACTTGATTCACACTTAATAATATTTCAATATGACTACTATGTACTGTGTTTTCCCTCTATCCCTATTCATAATGACAATTTTTGTTTCTCAGTAATTTTTTGCTTTTTTGTTCTTTTTTTCAACTTTTTTAGTAGCCGTGGTTCTTTATAAGTTAACAAAATATTCTCGTTTATTGTTACATTCATCTCCTCCATTCTTCTACTTGCCTCTCAGAAAGTTCCAGTGGCTGAAACTTATGACGTAAGCTACAATACAAGAAAAATGACCCCTCTTGAAGTAATTTCTTTAACTCTTTTAGACCATTAGAAGGTAATTATGTTTTCTGCAACAGAAAATACCTATAGAACTCCATTTAGATCTACTGTTTAGTCACAGTAGCAAACAGCCACATGTGACTATTTTTTTATTTTACAATATTTTATTGAAATATAAATAATTTACAGTGTTGTGTTAGATGCAGGTGTACAGACAAGTGATTCAGTTTTACTTATAAATGTCTGTGTGTGTGTGTATATGTGTGTGTGTGTGTGCGTGTGTGTGTGTGTGTATTCTCTTTAAGACTCTTTTCCATGGTAGGTTATTATAAGATACTGAGTAGATTTCCCTGTGCTATACAGTGGGTCCTTGTTTTTTACTATTTTATGTATAAAGGTGTATATGTTAATCCCAAACTCCTAATTTATCTTCCTTTACATGTGACTATTTAGATAAAATTAAATAAAATTAAAAATTAATTTGCCCTAGCCATAATTTTAAATGCTCAGCAGCCACTTGTGTCTAGTGGTCACCATGTTGGACAGCACAGATATAGAACATTTCCATCAGCATAGAAGGCAATTGTGAGGGAGCAAAATTTGCCACCCCAAAATATGTTTCTTTGGCCAGCGGATCATTTCAGGCTGAAAACAGTCAAGACCTGGAAGACTCAGGAAGTACCTTTGACCTTCTTCCTCACTGCTTAAGAGAATTTAGACAGAGGGACATTCCTGAAATAGAGCTATCCCCAGAGATACCAGCAAAGAGTATGTACTAGGTGTGGAGGAGAAACTGGGCAGGGGCTAGAGATCAGAGTCCACTGTGTGTGCTGTGTCTCCTCAAGGCCCAGCAAACATTTGTTTACCAAACATTTACTTCTCCATCTCCATGTGAATTGCCTTCCTCACTTTTGAAGTCCCAAACCACTGCCCCCAGCATCCTCTTTTATCTTTAACTGAAGATGGTGTTTAAGGTAAGGTTTTTGGCCATTTGGGCAGTTTCCCCTGGGTCTCTCCTTTGTATAGCTGTCATTAATCTTTTGCTTCATTTTCTCCTGTTAGTCTATCTCCTGTCAATTTAATTCTTAGAGCAGCCAGAAGAACCTAGAAGAGTGGAGGAAATTTTCTTCCTCTCCCACACGCATTGTATGATGCTATTCTAGATTATCATACAGAATTAAAAAGTATTTGACCTCTTTGTCTTTTTCCCTGCAGCATTTCCAGTGGTCATAACAGTGATTGCCACAATAGTAGTGTTCAGCAAATTAATATTTGTTGACAATTGAATGAATTGAATGAATTTCCAGTAGGAGGAACATAATTTCAGTCATAGAATGTGGAAATTTAAGGTTAAAAACAAGGTTCAAATTCAAAAAGCTTTCATTAGAAAATATTGTATAGTTATATAAAGTTCAGAAAGCAGTAAATTGGGCTAGATCTTTTTGAAACAGTTTTCTATATTTGGTTCCAGTCTTTAGCAGCAATGAACTATCATATTTAAAAGTCAGTTTATTTCTCTTTCCCCAGAGGTTAACCATAATCCTTAAGTTGGATTCATTTCTCTTTTCCCAGACATAACTATTATTCTTAAGTTGGTTTGAATCATTCCTGTTCATGCCTTTGTACTTATGCTATGCATTTCTGTATTGGCAATAGTATTTACTTTTTGATTAGAATGTTTGTAAAATATACATAAATAATCATGATGGTAAAAGAAAAATGTACATTCTCTAGCATAATCACTATTTTCTCCTCAATATTGTATTCAGTATATTAGGCTGGCCAAAACATTTGTTCAGGTTTTTCCATTAGATCTTACAGAAATATCCGAGTGAACTTTTTGGCCAACACAATATTTCCATTTTGATAAAATTAGCGCTAGGTGACTCTTTTTAATTACTCTATAGCACATAATCTGATGCTTTAGGAATTTAAATTGTCTGCTTATAAGCTTTGATTGCCTTCAACTCTACTGGTTATTGCCAAGTTCATCTCCATAGTGTTTACAGTTTTTGGTTCCTTCCGTAATAATTGTATCTTGTTCTTTCCTAGCAATTTCTTAACATTGTTATTATTGAACTAGGTATAAAATGATTTTTTTGAAAGTGTATTTCATTTGAGTTTCTCTAATAATTAAGGAGGGTGAGCAACATAGAGCATATTTGTTGCCATTCTCAATTCCTTTTCTATCAATTAACAGTTGTCTGTTGTTCATTGGAACATTTTTCCTTATGTTATGCAGGAGCATTTAATGTACACTGGATAATAACACTTTGTTGGCTATATGCAAGACAAATTCCATCTCTCAGTTTTTAGTTTTTCTTTACTTTTTAACTTTGAATATGGGTTATTTTACTATACATTTTATGCATGTTCTGGATGTGTGCTCAGTCCTGCAGTTGTATCTAACTCTCTGTGGGGCTCATGAACTGTAGCCTGTCAGACTGCTCTGTCCATGGGATTTTTCAAGCAAGAATACTGGAGCAGATTGCCGTTTCCTTCTCCAGGGAATCTTCCTGACCCAGGGATCAAACCCACATCTCTTGCAACTCCTGCATTGGCAGGCAGATTCTTCCACTAGCACCACCTAGGAAGCCCCTATACATTTTATATTTATCTTCTATTAATTTAACCAGGTTTATCAATTTTTATCTTTATGGTTTTTGCTATTATAGATTTAAAACAAGCTCTGTTCCATCAATATTATGTTTTATTCTTTGAAATTAAATATTAGTTTGGAGGGAATTGACATTACATGATGTCAGTTGAGTCTTCCCATTCATAAATATGGTATATCTCTCCATTTGTTTGTCTTTCAATAAAATTATATCATACTATTAATATCATGCATATTTTTTAGTTTTTTATCATTGCCACTTAAAAAATGTTTTTATTTGTGTACATCAATACTATTGATTTTCGTGTATCGAGCTTGTGTCCAATGAAATTGCTGAATGTTTTTATTAATCCCAATTGCTTGTCAGTAGATTCCCCTGAATTTTCTGTGTGCGTAATTATGTTGTGTCCAAATCACTTTCCAGTGATTACATATCTTATCACTATGTGTTATTTTATTGCATAAGCTAGGAAATCCAGTAGTATATTCTGGAAGCAGTGATAGTGAACATCATCTAGTGCCTGCCTTTAATTGTAATATTTCTAAATTTTCACTTTTAAATATGTTATTTGCTATGGGCTTTGGTATACATTCTTTATTAGGTCAAGAAAGTTCTGTTTTAATAATAGCTTGCTTGATATTCTTGTCAGAATAAATACTAGATTGTGGGCTTTTCTACATGTTTTGAAATGGTCAGTCATAAGCTTTTTATTCTCCTTTAATCTGTTAATGTGATGAATTATACTAATAGATTTTTCTATTACTGAACTACTCTTGCACTTATTGGAAAAACTCCTCTTAGACATAGTTCTTTCTCTTATACATTGCTTGATTGCATTTGTTAATATTTCATCTTCCATTTTCAGCATCTAAAATCAGAGCCATCTATGCCTTACATTCTTAGCTACAGTGGGTATGAAGATATCACAAAATATATCAAGAAACTTTTTTTTTGTGTGGAAATATTTTTCTGGCCTTCCCATGGCTCAAACGGTAAAGAATCTGCCTGCAGTGCAGGAGACCAGGGTTCAATATCTCTGTCAGGAAGATCCTCTGGAGAAGGGGATGGCATTCCACTCCAGTGTTCTTGCCTGAAGAGTCCTATGGACAGAGAAGCCTGGTGGGCTACAGTCCATGGGGTCACCAAGAGTCAGAGTCAGACATGACTGAGCAACTAACACACACATTTTTCTGGAACTCAATCCCAGGCTAATTTATAAAAGATTGGAAAACCATATTCAGTGTCTCCTTCTCTTTCTAGATTTGGACATGTTTTTCCCTATATGTAGCATGTTTTGGGTATTTTTTCCTCTTATGAAATCAGCATCGTTAAGATGAACACAGAGAATCCAAAATTATTGTAGTTACTATTTCTGCATCTTATCTAGGAATTTCAAGGAACCATATGGACTAGGAAAAGTGTTTTAAACTTAAATGAATGAAGAAAAATAAAACTCGTACTTTTTATTACTCATATAAGAGTCAAAAAATAGGGTACCACCACAATCTGTACTGAAAGGAAAAATTAATATCACTAACATGCAAAAACCCTAACAGGAGAAGTAGATCATTTAAAATATTAGAAAGTTAAAAATCTTCAAGCTTCTACAGTTATTAATGCTGCCTTTTCGAAAAAATATTTTTTTAGGGACTATGGGCCAAGTTTATATTTTCCCACATTAACGTGGAAATTTGACAGGTATGCTGCTATGCATAATGTTCAGTGCAGTCAGATCAGTGGAGGCAGCAGGTGGCAGCAGCTCCCACTCAAAAATCTCTGAGACTCAGCAAGTCTCGTAACAGCAGGAGGCCTCACTTGTATGCTACGTCGTTCTTTTGAGTTTGTAACTGCTCATTCCAAATATGCAAAGCAGTGACATAATGCATAAATCACACTAACTCTGACCAAACAAATGAGACATTTTTTGTGTCTGCATTGAGAATGAATCACAGACTTATGAAATTGATGGTTTTACACCTGGTGCCTTTCTACTTTCTAGGATCCTTCTTTCCTGTCCTCCTCTTCCGTCTTTATGCATTTTGGGGGTCTCACTCAAGGCTTTCCTTTTCAGGGAAGCTGGCCATACTTTTGGACCTTTGCTACCTTCTATTAAATGACACTGTATAATAATAATGTTCAGACATAAGCTGATAATACTATTAACCATTTATGGAATACTTACCATATGCTAGTTTCTCTCCCAGATTTTACATATTTTCTCATTTAATTTATATAATAACTCAGTGAATTAGGCATTATTATTATTATCCACATTTTATAGATGTCAAAATTGAAGCACAAGGACTTCCCTGGTGGTCCAGTGGTTAAGAATCCACCTTGCAATGCAGAGGACGTGGGTTTGATCCCTGGTCCAGGAGCTAAGCTCCCACATGCTGCAGAGTGGCTGAGCCCAAGCTCCACAAGCATTGAGCTCAGGTACCCCAGCAAAGAGTTGGTGAGCATTGAGCTCAGGTACCCCAGCAAAGAGTCGGTGAGCATTGAGCTCAGGTACCCCAGCAAAGAGTCGGCGCACCGCAAACGAAAGACCCCGCGTGCTGCAACTAAGCGCTGACACAGGCAAATTAATACATTTGTAACTAAATTAAAAAAAAAAACCACGAAAACTGAAGCACAGAAAGTATTTGTCTAAGATCACTAATAAGTGCATAGGGCCAGAAGATCAACCCAGACTGGAGCCTGTGTTCTTCACTGTTCATCAAGGAGACCAATCTGTGACTGTAGACAGGTTGGCAGATACTTTAATGACACCAGGAAAGAGGGTTATTCAGGCAGTTGCAAGTGCATATATTTCTAAAACCTCTTTGAGAAGTGTATACACAGGCGGGAATTGGAGGTGACTGACAGTTCAGTAAAGAAGAGATGGACAGACCAAGGAGACAAAACTCAGCTTCTTTACTGACTGTGGAAGCTTGACCAGATGTGTCATCATCCAAAGCTTGACTTTCCTAATGCTTTAAATGGTGATAAGAATACTTCAGTGTTGCTGTGAAGATTGAGATAGCATAGGATGGCTCCTGGAACATCGTTAAGGACCTTTTCAATGAATATTAGTTCAGTCCACCTTTCTCGATAAAGTGTAGTGCCAGCTGTGAGTTTCCTTTGGGTAGGATGAGCCTGGAAGAATGAGTTAGAAGGAAATGAAGGGCAGCATTGGTTAATCGAGGAAGAATTTTGCTTTATTATTGTTATCTTCCTCATTGAGTATCTCAAATGTGCATAACAAATGTTTCTTATTAAATTGACAAACACAGTGACAGTATTAAGTAATCTATTTTAAATATGTGAAACTGGATTCTTTCTAAGTATATTTGGTGTACATGTTCAAGGAGCAAGGTTAACAGATTACATCAATATTCCTGGGGAATGTATTTACAATTCAAAAAGATGAATGAGGACTCCTTATAAATTTCTGACTTGAAGATGTTCAGCTTATAGCGTGACATCATTTCTTGTTTTCTTGTATGCTTATGCCTGTGTTTGTTTAATCATTCTTCAAATTAACCGATTCTCTTGTAGACCAAAAACAGAAGATGCTTGGATATTTGCAAAGCCCAATGCCATTCAGGCTGTTGGTGTGATGTCATTTGGTGAGTATATGGTTTCTACGGTCCTTTCTCAATGTGGGGTCTTCTGTACCATGGAAAAGTGCTCTGCCTCCTATTTGTGTCTGGAAAGCAGATGTCTTAAGTTTTAGACTTCCTATTAGCAGCATATGATCCAGTTTGTGCCAGCATAAAATTAGGCGCAAACCATTCTCACTCATCACTAAAATTTGCTTCAATTTTAACAAGTCTTTTCCTCATGCAGAAAACTCATTAAAGTCTTCTTGTTTCTTAACTTGAAAATCTAGCAAGTGTTAACAGACTTCTTCCTTGCATACAAAGTATTGTGAATTGGCCAGGCGTCTAGAGTGACTCTGTTTTATCCCAGATGGGAAAGGAAGCCCTGGGCTGAAAATATGGTGTTGTTTAGATTTCCTTTAAGATTGGAAAGGCCACTAGGAAATGGGAGAGAAAGTTGGATAGGCCTGGTTTATATCCAGAGTGACATGAAAAGATCACATGAGCCTAATACAAATGAAATTTCTCATTCCTACAGCTGTTAGAAAGATTATTTCTGGCATTTCTAGTAAATTAGTGTATTTGAACTTCAATTCATTAGTATTTCAAAGTAGCATATGTCTCTGAATTTTCCGAGGGAAAAGAACTATGTGATTTGCTTTAATAATGCTTTTTCCCCCCTTGTATTGCAGCATTTATTTGCCACCATAACTGCTTCTTAGTTTATGGTTCTTTGGAAGAACCTACAGTAGCTAAGTGGTCTCACATCATCCATGTGTCCACCTTGATTTCTGTATTTATCAGTATTCTCTTTGCTACGTGTGGATACTTGACATTTACTGGCTACACCCAAGGTAAAAAGAGAAATTCTATCTTAACATATTTTAGTGTTTGTATGCAGTGGTGCTATCACTTCTCATTTATTATACCCAATGCTCTACTTCAAAGTAGAACACATTCTCTCCTCTACCTGCCTTCCTTTCCTAATTTTCTCATTTTTAAACTGCTAAGCTTTTTCTGTAGTCCATTCTCCCTCCTTTGATGGTTTCACTTCAAAGCACATGAATTCTGGCTTTCCTCTCTACTAGTCCACTGCAGTTTTACTTTCAAAGACAACAATATCCTCTCAACTCATCAAGGCTAACAATCTTCTTGGTCCTGATTCTCATGGACCTCTCTCAATTACTTAACAGTTCTGAGGACTCCCTCTAGAGAAAAGAGCCCAACCATATCATCATTCACTCCATTCATGTATTTTTTTTTTCCTCTGAGTGCTTCCACTTTGCTTTCAAATCCTATCTCCTATCTCCTTCTTTTCTTCTGTTCATCCAATAACCTAGGACATTTCTACTTAGTTGTTCTACTCTTCCTTTAAAAGTGCAAAATACCACCTTTCCCACAAAACCAGCCCATTTCCTCCTACCTCCATTCTCACCCCAGGGCACTGAATTCACTTCTTTTCTTCTGTTCATCCAACAACTGAGTGGTCATCTCTTCTGAGTCCGTGACTCTTACATTCACTCATCTATGTAGTGTGCTAGTTAGGGTAGTCTGGCAGCCAGCTAAATGCCGTGATTCATGCATTCCATGGCTTTTGCAGGTCTATTATTGCATTTGACCTTCAGACAACCCTAGGAAGGTAAGTGGAATAACTAGTTTTACCCCCTGCTTAGAACACAAATAGGCAGAGTAACTTGCCCAAGCTGGCTGGTGACAAAGTGGAAAACACGGCTCCTGACTCTCAGGCCCATTTTCTTTTCATTCCGTCTTACTGTCTACCCCATTTTGGCCACATATAACCCACTAATAGCTGTCTCAGCCTTTAGTTCTTCTTGGCTTACTTTTCAGATGCCTTTGAGGTACTCTTGGGTGAATGGTGCATTGTTCCAAATTTAGGTTACAGGTGACTATGATTATAAGGAGAGATTTCTCAAGAAACAAAGAAAGATGACTTCAAAAAAGAGTGATTAATACCATAATCCCAATGCTATCAAAAATATAATACCTGTGTGTGCCATTACAGTATAATAACGAAGTGACCTTGAAAGTCTTGATAAAAATTGTTTCAAAACATTGCCATATATCACTAAAGCTGCACAGTTTGAAAGACAAATGGCCTTTAGGCTCCAATCTCCACAGAATCTTGGCTTCAAAATGCCTTTTCTCTAAGACATAAACCCTTTCTCTTAGTCACACCTTCCTGGTGTTTTTATCAGTAGTAGTTGTTCAGATATAATTAAGTCTTTACATAACAAAGCTGACAGGTTGATTTTGGTCTTTTTTTTTTTTTTTTTCCCTTTTCTAGCTATAATTCCCTAAAATACACTTACAGTCAAGCTAGAATAAGCTGACGTTGTCTCTTTAGG
Organism: Odocoileus virginianus; assembly: GCF_023699985.2. Lineage (NCBI taxonomy): Eukaryota > Metazoa > Chordata > Mammalia > Artiodactyla > Cervidae > Odocoileus > Odocoileus virginianus. The sequence continues at coordinate 24,639,116 of NC_069686.1, forward strand.
CCATTTTGCCTTAGGCAAATCCAGTCTGGTTTGTGCACACTGCAGGCTTCTTTTCTCTCTCATTACACAAACTCCAGCTTGTGGGGCCTTGAGAACACTACATTGTTCTTCAGTTTTCCAGTGACTTTTGAAAAGATGCAGGGCCCGTAGTTTAGTGGAAGTTAGAGAACCGGGAGCTTGAGTCCTTTTTCCTAGAGTGTTGGAATCTTTTCTGTCAACCTTGAACTAACCACGACTGCCACTCTTGCTTTGTGATTTAATCTCCTTCTGCCCAAAAGGGACACTAGAAATTAATGTACGTTTACTCCAGTTAAAAGGAAGGCGGGGAAAATAAGACTTAAAGAAGTCTTGGGGAAGAAGCAAGTCATTCAATCTTTTAATGAAAAAGAACCAAACAGAGGATTATTATTAATTTTTTAAAGATATAAACAGTGTGGCAGTGTGTGACTTTTATCTGATTTTCTATTCAGTTTGAATGAAAACTGTGACAAATGTTTTAAAATGTAAGTATTTTATTTAGGAAATAAACAACCCCAAATATTTGTTTCTATATTGGGAAACTTTTCGTTGACATGATCTGTGCTCTCATTAGATCCTGTATTTCTTCACATGTGTCCAAGAAAATAGTCTCTAAATAAGAATTGGTTCCAAGGTATATGTGGTCCACCATTTAGTTTGGAACTAATTAAATATAATACTTTGCCTGGGAACTAACCATATTTTCACCATTTTCAGTCAGCACATTTATACTTGGGCTCATCAGATACCATGAAAGATAGTGTGTGTTTGGAATTCCTAGCTGTAGCCCTGAGTTTGTGATTAAACTCTATAGAGTGATATACAGGAAATTCAGCTCCTTACATGTACTAGTCTACTGTTCCTTTCAGAATTGTCCTTGATCTAAGAATAACATTTCAAAAGGAAATATGTTTATTTTAACAGACTTTTTTTTTTTTAATAATGAAGTCACTTACTTACTAGGAACAAAGACCAGAAGCAAGTTTATAAAACCAGTGCACAAGAATTTAGGGAGTTGATTCTGGTATAAGAAGACAATGGATAAAAGTATTTTTCAGACCTTGATACAAATTTAAGGCTAATCTTCTGAAAACAAACAATGAGATTAAGAGAAAAAGCATTAGTGATAAATTTTCGTTCAAGTGGAGCATGTGCTAGTTTTAATACCCAGCAGTAATTATGTAGCTTTTGAATGTAAAATTTATATTTAGACTTAACTGTCTGTTGTATTAATTAAAGGATGTTTATGTACCTTTACTTATATAATAAATATACAATATCTCATTTATTAGGTATTTATCTCAAATATCCAGTATCTATTAAGTAAATCTATTTTATATTGTTCTCTAGGAGACTTGTTTGAAAATTATTGCAGAAATGATGACTTGGTAACATTTGGAAGGTTTTGTTATGGAGTCACTGTCATTTTGACGTACCCAATTGAATGCTTTGTGACTAGAGAGGTAAGCACAGTCTTTTTCAAAACTTTAGCTAAGCCATTTCTCTACTACATTAATTTAGTACAATTTATAAATCATTTGATTCTGCAAATTCCCAAGTGCATGACAAGAAATATAATTCATGAAATTTTCTTTTAATCAGTTAAAAGATAATTCATATTCAAATGTTTACGAGATGTTTTTTCAAAAGTTGGTTTTGAAAATCATGTTTGGTGGTTTAGTTTATATTAGCATAAATATAAATATTTATACAACTGCATTCCAAAATGAATGTCAGCCTTTAATAGAGTCAAACCAAGATTTTCTTTTACTCATTCTTACAAACAAATTAAGCACTAAGGTTTAAAACATGTTTTACAAAATTCTCTTTTGGCTAAAATGTTTTATAAGTCAACATGTATTAAAAGCACCATAGGACAGATATGGTCAATTCTATTATCTTTTAAAAGACTAAAATATTTTATCTTTCATGAAAACTTAAAATTTATTTTAAACCATGAGTTTTAGAGATAATTTTATTTATATATTTACTAAGTTTATAAATCTTTTATATAAATATAAAACAAACATGTATTTATGCATAAATTTATAAATATGCTTATTATGAATTTTAATCTATATTTGTATATATTGATATATTTCACTTATAAAGTCATCTCCAAGTTATATTATATCATCTACCTGGATTCATAGAGGAAGATTAAGTAAAAGAGAACTATTCCTTTTGCAGAAAGTTGGATAATGTGGCTTTATCAGGAATCCCTTATACAGTAAGCTAAAATCCACTGTACCATCTAGCAGAAAAACATGATCCTGTTTCATAGTGGTTCTTTCAGGAATCACACTGAAAAGGCTTAGTCTTAGGATCTATTCCTAGAGGCTGTTTACACAGTACACTGTCAATGGATCTAATGTGTGCAGTGAAATGCGTGCAAAGCTTCAGATACACTAATGGGCAGGCTTCTAGAGGCAGACCAGTGCTTGCCTTATGCTGATTCTGGGTAAGGAACAGCACAGGGAAAAGGAATGAAGACATGGTCAGTACTATGTATGTCCCTTACAGTTAGCATTTGTCCTCACTTACAAATATATAACCCACAGACCAGCTCACCTCCTTGAATACAGGGAACAGTAGATTGAACTTGATTAATAATTTTGAATCAAAGAGCTAACTATTGTTGGATGCAGGAAATGGTTTTATGTTAGTTTCCACCCAGTACTTTAGGTTCACATCTGATCTCTAGATCAGCAGTGACAGATGGTATATTCTCATGTGGTTTCTGGTGAGCTGCTCGTGGACTTCTGAGTCACTCCACCTGCACAGCTTCTGTCTTCAGTACTTGAGACTTGTGTTTCCTTTCTAGCTGCCCTGACAGGAAGACAGAACTAAATCAAGATCTCTGCCATGGTAGCAGACAGTGGGCAGAGGAACTTTGTATATTCCTCACCCATTCACTTCCTTTTTCTTTCTCTCTTTTCTGCACATGCACACACACACACACACACACACACACACACACACAAACATACGATTGGCATTAATATAATCAAAGTGATTTCTACTCACAGGTAAAGTAGCTGGCCATGTCCAAGGATGCCACAAAACCAGTCTACCCCTAATAAATATCTGCACTACTTTGCCCCACTGAGTGAACTTCATCATTAAGAATGCACTTGAAATGAGATAATATTTGGAAGGACATTACCAATTACCAAAAACCAAAATGAGTAAAAGTGATTAGTGAAAGTGAAAGTCACTCAGTCATGTCCAGCTCTTTGTGACCCCATGGACTAGAGAGTCCATGGAATTTTCCAGGCCAGAATACTGGAGTGGGTAGCCTTTTCCTTCTCCAGGGGATCTTCCCAACCCAGAGATTGAACCCAGGTCTCCCGCACTGCAGGCAGATTCTTTACCAGCTGAGCCCCAAGGGAAGTCCAACCATACTGAAGTGGGTAGCCTATCCCTTCTCCAGCAGATCATCCCAACCTAGGAATCGAACCAGGGTCTCCTGCATTGCGGGCAGATTCTTTACCAACTGAGCTATCAGGGAAGCACAGTGATTAGTATCCCCATTTAATTATTAGCAGAGTTATGGCAGTATCCACTCAATGGGGCACTGTTACTTACCTAAAAATGTTACTTATTATAGCTTGGGGAATTGACTTCCTTAAGGTCCCCAGCATCTGATGCAGTCCTACCATTTCCAACTCTTTTCTCGTGGTTCTTTTGCAGTTACCACCCTGTTTAGACTGTCTCCACCTTGTCCCCCATATGTATCTTTCCTATTCTCTTTGCTCTTTTTCACACTCTTGCCTTGGTCTATAATTCTGCTCTAAATCCCATCTGTGTTTCAAGCTCTTCCTCAAGCCAAAGTAAGACAAGGACATTTCAGGAATACAATAAAGCCAGTTACTCACATGGAGACAGAACTAGATAGCTAAGTTCAGTTCCGTTCACATGCTCAGTCATGTCCAACTCTCTGCAACCCCATGAATTGCAGCACGCCAGGCCCCCCTGTCCATCACCAACTCCTGGAGTTTACCCAAACTTATGTCCATTAGTCAGTGATACCATCTAACTATCTCATCCTCTGTTGTCCCCTTCTCCTGCCCTCAGTCTTTACCAACATCAGGGACTTTTCAAATGAGTCAGCTCTTCAGCTTCAACATCAGTCCTTCCAGTGAACACCCAGGACTGATCTCCTTCAGCATGGACTGGTTGGATCTCCTTGCAATCCAAGGGACTCTCAACAGTCTTCTCCAACACCACAGTTCAAAAGCATCAATTCTTCAGTGCTCAGCTTTCTTTATAGTCTGAATCTCACATCCATATATGAATACTGGGAAAACCATAGCCTTGAGTAGATGGACCTTTGCTGACAAAGTAATGTCTCTGCTTTTTAATATGCTGTCTAGGTTGCTCATAACTTTCCTTCCAAGGAGTAAGCGTCTTTTAATTTCATGGCTGCAATCACCATCTGCAGTGATTTTGGAGCCCAAAGAAATAGTCAGCCACTGTTTCCACTGTTTCCTCATCTATTTGCCATGAAGTGATGGGACTAGATGCCATGATCTTAGTTTTCTGAATGTTGAGCTTTAAGCCAACTTTTTCACTCTCCTCTTTCACTTTCATCAAGAGGCTTTTTAGTTCTTCTTCACTTTCTGCCATAAGGGTGATGTCATCTGCATATCTGAGGTTATTGACATTTCTCCTGGCAATCTTGATTCCAGCTTGTGCTTCTTCCAGCCCAGGGTTTCTCATGATGTACTCTGCATACAAGTTAAATAAGCAGGGTGACAATAGACAGCCTTGACATACTCCTTTTCCTATTTGGAACCAGTGTGTTGTTCCATGTCCAGTTCTAACTGTTGCTTCCTGACCTGCATATAGGTTTCTCAAGAGGCAGGTCAGGTGGTCTGATATTCCCATCTCTTTCAGAATTTTCCACAGTTTATTGTTATCCACACAGTCAAAGGCTTTGGCATAGTCAATAAAGCAGAAATAGATGTTTTTCTGGAACTCTCTTGCTTTCTCTGTGATCCAGCAAATGTTGGCAATTTGATCTCTGGTTCCTCTGCCTTTTCTAAAACCAGCTTGAACATCTGGAATTTCATGTTTCACGTATTGCTGAAGCCTGGCTTGGAGAATTTTGAGCATTACTTTACTAGTGTGTGAGATGAGTGCAATTATGCAGTAGTTTGAGCATGCTTTGGCATTGCCTTTCTTTGGGATTGGAACGAACACTGACCTTTTCCAGTCCTGTGGCCACTGCTGAGTTTTCCAAATTTGCCACCATATTGAGTGTAGCACTTTCACAGCATCATCTTTCAAGATTTGAAATAGCTCAACTGGAATTCCATCACCTCCACTAGCTTTGTTCGTAATGATGCTTCCTAAGGCCCACTTGAATTCACATTCCAGTATATCTGGCTCTAGGTGAGTGATCATACCATCATGTTTATCTGGGTCATGAAGATCTTTTTTGTACAGTTCTTCTGTGTATTCTTGCCACTTCTTAATATCTTCTGCTTCTGTTAGGTCCATACCATTTCTGTCCTTTATCGAACCCATCTTTGCATGAAATGCTCCCTTTGTATCTCTAATTTTCTTGAAGAGAGCTCTAGTCTTTCCCATTCTATTGTTTTCCTCTGTTTCTTTACATTGATCCCTGAGGAAGGCTTTCTTTTTTTTTTTTTTTTTTGATTGTGTAATTGTTATCTTTATTTTTTTTTTCCATTTATTTTTATTAGTTGGAGGCTAATTACTTTACAACATTGCAGTGGCTTTTGTCATACATTGAAATGAATTAGCCATGGATTTACATGTATTCCCCATCCCGGTCCCCCCCCCCCCCTCCCACCTCCCTCTCCACCCGATCCCTCTGGGTCTTCCCAGTGCACCAGGCCTGAGCACTTGTCTCATGCATCCAACCTGGGCTGGTGATCTGTTTCACCCTAGATATACATGTTTCGATGCTGTTCTCTTGAAACATCCCGCCCTCACCTTCTCCCACAGAGTCCACAAGTCTGTTCTATACATCTGAGTCTCTTTTTCTTTTTTTGCATATAAGGTTATCGTTACCATCTTTCTAAATTCCATATATATGTGTTAGTGTACTGTAATGGTCTTTATCTTTCTGGCTTACTTCGCTCTGTATGATGGGCTCCAGTTTCACCCATCTCATTAGAACTGATTCAAATGAATTCTTTTTAATGGCTGAGTAATATTCCATGGTGTATATGTACCACAGCTTCCTCATCCATTCGTCTGCTGATGGGCATCTAGGTTGCTTCCATGACCTGGCTATTATAAACAGTGCTGCGATGAACATTGGGGTGCACGTGTCTCTTTCAGATCTGGTTTCCTCAGTGTGTATGCCTAGAAGTGGTATTGCTGGGTCATATGGCAGATCTATTTCCAGCTTTTTAAGGAATCTCCACACTGTTTTCCATAGTGGCTGTACTAATTTTCATTCCCACCAACAGTGTAAGAGGGTTCCCTTTTCTCCACACCCTCTCCAGCATTCTTATCTCTCCTTGCTATTCTTTGGAACTCTACATTCAAATGGGAATATCTTTCCTTTTCTCCTTTGCTTTTCACTTCTCTTCTTTTCACAACTATTTGTAAGGCCTCCTCAGACAGCCATTTTGCTTTTTTGCATTTCTTTTACTTGGGGATGGTCTTGATCCCTATCTCCTGTACAATGTCATGAACCTCCACCCATAGTTCATCAGGCACTCTGTCTATCAGATCTAGTCACTTAAATCTATTTCTCACTTCCACTGTATAATCATAAGGGATTTGATTTAGGTCATACTGGAATGCCCTACTGGTTTTCCCTACTTTCTTCAATTTCAGTCTGAATTTGGCAATAAGGAGTTCATGATCTGAGCCAGTCAGCTCCCGGTCTTGTTTTTGCTGACTGTATAGAGCTTCTCCATCTTTGGCTGCACAGAATATAATCAATCTGATTTCTGTGTCGACCATCTGGTGATGTCCACGTGTAGAGTCTTCTCTTGTGTTGTTGTAAGAGGGTGTTTGCTGTGACCAGTGCATTTTCTTGGCAAAACTCTATTAGTCTTTGCCCTGCTTCATTCTGTACTACAAGGCCAAATTTGCCTGTTAATCCAGGTGTTTCTTGACTTCCTACTTTTGCATTCCAGTCCCCTATAATGAAAAGGACATCTTTTGGGGGTATTAGTTCTAAAAGGTCTTGTAGGTCTTCATAGAACCGTTCAACTTCAGCTTCTTCAGCATTTCTGGTCAGGGCATAGGCTTGGATTACCGTGATATTGAATGGTTTGCCTTGGAAACGAACAGTGATCTTTCCATCGTTTTTGAGACTGCATCCAAATACTGCATTTTGTTGACGCTGATGGCTACTCCATTTCTTCTAAGGGATTCCTGCCCATAGTAGTAGATGTAATGGTCATCTGAATTAAATTCACCCATTCCAGTCCATTTTAGTTCGCTGATTCCTAGAATGTCGACATTCACTCTTGCCATCTCCTGTTGACCACTTTCAATTTGCCATGATTCATGGAGCTAACATTTCAGGATCCTATGCAATATTGCTCTTTACAGCTTTGGACCTTGCTTCTATCACCAGTCACATCCACAACTGGGTGTTGTTTTTGCTTTGGCTCCAACCCTTCATTCTTTTTGGAGTTATTTCTCCACTGATCTCCATTAGCATATTGGGCACCTACTGACCTGGGGAGTTCCTCTTTCAGTGTCCTATCTTTTTGCCTTTTCATACTGTTCATGGGGTTCTCAAGGCAAGAATACTGAAGTGGTTTGCCATTCCCATCTCCAGTGGACCACATTCTGTCAGACCTCTCCACTATGACCCATCCATCTTGGGTGGCACTGTCTAGTTCTAAATTGTATTTGATTTTTTCTGTCCTGTCAAAAGTTGATTACTGTTTGTTTCATAGGATTGTTTGAATCTCTCTAATTAGGATGTTAATTCCTCAGAATAGGAATCATCTCCTAGACATTTTCTCTTAGCATTATACAGTGTAGGACACATTAAATAGGTATTAAATAGATAACTGGGCTTACCAGGTGGTGATAGTGGTGAAGAACCTGCATGCCAGTGCAGGAGATGTAAGAGACACAGGTTTGATCCTCAGGTCAGGAAGGTCCTCTGGAGGAGGACATGACAACCCACTCCAGCTTTCTTGCCTGGGGAATCCCATGGACAGAGGAGCCTGGTGGGCTACAGTCCATGGGATTTCAAAGAGTCGGACACGACTAAAGAGAGTTAGCACACACACAAATAGGTAACTGTTGAGTGATTTCCTAATCTGAGTATCAGTGGAAAATGGTAATCAACTCTTCTCCATTTTTGCTAAGGAAAAGCAAGATAAAATAGACTTAACTTGTACCAGATAGGATTTAGGTTATATGAAGTTAGTTTCCTGTTAGTAAAGGATATTAAACATGCATTATTATTAAAATATATTGTGCTAACTCTTTCCTTAGAGGTCCTTCAGATAATCTAAATAGCATCTGTAGTTTGTGTTAATGGTAACCTTATTGGACTCAAGGAAGAAGAATAAGGTAACTTCTCAAGGTCTCTCTTACACTTCAGAAATGTGTTTGTTCCCTCAGTAGTATGCCGTGTTCTGAGTGTGGAATGTAAGCCACTGCCTGTTTAACGGTTCAACAAAGAATACTTGTTATTGATGTGTGTGTTTGTCTGTGTGTAAATAGTTTGGAAAAGATACAACATTCATTCATATGACTTAAGATTTGATTGATTGCCTTACTGTCTTTTATATAGTCCCAACTACTATAATATAAAATTCTCTTTTAAATCTCCTGCACAGCTCTGAGAGTCCCTCTCTAAATAATCTGTTTATATTTGGCAGGTAATTGCCAATGTGTTTTTTGGTGGGAATCTTTCATCAGTTTTCCACATTATCGTAACTGTGGTTATCATTACCGTGGCCACACTTGTGTCACTGCTGATTGATTGCCTTGGAATAGTTTTAGAGCTCAATGTAAGTACATTTGAAGATTATAAAAATCTCTTTTAAAGTTATGTTTGCATTTAACATGACATGTATTTTTCCTTAATAAAGGTGTCATTTTCTGAACTGGAATGAAAATGTGCTTGTTATAGTAAATATTTGTATAGATGATATTATGTGGTTTTCAGGACTCTATATTTTTAGAGCAGTGGTTCTTCAGTGGGGGAAATGCCCTTCTATCCCCACCCCCAGAGGACACTTAGCAGTGTCTACAGATGTTTTTGGTTGCCACAACTGGGTAGGCTGATGCTAGTGGTAACTAGTGGGTAGAGGACAGGAAAGTGACTAAGCATCTCACAATGTGCAGGGTAACCCTTACCACAAAGAATTATGCAGTCCAAAATGTCAATAGTGCTGGAACTGAAATACTAGTTTAAGCAGTTTTTCCATATTTTATTTTCTATAGTGCATAGATATAATTGAAAATAACTATAAACTAAACAAATCTAGGGGAAATTCCTTTGCAGAGTAAAGACAGGTCTAGAGAGACTCATTAAAATATGTAATGAAGGAAGTTATATCCACACCCCACATTCACTTACCCTGGCACATTTTCTTTAAGTATTTCTCTCTCTCTCTCTCTCTCAAATTTTCTTTGTAATCTCTACTGCTGATTTCCAAATCTATGTCCTCATCATATCACATTTGAATTAATATTGGGGTTTTGCTTCAACTAGCACATACTTAAGTTCTGCTTCCAATTTATCACCATCCTGCTTATAAACTCTACTTTTCTCTCAACAAGCATAAAATCTGTTGCCTTTATCATCTGACCCCAAGCTATCTATGGAAAGTTATTTACCATTAACTTCCCAAAGTATACCCACAGCTCTAGCTGATCTTATTTTTGACCTATGAGTAATCCATATTAATTCTGTCTTTTATCCTTTGGCTTATGTTTATTCTTTCCTGTAATTATTTTTTTCTTTCATTTCTCTCCAAATCTCACAAAGATTTAAAGTCTAGTGCAGCTTTAATATGTTTATTTGTTGATCAGATATGTATTAAATAATTACAATTGATCTTTGAACAACTTGAGTTTGAAATATAGAATTTACTTTTACATAGATACTTTTCAATAAATATGCACTACATGAACCTCAGTTGGTTGAACCTGCAGATATGGAGAAACAGAGTATGCAGAAATGTATATGTTATATATGAGCTTCCAACTGCTTAGTAACCCCCTAACTCCCACGTTACTCAAGAGTCAATGATACACTACGCCACAAAAGCAGAGATACAAGGATGGGAGGAAATCAGAAAGGATCTGTGCTTTCGTGGAGCTTACAATCTCACAAGGAAACTTAAAAGTTCAGCTACTATATAGGCAGTGAAGAAAAGAAAAGAATGTGGGTGGACTCCTAAAAGACACTTTTTAGAAAAGATTGACAGAATTTGGTAACCAATTCAATTGGGAGGTCAGGGTGATAGAGAGGCGCATCAAGAATGACTTCTGGAGACCCAGCAATTCCTCTTCTGGGTATTTATCCAAAGAAAACAAAAACACTAATTTGAAAATGTGTATGTACTGTGAAGTTCTTGACAACAACAGCCAAGATATGGAAGCAACCTAAGTGTCCATCAAGAGATGAATGAATAAAGAATATGTGGTATGTATATACAATAAAACACTATTCAGGCATAAAAAATAAAATCTTTCCATTTGTAGCATCATGGTTGGATACTGAGGATATTATGCTAAAGTGAAATAAATCACACAGAGAAAGACAAATACTGTATTATCTTACTTATATCAATATGTGGAATCTAGAAGAGATTAAACAGAACAAAATGGAAACAGACTCATAGATACAGAGAACAAATGAGATACAGAGAGGAGGCGCAGGGGTGAAATTGATCAAGGAAACTGAGATACAAATTTCCAGCTATATGATAAATAAGTCACGTGTATGTAATATACAGCATAAGGAATATCTATAATATTGTAATAATTTGTATGGGGACAGATTGTTCCTAGAGTTGTTCTGATGTTCATTTCATAATGTATGTAAATGTTAGATCACTATTTAGTGCAACTAAAACTCACATAATATCATATGTCAACTGTATTTCAATTTTTTTCCATTTTTTTATTTGTTGGACGCTAATCACTTTACATGTATTTCAGTTTTTAAAAGTAACCAAAAAAAAAGTGACTCCTTGATTCTACTTTGTGGAAGTAGGATAATGAGATCATTTGGTGAAACATGAATAGAAGTGATTCTCCTGCTTTAGAGTCTTTCCTCTTCCCCTTCTACCATCCTTCTGGAATTTCTACTCAGAAGCACACCACTTAGCATTGATCAATCATGTCCCACTGGGAGGGTGGGCTTTTATAGATAGAATATCAAGTTATCTTTTACTCACTCCATTGAGAGTTAAGGGGGAGGTGAAGGTAATATTCCTTCCAGGTGCCATTTGGATTTGAAATCCCAGACAAAGGTAGTGGTAGATTCCACTACCAAAAGTCAGGAACACACTGTTGGGAGTTTTCCTGTATCAGATCATGTGGAAAGTAGAGAGCAGGCAACTCCCCCAACCTTCAGATGACTAGGGAAACATCTGTTCCACCAGCAATGGAAAGAAAGTTCATAGGAAACATGGACAATTATCCAAGGTAACTTTTACCTACTTCCTGATTTTGCATAGGCTAAAAGCTAATACGTTCACTGAAGGTCATTTCATGTTCCAACCTTGATCTATGTAAATGGATGACTGCAGCCTAAACTTAATTTAAGTACTACCTTATATCATGTATGATCTGGCCTGTCCGTAAGCTTTGCCTTTACTATCAAAGTACAAGTTCTTTGGAGACAAGAATGGTACTTAATTGCCTTCTTCATCTCCCACAGTATACATAGCACAGTGCTAAGAACACAGCACTGAAATTGCTGCATGGGCCACTGTCTGTTGGGAGCAGTGGAGGACCTGTGTCTACAAATGCTCCTGGACACAGAAGGCATTCTTTAGTGTGCATGATCAGTCCTATCTGACTCTTTGTGACCTATAGGCTGTAGCCCACCAGGCTCCTCTGTCCATGGGATTTCCCAGTGAAGAACACTGGACTGGATTGCCATTTCCTACTCCAGGGGATCTTCCCAACCCAGGGACTGAGCCCACATCTCCTGCATTGGCAGGTGGATTCTTTACCACTGAGCCACCTGGGAAGCCCATTCTCTAGTTGTGGCATCAAGCAATTAAGTGTTACAAAAAATTGTTGGGGCTGACAGTAATAGTAATCCTTTAATTATGCTGAGGAGATGACCAGCGCAATTCCCAGCTCTGTTATTTCCTGTTTTGTGAATTGTCTCATTTGAGGTTGCATGTTTGTTTGAATATTGTAGGATTGTGATATGAGAGAACATATGTTTATCAACTGCCTTACTACTCTCTATTTTGATAGCCTAACAGTTTTTGTTCTCTTTAAGTTAACCAAGCATACACATATGGCTTATTTTTCAGAAATGATATATTTATGTAAATTTGACCGTTACTTTCTGTTAATTCCAAATCTCCCTGACACTTTGCACAACAAAATTATAAGCACATAATGGTGGGCTACAGTCCATGGGGTTGCAAAGAGTCAGAAATGACTGAGAAACTGAACACAATCACATTAAATATTCCCAGTTGTGCCTATGTTTAAATTTTTTGTGGTTAAGACAGAATTCTGGTGTTGTAATAAAATAATAATATTTCATGAAAATGTTATGAAGTCAAGATCTGAGCTGAGTTTGAGGACTATTTTTAAAAATTTAAAACATGATTCTAGATCCTTAGATTTTTTTTTTTTTAAAGAAAAACCTGGCTATATAGACATTTAAGAAGAGTGCCAAATTGTCATGATCTAAGAACTCCATTACACTAGTTTTAAGAAATCTGAGATCTTCATTCACTTCCAGACCATCTGAGCGTGTATTTTTTTAATCAGTGAAAGTCTTTTTGTAAGTGCAATGTCACAGTCAGGTCTTTTGTGGGTATCTGTTATGTTTTACAACATCAGATCAAACAGCAGGTCACAAGCATTTCAGAAGCAACTAAAGCATGTGATGTTTCCCCTCCAAACAACAGTGTGAGCTAACACGTGGGGAGCATTTACTCTGAGTCAAGTGTTTTGCATACATTATCATCATTAATCTATGTAAATTTCACATATGCAGATACTGAGGCACAGAGTGATTGATGCCGTTAACAAGTCACACTGGGTTTTTTTAAAATTGAAGTATAGTTGATCTATATGGGCTTCTCAGGTGGCCCCAGTGGTAAAGAACCCACCTGCCAATGCAGGAGACAGAAGAGACACGAGTCCGATTCCTGGGTCAGGAAGATGCTCTGGAGGAGGGCATGGCCAGCCACCCCAGCATCCTTGTCTGGAGAATCCCATGGACAGAGGAACCAGGAGGGTCACAGTCCATGGAGTCTCAAAGAGTTGGACACGACTGAAGCGACTTCGTACCCACTCATGCATAGTTGATTTAGAACATTATATTACTTTCAGGCGTACAACTTAGTGATTCAATATTTCTATAGATTATACTCCATTAAAAGTTATTATTAATATGAAGCAATGGCTATATTTTCCTATGCTATACGATACATCCTTATAGCCCATCTATCTTATACAAAGTAGTTCATATCTCTTATCTCCTTCCCTTATCCTATCCCTCCTACCTTACATCCTCTCCACTGTAGCCACTAGTTTGTTCTCTATATCTGTGAACTTCTTTTTTGTTATATTCACTAGATTGTTTTATTTTTTAGATTCTACTTATAAGTGATGATATAGTATTTGTCTGTCTGACTTATTTCACTAATCATGATGTTCTCTTGGTCCATCCACATTGCTGGAGATGGCAGAATTTCATTCTTTTTTGACTGAATAGTGTTCCAGTGTATATATGTATATGTGTACATATACCATATCTTGTTTATTCATTCATCTGTCAGTAGACACTTAAATAGGTCACATTAGTTTTAAGTGGTAGAAAGTGAATACAAGCTTTCAAACCCTGTTGCCCATGTTTTTAATCATTATGCTAGTCAGAGATTTCCTATGTATAAGGCTTTAAATCATGCAAAATAAATGTATTCATGTCTCCTTCCATTTTTTAAGTTAAAAATCTATGCATTGAATTTACCTGTAAGTGAGGTTAAGAGTAATTCAGAATATACATAGATAGACTTTAGTAAATGGTTAAATACAAAAAAATGAAATTAAAAGTTTTTCATCTAAGCTGATAATATTTAGCTAATAGCCTTTACCTTAGTTAATAAAGTAGTACCTTAGAAATTATTTTCCTATTGTGACTTCTGATCATCATTAAATAGGGAAGGATCTTTACAGGTGATGATATAATAGAATCAGATCTTCAATTTGCAAAGTTAAGGAAATGATATTACTTAGTATAACTTAAATAATATAGAATAAAATTATTCAGACTTACATTAGTTATTTAAGAAGAAGCAAAACCCCATTTAGAACTCAGTTTCCTTGTTATTTTATTGTTTTCATGGCAGTAGAACAAGATGACTTATTTTCCAAGGCAAATGCACCCTCAATTTTAAAGGATTCATTTTAGAAACAAAATAAGTTCCGTTCTTGTTAATAAGAATCCAACATCTTGGCACTAGTGTTGCTGCTAGAGAAAGAAGGCATCTGCAGTAATTGGGTCCTCTGGGTTTCTACTTGCAGCAGAACAAAGAGAAAAGATGAAGCAGCTGGTGCCTGTGGCCAGGCTAACCAGCCCAACAAGCAGTGTGCAGCGTACAGTGGAGGGAAGAAAGCAAACCTCTTACCCAGCAAGAGCACACAGGCTGAGCGGGCTGTAGTCCAAGCTGCCAAAGACCTCTGAGCTAGAATTTCTCTTTAAGGCATAGGAACACATTTCATGAGTCCAGACTGATTACAAAATAGAAATTTTAAAGATGTTTAAGTACTCTTTTCTTTAGTTTTCAGCCTCCTTGCATCAGACGAGAGGTTTCTGTTCAGGTAGGAGAATTCAAATACTTTTCCAATCTGTACTGCCAGTGAAAATATTCAACACCCTCTGTTATTTCCCACCTGCAAACTGCAAAATGCCCTGGCATCAGTAGTGTTTTTTATCAATGATAGTGCTTTCCCCTTTTATAAATAGGCTATATATTTTCTTGTCCTTTGATAAACAGTTATAGCATTTATGTGCTGTCAGGAAATTTCGAAAATTATTACTAAGCCAATGGTGTATCCTCCGACAAGGCTATATTAGATAGATGAAATTAGTTGGGCTAATTTATAGGGGATGGGCTTCCCAAGTGGCACAGTGGTAAAGAATCCTCCTGCCAATGCAGGAGACACCGGAGATGTAGGTTTGATCCCTGGGTCGGGAAGATCCCCTGGAGGAGGAAATGGCAACCCAGCCCAGTACTGTTGCTTGGAAAATCCCATGGACAGAGGAACCTGGCGGTCTACAGTCCATGGGGTCGTGAGGAGTCAGACACAACTAAGCAACTGAGCACACACATACACAAAATTTGTAGGGAATAGAGCAGATGTTTTTATCATTTTGCTGATAATCTTGGGTCCTAGCAACAATCTCTACCAAGACGGAGCTTTCAAATATTAGGGAAGTAACTGCTATCTAGACAAGATACTCAGCTGGACTTCTTCCAGTACAAACATCAGCTATAAAGTTTTCCCACTAATTGCTACTTTCTCAACCTTTAAGAATTATGACATAAACAGAACACCCATTGCTTTGTGCTGCCCAGCAAGTTAGGTTTGGAAGAGTCCCAAAATGCTGACTGATGACAGCTTCTGAGCCGCAGCTGGTTGCAGTTTCCATCCGGATAGCACTTTCACACTCCACAGTTCCTGATGAAGTTGCTTCATGTGTTCCCATGAACGGCCTTTTATCACTCTTTCTCTACACACACATAGACACACACACACACGTGCACGTAATCACACATGCATGCATACACAAACATATTGTTGTTTAGTCACGAAGTTGTGTCTGACTCTTTTGCGAGCCCACACTATAGCCTGCCAGGCGCCTCTGTCCATGGGATTCTCCAGGCAAGAACACTGGAGTGGGTAGCCATTCCCTTCTTCAGGGGATCTATCCGAGTTAGAGTCGAACCCCGGTCTCCTGCACTGGCAGGCGGACTCTCTACTACTCAGCCACTAGGGGACTCCTTCTGTGTTTGTATTTTTTATTTTCAAAAATTATTTCATAGAAATCAAAGGATAATTATTATAAGCATGGATTAAGTATTTTTTGTAATTCAAAAAACATCAGTTTCAAATGTCATAATGGAGCCTAAGAAATACACAATTCATTTAACTCTAGCCATATGAAAATTAATCCTTTATATGCTGTGTACTTTTGTAGGTATTCATCTATATTCAGGTACTATGAATAGCAAAATTATGTTGTTCATATATTCAAATTAGAAAATGACACCTCTTAGTATTTTCTCATTCTTACGCCTGTGACTATAGAAATATTTTCCATGAAGTGTGGTTCCTCCTATTCTTTCCCAAATTTCTAGCTGCTACCTGGCTAGTCTGAGTTCATGTGTTCCTCTTAATTGATATTTCTCCTGACTTGCTGTTTTTGTTAAAAACTTGTATTTTTGAAATCATATGATGTATATTTTTGGTATGAGAGTAGTACTTAGTATAAAGCAAAGTAAATTCAGTAAATGGTGATACTGAAAAAAATCTTTCTTTTAAAAATATTTTAAGGTATAATCTGTTCTTTTACATCATCCAATTTCAAAATCAGTTTTCTATGATTTTCCCCTGGGGTTACTTTACCAAAATAATGTCAAAAAGCTTTCAAAGCGTAGGTGATAGGTGTATAGGGTTTTGTTATATGATTCTTTCTACTTTTCTGTATATTTACAAATTTCCATAATAACTTTTCAAGTTTGGAAAATATGTATTTTGTGGAATACTTCTTTTTCATTCTTAACCTTACCATATTTATTGAGTGCCTGTTTAAAAAAAAAAAGCTGGTGTTTTATGACTTAAGAAAATACCACTTGTCATATGATTATATTTAATATATTTTAATAATATGTTTATTTTATTTAATATATAAATAATTTTAACATAATCATAAAAATATATTACCTAAAATGCATTTAATTTTAACATTATTTCATTTGCAGAATGAAATTTGGCCTCCACAGGTTTGGAGGCCACAGATTTGGCCTCCACAAATGGAAAGTCTCTTTCCTTTGAAGTCAGTAACTTGTGGTCTTTTTTATAATTGATAGCAATATTCCCTGTAATTTTCAATCTGACATTCCCCCTCAGGTTGGACTTATCCATAAACTAATGTGGGGGCGAGAGGATGAGTCATAGCTATTTAGTTCTGCTGTCAATTTTCTAGGATAATTAATGTGAGTAGTTTTACTTGAAAGAGGATTTAGAAATGCTATTTCATGCTAAGTACCCTGAGGGGTACAGTTTTCCCTTCTCATACATACAGGCACCTACTTTCTTACAAGGTCACAAAGAGAGGAGAGATAAGACACATGCCCTCCGAATAGTCCCCTCTGTACACAGTTGACAAATAGACCTCTCAGTTTTAAATGGCAGAGTAGGTACACAGCAATTTGAGATGAAGAGTATAAGGAAATATGATGTGACTGAAAATGAGGGCACTTTTAAGAGTTTGCCAGGAATCAGCCATACCATCTGCTTTATTTTTTTATATTATTTTCTAATTATTATTTCTTAAGCCTGATATACCATTATTTTACTTTTCTCATCTGTAAATGTACTGTCAGAAAAGGAAAGTCTTTCTTGGAATTATTTTTCTTTCCTTTGTTTGATTTAACTGAAGCTGTCAAACTTGTAACATGCACGATGACATATAGATTTTCTAGGTGTTTTTTTCCAAATCGTCCCAGAAAGGCTCCACTCAGTAACATTATCTTATTTCTTGTTTTCAATATGCAGGGCGTGCTCTGTGCAGCTCCCTTAATTTTTATCATTCCATCGGCATGTTATCTGAAACTGTCTGAAGAACCAAGGACACACTCAGATAAGATTATGTCCTGTGTCATGCTTCCCATTGGTGCTGTGGTGATGGCTGTTGGATTCGTCATGGCAGTCACCAATCCTCAAGACTGCAGCCACGGGCAGGAAATGTTCTATTGCTCCCCGGACAATTTCTCCCTCACAAACATTTCAACTTCTCATTTTCAACTGACAACACAACTTTCAATTTTAAACATCAGTATCTTTCAGTGAGTTGCCTCATTTAAAAAAAAATATGCATTTTTATAGACTTCTAAATTGCATAATAACATTCACACGTTTTAATCTCCATATTATAAAATTATTACTTTGGCATTTATGAGAATTTGGTTTCTTTACTCTTTACTCCAATGTAAAAGATAAAAAGGAAAAGAAAGTTGAATGTATTTTATCTTAAACTGGGGAAAATATAAATGTTTTAATGACTGTACTGCACAAATCTTAAAGGCAGAAGGAAAAGTGAGGCCTTTGACATTTGCTGCCATCCTCTCAAAGCACTTATCTGTTTTTAAACCAATATATTGTGTTCTAAAATGAGTAGATGCTTGTGGGTTTAAAGTTTGTGTGTCTCCTTTAAGAAAAACATAGAGGGCTTTTTGTTTTTTAAAGTCTAAGGAAAACTCAAGGCTGTTAAAGAGACTAGATTTCCCAGGAACTAAGTGAAGCTCTCCATTGTCATTAGCATCCCTTGTTGAGAGGGAAGTGACTCCCTGACTTAATGAGTAAAGTCCTGCCCATGTTAGGAAGCATAACTCATAGACTGGGCGCACAGAGCAAGGTGTGTGAGGAATCAAAATTACCTCGCAAGTTTTTATCCTGTGAGAATATAATGGTAGTGCCATTAAATAAAGTATAAAATGGGGAAAAACCACAAGTTCTTCTGAGGCACAAGCTCAAGGGATCAGTTCTGCAGAAGCTTTGGAGCTGTTGAATGCGAAGAGCAGGTGGGAAGCTGAATTTTCAGACTAGAACCTCAAGAGAAGAATCAGGGCTACACAGTGGTATTCTCATTACTCTGGAGGTCCTCAGAGAGATTCTTGGATGCTCTTGTTGGCTAGGTTCTCCAGAAGGAGACAGAAATATGGAGTGTGCCGTGTGGGGTATTCAGCTTCCGTGGTGGCTCAGACTGTGAAGAATTTGCCTGCAATGCAGGAGACTCGGATTCTATCCCTAAGTCAGAAAGATTCCCTGGAGAAGGAAATGGCAACCCACTTCAGTATTCTTGCCTGGAGCATTCCATGGACAGAGAAGCCTGGTGGGCTGCAGTCCATGGGGTCACAAAGAGTCAGGCATGACTGAGTAACTCACACACATAACTAATGGAAGAGAGGGGAAAAGCAAGATCAGGTGGGCTAAATGGACCTGTAGTGCAGGCTGACAGAACCTCAGCCAGGTCCACAAGGAATCTGGGGCATATATGGCCCATCAGAGTCGTCTCAATTCAAATGAAGTAGCCAAGTTTGAACACCCCTACCTCCATCAGTCCTTGCACATGGGCAGCTCTTTGCAGCTGAGCAGACCCTGAAGGAGCTGGGAGCTGGCAGTGCTTGGCTGATGGCTGGGTCACCAATGCTTCCTTGTGGGTGGGTGGCGGGGTAGGGATCTGTGTTCGTCACAGCTGGCCTCAGTTTTTAATGAGAACTTTTTTATATCTCAGTGAATATTTCATGTTTTCATACCCATGACAATCTTTTAAAAAAACAAGAAAATCTGGGCCCATTTGGATGGCTAGCTTAAGTCATGTATCACCCATGATTTCATTTCTCACCTTTTCATTTATATTTCAGTCAAGTTATCAAGTTGACAGTCTATAGTATTATATTAATTGTTGTCGAATAGTGAGAAAATATGGCACAGTTAATACACACCTGATGTGTTTGTACAAATCACAGCCAAAAAAAAACCCACAAGAAGTATATAATGAATAGTTTCACAGCAGTTTGAATACAGAAGTGGTGAAAGCTGAGTTGTCATGTGACTTATAATAAGAAAGGCCTATTGAAAGCAAAGAAAACTGCCTCTTAGCCAGCAGGGCCATGCTCAGGCTTTGAGTGGTAGTATTCACTCCAACAAAACATCATCCATGCCGCTAAATTAATACAAATTCTTTTGGCTATATAGCTTTTCTGTATTTCATTTATACAGTTGGTTTTTGTAGTTGGTTAAGAATCATAAAGTTAGGTGATTTATATCCATTCTTATATTGATACATGTTTTGGTGAAATACTAATAAAAATACTAATACTAGTGCTAAAAAAGATACTAATAAAAATGCTTTCATTCCTAACTGAGAGAATGTGAGAAAATTTTGCAGCAGTTCATCCCTACATTACTCAGGACTGAGAAACACTGACCTACATAGTTATTAGATAAAGTCATAGGAGATGAGATTTCCAAGGGTGTACAAAGAAAAGTACGTCAAGGATAAGTGTAATTTAATGCTTAACCTTCCTATTATCTTGTACTTTTGCTATTGCTTCAGATACATTAACCTTGGCTCAAGCTGGTGAAAAGTTCCAGATAGGAATTGAGTGCTGCATTAATGCCTAACAAATATTTGTTCTGGTTTTGTGTTTTCCAAATCAACTGTAGAAAAAGACTACCTTGGACCCAGTTATTAGCTGCAAAGTTTACCAACATCTTTCAAATTATGGTTGAATAAGTGTTAGAAGCACGTCTATTTCACAAGAATACTTACTAATATTTTGCCAACATTCAGAACTTTGAGAACCACCCCTTCTATGTTCTGCCTTAAATTAATGAGGTTTCCACTGAAACTTATTCCCAACACCTGCTACCTCTTACCCCTAACAAAACAACTTGAATATTTAATCCAGTTTTGCACTTATGTGACCTTATAAAGTTCTCCTTAATTTAAAAAAGGAGGAGAGGGAATAGTATCATTACACACTAATGCACACATAGAGCACTACATTTCCTTTAAAGGATATAGATTGGATGGCATCTGTAAAACTTACTAATTGGATCTTTACCTATCACTTATAATTGGATCTCTAATCTCAACCCTAACTTCCAGTATTAAAACAGGGAGATTGCTTTGCCTCTGACCGGCTACAGTGGTATCAAGCAATAATTGTTGTCTCTTGTCTTTCCTAAAAGGACTCTGAAATCCTGGTTATCCAATCAGGAAAATCTCAACTAGTCCCCCTCTGTAGTCATACTGCACAGCACACATCACCTTAATTAAAGATGAATTTATTGGAAAGGAGCAGGCCTCCTTCTGGTTTATCTACTGTGATCTTCTCAGGAAGCTGTGCTAGTCTGCTTTTCAGTAGAGCTGGCCACTGACAGGGCCAGGTGTTGTCGGGTATTCTCAAGCATGGACCAGCAAGTGACCATAAGATGAGGAACCCATAAATGCTTAAGTGACATTGATGGAGGTAATAATTAGCTGCACCAATCAAATAAGCTCCTTGAAGAATTTGTTATTATTCTAAAAAGTGTAGAAAGGATTCGCCCAGATAACAGAGTAGACATGAAGAGTGCGTGAGAGGTACCATGAGCAGGAGAACATAAGACTGGGAGAGAAAGAAAACAGTACAGTCATCCTCTAGAGCCGTGGTTCACAAACGTCAACACGGGTCAGAATCATTGAAAAAAAATATGAAAAGTGTTAGTTGCTCAGTCATGTCTGATTCTTTGCAACTTTATGGATCATAGTCCACCTGGCTCCTCTGTCCATGGAATTCTCCAGGCAAGAATACTGGAGTGGGTAGCCATTCTTTTCTCTAGGGGCTCTTCCCATTCCAGGGATGGAACACAGGTCTCCTGCATTGCAGGCCACTAGGGGAGGCCCAAGATCATTGGAGGGCTTGTTAAAATACAGGTTGCTTGGGCCCCACCAACAGTTTCTGGTTCTGGGGTGAGGCCTGAGAATTTGCATTTGCAAAGTTCCCAGGTAATCTGACTGCTGTTGATTCAAAAACCATATTTGAGTAAGGATGGAGGTTGGACAAAAGAGAGATGGCAGATGGGGCCATTGGTTCAGAGGCTGAGCAGAAGACAGCAGTGTGTAGAAATGCCAGGCTGGAGTTCAGAAGGAAACTGAGAGTGGAGACAGGAGAGAGAGCTCTTGGCAGAGTAACTGTACTTTTCCTTTGTCTCTTTGAAAACTCATTTGGAGAAACTCAAGGAGGGGAGAGGAGAAACCCAGACAGGAAGATTAGTGAAGAGCAATGACAAGGGAGGGGAGGGGAGCGAACAAAGAAGGAAACAGATTACGGTCTAAAGACAACACAGCTGCTGTGTTACGCTAAAGCCTGGTTTGGAACCTACAGGCATTCAAGAAAGATTGTGTGAGCTCCATAGCTCTTACTACGAGAAGGAAGAAAATATACGGTTTCCTCAAAAATACACCAAGTTTTCCTAGGACTACACCAAATGTCTTACTTGGAAAAAAAAAAATCTTATTGGAACATGAATAAAACTGGGCTGTACTCATAATAACATCATGCAGATAAAGAATGCATGTAGCTATCTTTAAAGGATCATTCCACTAAAGTCTGCTCATTGAAAATGAAGATTATCAATACATTTAATTTTGGAATTTTTTACTATATTGTTCCTTTATAGTACTATGCTAAATGTTTCATTTTTTAAAAAAGGCACATAGAGATTTAGCCTGTCCTTCATTCCTAACACCTACCTGATTCTGGTTCTTACCAACTCATACCCAGACTCAGGCCTCTTACCTGAGCATTCTGCTTCCAGGCTCTCCTCCCTTCAAGATTATTTGTGCATCACTCCAAATCATTTCTCTAAATGAATGTTTTAGTAATACCAAATGCTTGTTCAAAAGCTTTCCATGATAAACTCTTCTACTTACAGGATAAGGTACAAACTCTGAAGCCTGTATTCAAAGCTTTTATAATATGGCCTCAACCTGTTGTTCTGGCCTCATCTTCCATGACAGCAGGAAGGAACTCTTTTTTCTGGACTAACTAAAGCATTGCTTTATACCAAAATTGCTTTCTGCTGCTATTGCCATTGCTCTTGAATTCTTGCCATTTCCTCATCTGAAATATCCAAGCCCTTCTTTCCCATCCTCACCACATTCTATTAGTCCTCCAGTCTTCTCCCCATGCCATCCCTGACAACTCTAGCTGCAAGGTAATTCTACCTCCTTTGGAATTCTTTGTCTTGGCAGTTATGTTATATGAAGAAACCATGTCCAGCCAACCAGACCGAAAATTGAAGACAGTGTGTTTTTTAAAGTCTCTTTATTCTTCATAGCCCATAACATGGTGTCTTAAAAGTAGTAAACACCTAAGTATTAGAAGTGAGATTGATAGTATGAAAAGGGAAAATTGTTGATTGTACTTACAGCCATACATATTATTTTAATTGCACTTTTCCAACTATAATGATTGTCATTCAGTGAAGTACCAAGTTAATGTGATGCAGTCATTCATCTAACAAGTTGGTTTAGGTAATTAAATTGAGGTTCTTGTTTTGCTTCACTAAGCACAGAAGCTTCACAGAAACTGTTTAGAATATTCTTTAAAGAATTCTTCAAGTGCATACCAATCAGCACATATCTTTTTGTTCATTTTGACTGCTAAATACAAATTTTCTTGTCTCTTACTTATTTGCAAGCTCCTCAGGCCTAAGACCATACTTACTATTTTTTGCCAATATATACTCATATATCTTACTCATTCAAGATGCTTGAATAAACATTGAATAACTTGAATTTACCTAATTCAGAGGTATTTAAGTAAAATTTGTAATTTGCAAGAAAAACTTTCCTTAATTCCTTCATTTATTATTGTTCCTAAAGAAACAAACAGTCAAAACTTTAAAGCATACAATTACCACCTTGTTTAATCTCATCTGACAGTTTAGTAATTTGATAGAACACTAAAAAAAAAAGAGGTGGTTTAGGAACACACAGGCAACAATTTAAGGAAAACACCTGAGGCAACAAAAGATTTTGCAGTTTAACATTTGAAAGCCTTTGAAAAATTTTATTTCCAAGGCACAGTGGCAGCTGTGTGTTTATTATCTTTTAATTTTGTTTTGCCAGAGGACAACAGGGCTAGTTCCAGAAAAACAAATCCACTCCAGGCTTCTTACAGTCGGGTCCCTCTTCATAACAGTAGTGTTCTTTAGTTCTTTAGGTTCTGAGAAAACATCTTCTAAGAAAAAAAGCAAAATTATTTTACCCCAGAATGACAGACTTTGGGTGGCCTCTGACATTTCTTACACAACTTTACATTCTTGTAAAGTCTTAAAAATAATTTTCTAAATTACCTTAACCCTTTTAACTGTTGTTTCTCTGTGTCCAAGACATAGACGAACTGGAAGTTGAGTGATATGACCTTGGGTTTTATGTGCTCTGTGTTTCAAAGCATTTCATAATAAATTTAAATTTGTTTAAAAAAAAACTACAAGAATAGACAGGGAAGGAGTTAACAATAAAAATATTTTTTAAAAATAGGGCTTAGAAAACTCTTGGGTTTTATAGAAGGGGGTAGTTGATTATACAAACTTAGTGGGAGATGCTAGAAGACATTCTGGCCTTTCAAAGTAGATATTTTAAAGAGACTGAGAAATTTTAAAGTATTAGCTTCAGGTTTCAATTTTTCTCAGAACAAATGATTTTAAATGTATAATCTACATGCCATCTGAGGACTCCTCACCCCCAAGTGAACTGGCTAAACTTGATCCTAAACCCCATCCCACACTCAGGAGCCTACTCCTTAATTTTGGTAAATTATCCTGGCTTATGTTCTTATGATTCTCTCTGAAACCATAAACCAGTGTTCTTTTGCTCCATACCTGTAAAAGTCCATGACACTTCAGATGCAAAACACAGTCCCTTCAACAATTTCCATAAAAACCTATTCACATCGTTTGTTTTTGTTGTTCAGTTGCTAAATCGTGTCTGACTCTTTGCAACCCCTTGGACTGCAGCTTGCCAGGCTTCCCTGTCCTATCTCCTGGAGTTGGCTCAAATTCATGTCCACTGAGTCGGTGATGCTATCCAACCATCTCATTCTTTGACTCTCCCTTCTGCTTTTGCCTTCAGTCTTCCCCATCATCAGGGTCTTTAAAGAGTCGGCTTTGATTGCATTGTGTATATTCTTATATTGTGTTGTTGTCGCACCTTTTGAAAATTTAGAATGCTTAGGAGGAAGGGTCACATAGGCTTCACCTCCTAAGCTCCTCCTTTACTCATTTTTCATCTCCTTCAGATTAACCAGCACCTATTTCACTGTGACTTCCTCAGTGAGGTCCCAGCACCTCCAAGCCTCTAGGAGACCCCAATTCCACTTCACTCCGTACTTCGTCATTGTATTTTGTCAACACAAATTCCATTCTCTTCCTAGGAAGAGTTCAGGTGGAAGCTGTCAGCACCTTCACATTTTTCCATTTCCTGACAAACATGTACACCATCATTTATATTCTGAATTGCACTTCTGGTGGCTTCACTTTCCATAAAAAGAGAGGACCAGAAGACTTCTGCTTGCAAATAAACACAAAAATTAAAACTTGGAAAAAATGAAATTAAAACTTGGGTTCATGGCATTAAACAGGAACAGTTCCATTCAAATGGGTAACAGAAGGTTGATCAGCTCCCACTATGGTTTTCCAACACAGCGAACCCACGTAGCTTAAAGCTGTGTTCCCACAGGCCCCTCCTGTGTGTCTCCAACCAGTGTAGTTTCTCACCTCAACACCTGTACTATTCTCCAAACAACAGCTGTGTCTTTGCCTACTTCCTCTGCACACCGGATAAAACTGGCCTTTCAGAATTAGATTAGAGCAAGCCCAGCTGTTATGGAATTCCTTAATCACTTATTTTTGCATGCCTTTTTTTTTTTCCTAAATAAATGTTAAACAGCTTAAAACCTATAGTCATTCATATTTTTTCAGTGTTTAGACTGCCTTGCACAGAGTAAGTGATCAAAAACAGGAAGGATTGAGCCATGAAAGTTGATTGGGGAGAGAGATTAAGAAAGGGACGGGAGAACAACCTGGAGAAAATAAAGCAGCATCACCAAGCACCAAATGTCTAGGGATTAGGTCCCATAGAAGAATAAGAGCTCACATGGAGCTTGAGGGATCCTTCAACGAGTTCATTTGTTCTACCATTTCATCTGTGCAGGAGTTATTGTTGCCATTGCTGACCCGCCTGTGAGACCAGTGCTCATTCTTATCATCATACCTGATGTTCTGTTTACTGGGAAGGTATTTGCAGGAAACACTAAAAGAATTTTTTAATAATTGTGTCAAATAGATCCATAAATTATTTAAGTCCCCCCTTTGACTGGAGGAAATTCTCTAAAAGCCAAACAGAACCCAATCACAGACCAAATGAAGACAAATGCATCAAACCCATAACTGGGTTCACACACATGCAGCATCTATTGGTGATTAAGAGGTGGGAGGTGGTTATACTGCCTGCCTGAAAAGTAGAGTCCATGGACCAACAGCACTGGCATCACCTCGGGAGCTCTTTGGAAATGCAGATTTCAAGGCCCCACTCCAAATCTAATGAGCCAGAATCTGCATAAAAACAAGAGCCCCAGGTTGTTCACCTTCAAATTTGAAAAGCACCAATGTGCAGGTGGCCCTGTTCTTTGGGAAGGGGCTTACCGGGAATCAGCTAGGAATCTTAGTTAAATAAGAAACCACCTCCTGGAGAGTCTATTACATCCAAATACAGGGCTTCTGTTACTGATGAGAATGTGTGATAACACATTCCTGGGAATTTAGGGAGGAAAAACAACTGTAAATCATTGATTTATGGTAATAACAATTAAGTCCATTTCTGTCTATTGTGTTTTTCTTTCTGGAACAATCATGCATTTAAAAAATGATTTTTTTCCAACATTGTCTAAAATTGAAACACATTGACCATATATTTTCTTTGGATCATAATGGCAGGGCCTTTTTTTTTGGTAACTGTGGTAGAAGCAATGCTACAAATGAGGAAAACAAGATTTCCTGTTGATTTCTAGTTTGTATGTAAAGAGCCCAGATGAATGTCAGAAACTTTTTAGCATGGAAACATGCCTTGAGTTTATGATTTTATCTGTCATAGACAAACAGCAGGGGTGGGTGTGGAGTCAGAAACATCTTGGCAATGCATATTTAAACTCTGAGCATAGTGTTTATATTTAAATGTATAAAGACGACATCTTAATAGATAATATATGAAAGTGACCAAAATTCTCTTTCCTTTGCTTATAGATCAAGTAAGTAGGTGATTAAGCAAAATATTCACTGTCATAAGATATGCTCTTTAGACTGAAGAGCAGCTTAAAATACATTTTACTTTAATGAAGATGAACATGTAATTACTTTGCTAATATTAAAAACTTAATGAAAGGTGTATGCTTTATTTGGGCTTCCCACATGACTCAATTGTAAAGAATCTGCCTGCCAATGCAGGAAACACAGATTTGATCCCTGGGCTGTGTCGTGGTCCATGTGAGGGTTGGGAAAGAATTTCCCAACATGAGACAGAATGGGAGGGAAATAAAGTTTATTAGGGTGGGAGACTGTTAGAAAAGCAGGCCAGCTCAAGGAAGAACAGACGTTGACAGGGGTCCTCAGTCCTCTTTTATACCCAGGGTACAAGGAATGGGATAGGGGTCTTCCAGATCATTTGCTGATTGGTTGAGGCAGGTATCCTGGGTGGAGGGAAGAGTAAGGCAAATACCTTCTCCCTATGGGGTAGGAGGGGAGACAGGTTATACTGCTCAGGAGGACTGAAAATTCATTAATAGTTACAACATGGGGGAGGGAAGGATGATAAGGGTCTGGTTTTTCAGTTCCTGCATTCCAAGACCCTCCTTGGTTTTATCTGCTCTTTCATCCGTGGGTCACTACCAGCCAAGAAGATCCCCTAGAGTAGGAAATGGCAACGCACTCCATTATGGTTGACTGGAAAATCCCATGGAAAGAGGAGCCTGGTGGGCTACAGTCCGTGGGGTGACAAAGAGTTGGACGCGACTGAGTGAGCACACACGCATGCTCTATTTAGAACTAAGCGAGGATTTCCCTGGTGGCACCATGGATAGTAGACCTGCCAATGCAGGGGACACAGGTTCCATCCCTGGTCCAAGAAGATCCCACATGCCGAGGGGCAACTAAGCCCATGTGCCACAAGTACTGAGCCCAAGTGCTGCAGCTCTGGAGCTCGTGCACCTATATCCTGTGCTCAGCAACAGGAGACACCACTGCAAAGAGAAACCCACACACCACAACGAAGAATAGTCCCTGCTTGTTACAATGAGAGAAAACCTGAGCACAGCAATGAAGACTCAGTGCAACCAAAAATAAGTAAATAAATAAATGTTGGGGGGTAAGAAGAAGTAAGCACAAGCTAAGTCATACAATTTAAGTTTTGTGAGCGTTTGGTATCCAGAGGAGGGAGATTATTCCTCATTCTCATGTCAAGAACCCTTGACTAGGAGGGTGAGCCACAGAAAGTTCTGTCTAGCTGAGGGAAACTGGGCTTCCTCAGCCACCATGTGACAGGGCTTGAGATCTGAGTCCAAAATCGGAAGAACGAGTCTCAACCTTGTCCTTATTCTCACAAGCAAGGGATCTAATCTTTTAAACCGTTTCCCTCACCTGTAAAGTGAAGAAATCATAATATCCTAGGTTCCTGTGAGAGTTTTCCCTAAATTTGTTGATAATTTGAATCACTGTATACTGTATTGCTAGTGCTCAATCACTCAATCATATCTGACTCTTTTGCAACTCCATGGACGGTAGCCTGGCAGGCTCCTGTCCATGGGATTTTTCTGGCAAGAGTACTAGAGTGGGTTGCCATTTCCTTCTCCAGGGGATCTTCAAAACCCAGGGATCAAACTCATATCTTCTGCATTGCAGGCAAATTCTTTACCACTGAGCCACTTGGGAAACCCGTGTACTGTGTTACATGTACTTATTTTCTCCCATTGGCTTTCTTCTTGATGAATTAATGATATCATGCCTTTATGAATAATGTATTAACTTAAAAATATTTGTTTTTTATCTTTTAATTGTGTTATCGATTATTTTATCTGGTGAAGTTTTTATTTTACATAGCCAAATATATGTATTTTTAAGATTTTTTTCAGTAGTATTTGTAAAATTTGTTCTTGCATGTAAGAGTACAGATGGACTAGTTCTGATTTATAATTTCTTGCCTTTATGATTAGGCAAAGGCGATATGGATTCAGTAGAAACTGTAATTTGAGTTGTGAATTTTGATCTTTTCTCAAGCTAGCCATATGCGTTGCTTTCCTCTCTGGTGATGCTGGGCATGGCAGTAGCTCCAAGTCAGCCATGCCACCAGAAGGGTAAATACAGACACATTTGCAAGTTTTCTATAGTCATATGAGCATGCTGTTATTCACTTGCTGTGCAGTATTCAATAAATTACATGAGATATTCAACACTTTATTATAAAATAGGCTTTGTGTTAGATGATTTTGCCCAACTATAGGCTAATGTAAGTGTTCTGAGTACATTGAATGTAGGCTAGGCTCAGCTATGATGTTCAGTGGTGTGTTGAATGCATTTCACCATATACCATTTTCAAATTATGATGGCTTTATTAGGACTTAAGCCTAGGAATATAGTAGAGGAAGATCTGTAGATAACTCTTCACACCAATCTCCTAGCTTTGAATTAGCTACAATTTACTCATGTCCTTTATTTTTATTGCAAAATTATAAAATACAAATTGTAAATTAAAATGAAACATGTGTGTGTATGTGTGTGCATTCAGTCATGTCCAACTCTTTGTGGCCCCTTAGACTATAGCTTGCCAGGCTCCTCTGTCCATGGGATTTCCCAGGCAAGAATACTGGAGCAGTTTGCCATTTCCTATGCCAGGAGATCTTCCTGACCCAGGGATCAAACTCTCCTAAGGCCCCCACATCGGCAGTCAGGTTCTACACCTGGGAAGCCCCTTAAAATGGAATAACAGCACAAATGGAAACAAAGATCACCACACTGTTAATATTTTGGTTTACTACCATACAGCTATTTTTCTGTGTATATTTTTTCCAAAATTGAGATAATGGTATTGTGACCTAATAAGAAATATATATTTAGTCTCTACTCCAGTTCCTGACACAGAGCTCCTAAAGCCCTTGCAATTTCCTAACCAATAGGGTGCTCAGAGCATCTTTTGTCCTAAGAGTCAATTGGTCTTTGACACAGATTCCTTATACCAGAGCTTTTAACACCCTTGGAATTGCTAGAAAGAGCAGTGTCCTTTTGTATGCTAATGAGAGGACTGGTGGCCGGTTCTCTCATTAGCATACAAAAAGGCATGATTTGAAGTTTAAACTTTTATTCCCACCTGTTGGGGAGGGGAGATGGAATGGAGATAGACTTAATTACCTATGGTCAATGATTTAATTAATCTTAAGCAATGGAACTTCCCAAAGACAACAGGGTTGGGAGAGCATCCTTCTGGGAGGGTGGCCTGTGTGGAGAGCATGGAAGCTTTGCGTGGCCAACCAGCCCCAATACCTTGCCCTGCACATCTCCCCTGACTTGTATCCTTCATGATAAATCAGAAATAGTGAGCAGGTTGCTTTCCTGAGTTCTGTGAGCCATTCTAGCAAACTGTCTAAACTGACGAGGGGATTGTGGGAGCTCCTGATATACCGAGGCTTAGTCAGAAACACCAGACATCTGGACTCATGGCTGGCATCTAAAGCAGGAGTAATCTTATGGATGACAAAAGACAAAGAAGCAAAACCATCAAAAAAACCTTGAAAATCAGCTTGAAGAGGTTTGTTTCCATTGATCGAAGACAGGGTGATAAGAGCATCAATCAAGATAATAATAACAGTGATTTAAAATAAATCCTGTATTGTTGTAAAACATTGGTTCTGTTTCCTGTATTGTACAATGTATCTTTGTAGCTTATTTTATACATAATAGTACCTATTTGGGAACTTTTTTGATATTTTATTTTTTTTTTAGTATTAAGGAAAAAAAATGTATGAGCTCATAATCTTCTGGTGCTTGTGAAAGAAATTTTATCTGTACCCAACTTAAAGAACAGTTAGTATGAGATGATAAAGTTAGCTCCTGGAACTCAAATAATATTTATTAGTAATACTTTATTTTCCTTTTTGTGAAAAAAATTATCATTAATTATTAATATTTTTTCTTAGCTTTCTGTTATTTTTTGTCACAAATGTAGTTGGCTAGAATATAGACAAAGCAAGCTTATCCTCTAATTGTGTTGAAGATTTATAATTATTGGCCTTCCCTGGTGGCTCAGTGATAAATAATCCGCCTGCCAATGCAGGAGATGCAGGTTCGATCCCTGATCGGGAAAGATCCCACATGCCGAGGAGCAGCTAACCCCGTGTTCCACAACTATTGAGCCTGTGTTCTAGAGCCCAGGATCCACAACTACTGAGCCCGTGTGTCACAGCTACTGAGACCTGTGTGTCCTAGAGCCCGTGCTCTGCAACAAGACAGGCCACCACCGTGAGAGGCCCACGCACGACTAGAGAGTGGCCCCCACTAGCCACAACTAGAAAAATAAGCTGGAGCAGCAAGGCAGACCCAGCACAGTAAAAATAAGTAAATAAATAAAAAATTTTAGATATTTATAATTATTATCTGCTGTGATTTTTTAAAAATATAGTTTTCCAGCATGCAAATGTGACTAAAAGACAGACAGTTTCCAGATGGGGCACTCAAATTTAAGGCATGAATAAGTCTGTCCTCAGTGGGTTCCTTTGAACACTTGCTTTGGACAAGTTTCTGAGTAATCACAATGCAAAATAGTTCCCCCCTGCCAAGACCACACATGAAAGATCACTGATTTTTTCATTTTCCCTCTTCTTGTCATCTATACTCAATCCTGGTGATGTGTGCAGGAACACAGCACCTTCAGAGTGCGTAGCTTACACAACTCACTTAGGATCACAGAATCACAGACTCAAAAATGTTTGAAAAGACTCTAAGTTTCTATTGCAGTGTGAGAAATTCTCAGAATCCAGATGATATAGTGTTGAGGTAGTTTGCAAGTACACAGTCACACATTCCTCAGTAAACTTGGCACAGGTTTAAAGTTTTAAGCAGTCTATTCTTGAATGGTTTCACTTTTATTCCTCTTAGATGCAGCTGGCCCCTCCTTTGGCCTTGACCCAGGGTGACTGTCCTTTCTTGTTAGACTTACCATCATCCCAGGCCTCCTCTGAGTTTTACTCCTTTCCAGCCTGGGGCCCAAGTCCAGTTTTTTGCAGTCACGTGAAAACTGTTCTGGTAGCTCCAAATGTGAACTGAGAATTTTCTCTCCAACCTCCCTCTGAAGTCTGGGCAGCAACAGCTTGCCTGAATAAGCATCCTCCTTGGAAGAAAAGCTATGACAAACCTAGACAGTGTATTAAAAAGCAGAGACATCACTTGCCAACAAAGGTCTGTATACTCAAAGCTATGGTTTTTCCAGTAGTCGTGTACAGATGTGAGAGTTGGGCCATAAAGAAGGCTGAGCAGGGAAGAATTGATGCTTTCGAACTGTGATGCTGGAGAAGACTCTTGAGAGTCCCTTACACTGCTAGATCAAATCAGCCAATCCTAAAGGAAATCAACCCTGAATATTCATTGGAAGGACTAATGTTGAAACTGAAGCTCCAACACTTTGGCCACCTCATGCAAAGAGCCAATTCATTGGAAAAGACCTAGATGCTGGGTAAGATTGAGGGCAGGAGGAGAAGGGAGCAACAGAGGATGAGATGGTTGGATGGTCTCATCGACTCAATGGACATGAGTTTGAACAAGCTCCAGGAAATAGTGAAGGACAGGGAAACCTGGCATGCTGCAGTCCATGGGATCGCAAAGAGTCAGACATGACTGAGCAACTGAACAATAACAAGCATTCTCCCATAATAAGTATATCCCAGGTTTCCTCATAATTGTTTTACTTTTTTTCCCCTCTCCTCCATATGCTTCAAAATTTTTTAAACTTGTATTATCCTCTTCTTTCCACTCCTGATCACACACACCTAAGGGTTCCCCACCACCACCCTCCAGGCCAAATTCTAATGGAAGTTTCTATGAAAATGTACAAGCTCTAAATGCATTCTTAGACTTGCAGTAAATTCTGCCTCACAGTTGAACTCTTTGACCCGGAAAAACATGGAGAATCACACTTTGCAACTTAAATGCAGACAAGGCAGATTTGTGATAGCCACATGCAGAGCGCAGCCCTGGGGATATTCAGATTCCCTCGGACCTTCTCTTCCAAAACCAACTTTGTTCTCCGTATAGAGAAGCAGAAGTGTGCTAGGCACTGAGTTCCTGGGAAAACCTATAGCTAGGTACTGACTTATGTGGAAGTTTGATAGTCCATTCTTTGCTTCAAAGTGGGACAAATCTAAGATGTAATTTATGATCCAGAGTATCCTGTGGAATCTGAGACTCAGCAATCATCCGAAATTTCTCTCTTGCTTGTCTTCTTCCCCATCTTCAGTCCTGCTTCCATCACTTCCTCCCCTACTTCTCCCAGGAACACTTAGTAAGTCTCAAATGTTGATACGTGAATCCAAGTCCTCATCACAAGAATCAGCTTCAAGAGAATTCAAACTGGGTCCATGCCATGAACATGCCAACATTTAATTACAAACAATCCCCTGAATTCTGATCATCCCAGATTTACCAGAATTTGAGAGGAGGAAGTTTGTACCTCCATTCTAGCTGCCCCCACAAAAAAAAAAATCTAGAGATAAAATTATGCTAGGGGATTCCCTGGCAGTCCAGTGGTTAGGACTCTGCACTTTCAACTACCAAAGGCATGAATTCAACTAAGATCCCACGAGATGAGCGATGCAGCCAAAAACAAACAAGCAAACAAACTATACCTTGTTTATTGTTTATATTGTATTAATTTCTTGGGTATAGGCTTAAAAAAAAAACTAGTGTTCAATTCCATATTTTTAAAAATCAAAATTTACCTTTGTAAACAAAGGTCTCCCAAAGTTTACCTATGTGGGTTTTTTTTTTTTGGGGGGGGTGGTATAAATTAAACAGAAAAGGGCTGAATTAGTTTATCCATATAGTAACCTGAATACAATCTCTTGTCCTATATCTTTGCTCCCAAATATTTTAGATTATTTTCTTTTATAACTCATGGCTCAAAAATGTGATCAGTTCCAGAAGTCATTACAGTCAATTTGGGTTATAAATCAAACTTTACCACATTTCCGAGTTTATTATGTAATATTTAAGCCATGTATATACTGGCTTCCCAGGTGGCACAGTGATAAAGAATCCTCCTGCCAATGCAGGAGATGCAAGAGACACTGGTTTGATCCTTGGGTTGGGAAGATCCCCTGTAGGAGGAAATGGCAACCTGCTTCCATATTCTTGCCTGGAAAATTTTGTGAACAGAGGAGCTGGTGGGCTACAATCCATGGAGTCACAAAAAGTTAGGCATGATTGAGCACACACCACCACAAACATATATATAATAATTCATAATTTGAATTTTTAACTTAGTGTCAAATTTTTAGAGTCTTTTTATGTTACAAAACATTTTCAAACACATGAAAACCCTATTAATGAACACATATTTTTATGGTGAATAAATTCACCTTAATTTTATTTTTTCCAATTTTTCTCAATTATGAATATAATACAGTATAAACTTTTTTTTTTACTGTGTATAAATAATCTGGAAGGAAATACACCAAAATATTATATTTATGTTAGGATGTTTTCCTTTTTTCTACTTGTCCTTATTTTTGAAATAATTATCATGGGAATATTTATTTTCATAGTGATATATGTCAAGAACAAATGAACAATAAAAGAAAATAGAAATGTTTAAAAAGCATAGCTTCCTAAAATATGTAAGCTCACATGATTTTTATAGATTTGTAAAGACATCTACATGTTAACCCATGGAGAAAAAGTTCCAGATCAAAATGTTTTGTGATTTTAAAAAAAGGTAACTTTTATTTGGCCATGTTCATTAATTGATTAAGCAAGGTATTTCACAATGAGCATCACTATGATGAGGCAGGTTTTTTTGGTGCTTATATAACATGCAGAGATTCAGAATTCATATTCACGTGTCAAAACCCTTAATCAAAATAAGAACACCTACTAACATAGGCAGACTGAACAGGGAACAGAGCAAGATGCAAGAATTTAATATTTTTCCTCCCTAAATGCAAAGTAATGATTTGTGTTTGAAATGTACATTTATCGGTATTCTGGTTATCATTTATATATTTAGTCACTGCTTTTAGTATCAGAGTTCTAAGGAAAGGCTTTAGTCTAAAAAGTACATTATATACTGTTGAGTACCTTCGACTTCAATTTCAGACTTTTCACACTTCAAATGTGAACTTGTCTTAATCCGTTGGACAGAATATGAAGATTTATGGAGCTAATTAAGAAACAGAGCACTTCTACTGAGAAAAGAGTTCTCTCATATCAATACTAGATAAAAATATGACTTAGTTTGATGTAAAAATTTCAGTCATTTATAGGTGTTTCCACAATGATTCTTCCCTTAAACTTGTTTCAAATACACTAAATATGTGACATCTCTATATTGATACTCAAAATGCATTAAAGCATCTAAAATAGTAAAATATCACCAAACTTTAGCTCCCACTCAATTTTCATTCAGTAATCACTGTCATAGCATTTCTTTTTTCTCACCATTCTGTCTGCCAAGAGAAAAACCATAGCAAAAATGGGCATAATTCTTAGGAACAGAAATTAGACATCAGATAAAACCTCATAGAACAACCAACCAAAATTTGAAAAAGGATGATTAACATGAGACAGCTATGCTACCGTAGCAAGAGGCTCTGGATAGTCTGTCTCAGGGGGTCTGAAAAATAAAATAACTGTGTGTGTAGTGGACCCATCTGGACTCAGGCTGAACTGAGTCACTTTGAGTTCAGTCACTTTGGAAAGTCACTTTGACCTTTCCAATAACATGAGCTTGTGATTATTTATGGAGGAGAAACTCTTTTGTGTCATCTACAAAATTTGACCTCTACAGCTTTAGTTTTATGGGAAAAGCAACACAAACTTACTTTCCAGGCAATGATTTAAGAAGGAAAAATATTTATGAGGTACAAGATTGTAATGCCTTATAATTCAAGGTGCAAGAGAATAAGTTTTTTTCTTCACCTAAGAGGTTTTTCATTGGTGCAGATAAAAATATATAAATAGTTACATACATGTGTACATTAATGACGTATTTGGAGAGTTAACATTTTAAGAGCACATGTAATTAATGATGTCTTGCATGAACTCAAAGTAAGAAAAGTCAGTGTGAACGACCTTTGAATTGAAAAAAGGCAGGCTGCTGTCCTCAGTAGTTATTTTGGCTGAATAAAGTCTGAAGCAATGAAAGAGGTTTCAAAATTCTTTTACAGAACCCATGTGACTCAATATAATTCATAAGCGATGAAGTCTTGGGAAGAATCATGGCAGCTTACTTAGATTAAAATCTAACAACTAGTAAAAACATTATTCTTGTTGAAGTCATCATACACAGCCCACCTTCTCCAACTTTGTGAAAAAACTAGGAACAAAGCCAGAAATTTTTTCCAGTTATTCTAGTAATTTTGATCAGCTATAACTAGTGTTTGAGAACACAGATTTTTTAAAGATATTTTTTCATGCCCTTTACTTATCATCCAGTGCACATCCCTAATATTTGCATATCAATTAATCTTCTTTAGTTCTCAGTAATGTGAATGCAACTAAACGGGTCAAAGACAGTGCCAAGATTTTCACACTGTTTCTTATTTAAATATTAATCACTCACACATATGAAACACCAAAGAAATTTTGCTGATGAAGAGCCACACTTAGGCTAGAATCCTGGCATGGTTCATTGCCCCATGGATGAACTGTGGAGCACCCTGGGGACCAAGCACTTCTCCCAGCATGTTGAGGCCCGTTGCTGCGTTCTTTTAGCTTTTGCTGTTTGTTCAATATAGTAAGCAAGCATATAAGCAAGTAGTGAGTTTACCTCATATTTGTTCTTAGCCAGTTTCCTTTGCCCTACACCCCTCTCTGCTACTTAGAGATTCACCCCAGCTTGCCTCCTCCAACTCCAGTCTGAGGAGTGCCCTTTGTTGCCCTGGCTGCCCACCAACTTTACCCAGAAAAGGCCAAAACAAATAGCACCATTGACAGACATTTCTAAATGCCTGTCATTTTGCCAGGAGCTCCATCAGACTCACGACCCCCAGGGGGTTTCCAGGAGTGAGCTGAGTCCAACGCACAAATCCCTGGGCTTTCTGGAGTGCTCTGTTGCCTATGGATCAATGCTCTTCTCATAGGAGGGGGTGACAATGATTTCAGGACGGTTTTCCTGACTCATTTACAGAGCTTGCCATGGCTTCTGAGTATAACAGATGATGTCCCTTCAAGAGGAGACAGATTGGCAAATAAATGTCTGCCTAGTCACACCAGGAAAGCAACAGCATTTCAAACTATGCCTGCCCACTAAAACCCCATGGTATAGGATTTTAAAGTAATGTAAGATTTTACTAACAGTGAGAAAACCACTGAAGAGCTTTGAGAAGAGGAGATGTGTTCTTAAAAGATTATTCTGGCTGCCATACAGAATACAGATGGGAGAGGACAAGGATGGAGGTAAGGAGATGAATCCAGAGTCCGCTGAGGTCATACAGGGAAGAAAATATGGGGCTTGGTTTAAGGTACTGACAAGTGGGTGATATTATAAGGAAACTGTTCCAGTTTACAGGAGTTTATCTGATGACCTTCTTTGTTGCAAAAATCACATAGCAGAGCTTATCACAAAGGCCACTTCTAGTATCCCAAAGTACAACTGTGTCATCTCTGTGTTACCATGTGTCTATTAGCTAACCTGTCTATGCTTCAACTTCCACTTCCACGAAACGGGCCAATAGTAGGACTTTTGCCTATGAGGTTATTTTGAGAATTAAGCACTGATACTTATAAAGTTCTTAGAATGGAGTTTTGCACATAGACAGTACAAATAAATACAGCTAATATTATTAACTTTCTACTTTCTGTTCTATAGAATGGCAAATGGGTGGGCATAAGTCAGTCTTTCAGTTGTTATAAAGAGAAGGACAAAAAGACAGGCTTGCTTTACCCCACTGGTAAGTATTAACTTATCTGTGATGAACTAGTCCTTCTACTCACTGGCTCTGATCTTGCAGTACTATGAATGTCTCTATTGAACAGAATTCGGTATTGTCCACAGCTGATTCCTGCCCTTGGAGTCAAAACACGGGAGTCTTTAAAAGACACAAGCAAGGTTTTGTTATCCTAACAGGGTTTTCCCTACAGGGAGAAGTTAGGGTATTTCTTCCCTTCTCTCCGGGCATCCTGGAGAAACTCTAACAGTGTCTATGTCTCTTCTGCGGCTCTAGTCCCGTTAATAGTATCCTCCAAGTCATCTCCGGGGCTTCGCAGGTGGCTCAGTGGTAAAGAATCCATCTGCAATACAGGAGATGTGGATTTGATCCCTGGGTTGGGTGACCCCCTGGAGAAGGAAATGACAACCCACTCCAGAGCTCTCGTCTCGAAAATTCCATGGACAGAGGAGCCTGGTGGGTTACAGTCCATGGGGTCCCAAGAGTTGGATACAACTTAGCAACTAAACAACAAGTAGCATCCTCACCCTTTGCCCAATGATCACTGGTCCACCTCTCATCATGTGATGTCTAGCTGTACCCTGAGACTAACTTCTGGTGTCTGGGAACCACACACGTTTAGCTATTGTCCTTCCAGTCCAAGAGTGATGATCAGAGTTTCTCCGATGTGCCTGCACCACCCCTTGCCTAACTTCTCTGTGTTCCATCACCTGGGTGACCAATTCTCTGTATTAATTTCCTCTGTTTGAGAGATCGAGGGTAGTTTCTGTTTTCCTGGTTAGATAATGATAGAACCTTCATGGAGTTGATATATTCATGGAGTTGATGGAATACAACACATTGGCAAAGATCAGAGCCCACTATGCACAGAATTATATAAACATTTGGAGGCAGGAAATTTGGGAGGGCATAGTTTATCTTCCATGAGCTTTCATAATAATTTTATCCATTTATACATTTATTTTGGCTGCCCTGGGTCTTCCTTGCTGCACGCAGGCTTTCTCTAGTTGTGGCAAGCAGGGCTCTACTGTTCGCTGCGGTGTGCGGGCTTCCCATTATGGTGGCTTCTCTCGTTGCAGAGCAGACTCCAGGGTGCAAAGTTTTCAGTAGCAGCACATGGCTGGGGGGTGCTGCTCCCAGACTCCAGAGCTTGGGCTCAGTACTTGTGGCACACTAGCTTAGTTTCCCTGGGGCATGTGGAAACTTCTTGGACCAGGGAACTCGAACCTGTGTCCTCTGCATTGGAAGGCAGATTCTTATCCACTGCACCACCAGGGAAGTTCCAGGACAATTGTAAATGACGCTTAGACTTTTGTTGGAAAGATAATAGCTGCTTATTTTAGGAAAAAAAGAGAAGTGTAAAAATAAAACCTTTTTTTTTTTACTAGTTACTATTAATCAGTGAATTAATAAACCTCTCCTCTATTGTATTAATAATACTTGTGTACTTCACAGTGGGGTTTAGGATAGGAGGTGGGAGAAGCAGTGTTTATATATATATCAGATTCAATTTCAGTTTGTTAGATTGGAGCTATTTAAGATAGCATAGATACCAATTTAACATCAACTCTATGATAGCAGAGTTTATGAGAGGTGGGTAGGAGAGAAACGAGGATTTATTAATCAAGACTCATCTGACCCCTACTCCTGCTAAATGAAAGACCAGCAGGAGGCAGTGACAGTTACTAAGGAGGAACATGCAGGTTTTGTAATCACGACTTTCTGCTCTCCTGGAACAAGAAAACAGAGGGAGGGAGAGAGCCTTCCTTCCAGGGGCAGACTGGATATGTTCCTTTGAAATACACTAAAGTATCCAACCTCACATTCCACCTTAACCCCTAGGTAACCTCTCTTTCCTGAGCTTTCTCTTTTTATCCAAGAGCACAGACCTCTGTTTAGATCTTGCAGATAAGAACATCGGCTCACATGACTTTAAATCTTACAAATCAGTTATAGTCTTCATGGCAACTGATATATCCCAAGGGCCTCCGACAATATAAATATCCAAGAATAACTCTTAAATATGCAAGAATCACTCAATCTGAAAGAACTTACTTCAAAAAGTATAAAATAGTCTAGAATTTGTAAAGAGTATACCACATTTATTTTGTAACCAACCCAGAAAGTCTATATGCCAACCAACAATCATTATTAACTCATCTATAAAACTCATCATTAAGATGCATCACTTAATCTCTCTTCATTACATGCTTTCCTGTAAAGTCAATATTTATTCTACCACCTTAAGATTCCAAGAAGGGATCAAACACAATGAGGGTCTTATCTTTCAAGGGAAGAACTACCTTAAGAAGAACTACCTTTACAAAGGCTGCAGACAGCTAGCCTTCTGTGCTGGAGCCAGAGAAGAGTGAACAAAATCACTCCCCTGTTGGTAAGGCGGAGTTGGCAGCTGTCTCTTAACAACTGAATCCCAAGGCTAAATAGCGCTACAATGTCTTGTTGCATCATCCTCAGTCTCCTGGAGCACATTCAGAGTGTCCTTTTTTTTAAAAAAAAAAAGATTTTAAATAATAGTAGATTTTACAACTTTCTACTCTAGTAGTTTAAGTTCAAAATGTGTTATCAAAGCCGACCTCACTTCGAAGTCAATAATAAAACGTCAAAAAGTATTACAAAATTATAAACAGACCAACAGAAGGCTGAGAAAACGTGTACATATAGTATAGAGTACATAAACAGTATACAGTATAGAGT
This sequence comes from Odocoileus virginianus, assembly GCF_023699985.2. Taxonomy (NCBI): domain Eukaryota; kingdom Metazoa; phylum Chordata; class Mammalia; order Artiodactyla; family Cervidae; genus Odocoileus; species Odocoileus virginianus. The sequence continues at coordinate 24,679,999 of NC_069686.1, forward strand.
ACATATTGGTATAGAGTACATATGGTATAGATGAAAGAACCTAGTTTAATTATGCTGCTCTTGTGCCTGAAAAAAATATTTGACATTAAGTTCTTTCCACATTAATTCCTAAATAACTTCTCTTCAAAGACATATCTCTTGAACTTCCTCTTCCTATTAAGAGCACAGAGCACTGTTTGTACACTGCATAGGAGAATTCCAGGATATTACTCACAGGTCTTTAATTAAATCTCTCCTTCTCTCCTTTTTATTTCAGTTCTCTTCCTTTCCATCCCCCTTTTCCTTCTTCATGTTTCTTTATTTAGCAAAAACCTGTCCCTATCACTCCCTTAAGTTCCAACCCTTGTCCTGAGATTTACTCTATTCCCTTTTCCACAAAAATATCTTAAAATTTTATGTACACTCACTTTCTAGCTCTTTAAATTGTTTGAAGTCAAGAGGTTACTACCACATTTTAAAACTTCAGATGTCTTTTGTGAAAATTAGCAACAGGATCCCAGTGTCACTGGCAATTGACAAAATTGACAATAAAACCATTATAATATTATTAAGAAAATTCATTCAGCTATTGGAAACTAGTTTTGGGATTCAAGGTCCAGAATGTAATCTACATGCTTCCATTGCATCATTCCCTACTCTCGGGTTGTTTTCTCTGTGGCAAAGCTGGTCTAAATTGTGCAATGAGTAATGAGGAAAAGATCTGTGTTTCAGTGTGAGTAAAGGGGTAGTAAGCGCAGCATTTCCTCCCCTAAGTCAGGAATAGGCAGAGTGGTAGCCTCAGCAGCGTCAGAAAGGAAAATGAGAACTAGCAGATGAACCAACCAGAGGACCCTGTTTCTAAGCACCCCTAAGGCAATAAACTGAGAAACTTGCAGGAAGAGCTGAGGGAGCTCATTTCTGGCAGACTCATTGGGAGTTCAAATCAATGTGATTTGGGTTACATGTGTTTCTAACAAATTTAAAGAAGAATAAACCAAAATTCATAAAAGTCTCAGATATTAGAAAACTACACTGTAAATTTTATGGATTTTACTCAAACAGTAAATATTCATTCAAGGTTTTCTATGTATAGGGAAGAAAAGGAGTTACAGACTCTATTATTAAGAAATTCACAATCTACAATAAAAATTCCAAATAAAAAGAGGAAATTATAAGGCCCTTAAAAGTAGCCCAAATTTCATGAGCATATATAAAAAAGGAAAATTTGTTTTTGAGATGAGGATTCAGGTAAACTTTAAGTGGATAACACAGTGACAATATCTAAAGGAAAATCTGGATGACAGATATAGGTATAAAACCCATTTCCATCATGCATCAATTAAGGAACAGAAAGCCTGAAGTATAAATTAAGCTAACTGGCTTTAGTCTCTTTGCCCAACAAGAATTTCTGGATAAGTGACAGTGCAGCTCCCACCCAGTATTATCCATGCCTCAGGCTCTTTTCATTGTTTGGCTTTACCTATTTAAGTGTTAGACCCCAAACCTGATAGTCCCTGTTTCATCAGGCATCATCAGGCATCCCTGCTTCTAAAGAAGGAGGAGGAAGGAAGACACATAGAAGGAACTGCACAAGGTTGTCAAAAACCCGTAGCAGACTGCCACATAAGTCTTCTTGGTTGGAACTATGTCACAAAGCACTTTTTGCTCTAAGGGAGGTTGGGATATATAGTTGTTGTTGTTTTTTAATCTGGCCACACTGTTGCACACTTTCAAAAAAATCAAAGAAAAAAAAAGGAAGAAAGAGTATTATGGTGGTATCAACAAGGATGTGCCACAAACCACTCATTAATAGTGCAGCCTAGGTACAAAATGGGCTTCCCTGTTGGCTCAGAGGTTAAAGTGTCTGCCTGGAATGCGGGAGACCCGAGTGCAATCCCTGAGTTGGGAAGATCCCCTGGAGAAGGAAATGGCAACCCACTCCAGTATTCTTGCCTGGAGAATCCCATGGAGGGAGGAGCCTGGTAGGCTACAGTCCATGGGGTCACAAAGAGTCAGTACACGGCTGAGCGACTTCACTTTCACTTTTACTTTAGGTACAAAACACTACCTCTTCTCAATGTCAGTTTCTTCAGTTGTGAACTGATTACAGTAATACCTTCCTATTAGGTATTTGAGTGGAGATTAGAGGTAATGTATTTAGGATATCAGTGTGGTCCTGATGTGGTAGGAGCACAAGGTAATATAAAGCTGCTTTAACTACTGTTTGGTTGGATGGTCTGTTAACCAGCAGACCAAGACTATTGCTTGGTTGATAGGATGTATTAGATTTCAATAGATAAATATGGGAAGAATAAAATTTGAGATAAAGAAAGCAAGATGGCAAAGACATGGAATTAGGGAAAATGCATAAGAAAATGTAGAGCGCGTTCAGAAAAGTTTATATAGCTCAGAACGATGATCATCCTTATGAAAGAGAAGTGGATGGTAAAGCTTGAGAGTTAGGTGGGAACTGGATCATAGGATGGGGAGGAGGGATGTAAGAGTCAAGTCAGGAGATTTGACATTCTGGGAAGTCAGTGAGGAGTCAGTGACGGTTCCAGTGCAAGGTGAAGTTCAAGCTATGCATTATATTGACCACTTTGGCAGCAGTGCATGAGATGTACTCGGGAGCTGGAGAGAAATCAAAGCAAGAAGAGTAGGGGAATTAATTTCTACCCCCGAAAAGCACAAAAGAAGACTAAAGTAAGCTTATAGCAACAGAATGGAAAAGACTGATTCAGGAGTCATTTTTAAAGCTTTAAAAGGACAGAATTTGGCCTCCAAGAGAATATAAAAGGTCAGAAAAAAAAGATGGTGCCAAGGTCATGAGCTTAACTTCAAGTTTAGGTATGTCATTACCCAGGGTGGAGGATAAAGAGCAGGCCAGGGAGAAAGAGGACCAAATTTTAAAAGGAAAAGAATGGAAGGGGGAATTAAAGGAAGGGGAGAGAAGGAAAATTACTAAGAGTAGAAATGCTTATCCTTGTAAAATAAGACATATGAGGAGATCATATTCTATGGGGTTGTTTGATCTGCAAAAAGAATTTTCTCAGGCAAATTAATGAGTCTGTAATAGCTAGATGCTTAATCCTAGTCATGCGCTCATCTGGCTGTGCGGGGCACCACCCATGTACCCTGTAGAACTTTCCTTGTTGCTGCAACTGTATTAGAATAGAAATAGTCCCAAAGTATGCAAACGAGCTTCTGAGGAATTCCCATTAGTTTTTCACCCTCATTAGGATGTAAAATTATTCCTCTGGAAATATTTGGACCCACTTTGTCCTTCTTAGAGGTGGAAAGATGAGTTAATTTAGCTCTTTGGCATGACTTGCAATGTGCAGATCCTGGGATCCTTGGTTCTGGGCTGGGTTTCTGCAGTTAGCAGTCACAATGGAAACCTAAGGAGAAAGCAGACAGGCAATCGCTGCTGGAATCAAGGCACTCAGTCACTCTGAGAACAGAGTAAGGGATATAAGCGGTCTATTGACTGAAGTGTTTGCTTATCATTTTTAGCACCAGACATTTAAAACTGGGCAGGAAGCCCCTCTGAAAAATGATGATCTTAAAAGGTTGAGAATTAACTGTTGCTTTGATCTGCATTTCTAGAATTTTTGGTTATGTAGAATTTAGCATTGTATGTATCCTCAAATCAACTAAGTACATTCTTAAGGTTGCAGAAAGGGATAATTGAATTCTAGAATCCTATTTTTGAAGAGTTATTCTGAAAAAGATTTTAGTGAAACTTTTACATAGATTCCAATCCTTTTCATTAATTATCCATTATTATTTCAAGTAAAAAAATCTTCATTTTAAGCTTCAGAAACACCTTTTTAAAATGATGTCATATGTGTTTCTTCCAGCATTTTGATTTACTTTAGTAATAAATGTTTCTCCCTGATGAAACCACCTATGTCCCTAATGATACCACCCTTATGACAGAAAGCAAAGAAGAACTAAAGAGCCTCTTGATGAAAGTGAAAGAGGAGGGTGAAAAAGTTGGCTTAAAACTCAACATTCACAAAACTAAGATCATGGCATCTGGTCCCATCATTTCATGGAAATTAGATGGGGAAACAGTGGAAACTGTGACAGACTTTATTTTTTTTGGCTCCAAAACCACTGCAGATGGCGACTGCAGCCATGAAATTAAAAGACGCTTGCTCCTTGGAAGAAAAGCCATTACCAACCTAGACAGCATATTAAAAACCAGAAACATTACTTTGCCAACAAAGGTCCATCTAGTCAAAGCTATGGTTTTTCCTGTAGTCATGTATGGATGTGAGAGTTGGACTATAAAGAAAGCTGAGTGCCAAAGAGTTGATGCATTTGAACTGTGGTGTTGCGGAAGACTCTTGAGAGTCCCTTCGACTGCAAGGAGATCCAATCAGTCCATTCTAAAGGAAATCAGTCCTGAATATTCATTGGAAGGACTGATGTTGAAGCTGAAATTCCAATATTTTTGCCACCCGATGCGAAGAACTGACTCATTGGAAAAGACCCTGATGCTGGGAAAGATTGAGGGTGGGAGGAGAAGGGGACGACAAAGGATGAGATGGTGGGATGGCATCACCAACTCAATGGACATGAGTTTGAGTAGGCTCTGGGAGTTGGTGATGGACAGGGAGGCCAGGACTGGTGCTGAAGTCCATGGGGCCGCAAAGAGTCAGACTTGTCTGAGTGACTGAGTTGAACTGATCTGAATGAAACTCCACAGGACGCACCTGCTGAGCCTCAGGCACTTAATTAGTATTGCTGTAAAAAGGCACAGTTTTATTATTCTAAATCATCTCACTTGTGATTAGGAAAAAATAATTTCAGAAGTCAATGTGGTTGTAAATAAATTCATGTTAGAGGACTGACTGATTAAAAATCATGCTTTTCTCATCTTTTTGATTTTGTGAGGTTACAGATCCCATGAGCTTATGGCACTTAACCTTAAAGCAGTAAAATTGCTAAACTTTAAATCACCTTATACTAGAAAAAGACTGAGGCACACCCTGAAGTTGGCAGCCATCTGGAATAAAACTAAGCTGTCTTCTTTCCTCCTTCAGGTTCTTGGAAGTTCTCTTAGTCTTTGAATCTCACTCTGAGGTTCAAGCCTGCTAAAAGAACAATGTCTTGAATGTATACAGGACCTTCCTTGTACAGTTTTTTGGCATAAATACCAATGAAGGAAATAGGAGACATCTGTTATAATCTCCTTCTACCTTGCCATAACTACAAATTTTATAGACTTAAAAAGCAAGGGTTAAGTCGAGGTCATCCAGTTAATTTTTTAACATAAGGTATAGTGTTCCATTCATTACCTTATCTTTATTACCTTAAAAATTACACTCAGCATGACTTATAAGTTTAAACTTCATAAAACACAGGTTAGTGTCTGAACCAAGGGGTATCATGCCTTACAAGCAGCTTGCTTAATAAACCTGTTTGCTCAGCACATACTGTCAAGTTAAAAGAATTCAAAGAACTCAGATTTGGTTGCCTTTAATAATTCTCATTATGACCTACTAAATTAAATTACAAATTGAAATGCGGCTATAAATGGTGCTGTTATGGCTAATGAAAAGTTTTCAGTCCCTAACACACATCTCCAGAATATTTATTTTCATGAACGTGTTCCATTTGCCAAGCACTAATGAAATATGTGTAGGGCTAAAACTTTGTGTTTGAATTCTTAAGGAAAATCACAACACCTAACTCAGAGAAGTGGGGATGTGGATGAGATTCCATTTAGTATTATGCCAACTAAGCACTGCTTTCAACTGGTGCTATTGATCTCAACTACATGCCAGAGACTGTGCAAGGCCCCTCTTCGTGAACACATCTGTTCTCCCTCACACGTGGTGAGGGAGACATGGCCATCTTCACTGCACAAATGATATTTCAGGATTCTGAAACTTACTTTGATGTTTTGTCCATAAGTTTCAGACTTGCAAAATAAGTTGATGTCTGCATCTTGCATTGGGGCTCAAGTATAAGGTAGTATTTGATGAAATTTCAGTATTTATCCTGAATTGGTTAATTCATTTATAAATTGGGGTGATATTATTAGCAAACAAAATAATTCGTACTTGAATAAAGTGAAAATTCAACTGGGCTGTGACAGTGGAACATATTGTGGAACCTTGTGTGTTTGTGTTAGTCTCTCAGGCATGTCCAACTCTTTGAGACCCCATGGACTGTAGCCCGTCAAGCTCCTCTGTATGTTGAATTCTCCAGGCAAGAATACTGGAGTAGGTTGCCATTCTCTTCTCCAGGGGCTCTTCCTGACCCAGGGATCAAACCTGGGTCTCCTGCACTGCAGGAAGATTCTTTACCATCTGAGCCACCAGGGAAGCCATACACACACACACACACACACACACACACATATATATATATATATATATATATATAAACAAGTAAATCAACATTTCATTGATATATATTTCTATATTGTCTAAATGTTTATTGTAGCAAATAGTAATTACAACTAAAGAAAATAAGTTATCAGAAAATGGTTAATTTTGGCTAGATTTCTTTAAAATCTGGCGATCTCTACTTTTAATTTATGCTGGGTCTCTGTAATATGTGCAGTGAAAATTAATAGCAATGATAATGAAAAACACATATGTTCATGTTCAAATGTATTACTATATGCCATGCAGTTCTATATATATTAACTCATTTACTCTTCATAACTCTTTGAATTAGAGTTACTATTATCCCCATTCTGCAAATGAGGAAACTGTAGCATAGAGGAAGTCAGTAGCTTTCCAAGTTTATATGTGCAGCAAATGACACACAACACAAGCAGTATGATGCCTGAATGCAAACCCTTTAATCTTGCTCTCTATTCCATACCTGTTTGAACTCCCCTGAAGTGTAGTTCAAAGACCTATGAGGTAATATATCATTTTGATAGTTGTCCTTTGGCATTGAATTCCAAATTCCTACTCCCAACCTGATTTAGAAATTAGAGAACCAAATTACATTCAACTCATTTCAATGCAAATTTGTTGAAAACCTGTCAGATGCCAGACAGTCCTCTGGTTGTTTGGAACATATCAGCTCCCTTTGGACAGCTGAAGTGGTAGAAAACTGAAAAAAAAAAAAAAAAATCTTCACTTGAATTCTCCATAAAGCACAGCCCATGACTAAGGGCTAATTAAATGTAGGTGGTTAATTTAGGAGTATGATCTCAGGGGACAGGACTCAGAGATGGGGGTGGGAGGGTGAGGTGGAAAAAAGAATGTGGAAGAATCAATCAATAGATGAAATAAGTTGGCCACCATTCCAGTTGTTCCATCCCATGGGATACCTTTTGGAAAGTGTCTGGGAATATCTGCCTGAAGGGAGAAAATGCTCACCTCCCATTGGTCTAGAATAGCACTGCAGGATTAACCCTCCCCGTCCCCACCTTCAGGTTACACTTATTTTGTACCCAAAATAAGTACACTTTGACACTTATTTTGTACTCAGCAGGTTTCCAAATGTAAAGGTAAAGTGTTAGTCGCTCAGTCATGTCCGACTCTTTGTAATCCCATGGACTGTAGCCCACCAGGTCCCTCTGTCTGTGGAATTTTCCAGGCAAGAATACTGGAGTGGGTTGCCATTTCCTTCTCCAGGGACTCTTCCTGACCCAGGGACTGAACCCAGGTCTCCCGCGTTGCACACAGACTCTCTTTTCTCTGAGCTTAAGGTTTCCAAAACAGTCTGCAAAGAAGTCCTAAGGCTGGAATTCAAGATGTGAGTCTAAGGTGAAGCATGTTCAAGTTTTACACAAGCTGCTTGAAGCTGATCAAAGCCCTCAGGGAACCTGTGTTCATGGCCAAAGTTGGAATCATAGGTGAGTTCAGCAGGATGGAGAGCTTTGGACAAGTTGTGTTCACTGTGACAATGAACAAATACTAGTAAAGCATGCAGTATTTGAGAAAATGACATATGTTAATGATAAACTAAAAAATCAAAATAAAGCAGTTTAAGGAGATTTGGAATGGAGAGGGTGAAAAAATATATATATTGGGTTGGCCAAAAAGTTCGTTCAGATTTTTACATGTGATGTTACAAATAAGTCTGAAACCTGGGTACATCGGTCAGGGCAGTCCTCTTTTAAAAGGGAAATAATTAAGCAATGACTTGAAGCATGTGAAGGAACAAGTCACATAGATAACTGAAACTGAAAAGTTAACTGAATACTCTCAGTCATTAAGAACTGCTGAGTAATTTCCATCTCTAATCTTTTTTACTCCAATATCTCTTGTGGGGGAGGGGCAGATTTTAGATGTTCTATAAAATGATTGTTAACCAAAAATTTTGGTATGGTTTTCAGGCACCCCATTGACTTCTTTCAATTTACTCTGGTTTTGTTTCTTTCCTGTCAAACAAGGCAAGTTTGTGTTATTCTTAGGTAACCAAATTAAGACTAATATGCCAACAATGTAAAGAATGTTTCCAAACCAGACCTCTCCCTTGGACTCCAGACCTAACTGCATCTAATGGCTGACTTAACATCCACTTGCTGATTTAGTGGACCCTTCTTATTTATCATGTCTGTAATTAAACTCTTGATAGTCCCTCACCCCGTAGGTACCCATTTTAGTTTTCAGTTCAGCTAATTCCATTTTTTCATTTTCCATATCGTAATCTTGGTGCCATCTTTACTTCTTTTCTTCCCTTTCCTTTCCATATCTCGTTTGTTAGCCTTCTATAGGCTGATACAACTGCTTTGGATCCTGTCATTCCTCACTTAAAAGGCTCTAGTGACTTCCCATAAAAAGAGCTGGACTTCCCAGCAAAACCCAAAGTCCAACTCCGATTTGCAAAGGCCATCTGCGTTCCTGAATACTCATTACCTCTCTGACCACTCATTACCTCTCTGACCTCATCCCCAGCTCCTTTCATATTCCAAGCAGACACCTTCCTGCCCTTAAGCTTTTGAACTTGATTTTTAAATTTTTTTCTGCCTGAAATGGTCTTCTCCTAGATATTGGATGATTAAGTCTTTCAGTTCCTTCAGATTTGTCTCAACTGTCACATTCTTGGTGAAGCCTTCTCCACCCGCAAACACTCCCATCCCCACCCAAGGGAATAGTACAGTTTCCCCACCCAACACTTCAGTTGCCCTTCTTTGCCTCATTCTTCTTAGTATTTATCGCTAATACCTTCCTTATCTCTTTGATTTATTGTCAGTCCCTGCCACTAGCATCTAAGCCCCTGAAACACTGCCAAGCCTATAACATACGCTCAACAAATTTTTGCTAAATGAAAAAATAAACAAATGGTTCCAGAGCCATCCATTTGCCTCTAGGATAGTTATGATGATTACAATAGAAATCCAAGGGGGCAGGGGAAAGTTCAGCTTTTGATCAACAAGGTGTAAATTTTTAGGCAGTCCATAGACTTGAATGTCAAAATTTGTTGAGAAACAAAATACTTTTCAAATTTATTGAGCTTCCATGAATGTATTAAGAACAAGGCTGAGGGAATTCCCTGGTGGTCCAGTGGTTAGGACTCCACTGTGTCACTACCATGGGCCCAGGTTTGACTCCTGCTCAGGGAACAAAGATGCACAAGCTGTATGCTGTGGGTAATAAAAGAGAGAGAGAGAGAGAGAGAGAACAAGGCTGAGCAAATGGTATGGTAGGATTTTATTTCAGATCAGAGGAAAGAGGAAACCCATGATTTGGCATCAACTACTTTCTTTCAGAAAGGCGGAAGGAGTACTTTCTCTTCCAGGAGGGGTGATAATGGGAAGAAAAGGAGAGGCAGAGAAAACAACCTTTCAGAGGTCTGTTATGATCTACCTATACCTCTCAGGACTAAAATCCTGGGAGCTGGGTATTAGTTAAGTTGAAAGGAGAACAGGAATCAGGAGCTTTGGCCCCATCTTCCACTTTGTACTCTGGTATCATGAGACCATCCTCATAGTGGGAAAGGGAGAGGAGATTGTAATGGTATTGAGGCTGCGGATGGAAAGTCAAAAAGGTGGTTACAATGAGGACATCAAAGCATTTCTTATAGCAGAGCACTTCAAACAGGCAGTCAGACCAGGATAGCAAGTGAGAGATACATCCAGAAGAAATGAGAGGTCTGTGGTACAACCTAGGGTCAAAGTGAAATTGGTAGTCGCTCAGTCATGTCCATCTCTTTGCAACCCCAAGGACTGTAGCCTGCTAGGCTCCTCTGTCCATGGGATTCTCCAGGCAAGAGTATTTGAGTGGGAAGTCATTCCCTCCTCCAGGGGATCTTCCCGACCCAGGGATTGATCCCAGATCTCCTGCAGTGCAGGCAGATTCTTTACCATCTGAGCCCCCAGGGAAGCCCAAAGATCAAGATAGCACACATAGGAAAAGCAATTCGTTCTGCCCTAGTCAAGATAAAGAGACCATAATTTCCATAGATTTCACTGATGAACACCAGCAAGACACTCATGGATTGGAAAAGACTGGGTTAGGTAAGTCAGTGGATGTCAAATATTAACCACTGCAAATCCAGACCAGCACAAAGACCATAATGAGGACCCTCAATTTCCCTTCATCTAATGCCCTCTTTTGAAGGAAGCAACTACAGGACAAATAGTCTTGACTTTTAAAATTTGAGTTTTTAGTTGACTAAATGTTTGTTATACATAATTAAATTGTCTTAACTAGAAAGAAACTGTCTAAGCTGAAAGAAAATGATATACCTTGAATTAACAAATTGAAATTTTTTCTTTTGACTATGCCACAAAACTTGTAGGATCTTAGTTTCCTGACCAGGGGTGGAATCTAGGCCACAGCAGTGAAAGCTGGAACCCTAACCACTAGACTGCCAGAAATTCCTGGAAAGTTGAAATTTTGATCCCTACCTCAGTTATCCCCACTGAATGAATTGACAGCTCAAGAAAACTTTATCAGTAATATGTAAATAAACATATGTACACCTATGGCTAATTCATGTTGATATATGACAGAAATCAAACCAATATTGTAAGACAATCATCAATCAAGTAAAAATAAATAAATATAATTTTTTTTAAAGCAACACTTTTTTCAAACATCTGTATAATAATGAATTTTATACTCTACAGCTAAAGCAAATACATGATCCCTTACCTCCCTAACCAGGAAATAAAATACGGTGGTTGATCTGAAACCAACCTAATTAATCAATTCTTTACATGTTACTTCACAGGGATCATTATAACGACAGGACAGAATTTCAACTCTGTCCAGGATCTTAGGGTTTCCACATCTGAGAGAAGTTCTATAGACAAAAAAAAACAAACTTTTATAATTATGGAAATATTGGCTCTCAATGTAACCTGGAGTGTATCAAATATAAAAACATATGCGTATAAAAATACACACATAGTTTAGTCTACTTTCTTCTTTTCCCAAGTTTCCAGTGAAATTCAGAATGTACTTTCCTGTATATTCATCATGTGGTCAATCAATACCCAACCTAGGAACTGATATCCTAAATTGTTTCCAAGTGGAACACCAATCAAATATACAGTCCTGTGATTGCAGGTAAAAAGTACAAATCAGAATATCTTTTTTATTTATTAATTGTTTTTGGCCCCAAAGCATAGCTTATAGGATCTTAGTTCCCTGGATCAAGGATAGAACATAGGCCCATGGCAGCAAAAGTGCCCAGTTCCAGCCACTGGACTGCCAGGGAATTCCCAGGATATACCTTCACTTCAGTTCAGTCGCTCAGTCATGTCCAACTCTTTGCAACTCCATGGACTACAGAATGCCAGGCCTCCCAGGCCATCACCTACCCCAGAGTTTACTCAAATTCTTGTCCATTGATCCAGTGATGCTATCCAACCATCTCATCCTGTCAACCCCTTCTCCTCCCACCCTCAATCTTTCCCAGCATCAGGGTCTTTTCCAATAAGTCAGTTCTTCGCATCAGGTGGCCAAAATATTGGAGTTTCAGCTTCAGCTTATGAGTCCTTAAAATGAATATTCAGGACTGATTTCCTTTAGGATGAACTGGTTGGATCTCCTTGCTGTCCAGGGAACTCTCAAGAGTCTTCGCCAACACCACAGTTCAAAAGCATCCATTCTTTGGCCCTCAGTTTTCTTTATAGTCTAACTCTCACATCCATACATGACTACTGGAAAAACCATAGCTTTGACTAGATGGATCTTTGTTGGCAAAGTAATGTCTCTGGTTTTTAATATGCTGTCTAGGTTGGTCATGGCTTTTCTTCCAAGGAGCAAGTGTCTTTTAATTTCATGGCTGCAGTCCTCATCTGCTGTGATTTTGGAGTAAAAAAAAAAAAAAAAAGTCTGTCACTGTTTCCACTGTTTCCCCATCTATTTGCCATGAATTGATGGGACCAGTTACCATGATCTCAGTTTTCTGAATGTTGAGGTTTAAGCCAACTTTTTCACTCTCCTCTTTCACTTTCATCAAAAGGCTCTTTAGTTCTTTGCTTTCTGCCATAATTGTGGTGTCATTTGCATATATGAGGTTATTGACATTTCTCCTGGCAATCTTTGATTCCAGCTTGTGTTTCATCCAGCCCAGTGTTTCTCATGATATACTCTGCATATACCTTAATTAACATAATATGTGTTAATTAAACTATTTTCTTGAAAAGCAATGTAAAAGTCTTGGTTTTATTCAGTAGCAGTTTCTACTTTTAATTCCATGTTTGTCTGGGAAAGACTAGTTCAGTGGCATCAACAGCAGGATCTCAGCTTTTGCATTGATCATGTATCAAAGAAATTTAACCTGTAATTTGCTGAATTTAATTGCTATTTTTGAAATAAAAATGAGTGATATCCTATTGTTGTTTTTGTTTGTTGGTAACTGGTTAGGAAGAGTTTCCTGGCTGAACAATTAAGCTAATACCATAGTAATTACTTAAATTATAGATTGGTGTTGAAGACTCACTGGGGAAAACTGATGGTCATGAAGAGTTACTAACCAAGACCAACTACTCTATTCATCTTATAAAATCTCTCTCCAGAATAAGGCAGGCATGAATAATTTCAATATTACTTGATAAAATATAACTTGATTTAGGTATTCAAGTCATCTAAAATACTGTAACTGGTTTTATTTTGTACATAAAAATAAAAGACATTCTATATGAAATCTAAAGGTAAAGCAAAATATATACATATTTCACTGTTCTTTTTCCAAGTGCAATTTATTAAAAATAATTAGCTTATTTTCCCTAAGAAAAATAATTTTAAAATAAGTGTCTTTTTACTACTAATAAGTAAATACTTATTGCTCCTACTGATCACTTTCTACATTCAATCACTGATACTTACTCTTCTTTCTCTAGGACCAGCTCTCACTTACCCAATTATGTGAAGTCACTCAGTCATGTCCGACTTTGCGACCCCATGGACTGTAGCCTACCAGTCTCCTCTGTCCATGGAATTTTCCAGGCAAGAGTACTGGAGTGGGTTGCCATTTCCTTCTCCAGGGGATCTTCCCAACCCAGGGATTGCACCCGGGTCTCCCGCATTGCAGGCAGATGTTTTACCATCTGAGCCACCAGGGAAGCCCAATTATAGTTGCTCTTAAATAAGTAGCATGAATGTGTGCATGCTAAGCTGCTTTAGTCATGTCCAACTCTTTGAGACTCTATGGAGATAAGTAGCATATCATACTCAAAAAGTACGCTGTCTCAGTTTTCTTCAAAGAAAAAATGATTAGAAGGGAGACTTCCCTTTGTGGTCCAGTTGTTGAGAATCTGCCTTCCAATGCAGGGTATGCAGGTTTGTTTGATCCTTGATCTGGGAACTAAGATCCACATGCCCCTGGGCATAGAGAGCCTGCATGCTGCAACTAGAAAGTCCATATGCTGTAACAAAGATCTGGTACAGTCAAAAACAAACAAACAAACAAAAAATGATAAGAAGGGGAATGCTGATATCAAAGCTATCAATGAATTTACTTATTGGAAAATATTGTTGCAAATTTAAAACAAATAAGACAATCATAAATTACCAAGAAATAGATCTGGTGATTTTTATTTTGAAACAGAGTAAAAACCTAAATTAACCAGTTGATTTGGAGAAATATGATCTTTTCCTCTCATCTAACATTATAGGAATGTCCAAGACCAAGAGCAAGGAGGTCATCAAATTATAAGTGTTTCCTTTAAAATTTTTAAAGCTAATAGTTTAAAAAGACAAGCAAAACACTCTTTATGCTGTAGTAAAATCTCAAAGTTAAAAATCATCAATCAAAATAAAATTATAAAAAGTTAAGTGTGAAATCTCAAGTGGATTTAATTATATTTTAGATAACATATCATTTTCAAAAAGTTGAAAACGTGACTATAATACAAACATAATGTCAACTGTAGAAAAACACTCAGTCTAAAAGTTGCAAGTCATGCCTTATTAGGGGCCCTTATTAAGGACCACGGGCTTCCCAGATGACACTATAGTGATAAAGAACCTGCCTGCCATTGCAGGAGACTCGAGAGATGTGGGTTCAGTCACTGGGTTGGGAAGATCCCCTGGAGAAGGGCATGGCACCCCCCTCAGTATTCTTGACTGAATATTCCCCTCCCATGGGCAGGGGAGCCTGGCAGGCTAACAGTCCATAGGGTCACAAACAGTTGACATGACTGAAGTGACTTAGCACACATTCACGCACATTGAGGGCCGTAACCTGGGAGACAGTCTTTCAGATAGCTCTGAGGAATTACTCCAAAGAGGTATGGGGAGAGCTAGGAGTCTTTTGGGGAAACAAACAAATGAAAACAACATGTACTCAAACGCCAAAAGATTACTGCTAATCACAAAAGACAAAAGTCTCAAACTGGCTGACAGTCAGGACCCACTCTGCTCTTGGAGGCTCTCTGTAGTCCCTTTCATCTTCAAAGCAGCAACAGTGAGTTGAATCCCTCCACTCTTCAACAATTCTTGCTTTCCTTTTTTTTTTTCTATCAGCTAAAGAAAACTTTCTGCTTTTAAAGAGCACCCATGATTCAGTTAGGTGCAACTTGATATAGTCTCCCTACTGTAGGTTAATTGATTAGTAATCTTAATTACCTCTGTAAAACCCCTCTTGTTCTGTAACATAACACAGTCACAGACCTAACAGCTCATCACACTCACGTGCGTGCTAAGTTGCTTCAGTCGAGTCTGACTCTTTGGACCCCATGGACTGTAGACAGCCAGGCTCCTCTGTCCATGGGATATTCCAGGCAAGAATACTAGAGTGAGTTGCCATGCCCTCCTCCAGGGGATCTTCCCACTCCAGGGATTGAGCCTGCATCTCTTGTGTCTCCTGCATTAGCAAGCAGGTTTACCACTAGCGCCAACTGGAAAGCCCCCATTATAGTCAAGGCGAAAAGGTAGCATTTTAGAATTCTGTTGATCATATAATTCTTTTCACAAGACTCTGAGAATCTCTCTTTTTTTCTAGCCTGTAGTTTAGAGAAGAGACTTTAGAGAAGGACAGAGGAAAGGAGAAGACACATGGTAAAGATAAGACTGAATACTAGGGGATAATTTATTGTTATCACTACAGTATCTGAATAGAAGAGAGTAAAATCCTTTATTCAGGTTTAATTTATTTCATATGGATTTGATCAATGTTCCTCATAAGAAAAAGAACATATTATGGACAATGTGGGAATTGACAATACTACCTAGAGATATTCTGAGTGTTATGAATAAATTACTACTTCATCATTTCATACTCAAGGTCCTTATCTATAATTATCTAAATGATATTTTCAGAGCAGTTGGAGTCATTAAAAAGTATTAATGTGAGAGATTTTTACTTGTTTCACATTGTTCTTGAACCTCTCTCAGCATCATGGAAGATGATGGATTTCAACACTAACCTCTTTCCTAACTCACAGCTTCCAGTCTCTTTTCTGCCACCCCAACAAAAGACTTCAAAAGAGAAAGCATTGTTAAAGGTTTAGCTACACTCCATTTTCCTTTTCTTTGAGTTCTTGCTATTACAGTCATAAGAAATCATTATTTTATTTTGAAAAACCAACCAAGTAATAACAATTTCTGTTCGGACTAGCTTTTTTGTTAAAGGAAAAAATGTTGACCCTCCAAACTCCTATTTTGTAGTCCTTTTTTCTCTGCTTGTCCATGCCTCTCATTTTTAATTCACAATTGTATTATCCCTCCACACCATCCACAGGCACAAAATGCCCTACATTAGGATAGAACAAATACTGTTGTATTATTTTTAAGTGCTTTAAAAATGGCTGAATTTCTCATATTTATTGAGAGACTGCAAGGTAAGAGGTGCTTCCAAAAAAATGTGCCATTTTTGCTTTTTAATTACTCTCAGTAGGACAGTTAACAGTAAGTTATCACTTACAAGTGCTGATGAAATCACACAAATCCACCTACAAGATATATTCTGTATTTTTATGATGGCTATCCAGAATTCACTGTTCAGTCAGAGATCATGAAGTGGAGTGATCCATGTGAGGTAAAATCTATAGCCTAGTGAAATAATATGCAGCATTGGATGTGTTTATGGTCTTTCCTGTCTTTCCATTCTGCCTATGAGATTTTTTAAGTCAGATTCACACAATAAAATATTTGAGAGAAAGCTTGATATGCCATATTGACATGATAATTCACTATACTAGGGATTGGCAAACTTTCTAAAAAGAGCCAGGTAGTAAATATTTTAGGCTTCATAATCATACGATTTCTGTTAGAGTAATTTTTTTTTTTTTTTTTTTGCCACGCCACGTGGTTCGTGGGACCTTAGTTTTCCAAATAGGGATTGAACACATTCCACCTGCAGTGGAAGTACAGAGTCCTAACCAGTGGACTGTCAGGGATTTCCCTTGTTATAGCAACTATTTGACTTCATTTCCCATGAAAGCAGCCATAGACAAAATGCAAACAAATAAATGTGGCTCTCTTCCAGAAAACCTTCCTTCAGGGACATCAAAATGTTGATTCCATAAGATTTTCACCCATCACACAATATTATTTTATTTTGGTATTTTTCAATTATTTTAAAATGTAAATACCATTCTTTCCTGAATCTTGGTGAGCCCTCCACTATACCAGGTACTGAACCCTGATGCTGGGAAAGATTGAAAGCAAAAGGAGAAGGGGACAGCCGAGGATGAGATAATTGGACAGCGTCACTGACTCAATGGACGTGAATCTGAGCAAACTCTGGCAGATAGTGGAGGACAGGAGAGGCATGCTGCACGCCGTGGGGTCCCAAAGAGTAGGACGTGACTTAGCGACTGAACAACAAAAAACAACCCTTCTACCATGTATCAGGCAAACTCTAAGTGTGCTTCTCAAGCTGGCATCAAGGAATTATGGGATTGGAAGATGCTCTCATGGCATATTTCAGACACAAAACTTAACCTTTCTTTAGGACTGATAATAATGAACTATAAAATGTCTGTCACCCCCATTTCTTGGGTCAGTAAATATTAGTCATTGTTATTATTATATTTGTTATTTATTCCCAAGTATTGTTAGCACTTACTATGTACAAATCAGAATGATAGGTACTTTGATAACCTCACATCAAGGACTATGGGAAGTACAAAGAAAGACAGGACCACATATAATAAAACTAAGAGTCTAAGCAGCTAATAGGAAGGCCAGAGCTCCTATGTCTGGGGATGGGGAGAAGATGTTAATGAAACCTGCCTAAAGGAGGTATGATTTGACCTGGGTTTATAGAGGAGAAAAAACATTAATGTTAACTATTAAAAGAGGACCCTCTGGTTATAATTTAGCTAATGAAGTTTCATAAGAAGTCCTGTGCAGAGGTTCAAATCCCCTCTTTTCTTGACAAGTGACAGCTGTTGAGTCACGCAGTAGTGCCCAACTCTTTTGCATGTCCATGGACTGTAGCCCATCAGACTCCTCTGTCCATGGGATCATCCCAGGAAAGAATATTGGAATGGGTAGCCATTTTCTTCTTCAGGGGCTCTTTCTGACCCAAAGATTGAACCTGGGTCTCCTGCATTGGCAGGCGGATTCTTTACCGCAGGGCCACCAGGGAAGCCCATGGTACTTATTCACTAGTAATCTGTGAACCTGAATATCAGAAAGCATGAAGAGCAATACTCTAGTACCCCAAAAGCCCTAAAAAAATCAGTGTGCATTTATAAAAATTACCAGTGTTTACTCCACCAGAAAAATCTACTTTCCCCTTTAATTCAATCTAGCACCTAAACTAATGAATTTCCATCTGCACAATACTTCTACTGTTTCAACCTGTGCTGTGAATATTTAGTTTGTATAAAGCACTAGCTCTGTGGGAATTTTTGTACCAAATAATATCAATAAACTACATGCTATGTAAATAAGTAAGGTTTTTCATCTGTGTATCATTAATTTAACTTGTCTTTGTGCATTAGATGAATTCCATTAAACGCTCACCAAAACCAAATATCTGAGTGTATATCACATGTTTTATTGATTTACAGCAACATTTCACAGATACTTAAACACTGA
Organism: Odocoileus virginianus; assembly: GCF_023699985.2. Classification (NCBI taxonomy): domain Eukaryota; kingdom Metazoa; phylum Chordata; class Mammalia; order Artiodactyla; family Cervidae; genus Odocoileus; species Odocoileus virginianus. The sequence continues at coordinate 24,698,403 of NC_069686.1, forward strand.
GGAAAATGTATCCCCAAATGTTGTTATAGTACATTTAATCCTAGCATTTACTTTTTTAAAAAAAACTTTTTTTTTTTTGTATTTGAGTATATTAACAATGTTTTCATAGTTTCTGGTGGACAGTAAGGGGACTCAGCCATACAGGTACATGGATCCATTCTCCCCAAACTTCCCTCCTACCCAGGTTACCATATAACACGGAGCAGATTTTCCTGTGCTATAAAAGAGGTCCTTTCGTTTAGCCACTTTTAATATACCAATGTGTACCTGTCCATCCCCAAACTCCCTAACTATCCCTTCCCCCTAGTATTTGCTTTAAAAAGTCCTTTCACAAGCACATTATATACATTTTCAGGATTTGCCTACATTTCCACTGACAGTTTTCTCTAAATTAGAGAAGGCAGCTAACCTCGAAAAATCTGATGAAAATCAGTCACCCTAAGTTATGCAACAGTAGGTACAAATGTTAATTTCCTGTAAGCACTTGTGTTAGCAGCATTCTACAAATATTCATATGATGTATTTTCATTAACATTAAGTTCAAAACGTTTTGTAATTTCCCTAGTGATTTTTTACCCATGAACTGTTCGGAAGTGCATTTATTTCCAAGTAGTTAATTTTCTCTAAATATCTTATTGTCACTAATTTCTATTGGGCTTCATTGCAGTTAGAGTACATTCTGTATGATTGCAAATCTTTTAAATATACTGAGATTTATTTCTTAGCTCAGCAAATGCTTTATACTGGTGAATATACCACATGCACTTGTATTCTGCATTTGTTGGGTGTCCTGGGCTATAAATATCATTAGGTCTTAATGGATTATAGTGTTGTACAGATCATCTGTTACCAGTTTTGGGGGGCTGGTTGATCAGAGCTAACTGTAATACCTCTCCTTCCCTTCTTTTGCCCAGGCAAGTTTTTAGAGGTACCACTTTTTTAAAGGGAAAAAAGCAATATAAGAGAACAAAAACTAGCTTCAAACAGAATTTAGAATAAAAAGGAAAAAAGAATGATTCATACAGTTGTGAAAAATGGCATTTGGTTTTGTGGTTTGGTTTTTTGGTAAGAAGCTGGCAGCTGCTAGAGTGTTTTTTAACTAAAAAAACTTTACAACCAAAGACATCAAAGAGAGCCACCCTTGTCTTGTCAGCCAAACCTCTCCCACTTTACAGCCAGCCAAACCATGCCAAATTGAAAGAGGACAGTTTAAAAAGGAGGGTGAGGATGGAAACAATTACACAGAATCAGAAGTTTGGGTACCAACTTCCTCACTCTCTCTTTTTTTTTTTTTTTCTCTTCCGCAGACTGAAGCAAGCAGTGGTCGATCATCCCTTTCACTGCCCCGTGAAGAATAAGCACATTCTGTTCAATACTTCCATGTGCTCAATACAAGGACGGCTGAATCATTCTAACCCTTGTGAGCTCCCGCCTGCCCGGTGAGCTCCTGGCTGTGTGGCATAGCAAGAGGTGATGAAGTTACTTTGTATCACTTTTACAAGATACAAGTGCTCCATGCTATCACTTTTAAATGATTCACTCTTTTTCAACTAAATGTTCAGCTTTTTAGATTTCTATCTCTACAACATGGCTTCTGGGCATGTAAGGGCTTATGTGAACTTGGGGAGGAAAGGGGTAATGGTGCCAGAGTCCCATACATGTACAGTCTTCTGGGCCCTACTGGATCAGAATGACTCCTGTATTTGTTACCACTCTGATGCAATAGGATGCTTATTGCATTTGAGGCATCCTCATACCCCACCTCTCAGTCCAGACCCCAAGGCCAGCCTATATTAGCCCCCCTCAACACTTCTAAGAGCTCCTGGTCCAAAGAAGAGGGAATGGCAGGAGCGCTGTGTTTATCTTACTTACCTCTCTAATCCTCTTCACCCACCCTTTTCACCATTGTACCATACTTGTAAGTCAACCAAGTTGACTCCTACCAGAGGTCTCAGAATGTAGGCCACACACTTTTGTGTTCTCAGATTATCTTACACTTATCTGGGTGTTTCTAATACATTCCTTTTTCTGTACTTTCCACCTTTGAAGAAGTGAGATGAGGACGCACAGGTCTGACCTTCTCCTTCTGGCTCTGCCAGTTTTTCTCACCCACCCAGGCCCTTAGACTGGAGAAGCTATTGTCTACTTGTCCTTCCTCTCTGCAGGCATTTCAATTTAGTCACAGTCTCTTTCTTCAAGGATCACTTAACCTGTTGGCTTAGCCTTAATGCTAGGTATTGTGTTTCTGTCCTCAATGGGAGAAACCTTAGGATCTGGGCATATCAGGCAGTTGCTCAAAATGCAAGCTGCTGCACCATCAGCCTCTGAAGATGAGTAAACATGAAGATGCATTGGTGTATTGTATCAAATATAGTATTGCTGTTACTGGCACTTAAGTTTCTAGCATCCTTTATACACTTGTTCAGTGTTAAGTTGTGTCTGACTTTTTTCAACCACATGGACCCTCTTTAGTCTGAAAAAAGTGAAAGTGAAGTCGCTCAGTCGTGTCCGACTCTTTGTAACCCCGTGGACTGTAGCCTATGAGGCCCCTCTGTCCATGGGATTCTCCAGGCTCTCCGGGCAAGAATACTGGAGTGGGTTATCATTTCCTTCTCCAGGGGATCTTCCCAACCCAGGGATCGAACCTGGGTCTCCCGCACTGGAAGCAGATGCTTTAACCTCTGAGCCACCAGGGAAGCCCCTTTTTAGTCTAATGGAGACTAAATTCCAGGTACTCTGTCACTAAAGGAGATTGGAATGAAGCTGATGGATGGAGACCAAAGAGAGGAAAATATAGGCAGAGGTGACTTTGTAGGAGGACAGAATTGATCTGTATCTTGTGTCCTACACTATGAATTCTTCTATCCGGTCAAGGGCCAGGTGTGGGATCACAGAGAAGCGGCAGAAGAATTCAGGGATTATTCAATTTGTTAGAGAGTGATTAACCCTACCACTGTTAGGTTTATTTTATATCCATTTTATGTAAATGTGCAATAATTAACATTAAAATACCCTGAGATACGCAAGGAGCTTTAAGCCATATAATCTGAAAGAGAATTTTCCAGTGACTGTATTTACTGCATTGTTTGTTGATTTTTTCATCTTTATATGTAACAGCACAGTTACATAGTCACCAGTCCTAAGAGACAGCAGTTAGCTAATTTGTAAGTCACCTTCTGATGCTGTTTGTTCTTCTTGTTATTATAAGATAGAATTTAGAAAATGAGCTTAAAGCAGGATAAGGGATCTAAAAGTTTCAAGTATGCTTATATGCCCTATATATTCTCTATGTAAATATGTTGTAAGTATATATAGTAAAAGCTAGTTGCCTGGTTTTGACTGAATGGAATCTCCAGTTTTATTCCTGCAAGAAGTAAGTTAATAACTAAACAATGTGGATAATTGTTATGGAGGAGAGTGTGATCCTAAACTACAGTTAAAGTTATACAAGGGTTAGCTGTTGGCTTTGTTGGAGTCATTTATGGAGTAAACATTTTTATAACCAGAAGGCAAATAACATTGGTTGTCTTGGGTAAGTATGATACATATCAAAACCATCCTGTTTTCCTTTTGTGTGACTTTTTGTATTCTGAATCATGATTATGCATAATTATTTTAAATACCAGTAATCATAAATTGGTAGGTACAAATCAGTAGTGGCATGCGTGTGATTCATTTTCACATGAACCTTGCATATAGCGAAAATCTTTTGGTGGAGAGAAATGTTTCAGTTGGCAGAAGTACAGGGTATTAAACCTTACTTAGAAGTGTCTACCTGAATTTATCACTAATTTAATTTTATTCTTAATCTTATAACCAATTTTGGAGCTAGACATGTTTACTTATTTATTAAGGAAGTAGTAGTAGTGTTAGTTGCTCAGTCGTGTCTGACTCTTCGCAACCCCATAGACTGTGGCCCGCCAGGCTCCTCTGTCCATGGGATTCTCCAGGCAAGAAAACCAGAGTGGATTGCTATTCCCTTCTCCAGAGGATCTTCCCAACCCAGGGATTGATCCTGGGTCTCCTGCATTACAGGCAGATTCTTTACCATCTGAGCTACAGGGAAGATCCTATTAAGTAAGTACACAACAGTAAATGTAAAACAAAAGTTGTATAACTTCCTTCTCTAAATAGATAACAGATAAATACTTCATGTGCTGCAGTATTGCATAGAGAAAAGGTCTCATAATCTCTCTCAAAGAAGGAAAACTCCTGTAAAATGATTGTACAAGTAGTCATTTATGCATTTTTTTCTTGAGTGAATGTTACATTTTATAACAAGAAGAACAATTAATATTACTCATTTCCTTAATGAAAAAAAAGTTAAAAAAAATTAAAATTACATTTCAAAGAGATGGCATCTACATGGCTTTCTATAAAGATATCTATGTCAGGAAGATATCTATGAACATAGCTACAAAATAAAAGGATGTAACTTCCTATAATTGTATGGGTCCAGTATTCAGATCAGGGGATGAAATGAGAGAAATCTTGGTAATGAAAGTCCAACAAAACCCTACTTTACATGGTAGTTTAAAAAGACTAGGCTTCTCTCTAATGAAGATCAACAATTTGAGTAATAAATCAATGCAAATAGAGGCTTCTTGGATATTTATCTTTCAACAACATTTCAGTTCAGTAGCTCAGTCATATCCAATTCTCTGAGACCCCATGGATTGCAGCACACCAGGCTTCCCTGGCCATCACCTACTCCCAGAGCTTGCTCAGACTCATGTCCATCGAGTCAGTGATGCCATCCAACCATCTCATCCTCTGTCATCCACTTCTCCTCCCACCTTCAATCTTTCCCAGCATCAGTTCTTTGCATCAGGTGGCCAAAATATTGGAGTTTCAGCTTCAGCATGAGTCCTTCCAATGAATATTCAGGACTGATTTCCTTTAGGATGGACTAGTTGGATCTCCTTGCAGTCCAAGGGGGACTCTCAAGAATCTTCTCCAATATCACAATTCAAAAGCATCAGTTCTTCAGTGCTCAACTTTCTTTATAGTCTAACAACTCTCACATTCATACATGACTACTGGAAAAACCATAGCTTTGACTAGATGGACCTTTTTTGGCAAAGTAATGTCTCTGCTTTTTTAATATGCTGTCTAGGTTGGTCATAGCTTTTCTTCCAAGGAGCAAGTGTCTTTTAATTTCATGGCTGCAAGTCATCATCTGCAGTGATTTTGGAGCCCCAGAAAATAAAGTCTGTTACTGTTTCCATTGTTTCTCCATCTATTTGCCACAAAGTGAAGGAATCAGATGCCATGATCTTAGATTTCTGAATGTTGAGTTTTAAGCCAGCTTTTTCACTCTCTTCTTTCACTTTCATCAAGAGGCTTTTTAGTTCCCCTTTGCTTTCTGCCACTTAAGGGTGGTGTCATCTGCATATCTGAGGTTATTGATATTTCTCCCAGAAACCGAGATTCCAGCTTGTGCTTCATCTAGCCTGCCATTTCACATATGTACTCTGCATAAATAGTTAAATAATAGGGTGACAATATACAGCCTTGACGTACTCCTTTCCCAATTAGAACCAATCCATTTCTCCATGTCTAGTTCTAACGGTTGCTTCTTGACTTGCATACAGATTTCTCAGGAGGCAGGTAAGGTGGTCTGGTATTCCCATCCCTTGAAGAATTTTCAGTTTGTTATGATCTACACAGTCAAAGGCTTTGGCATAATCAGTAAAGCAGAAGTAGATGTTTTTCTGGAACTCTCTTGCTTTTTGTATGATCCAACAGAGGTTGACAATTTGATCTCTGTTTCCTCTGCCTTTTCTAAATCCAGTTTGAACATCTGGAAGTTCATGGTTCATGTACTGTTGAAGCCTGGCTTGGAGAATTTTGAGCTTTACTTTGCTGGTGTGTAAGATGAGTGTAATTGTGCAGTCATTTGAACATTCTTTGGCATTGCCTTTCTTTGGGATTGGAATGAAAACTGACCTTTTCCAGTCCTGTGGCCACTGCTGAGTTTTCCAGATTTGCTGGCATATTGAGGGCAGCACTTTCACAGTATCATCTTTTAGGATTTGAAATAGCAACTGGAATTCTATCACCTCCACTAACTTTGTCATAGTGATGCTTCCTAAGGTCCACTTGACTTCACATTCCAGGATGTCTGGCTCTAGGTGAGTGATCATACCATCATGATTATCTGGGTCATGAAGATCTTTTTTTATAGTTCTTCTGTGTATTCTTGCCACTCCTTCTTAATATCTTCTGCTTCTGTTAGATCCATACCACTTATGTTCTTTATTGAGCCTGTCTTTGCATGAAATGTTCCCTTGGTATCTCTAATTTTCTTGAAGAGATCTCTAGTCTTTCCCATTCTATTGTTTCCCTCTATTTCTTTGCACTGATCACTGAGGAAGGCTTTCTTATCTCTCCTTGCTATTCTTTGGAACTCTGCATTCAAATGGGTATATCTTTCCCTTTCTCCTTTGCGTTTAGCTTCTCTTTCTCAGCTATTTGTAAGCCATCCTCAGAGAACCATTTTGCCTTTTTTCATTTCTTTTTCTTGGGGATGGTCTTGATCATGGAGGACACTTCAGGCACTCTGTCTATCAGATCTAATCCACTGAATCTATTTCTTACTTCCACTGTATAATCATAAGGGATTTGATTTAGGCCATACATGAATGGTCTAGTGGTTTTCCCTACTTTCTTCAATTTCAGTCTGAATTTGGCAATGAGTTCATGATCTGAGGCACAGTCAGCTCCCGGTCTTGTTTTTGCTGACTGTATAGTTTCTCCATCTCTGGCTGCAAAGAATATAATCAATCTGATATTGGTATTGACCATCTGGTAACGTCCGTGTGTAGAGTCTTCTCTTGTGTTGTTGGAAGAGGGTGTTTGCTATGACCTGTGTGTTCTCTTGGCAAAACTCTGTTAGCCTTTGCCCTGCTTCATTTTGTATTCCAAGGCCAAATTTCTCTGTCACTCCAGGTATTTCTTGACATCCTACTTTTGCATTCTAGTCTCCTGTGATGAAAATGAGATCTTTTTTGGGTGTTAGTTCTTGAAGGTCTTGTAGGTCTTCACAGAAGAATTGAATTTCAGCTTCTTCAGCATTACTGGTTGTGGAATAGACTTGGATTATTGTGATATTGAATGGTTTGCCTTGGAAATGAACAGAGATCATTCTGTAATTTTTGAGGTTGCACCCAAGTACTGCATTTTGAACTCTTGTTGATTATGTTGGCTGCTGCATTTCTTCTAAGGGATTCTTGCCCAGAGTAGTAGATATAATGGTCATGTGAATTAAATTCACCCATTTCAGTCCATTTTAGTTTACTGATTCCTAATATGTCGATGTTCACTCTTGCCATCTCCTTTTTGACCACTTCTAATTTGCAGACTCTTGGAGGGCACAAACAAAACCTCGTGAGCGCCAAGACCCAGGAGAAAGGAGCAGTGACCCCACAAGAGACTGGCCCAAACTTGCCTGTAAGTGTCAGGAGTCTCTGGCAGAGGCGTAGGTCGGCATTGGCCTGTGCAGAGTTGGGGGCATTGAGTGCGGCAGAAGGTGCATGGGACCTTTTGAAAGAGGTCACCATTATTCTCATTACCTGCACCATAGTTTGGTCTCAGGTCAAAGAAGAGGGAGGGAATAGAGCCCTGCCTATCAACAGAAAATTGGATTAAAGATTTACTGAGCATGGCTCCACCCATCAGAATAAGACCCAGTTTCCCCCACAGTCAGTCTCTCCGATCAGGAAGTTTCCGTAAGTCTCTTATCCTTATTCATCAGAGAGTGGACAGAATGAAAAACACAATCACAGAAAACTAATCAAACTGATCACATGGATCACAGCCTTGTCTAACTCAATGAAACTATGAGCCATGCTGTGTAGGGCCATCCAAGACAGACTGTCATGGTGGAGAGTTCTGACAAAGCATGGTCCACCGGAGAAGGGAATGGCAAACCACTTCAGTATTCCTGCCTTGAGAACCCCATGAACAATGTGAAAAGGCAAAATGATATGACACTGAAAGATGAACTCCCCAGGTCGGTAGGTGCCCAATATGCTACTGTAGAAGAGTGGAGAAATAACTCCAGAAAAAATGAAGCGGTAGAGCCAAAGTGAAAACAATGCCCAGCTGTGGCTGTGATTAGTGATGGAAGCAAGGTCCGACGCTGTAAAGAGCAGTATTGCATAAGGACCTGGAATGTTAGGTCCATGAATCAAGTCTGATGATAAGTTAAACATTTTAAATTTATATTTAAATATTGTCTATGCCCTTTAAACTGGGAGTTTGGGCATGGAATCTTAATCTCTTGGAGAGTCAAAATGGGGATTTCCTCTAGGAAATCATTTAGGAATTATGTCAAGATTATGTGGGAATCTTGATATTATTTATTGGTATAAATTATTATTGTGGACTTCCCTAGTGGTTCAGTGGTAAAGAATCCACCTGCCAATGTAGCAGACACAGGTTCAGTTCTTGGGTTGGGAAGACCCTCTGGAGAAGGAAATGGCAACCCTCAACCCACTCCAGTATTCTGGCCTGGGAAATCTCACGGACAGAGGAGCTTGATGGGCTACAGTCCACGGGCAGCAAAAGAGTTGGACATGAGCTAGTGACTAAACAACAACAAAATCATTATTGTAGGCATTTATCAAATATTGCTTGCATAATTTGTTTAGGTTTGCATATTAATTTTTGTTAATATAGTTTTATTAAATATCTCAATAGCAAATGTAAATAAATATAAGTAAATATTATGTAATGCTAAATAGTAAATATATAACTCTTAAATGTATAAATAACATGGAATGTACAAATTAAACAAAATATATAATGCTAAATAATAATTGACATTAAAATAGTTATCAGACTCTCACCATCCAGCTGTTGTTTTAACAACTTCTCAGTCTATCCACATTTAGTAACCAAAATCCCCTGAATGTACTAGATACTTATCATTTCTTATTTAGGAACTTTAGTAGATTTAAGATCATTATAGGGAAATATTGTTCATCTAAATGTGCTCTCTACTTATATGACAAAAGTGAACAGCATTTTGATGAATTTTTCTAAAAAGAGGAACCCTTTCTTAAGGGATTTCAAAATATCCAGCTGATTTTGAGATAGATTTTAATGTTTAAATCATTTTATTTGTATATTGCACTTTTCTTACAAAATAGTACTTTTGGCTAATGCCATCCTGCCATGACTAATTATTTTTATAAGAGAAATTTTAAGGCCCTTCCAACCCATTTTTACTTCATTTTATCATTTTTACAGTGATTTTAATATTATTATTAGTTAGAATAATCTTAATATAATGTTAAAATAACTGTAAATAATGTTATATACCTTAAGTAATTTAAGTAGCTCCTTGTATTAAGGTAGCTGATGTACTGTGTTTACTGAAATGTGGAGACTCAGTTACTACTCCTCCACTAATTTGTGTGTCCTTGGGGTAATCCTACAATAAAATTGAGGTGCATTTTATTCATCTTTAAAATAATAATAATTATGCCTTCTCTTTGCCTCATAAGCATGTTGCAAGAATTAATTACATCTTTAAAATATATAGAGCTCTTTACCACCTTGTAAGTGGTGATATAACACAAGTAAGTGATATAACAAATATCAAATGTATTATTATATTAGTACAATATTTTCTTTCTTTGTGACTTGCCAAAAGGTAACATGTGTTGTAGTTTGCCAAAAGGTACCATGTGTTGTAGTTTGGATTCTTAATAAAATCTGTTTTATAAAATTTTAAGATCTTTTCTTTGTTTTTTTATTGAAGTATAGTGCTATACAATGTTATGTTATGGGTATACAATATAGTAATTCACAGTGTTTAAAGATTGTACTGTATTTATAGTTAGTATAAAACATTGGCTCTTTTCTATTAATATATATTCCCTGTATTGCATAATGGGCTTCCCTGCTATTGTATGATATATCCTTTTGGCTTATTTTTTTATTATTTTTATTTTTTTGTAGCTTATTTTATACCTCATAATGTACCTCTTACTCCCCTACCCCTATAATGCCCCTGTCCCCTTTCCTCTCCCCGGAGGTAACCATTAGTTTGTTCTCCAGAATATCTGTTTTCTTTTTTTTTTTAAACCATTTATATTATTTCATATTTCTAAGGAATACTTTTTTTAGAATATAATTGCTTTACAATGTTGTGTTAATTTCTGCTGTACAATGAAGTGGATCAGCTATATGTATACATACATCCCCTCCCTCTCGGACTTCCCACCCACCCACCCACCCACACCCTCCCACTACCCCCACCTATCTTGGTCATCACAAAACACCTAGCTGAGGTCCTTTTGCTATACAACAGGTTCCCACTAGCTATTTATTTTACACAGAGTAGTGTATATTTGTCAATCCTAACCTCCCAATTCATCTCACCCTACCCTTCCCCCACTGTGTCCATATGTTCATTCTCTATGTCTCTATTCCTGGCCCTGCAAAAAAGAGAATTATAATTTGGAGTAGCTACAATTACTACTATTTCTAAATAATTCACTTCTCAAAAACAAGGAGTTTTAGATTTGGAGGGTATCTAAATCTTTGGTCCAACTCCCCATTCAGGGCAGGTATCATCTTTATAACCTGCCTGGTAAATTGACTTCTAACCCAAGTTTTACTTTTCCCAGGGACCACCTCACAGAGCAATGAATAGCATTTAAAAATTTTAGAGAAAAAGTTTTGAAATAAATATATAGTGGAAATCAATAAAGCTAAAGTTCATTATTGTCTTATAACATGACACATCTCTAATAAAATTAACAAGAATGAAAAAGACATGAACAAGCACATTTGAAATGAAAACATGCAATTCAATTACAGTTTTTCTCAAGGCTAACCGAGTAGAATATTATCAACTTCATGTTGATAATTTTGAAAACTTGTGAGATGATTAAATTGGAGATTTATATGAAAAGGATACATTTGCTCAAGGAGAAATGGAAAAACCTAAGTAAGAACTGCAGGGCACAGTAAGGCAACTGAAGAGCCTTGCCTCAGTTTCCAGGAACTGCTCCCCCACCCCCCCACCCCCAAGCAAAACTCCTGTTTGTCTCTCTATAATTGAGGTTACTTAGTATACCAGTACATCAGTGCTATTTAAGTGTTGGGTTTGTCATATGTTACCCACAAAAATGAATAAAGGTAGATTATGGTAATAAAAATATATGATAAAATAAGCAATCATCTAAAACATCAAGTTTAGATCAGACTAGAGCTATATGATACTAAATTATTCTTAGTTTTTCATAGTTAAGGTTTCACTATACCTAAAAATTACTTTAATCATTGACTAGACATACTCAGAAACATGCTTAGAGGAATAGCTGCTATTCAGTTCTGGTTAACAGTGAGGACCAACTGAGCTATTCGTTTTAGCAAAAAAAAAAAAGAAAAAAGAAAGAAACTCTGATTTTTAAATGTGAGCTCTTTTCAAATTCTAAGAGAATAAAGTAATTCAGAATTTGGTTACTAGAGTCAAGAGATTAGAAAGTTTCCATTTTAAATGATTTGGTTATTTTCAATTTTTATAAAATTATGTTTATGACATATTGGTACTTTGCTTTTCGAAAACATTCTACTAGAGAACTTAATTCTTTGGAAGAGTTTTCTGTAAACCTTTAATTGTTCAGATTCTACTCCTTCATCAGTGTATAGTTAACTGTATACCCTTTGAAAAGAATTATGGAATCCCCTGGCAGTCCAGCGGTTAGGAATCCACTGTAGGGGGCAAGCGCTCCATGCCTGGTTAGGGGACTAAGATTCTGCATGCATGGCATGGCCAAAAACAAGAAAAGAAAGAAATTAAGATACCTTTGTGGGTAAGGTTGCTGGATAAAACACAGGACACCCAGTTAAATCTGAAATTTAAATGGACAACAAATGATTATTTAGTATAATTAAATATTATATTGGACATACTTGCACCAAAAATTACCTATTGTTCATCTGAAATTCAGCTGGACATCTGGCAAAATCTGACTGCCCTATGTCTCAGTTTTCTAATAAATGTAATGAATTGTTTGAGTAGACAATCTCCAAAGACTTCCTCAAATTTAACATTGCATGATCCCTGTTTATTACAGTTAGACTTTAAAAAATATTTATTCATAATCCAAACCTTGCAACATAGGGTATCATACTAATTTATCACCATCTTATTGATGAACAAACTTACAAAATTATTTTCTAAATTTTCCTTTAGATATGGGATTACAAACACCCACTAATAAAACTATGATAATTATAAAATTACTAACTTCACTGAATTGAAGTTAGTATTGAATTGAATTTAAAGTCTGAATGGAAGGATTGTATTCCAAAACTACCATTACAGTATTTCACCAACTTACTCTTAAATTCCTCAACCTCCTCTAACATTCGGGGCAAAGAGAAAAGGTGAGATATTTCAGAATGAATTGGAAGGAAGCTCTTGGGTACTGAAATAGTAATGATAGCAATAGCTCAGCCTGTTTTATAGCATTAACAGATTGCAAAATTTGTAACATGCATAAGAATCATGCCTGGAGCTATGAAGCAACACTTAATCCAAATCAAAATATAGAGACAGAAAAGTAACTTTACATTTGCCAGGTGTAAAACTAGGTTTTAGTGATATTCCAAATAAAAGGTCACTGATTATCATAAATAGTTCCTATGTATCAGGGAATTAAGAGGTTAAAATTGATATGGTTGTATATAATCTTCATTAGCATCCTCAGAAAGAACATCTTAATCCCATTTTTATATTTTTATCCCCAAAATAACTGTGTTTATTTAAAACATTCCCAGATCTCTGTAGGAGAATATTTGTTCCTTTCTGAGCAAAGTCATCACTTTATTTAAACACAAAATCATAAATATAATTTACACAATAGCTCCTGTAACTATGTCATCATATAAAAACATACCAAATAAGAAAACCACTTCATTCAAGTAGTCTTATCTTCTACCTACTTGTCTTGCGATGTCTGATAATACTATACCTTCAATGCTGACCTAGAGTTCAGAGATGGGAAAAGATGTTCAACAGACTATTTACCTAATAACATTAATTTGCTTTTTAAAAGTGCTATCCTTGCAGCAAAGTAGCTGCAGTGTCAATAAAAAATTAAAAAATAGAAGCCAGAAGAAGTAATTTTTGTTCCTAGTTGTGCCATTTCATTCGTACTGCAGTTTCGGGCAAGTTACTTGCTGCAGTTTCCAGAACTGTTAAGTGGGGATAGCAGGGTCTGTCGCTGCCAATTCTTGAAAGGCTTGACCCAGTCTCAGTAAACAAAAGTATTTTGCATGGTGTTATAGTGCAAAGTCTTTTTATTAATCATCCACCTATAAAAATTCAATAGTTCTTGACAGTGAGCTTGATTGCTCAACACAGACAGATAAAAAGAACTTAGAGATCATGGAATATTTATAGACTTATTATAGAGATAAGGAAATTGAAAATTCCCTAGTTAAGTCACTTGATTAAGATCATTAAGAGCACAAAAAGCCAGAAGTCTCAGCTTGGAGCAGGAAGACTTTTGCTTCATAAAAGGAGCCTAACCAAGACATGGGTGACCCCCATTTGTAACATTATTTAAGAAATGGATCTCCATTACCTTCCCTGGACACTGATTTTATCTTCACTGGTGGTTTTTCTCTACCAGGAACAGTAACTCTCCTAATATCACCCTGATAATGAATAGCCAGGCCAGGGACGTGAACGCAAATGTGCCTGGCTCCACAGCCTGAGCCACCGTGGTAGTTAATCACACATGCTCACTCAGCCTCCCAAGAGAAAAGGCAGAGAAGGGGGTGGCAAGCCCGGCCAGAAGGAAGTGTGCTGAGACTTGTTTGATTCTTAGGCCTGGAAAGCCAGAGTCAGTGGCTGCCTGGCTCAAAGTTGTACATTTTGATACATGAAAACCAGACAAGCAGTTAAGGGTTTACCAAGCTCTTTAAGATTTGTAAAAGGAGAAGTGTAGTTCCCAGTTATAGTTGCAACTTAATAGGCAATATTAAAATGCTAAACACCAAGATTTTAATTGTATTATGTCAAATAGATACTATTTGAATGGATTTTTCATCCTTAGCCTTTTGTTAAAAGAGAGGAAATAACCATTATTTGAATGACGTTTAAATTTTAAATCACAAGGGTATTTTTTAACAGTACTGATACTTTAATGACCTAAAAGGGAATATTCTCTTCCAATGAGTAAGAAAAGTTACTGCCAACCAGTAACAGATTACATAATAAAGAACAGAAATTCACTTTGACAAAATGGCATCTTAAAAAGTGAAGGAGAAAGTGAGTTTTAGACAAACTGGTGCTGACCTATCTAAATCTGGAGCTTAGAATTTGGATGGAAAGTTGGCCCTGAAAAGTTGGCCCTCCTGCATGTCCATTGTACTAAATATTTTACACATCCACATGCCTAAGCTCGTTTCTCCAGGCCTTATCTTTATCCTAGAAAGTGTGCATATTAATGAGAAAGTCTATGCCTAGAAATGTATATGATGATATAGACATATAGTGCCATTTATAAGAGACTTGTGATATGCAACAAACAGGAGGCATATATTACAGTAACACTTGATAACATGAATAGTTACATCACCACTTCATTTGAGTATGTCATTTATTTTACATGTTATAAATTTCATGAGCATTCTTTATATATAAAAATGGCTATGATTACCATGGTTATTAAAAACTATATAGTAAAGCTTTTAATTTAACTGACAAACACTCATGAAGCAATTTCAATGGACAAAATGAATCCTGTAAGTTTTATAAGTACATATATTAGACATTATACTAAAATGAAATCATTTAAAAACTGTTAAAATATTTTCCTATGTATACTTTTGTCTTCAAAAAGAAAAAAAGCTTTCCAATTAAAAAAAATCGAGAATTTTTCATAAAATAGTGATTTCTAGTGCTTGCTTCGGCAGCACCTATACTAAAACTGAAAGGATACAGAGAAGATTAGCATGGCCCCTGCACAAGAATGGCATGCAAATTTGTGAAGCATTCCATATTTTCATTACCAATAGTATTTTTCACAGAACGAGAACAAAAAATTTTACAATTTGTATGGAAACACAAAAGATCCCCAAAAGTCAAAGCAATCTTAAGAAAGAAAATTGGACCTGGAGGAATCAACCTTCCTGACTTTAGGTTATACTACAAACCTACAGTCATCAAGACTGTACGGTACCAGCACAAAAGCAGAAATATAGACAAACGGAACAAGATAAAAAGCCCAGACACAAGCCCACACATCTGTGGGCAGCTTATCTTTGACAAAGAAGGCAAGACTATATAATGGAGAAAAGACAGCCTCATTAATAAGTGGTGCTAGGAAAATTGGACAGCTACGTGTAAAAGAATGAAATTAGAACACTTCTTAACACCATACACAAAGATAAACTCAAAATGGATTAAAAATTTAAATGTAAGGCCAGAAATTATAAAATGCTTAGGGGAAAACATAGGCAGAACACTCTTTGACATAAATCACAGCATTACCCTCTTTGACCCAACACAGAGTAATGAAAATAAAAACAAAAATAAACAAATAGGATCTAGTTAAACTTAGAAGTTTTTGCACAGCAAAGGAAACTAAAAACAAGATGTAAAAAAAATCTCAGGAGAAATTAATTGCAAACAAAACAACTGACAAAGGATTGATCTCCAAAATATATAAACAGTTCAATATCAGAAAAACAAACAACCTAATCAAAAAGTGAACAGAATACCTAAATAGACCCTTCTCCAAAGAAGGGACATACAGATGGACAATAAGCACATGAAAAGATGCCCAATATGACTTATTATTCAGTTTAGTTCAGTCACTCAGTCGTGTCTGACTCTTTGCGACCCCATAGACTGCAGCATGCCTGGCTTCCCTGTCCATCACCAACTTCCGGAGCTTGCTCAAACTCATGTCCATTGAATCAGTGATGCCATCCAACCATCTCATATTCTGTCATCCCCTTCTCTCCCACTTTCAATCTCTCCCAGCATCAGGGTCTTTTCAAATAAGTCAGTTCTTTGAATCGGGTGGCCAAAGTATTGGAGTTTCAGCTTCAGTATGAGTCCTTCCAATGAATATTCAGGACTGATTTCCTTTAGGATTGACTGGTTTGATCTCCTTGCAGTCCAAGGGACTCTCAAGAGTCTTCTACAATACCACAGTTCAAAAGCATCAATTCTTCAGTGCTCAGCTTTCTTTATAGTCCAACTCTCACATCTATACATGTCTACTGGAAAAAACATAGCCTTGACTAGATGGACCTTTGTCAGCAAAGTACTCTGCTTTTTATTATGCTGTCTAGGTTGGTCATAGCTTTTCTTCCAAGGAGCAAGTGTCTTTTAATTTCATGGCTGCAGTCACCATCTGAGGTGATTTTGCAGCCTAAGAAAACAAAGCCTGTCACTGTTTCCACTGTTTCCTCATCTATTTGCCATGAAGTGATAGAACTGGATGGCATGATCTTAGTTTTCTGAATGTTGAGCTCTAAGCCAACTTTTTCACTCTCCTCTTGCACTTTCATCAAGAGGCTCTTTAGTTCTTCACTTTCTGCCATAAGGGTGGTGTCATCTGCCTATCTGAGGTTATTGATATTTCTCCCGGCAATCTTGATTCCAGCTTGTGCTTCATCCAGCCCAGGGTTTCTCATGATGTACTCTGCATATAAGTTAAATAAGCAGGGTGACCACATACAGCCTTGACATACTCCTTTCCAGATTTGGAACCAGTCTGATGTTCCATGTCTACTTCTAACTGTTGCTTCTTGACCTGCATACAGATTTCTCAGGAGGCAGGTCAGGTGGTCAATGGCCATCATCAAAAAATCTACAAAAAAGAAAAAATGTTTGAGAGAATGTAGATAAAAGGGAACCCTCTTGCACTGTTGCTGGGAATGTAAATTGATGCAGCCTCTATAGAGAACAGTATGGAGATTCCTCAAGAAAACCAGGAATAAAACTACCATATGACTCAGCAATCCCACCACTGGGCATGTACCCTGAGGAGACCACAATTCAAAAAAAAACTTGCACCCTAATGTTCCCATTGCAACACTATTTATAATAGCCAGGACATAAAAGAAACCTAGATGTTCATTGACAGATGAATGAATAAAGAATTTGTGATACATTTATATAATGGAATATTACTCAGCCATATAAAGGAAAGAATTTTAGTCAGTTGTAGTGAATTGGGTGAAAATAAGCCTGTTTTGTGCTTCCCAGGTAGTGCTAGTAAAGAACCCGCCTGTAAATAAATACAGGAGACGTAAAAGATGTGGGTTCAATCCCTGGTTTGGGAAGATCCCCTGGAGAAGGTCATGGCAACCCACTCCAGTATTCTTGCCTGGAGAATCCCATGGACAGAGGAGTCTGATGGACTATATACAGTCCGTAGTGTTGCAAAGAGTCAGACACAACCGAAGTGACTTAGTACACAGCACAGAGCTTGTTACACAGAGTGAAGTAAGTCAGAAAGAAAAAAACAAATATGGGCTATTAAAGCATATGTATGGAATCTAGAAAAATGGTAGTGATGAACCTATTTTCAGGGAAGGAATGGAGACACAGAGAGAATGGACTTGTGGACATGGTGGGGAAGGTGGGGGATGAAGTATGAAAGTAAACCCTGATATATATACACTACTATATGTAAAAAAGATAGCTGGTGGAAGCTGGTATGTAATACAGAGAGCCCGGACTGGTGCTCTGTGATGATCTAGAGGGGCAGGATGGGGGTGGGGTGGGTGGAAGGGAGGCTTAAGAGGGAGGGTATATATATATATAGTTTTGACTGGTTTGCAAAGTTGTATGTTAGAAACCAACACAACACTGTAAAGCAATTATCCTCCAATCAAAAAAAAAAAAAAAAAGAAAAGAAAAAATAGCAATTTCTATATTAAAGAAACTAACATTTCAACAAATATATATCTAGTGAATTGATTTCTTTTCACCTGTGAAACCACTGTTGAAGAATAAGAGGGGACGGAAAAGCAGATATGCCAATAATAGAGAGGCAGTAGTGACTAAAGGAAAACACCTGGCCCAGGAGTCCTGCAGCAAAGAAAAAGAAAGATTTTTGGTACTTTGAGATAAAGCTCTCTTATGGAGCCTTTATATAGGGAACAATGAATGCTAATACTTTCTGTGTTTTAACTCATTTAGGAGAACTCTGTGAATTATAAAGCCATAAAACACTATATGAAGACGAAACAATCATAAACTATTACGGCTTCCCATGGTGGCTCAGTGGTAATGAATCCGCCTGCCACTGCAGGAGACCCGGGTTTGATCCCTGGTTTGGGAAGATTGCCTAGAGAAGGAAATGGCAACTCACTCCAGTATTCTTGTCTGGGGAATCGCATGGACAGAACAGCCTGGCAGGCTACCTTCCCTGGGGTCACAAAAGAGTTGGACGGGACTTAGCAACTAAACAACAAATATATTTCAGAAGAGAGCCACAATCCCAATTTTTAACTCCCTGATGTCATCACTAAACTCATACATAAGTATCTAAATAAAACATTTGCTTGCTTGAGATTAAATAGCTTCTAGAAATATAAAGTGTGAAGTAAGAGTACATCATGAGAAATGTTGGGCTGGATAGAGCACAAGCTGGAATCAAAGATTGCCGGGAGAAATACCAATAACCTCATTTAGG
The DNA here is from genome assembly GCF_023699985.2 of Odocoileus virginianus. Taxonomy (NCBI): domain Eukaryota; kingdom Metazoa; phylum Chordata; class Mammalia; order Artiodactyla; family Cervidae; genus Odocoileus; species Odocoileus virginianus. Next base: position 24,717,089 of record NC_069686.1, read on the forward strand.
TAGATGACACCACCCTTATGGCAGAAAGTGAAGAAGAACTAAGGAGCTTCTTGATGAAAGAGAAAGAGGAGAGTGAAAATATTGGCTGAAAATTCAACATTCAGAAAACTAAGATCATGGCATCCGGTCCCATCACTTTGTGGCAAATAGATGAGGAAACAGTGGAAACAGCGACAGGCTTTGTGTTCTTGGGCTCCAAAATCACTGCAGATGGTGACTGCAGCCATGAAATTAAAAGACTGGCTCCTTGGAAGAAAAGCTATGACCAACCTAGACAGCATATTAAAAAGCAGAGACATTACTTTGCCAACAAATGTCCATCTAGTCAAAGCTATGGTTTTTCCAGTAGTTTAGTATGTAAACCTCTTTCCCTTTTATATTCTCCAACAGAAATCTGAGGCCTAGATTATCATTCAGAGAGATATGTAGCTAAATAGACTTTCTCTCTAGCTAGTGATTTTGAAACTAACTCCATGCAGAGAATAAATCTCTAATAGAACAAACTCAACTTTTATCTGTTCCTTTTTAAATAGTCCACTAGACCCTTTGAATTGGAAAGACTTTCCCTGACTTGAGGTCCCACTCACATCTTACAAGTAACCTAGAAGTGGAGTTTTTAAGGATTCCCTTACTCCTTAATAGGGCTTTCCTGATAAAGAATCCGCCTGCAATGCAGGAGACCCGGGTTGAATTCCTGGGTTGGGAAGATCCACTGGAGAGGGATAGGCTACCCACTCCAATATTCTTGGGCTTCCCTTGTGGCTCAGCTGGTAAGAATCTGCTGGCAATGCGGGAGACCTGGGTCCTATCCCCAGGTTGGGGAGATCGCCTGGAGAAGGGAATGGCTACGCACTCCAGTATTCTGGCCTGGAGAATTCCATGGAAAGAGTTCCATTCCTTTCATTTCTAAAAAGCAACAGTAAATAACGAAGTATTTCAAATAAGGTTTCTGTGAGAAACATAAACACAAATAAAAAATATCTGCCACTTACTCTGGAATGTGTAAAATGACTGCTTGTAATAGCACTGTATTTGAATAAGTCATACTGTCACAGTGACCTTTACTGATATACTATTTCCCAATATAAAGCATCAATCCTGCTGCTTAAAAGATCTTTTTTGTGCAAGACCTGCAGATATATCAGGTAACAAAATAATGATTTGCTATCTGTATAGTCCATGGGGTCGCAGAGAGTCATACATGACTGAATGACTTTCACTTTCACTTTACTCCTTAATTCATTCCATAAATACATACAGAGAACTTCCTATGTTCTGGACTGTTCTTTCAGGACACAGAATAGGATGTGCCCCTCTAAACACTCCAATTGTGTTCTTGTGTAAAGGAATAACTGAAACAAAGTGTCATGGGGCCTGGCCCCACCTTGCAGAATCTAAAGGGGGCTAAGAAAGGGAGGGGCCAATTCTTGTTGTGTAGTCCAGAAAGTCTTCCAGAGGATACAACACCTAAGCACATGCATTAACCATGACTGGATCAGGAGGTCAAAGGAGATTTCCAAATAGAAATTGAGCAGAATCTTGGAAACCTGGGCAATTTTGCAGTAGTTCATCACAATGAGAGAGCAGCAAGGGAAGGGAACCTAGAGAACCAAGCACTGGCCTGTCAGTGAGTCTACCAGGAAATGAAACATTACATGTCTGCTCACATTTACTTACAAGTTACATCATCATACCTAATTTCAGTGGGGTGGAGAGTATAATCCTCCCCTACACCTAAACACAGAAAGAGGACAGGGAAAATTGGTAAGCACTCAAAATGCCTTCAGCAGTCATGAAATGTTATGGTAATGTTTTATGGTTCAGGTTAGTCTAATGGAGTTTACTAGCATGTCATAAATTAAGGTTGAAACTAACTAAAGTTTATTCTTCATCCAGCGATTGGAAGTTACTTATCTGATTCATGAAACTGTTTAACCTGTGTTATTTAAAGACTAAAATTCAGATGGATTTAAATGAGTGATTTGATTAATATTAATATCCAAGAAAATATTGAAAAGCAAATTTTTCTGGTATGGTTCTGATATTGTAATCCACATAAGCTACTTTTTTCCCCTTTTTATAATCAGAGATACACTGAAAGGCAAAAATCATGCACAGGAGTGAATAAATATTAAGTTAATGCCTCTCCATAGAGACAAAAGGCATACTACTAGATATTTAGTATGTTACTTAGTTTCAGCAATCTTTGTATCAATCACTGTAGTTCCAGCTACAATGGGTATATAACTGAGAGAACATTTAGTCAAGCAATGGTTTTAAGTATCAACCTAATTTTTACCACCTTCCAAATGTTATTGTATCAATAGGGTGAAACGGCTAACACAGATGTACTACACGATGCTGATACCACAGTACAGGCCTCATTTACGACCTTCTTTCACCTAACCTCTCTACTACAGTTGATGGAAATACTTTAAACTGTAAAGTTACTTTCTTAATTAATTCACATTTTTCGGAATGCAAACTTTCGGGCCCATCAGAATTGGCTTGCACTTTACAAACCTGGCAGGCACGCATGATAGCACACAGGATTTGCAAATACTTGTTTGTAAGGTGTAAAGAATCCCGTAAAGAGCATGCACGTGGGAACTAAAACGTATACACAAGTACACGGTTGTGCCTATGGGAGTCCTTTCTTCCCATAAAACTTTCAAGAGGTGAATAAAACCTGTCATACGATTCTTACTTTATAGATCGTTATTAGACATAATATTGTCTGGTCCTCATGTCACAGTTGTTAAAAGCTTAAAAATAAAAAGAAGGAAAAAAATGCCTCTGAAGACAGGACAAGCTTAAACCCGCCACCAATTAGAAAGATCACAGTGTCACAGGTATGCTTTTAACAGGATAGCAACCTCAGAGGTCAAATTGGGGGGGAAAAAAAAAGAAAGCACCCTGGACGGAGGTCACACTGCAGGGAGGGCAAGCTGCAGGCCCCATCCTGCGGGTTTCTCCTGGTACTTCCGCAGCCCCCAGGTTCTTCGCTCCGGTCCCCGCAAGGGGGTACGTTCCCTTCCTCCCCACCTGTCCGGCTGGGCTTCCCGAAACGGTGCCCTAGCGGTGGGAGTGAGAACACGCCGCGCAGGAGCCTCCTTTCGGTTCGGCTTCCCCAGCTGGACCCCGAAGCCCTGGGGGAAGGAAATTACCACTCAGTGCTCTCCCACCCCCGCCCCGTTCCTCTCTCCGGCTCGCTGCCTGTCTCGCTTTGATGCCGCCGAGCCCCACCGCCACTTCTGGGCGGCCATCAGGCGGAGGCGGCTGCGAGCTCCCGGGCTCCAGGGAGGGAGATGGGGCAGGGTGAGTAAGCCGGCCCGGGGAGAGGATCTGGAGCACCCGCCCATGGGCAGAGGAGGCGCTGTCTGGCCCGGCCCGCGCGGGGCAGAGCCTGGGAGAGGCTTGCCGCTCTCCCCTTCCTCCCAGTCCCGGCTGGGAGCCGAACGCGAGCGCGCCGGCCGGGGGCGGGAAGAGTGGGAGAGGAAGCCGCGGGAGAGAACAGGGAGCCACTGTCTCCTTTTGAAAAGAAAGTAGGAACCCTGGGTGGGAAAAAACAAAGGCGCCCTCCCAACTTTTCTTCGCGCGAAGTTTTCCCAGGGCGTTTTGTTTGTGAGAACTCGGCCGGCGGAGCCCGGGATCGCGCTGCCGGCGTGGCGGCTCTGCCTGTGCGCCTCGCCCCGCTCCTCCTCCTTCCAGCCTGGGCAGCTCCGCTCCCTCCCCGGGAGGCGCCAAATGGCTACCCAGTCACCTCGCGGGGCGGGGGCTGCAGCGCCGCCTCCTGCCGCCGCCGCTCCGGGCGGCCGCTAGACCCGGCGGCGGCGCTGCCCGCGGACGGGGAGCCGGGCCCGCAGGTGGAAGCGCACCCTGGAGGCGGACGGGCGGGTCCCGGGCTGGGGGCGGCTCGGGCGGGCTCTTGACGCGGGCCAGCCGCGCTCGGGCCTCGGGTAAACGTGCGTCCCACCCTGACCCGCCGGCCTCTCCCACTCCAGGAGTGACGCGCTGCCTCGGAGCCGGAGCCCGCGCAGCGCCCCGCAAGGCGATGGACGGCCGAGCCCCGCGCGTGCAGGACGCTCCGGCGGCGCTCCCGCCGGCCGCACCCACAGGGTAAGCTTCGAGCGCCGCGCCGCCCCTCACTCGGGAGGTCGAGAGCTGCCGGGCCTTCACCCGTCACCTGGCTGGCAGCTCGCCGCCCCGTCGGCGGCCGAATTCACCAGCCGCGGGACACGCGGCCGACGGGGCTGCTTCCTCCCGGCCTCCTCGGAGGCCGCCCCGGGGTGGGGGCTCGGTGGTTTTTGATTGCTTTCCTACCGGGCTGCTCTGAGTTACTAAAGGGCAGCTGAATGCCAAGAATTGGGTAAGGACTCCGGGAGCAAAAATGGTAACAAAGGGCTCCTTGTTGGGGCTCTGGGAGACCAGAGGACGGTACCTGTAAGTGAGCTGCTGAGAAAGGGAAAAAAGTTTCCTTGGCCGAGGGCTGAGGCTCAGCAGGTGAGCCGTGTCAAGGTGACTGTAAGGAGGAGGCTTTCCGCGGGCGGGTGGAGGGCGACAGGAAGGTGTGCCAGCTGTCAGCCCGCAGTGACAGTTCCGGGACCCGGCCGGGTGCGCGCCTCCGATTGGGGGTGTGTGTGCTGTGGTCAATTGCCAGTGCCAAAGCCTAGCGCAGAGTCAGACCGCAAACACGGTGCATTTCTTTGTACCCTCACATGTTTAGGAGAGATTGGAATGGAAGGGGCTGTCACATGGTGAGTTAATATTCAGTGGAGCACGTCTTCCTGCCAGATATGCTAATAATCACCTTGCTAAGCGTTTGGGTAAACAGTCATGAGAACAGGTAGTTCTGCAAGAGGTGGGGAGAATCTGAAAATAACCTTCGTCTTGGTAAACAGTGAAGGCTTTACATGGGCGCTAGTTGAACTTCTGAAGCGGGATATCCCTTTGGGAAAGTGTAACATTTTCCTTCAAGTGTTCCCCCAATTCAGTTTCTTTTCCTATAGTTAATCGGAACACAGCAGTGCTCTCAAGAGACTATGAACATTCAGAAAAGAATCGGTAAGGAAAAGTCTGTTTTATAGCTAATGAATGAGAGTTGCACAGTTGTCTTGATTTGAGAGTAGAAAAGTCATTTTTTACGCCGGAACATGACACGTTTCCTTAGAAGCAAGTCGCAGCAAGTTTATTCATCAGAGACCATTCGAACATTGGCAGTTGTCTAGAGGAAACATGGAAAAGTCTCAAAGCAGCATGACTAATATAAAAGATATTTAGTATAATGCTTACGTAGAGGAAACATGCAGTGTATGAATTAATTCTTTTTCTTCCAATTAGTTATCTTCTCCCCTCTGCAAATAGCTGTATTTCTGTTGACTTCCGTTCCTATTCTTTACCCAGTTTTTTCATTATTTAGATATAATCATATATATTCTTTCATATATTTCATAATATATATAATGTATGGAGAAAGAAGTAAATTGGCAGGAAGATGTTAATCATAAAAGCATGAACCTCTAAAGGGAGCTTCAGGAATACTGAAAGGTATTCAGGTATCTCAAAATAAAATAGTATTACATTGGTGGATTTGAAAGTGGATTAGACTATTTGGGCTTCCTCCATGGCTCAGTGTAAAGAACAATGTAGGAGACAGGAGTGGAGGGTTGGATCCCTGACTCAGGAAAGCTCCCCTGGAAGAGGAAATGGCAACTCACTCCAATATTCTTGCCCGGAAAATCCCATGGACAGAGGAGCCTGGCGGGCTACAGTCCATAGGGTTGCAGAGAGTCCAACATCACTGAACACACACACACAGATTACTATTAAAAAAAAAAGGAAAGAACCCAGCATATGCACATACACAAAATACACTAGTATACTTTTATGGGTGTTGAGAAGTCAAATAATTCTGTGAGTAAAATAGGCGAGGTCAGATGCCTCTTACATAAAGGAAATGAGAAGAGCTTTCTAACGATAAGCACGACTGTAGTAAGACACTTCAGATTTTACTTTTGAGGATTTAAAGGTTAAACTGAAATTCTGTGCTTCAAAAGAATGTATAAAATTGCTTTATCTAATTTCTGAAATATGAAGAAAATACATTTTAGAAAATTTGCCCTGCCCTCTCCAAATTTAAGAAGAGATAAGTTGAAAAATGCTTCAACATCTTATCTAAAATAGCATCCACTCCCCCATACCATTTTACTGTATTATTTGGAGAAGTTAACAATATTTGAAAGGTATAAATGTTGAAAAAAATATTACCTCTCTGCTTCCACTTGTTTGTCTTGTCCCTGGGTGTATTCCAAGTGCCTGTTATGTAGTATTGGTTGACTATTCATTATTCAATATTACTTTTGTTCTTTTTCTCAAAACTCCAGTATGTTAAAAAGGTTTTAATTCTGAGGGAAAAAAAGCAATTATTATAGAGATGGACAGTTCTTTGGGAAGTGGTAGGGCCAATCTATATGTTATAATAAATGTTAGGTTTGAAAGTACATTCTTTACTAACTAAATCATGACTCCAGTAATTTATGAGGCCTAGCTTAGTCCTTAACTTATGAGGCTTAGCTTAGGCCTTACCGGCTTCCCTGGTGGGTCAGACCGTAAAGCGCCTGCCTGCAGTGCTGGAGACCTGGGTTCGATCCCTGGGGTGGGAAGATCCCCTGGAGAAGGAAATGGCAACCCACTCCAGTACTCTTGCCTGGAAAATTCCATGGATTGAGGAGCTTGGTAGGCCACACTCCATGGGTTCCCAAAGATTTGGACACGGCTGAGCGACTTCACTTCACGTCTTAGTCCTTATTCTTGAATATTGCTGCTCTAAAGAATGCTTCTGTATGTACTTTTCCAAGTTTTAGATCCTTGTAATATGTCATTTTATAGAAGTTTAATGCAACTCCTTATTTTACAAATGAGAATCTGAAGCACAGAGACTGATTTTTGAAGACCCAGAGCAAATTAATGGCAAAACAGGAAGGAAAACCCAGGGTGTTAGTCGCCTAGTTCATTGCATTAATTGCTTTTAATCTTTTTCAGATCACAATATGATAACATTTCAGCTGGATGCATTATCTTTAGAGCTGCTAGTGCTGGTGATTTTACTTACCAAAGTGGATAGATATTTTTAACTCTTTGAAATTTAAATGTCAAAAGTTGACCTTGCTTTGAGGGACCTTATTGGTGTTTTGATTCTGAAACAAGTTTTCAAGCATGGCACATTTGCATATTTCTTTATTGACTTGCAGCATTGGAACTATGGAGCTAATTGAAGGCATAGTAAAAAATTAAGAAATGATTTAGCAGCTGCTTCCTTTAGCTTTTATTTGGAGGCATCTTTGGTTTGAAAGTTTTACTTTTGATTGTTTAAACAGGTCTTGTTAGCTAACATGTATTAACTACTTAGAAGCTGAATGCCTTAGCAAAGGTTTCAACATAATCACCTAGGTATCTTTAAAACAGGTACACATGCTCTCACACTCTTACCTATCCTAATTTTAATTGATCTGGGAGGGGAGCAGGGCGTGGGGAGTTTTAAAATACTGCTAGGTGTTTCTAATATGCATCCAGATCTGAGAATCATTGATTAAGCAGGTATCACCAGCTGAGATAGAGATGAAACCATAAATGGAATGGAGGCTGCCATTAATCATTTTTAGTGAACTTAAGACCCTAGCGTTCAGCTTTCTTTTTACTTTTTGAAAGATTCCATTTAGATGCTCTATAGTATTGTTTAATTTTAATTTTCTTTTACTTTTTGAGGAAGTATATTAACTCCATTTTATGATTTTGTATCTGGGGCTCAGATAATTAACATATGCAGAGCTATACAATGCTAAGATGTGCACGAGTAATAAAAACAAGATCTGATGCCCAAAACTATGCTCTTCATCCCGAGGCCTGTTATCCAGGATGTTTGCTACCATGGCTGATACTGAACGGATTATTTAAAGTGGCCTTATGCAAACGTCTTGAAATTACATTTGTAGTATGTTAAAAAAAAAAATCCTACAAAATTGAATGCATATGAAAAAACCCAAAGCCTACCATTTAAAAGGAACTTAAAATTTTGGTTTATATCTTTAAAGTCATATTTAACATTTTCATGTGTTTGGGATGATTTATCTCATAGTATATTGACACCTTTCTTTTTGTCAGATGACAGATATGTCATAGCTATACTTATTTTGCTCTTGGGCAGCAATTAAATTTATTATAGCATAATTTCAAATGTAGGGTTTTTGACCAAATAAGAAAAATAAAAGTGTTTTTTAAGACACTGCTAGACATTTTTTTCAAAGTCTATAATTTTCTCTGTATTAGATGGTAATTTAATACCATTATCACTTAACCTTATTATTGAAATGCCAGTTGTATTTATATAATAAATTTCAAGCTTCATGTCATTGAGACAACTGCTCTAATGCAATTAATTAGTCAAAACTTGTGAGCCCTTATTTTACATTAAACACATTTTTCTGGGCACGGGGAGACTGGCTCCTGATCCAAAGAGCTTTACTAAAAAATTATTTGTAACTCTGCAGGGAAAAAAGGAAAGTGCTGTTAGTGTAGAACTGGTACTTTGATATTAACTTTAAAAGCATACTGTGGATATGCTTAGGATTTAAAATATAATGTCATGGTTCATTGGCCAGCAGACTTTGTTCAGAGGGTTGAAATGGGCCCTCTATCTGTTTGTCTTATGTTTTCCTCTTTTTTTTTTTTTTTATTGTGGAGTAATACACACAAAATTTACCATCTTAACTATGTTTAAGTGTACAGTTCAGTATTAGGTACATACATAATGTGCAACTGTTATCATCATCTATCTCCAGAACTCTTTTCATCTTACATAATTGAAACTCTATACCCTTTGAACACTAACTCCCCATTTCTCCTCTCCCCACCACTCCCGACATCTGCTATTCCTCTTTCTATCTCCATGATTTTTGACCACTCTGATTACCTTGCATCAGTGGAATCAAACAATCTTTGTCTTTTTGTGACTGGCTTACTTCACATATTATAATATTCTCAAGATTCATCCATGTTGTATCACATATCAGAATTTCCTTCCTTTTTGAGACTGAATAGCAATGTGCTTTTATGCATTTATCTATCGATGGACACAGGTTGCTCCCCTTGTTTTAGCTACTGTGACTATTGCTGTTAGGAGCAAGAGTGTTTAGCTATCTCTTTGGGACCCTGCTTTAAGTTCTTCTGAAGCAGAATTACTGGATCTATGGGCGTCCTGGGCTCCCCAGGTGGCGGTAGTGGAAAAAAACCCTGATGCCAATGCAGGAGACAAAAGTGATGCGGATTCAATCTCTGGGCCCGGAAGATCCCCTGGAGTAGAAAGAAAATGGCAACCCACTCCAGTATTCTTGCCTGGAGAATCACATGGACAGAGGAGCCTGGTAGGCTACTGTCTATAGGTTCTCAAGGAGCCAGACCCAATTGAAGCGACTTAGCACAGCACACACAGCATGGTCATCCTATTTTTAATTTTTTCGAGGACTGCTATACTGTTTTCCATAGCAGCTATACCATTTTGCATTTCCCAAAACAGAGCACAAGACTTCTGGTTTTTCTACATCCTTGCCAACACTTGTTTTATTTTTTTGAAAGCAACCATTCTGTGTGAGATGGTATCTCACTGTAGTTTTGATTTGCTTTTCCCTAATGTTGTTGAGCATCATATCATGTGCTTGTTGGCTATTTGTGTATCTTCTCTTGAGAAATGTCTATTAAAGCTTTTGCCTATGTTTCCTTTGGTTTGCTTTTTTTGGCTGTTGAGTTTTAGGAATTCTCTTCATATTCCAGATATTAATCCCTTATCTTCTACCTGTCTTTGTAAGGCATTATTGGTACACAGCCATACCCACTTATATGCATATTGTTTATGGCTGCTTTCATATTATAGCTGAGTAGTCCAGGCAGAGATATTATGATCTGTAAGCTAAAAATATTAGCCTTCTATCCATGTACAGAAAAAGTTTGCTGATCCCATGGGCCAACTTATGAAATTGGTAAACGATTCCAAATTTATTTACTTGGGAGGGAGGCATGTAAGTACTGAACTTAAATATAAATTAGAACAAAATGATATTTGTTTGCATAAAGCAAGATAATTCTTATAGTAAGCGTTTATATTCAATGGTGATCGATGGTTGTGTTTCCTCCTGCCCTCCCCGCCCCGCCACCCCCACCCCCCCCCAAGTGAAAACTTAGGCTTGGCCTGTTGGCAAGCAATGTAGAAATTATAACATTGATGTGATTTCAGAATATATTTTAAAGAAAAGTTCTACACTTCTGTGCTGGCGATGCTTTCATGAAAAATGACTGATTAAAGGTATTTAGAAACAAATGTGCCTAGGAGAAGCTTGACCAAAGGTATACTTAATTCCTATCAAGTTCTTTTCAGCCTATACCTATTTTCAGTTAAGCAAACTGTCTTTATGATACTAAGTGTTTTTGGTGTTGCTATTAAAGATCTTTCATATCCTGCAGCTTTTAGTGCTCTAACATTAGAGTGACAGTTATTAGAAGACCTTTTTTTTTTTTTAATGACTTTGCTAAATTTTTTCCCCATCTGTTACAGTAAAAACAAACTAAAAGTATGAGAGAAAGAAGTTTCCCATGACTATTTATAAAGGGCCAAATGTCTTCAGTTTTGATACAAACTTCATATCTGAGGAATGAATCCCTTGGAAAAGATTCTCAAAGACTGACTAGTCTTTAGAAAAATGCTAGAGTGAGCTTGTCCCCACCCTGCCCCATACTTTAAGTTCACATTGCTGCTTATAAACTTAAATAAGTCAAAACTATTTATTGACTTTGGACATTAAAAAAAAAAAAGCTGTGGAAGGGAGTCCGTGGTAGTCTAGTGGTTAGGATTCAACACTTACACTGCAGAGGCCTGAATTCCATCCCCAGTCCAGGAACCATCCTGCGTGCCAAACTGTACAGTCAAAATACAAAAAAATAAAAAAATAAAAAAATCTCACTTCAGATGAGCATGTATACTTAGGAGTGGAATTACTAGGTCAGAAGAATATGCATGTATACTCATCTTTTATAGACACAGTCATTTTTCCAAAGTGATTCCACCAATTTATGTTCCCATCAGCAACATATGAAAGTTCTAGTTGTTCCACAGTTTTGCTAAGAATTAGTAATGGTCAGTCTTTTCCATTTTAGTTTTTCTGTCAGGTATGTAAAAATACTGCATTCTGTAATATCTCAATAAAGCTAGGGGGAAAAAATGGGGAAAAAATGCTGTGGAGTTGAATTGTGGAGTAGTTTGACCAAGAAAGGCTTTAAATGGGATGCTCATCTCATTACAACAGCAAAGAATGCAGGCAGGAGAAACAGTTTAAGCTTAACTTGTAGAAAGCCAAAAACTAAGAATTATTTGCAGCTTTTACTTACTGTATTTTAAATAGCTACACATCTTTACAAAGGTTTCAATTTCCAAGTTTCACAGGGAACAAGTGAAGATATTTAGGTATCCTATATGGAGCAGTATCGTGATGTACCTTTTCATGCTGTGGAACTCAGACTGATAGCTCAGACAGAGGCAGGCTTTCAGGAATTTGGTGGGAAGAAAACACAGTACATTACAGAACTGAGTCATTTTCTTAACCTCTACGCTCTAGGAAAAAAAAAAGGTAGCCTCATTATGGCTTTCAGGTATGTGGTTGTGACATGGTGAGGATGAAGGTGCTAGGTGAGCAAAAATATGAGAAGAATGATATCTGAATTCCTCTTCTTCCCTGTAGGCACTCATGTACCCTTCCTGTTGATTGCCCCCCTCCCCCACTGAAAGCAGAGCTTTAGAGACGATGTAAATAAATAATTGCTTTTTGAAAAAGAGTGTGGGTTAATAGGACAGAGGTTTTCCTTGGTAATTGCCTCAGGCTTGGAGAAAATTGCTTTGGATGAAATTAAAAGTGAAAATGCCATCCATATGGGGTGGGATTTGATTTTTAAAAATAGATAGCTCAGCTGGTAAAGAATCTGCCTGCAATGCAGGAGACCCCAGTTAGATTCCTGGGTCAGGAAGATCTGCTGGAGAAGGGATAGGCTACCCACTCCAGTATTCTTGGGCTTCCCTTGTGGCTCAGCTGGTAAAGAATCCACCTGCAATGGGAGATCCCTGGGTTGGAAAGACCCCCTGGAGAAGGGAAAGGCTACCACCCACTCCTGTATTCTGGTCTGGAGAATTTCATGGACTGTTTAGTCCATGGGGTCACAAAGAGTCGGATACAACTGAGCGAGTTTCACTTTCACTTTCAAAGTGGGTTCAGAGTTAAGTCTCTGCAGTGGGGTCAACAAAAAACCTGAAATACAACCCTTTGGGTCCAAAATGTGGATCTGCTTTTAAAATAATGATTTTGATTTCCTCATGTAGGGTGTAACTTGATTTTAAATAGGGTTGAATACCAAAGGAATCACAATATGTTTTGTAAACAATAATATCAGTGGGAAGATGCATTGTTTCCTAAATGTAATTAATTTGAGAGAATTATACTACTTTGTATGCATTTTGGTGTATTTTTTAAAATTACACCATTTCACTTTGTAGTGATGCGATCGCCACTTCTGTACTTAACACCAATGTTTATTTGCCAGGAAACAGAGTTAAGATGCTCAAATATAGGTGGGCCATTTATCAGCAGTCCTTGACTTTCGTCTCTCTGACATGTACACCTGCTATTACAAGCACATTCACACAGGTTATTGTTTCTGGAGAAATGGAAGTGAAGAAGTATTAGAATAACCCCAAGGGGAACAGCCAGAGTTTTAACAGCTGCTATAGTCGTGTATATCAGTTCAGTTGCTCTGGGAAAGCAGGAAATTGAGTTGCTAAATCCAAAAACGGCTACCACCTTGCCTTTCCCACGTCTGATGGATGTGCTGTAGTTCCTAGACCAAGTGAGTTCACCGTGGTCAGGATAATTATAAAGCCATTGAATTGGTTTTCTTCTTTGTGCTACGGTGGCAGAGAGAGGAGCAACACTGTTCCTCCTCCTCTTTATGTCAGGTGTCCCTGCTCCAGGACAATCAGGAAAGAGACAGGTCCCTGTCTTATAGGACAGTCTCTGTGTTTCGTGGTCTGAGCTGTCATGATCCTCAGGTGTTCATGGTTCTGTTAGTTACTGGCTGCAGAACTACGAGTAACGTGTCCTACCCGCCTCTCTTTTGTTCCTACATAAGGTGCCCATTCCCCGAAAACAGTTAGATGCTTTAACTTAAAACAATTTTTTTTTTTTTTTTGCTGTGTTTCAAAAGAGCAAAGCTGAAAGTGGCAAAGAATGTTGGCAGGTGGAGAGAAGCTACTTTTTACACATTGTCTTGTGATACCAGGCTACCAGTCATCCTTCTTCAGTTTTCTCTTTCTCTAAAAGAGGATAAATTGGACTGACTTTATTACCAGTAAACTTTCCCCCACTCCCAGAAGAGTTAGGTGTGACTTCATTTGAAAAAAATATATATATTTAATTTAAAACTAGATCTGAAAGGGGAAATAATACTGATTTTTTTCCCCTTACACATAATTAGGGCAAATTTTGTATCTAGAACCTATTCCAACCTATAGTTTACTCTAGTTTATCAAACATTTTTGATATACAGTCTGATCTGAAAGGAGCAGTGTCCAAGAGTTCATATAGTCTGTTCATCTGTTGTGATCCTGTATGTCTGTGGAAATACATAGGAAATTCACTCTTAGATGATGTTAAGAAAACATAGTCGTGAAGTTTGTGCTGGTAACTTTGTGAAGCCTAGGAATGTGTTTTCAGCTAATTTAGTAGTTATAAGTGATATAGCCTAGAATGTATGCACTTAGAAGCATTTTTAGAGTTTCCTGATTAAATTTAGGAGTATATATATATATGTGTGTGTGTATGTGTGTGTTGCACACTAAATATTTTGGACTTTTATTTTTGTGTGACTCATAGTTATTTAGGACACTAAGCAGATTATTCAGGCTCAACTTAGTGGCAATTCTAAAAGTGATCTGAAGGTGTTGAATGAATATTTGCTGTAATTTTTGTATTCTTCCAGGTATTAAGCATAACACAAGTTGAATTTGGCAGTATAGAATATTTGAATGTCCTGGATTTGGGGAATTCGTAGTTTCCTTATATCGCTGTAAAATCTAGGCAGGGTAAAGAGATCAAATTTCTGGAACTGCACAGAAAATTGTAATGGTTTGAACACAAAAGCATCCCAAGTGCCATTGGTGTTAAAGGACCAACCAAAGGAGCATCCAGAAATGACGGCCTATGTGAAGGCAGATTCAGAACAGGGGGAGGGAGGTGTACAGTGGGTAGCTATTTTTCTCATCGACATCTTTACCACTTACTAGTCTTCACAGGGGATATCATAAAATTTCCTGTCAAGAAACAATTTTTTAAAATTCTGGCACTTAGCCATTTTGCTTTACTAGTTAAAGGCATTTCAGAATTCTGTGCTCTCAAATCAAACCCAGTCAAAGCCTTTGTTTGTTGTGACGATTGTGCATCCTGGCATGTGACCTGTGTGACTGGTGAGGGTGTGTCTCAGGGCTGACCTTTGCACACTTTATCTCTGTGGCCCCTGGGGTACTTCCTCAGGGTGATACTCACCAGTGTGGCCCTGATCAGGGACTCTTGTGAAGGTGGATGGAGAATCTGCAAGAAAAGGAGGGGCGCCTTTAGGAGTGGAGAATGGAGGCTTTTTTTTTCCTTGAATCCTAGAAAACCAGTTTAAAATTAACACTGACAACAAGAAACAGTTTTTTGCTGATGTATGTACTTAAAGTTCTAAAACTGGGGTCTTCCCTGGAGGTTTAGTGGTGGGACTTTGTGCTTGTACTACAGGGGGTGTGGGTTTGATCCCTAGTTGGGGAGCTCAAGATTCTGCATGCCCTGCAGCACGGTCAAAAAAGGAAAAAAAGTCTAAAATTGGCTGTGTCACTGCAGGAAAAAATGTTCAAAGTATTTATCTTTTAAATAAAGTGGGAAAAATTTAGGAGAAATGGTTAACACCTGTATGTAATTTGATTTTTTGTATTTAAATACGCTAAATGTATTTCAGTTGTATATTGAGCCCTTATGTGATCTGCTTATGTTTTTACACTTTTGTTTCATGGGGGAAAAAAAATGAAATTTCATGGTTTGTGAACAGGAGAATTTTCTTGACATTTTTCCTTCTTTGGTTAGCCGAATAGATGCATGCGGAGTTAAATGGAAATGTAGAGGTAATTACAATTTTATTTGGGGAGGTAGGTGAAGAAAGGAACAGGAAAATAGGCAAAATATGTTCAGTGATGGAAAAATGAAGAGCAGAACAGTCTCTGGTGGCAGAAGAGGAGGCAGTGGTGCAAAATTGCTAGACTAACCAGGCGCAGATTGAGGATTGTAGTCTTTAATCTCTTACATTCAATTGGTCACTCTGGTACTATTAATTTGTGAAACACTTCTGTGATCTTAGGTTATTAGAAAGCATTTTCTTCCCCCAAATGTATATTTAACATCTTCAAAAATACCCTGTATGTTTTGTGGGAGGAGAGATTCCATGAACGTTAATTAATAGTTATGCCAATGACAATTATTCTCTACAGTGTTATTTAGAGGTCACATCACTTTATTACTTGTTTTTCTAATAGGCAGTATATTCAAATGGCACAGAATTCAAAAGAGAGAAATGATGAAACTGAGAGATTCTCCCTGTATACTGTTCACCCAGGCTTTCTCCCTAGAGGCAATCATGTTATGGTTCTTACAAGCCCTGGTGGGATACTCTACACCAGTGCTGTCCAATGGGAATATAATGTGAACCACCAATCCAATTTTAAATCTAGGAGCTAGCTTTAAAAACTCAATTTGAATGATGTATTACACGATGTAGTGGTTAACATGCTTCTAGTTCTATAGAACAGTAAAGTTGTCTTTAATAGAAAAAATATTTTACATTGTCAGATTTGAAATATAGATAAATTATGCAAAATTTGAATTTTAGTTTCTTAGTCACATCAGTCACATCTCTAGTGCTGAAAAGCCTTATGTGGCTGGTGTCTACTCCATTGGGCAGAGTATCTCCTTACAGTCAGGAAGAAATGGGTGTGTGTATGCATATTGTTTCTTACCCTTTTATATTCTATTTTATTACATAAAGGGCTCTATTGTTTTCCCCATAACTACATGTTATGTCTTTGTAGGGATGACCATAATTCATACAACCAGTCCTGTAATGATGGATACTTGAATTTATTTCTCCCTCTCCTGCCCTTTTACTGTTATTAAGTGATTATTAAGTATTATTAAGCATCCTTTAATCAGGGTACAATTTCCTGTACTAATACCCTTTCCTGGCATGCTTGATTAAATTAACTAGATTGTGAAACCCTGAAAAGCAGAGACCATATTTTTTTTTTAAATTTTTCATCTTCAATGAATTTATACATATGTGAACATGTAATCACCAACCAGATCAAAATATAGAGTATTTCTAGGAGCATAGAGTCCTCTGTCTTGCTCTCTCCTCATCATTACTCTGACTTCCATCACAATAGATGTTTTGCTTATTTGTAAACTTCATATAAATGGAATCAAATAATTCTTTTGTGTCTAGTTTAGCATTATGTCTGTTAGATTCATTTACATATTTTTGTTGGCAGTAATTAATTTTTTCATCGCTGTGTCATATTCCATCATGTAAGTATATATTTTTATTGTAATATTTATAGACATTTGGACCTTTTACAGTTTTTAGCTCTTACAAGCAAAGCTTCCATGAATAATTTTGTACCAGTCTTTTCACTGGCATAAAGATTCACTTCTGGCTAAATAATTTGGAGTTAACCTCATCTCTCTTTCTCCACATACATGAGCATGTACACATGCACACACACACAATTCTTAATTCCATGTGGTTCTTAACACATGCTAGATGATCACTAAATGATTAAAGATACATTATTAACTAGTCATGTACTGTGAGCTCAGTTCAGTCTTACTAAAAATATTGAACAATAGTTCCTTGTAGACTCTTATTCTTATTATTCTTAAATGACATATAAAGCATAGCATTTTACCCAGGCTATACACATTTCTTTTCTCTTGTTCCCCTTTTTCAAGCCTTATTTTAAAAACTGAGGTATAGTTGATTTACAATGTTAGATAAGTTTCAGGTGTACACCTTAGTGATTTCAATTTTTAAAGGTTATATTCCATTTATAGTTATTATAAAATACTGGCTATATTCTCTGTGCTATACAACATATCCCTGTAGCTTATTTATTTTTCACTTAGTAAAATACTAAGTTTTAGTATTTTAATACTAAGTATTAGTATAAGTAGTGAAATACTAAGTGTAAAATACTAAGTGTATTATTTTACACTTTGTACCTCTTTTTTTTTTTCACTTTGTACCTCTTAATTGCCTACCCCTATCTTGTCCCTCCTCTTCATTTTCTGCACTGGTAATTACTGTTCTCTATATTTGTGAGTCTGTTTTTTTTTTTTTTTGTTGTTGTTATAGTCACTAGTTTGTTTTATTTTTTAGATTTCACATGTTAGTTATATCATTCAGTGTTTGTCTGACTTACTTCACTAAGCCTAATAGCCTCCAAGTTCATTCGCTAAGCCTAACAGCCTTAAGTCCATCCATGTTGTTGCAAATAGCAAACTTTCGTTCTTATAAAGTTTATAACTGAGTAATATTCTGGTGTGTGTGTGTGTATGTGTGTGTGTATGTATGCCACATCTTTATCCATTCATCTGTTGATGCACACTTGGGTTACTTTCATGTCTTAGCAACTATATATAATGCTGCTATAAATGCTGGTATATTGGGGTGCATATATCTTTTCAAGTTAATGCTTTCCTTTTCTTTGGATATATACCCGAGAGTGAAATTGCTGGATCATGTGGTAATCCTGTATTTAGTTTTTTGGGGAATCTCCATACTGTTTTACATAGTGGCTACACCAGTGTATATTACCATCAACAGGGTACAAGGGTCCACTTTTCTCTGCATCCTCACAAACAGTTGTTATTTATGGGCTTTTTGATGACAGCCATTCTGGCAGGTGATACCTTGTTGTGGCTTTGAGTTCCATTTCTCTGATTAATGATGTTGAGCATCTTTTCTTATGCCTATTGGCCATCTGTATATCATTTTTGGAAAAATGTCTGTTCAGGTCTCCTGCCCATTTAACTGGTTTTTTTTTTTTTTTTATATTGTATGAATTCTTTATGTATTTTGGATATTAACCTCTTACTGGTTATTTCATTGTCAAGTATTTTCTCCCCATTTGGTAGGTTGTCTTTTTGTTTTGTAAATGGTTTCCTTTGTGAAACCATGTTCTTAAATATTGCTCTTGTATGTATTGCTGGGTTTAATTTAATGCATGAACAAACCTAGATACATAATGATCAGCATTGGTTGGATGGGTGTTATTTAAATTATTTGTGTGAACGTGAGCAAGAGATCAGTGTTGGGGATGCAGATCAGCAAATTACTTGTCTACTTGTTACTTGCGGTATAAGCTTAGTTACACAAGAACTGGGTAGTTAACATTCATCTTCTTATTTGAAACTGTCCAGTGATATTTTTCATTGAAATATGGTTGATGTACAATACTATGTAAGTTACAAGTACACAATACAGTTATCAATCATTTTTGTAGCCGTTAACCAACAAATTATTGCTAAGACCCTATCAAATAGCCTCACATGTAAAAATGTTATTGTAAATCTCTCAGTATTCTACTATAAAACTCTATTCTTGGTTTGAGATTCTCTTTTAGCATTAATCCCTGCAGTGGTATTTATGAAAGAAATATGCACCTCATTAGTAGTTCAAGTGAAAATTCTGAGTAATGACACTTCCATCACAAACTTCCAGGAAAGAATAACTCTGGCCTTCATGGGTAGAGTTGTTTAACAGGGCATAAGTGCTGTATTATTATTTGCAGCTTAAATAGTCCTATTTGAATAATGATAGCAGAGTAACATTTGATTTACAGAATAATTTACAGGTTTTGAGAGTAAAACAAGTAGTCATTAATTATATGATTAATTAGTACATAAGAATTCTTCTCATTTGTGTCAATACCCTGAAATCTAAATTGATGAGAGCCTTACTATTTTGATCCAGTTCTTCTATCAGTAGAAAAAATTAGTATTTTGATGTGAACAGTAATTACAGAAGAGTAAGATAAAAAAACACAGAGGGTATATTTTCCAGCTCATGAAAGAAGAGGTTGAAAGTTTAGAGGTATCATAATGAAATAAATTATATTGTCAAATAGGCACTTAGGAAAGAAAAATCAGTGAATGTTCCTCCTAGTGTTTTTTTGAGAGTTACACTTCAAAATGGGTCTAAAACTGTGAATATTATAATAGAAAACAAGTTCATTCTTTTTTTTCCCTTAAGAATGCTTTCACCAACAAGTTGGCATTTTATACTGTTCCAAAGTAAGATAAAATTGTTAAGCCAGAATTGATCTGAAAAAAAAAAAAAAAAAAAAGCCCTCAAAGAAGTAATCATTTAATGCATGGGCAGATGAGCGATCATTCTGTAAAGCATTCTAAGCAAGTCTGATCCTCTCCATTTAACTCAGCAGCCTACCTTACTGTTGTCTGACGTGGCAAACGAGTGCATTTAATTTGGCTCTCTGACATTTAACAGCATTTGGTTTTGGTTTCAAATAAAACTGGTCCAGCCAGAAGTCAGAATCAGCCCTTGGCAGGCAGCTGTTGCAGAGGGGAGGTGGAGTGAGTCAGTAGACCTGGCTCCGAATCTCTGCTCTGCCACTCACTGGCTCAGGCATCTCTCATCACAGGTGTTCCCCAGGTGGCTCAGTGGGGAAGGATGCACCCGGCAACGCAGGAGACTGCGCAGTCACTGCAGTTCCATCCCTGGGTCGGGAGGGTCCCCTGGAGGAAGAAATGGCAAGCTACTCTAGTATTGCCTGGAAAATCCCAGGGACAGAGGAACCTGACGGGCTAGGATCCATGGCCTCTCAAAGAGCGGGACACAACCGAGAAAGCGCACACACTCCTTTCACCTGGCCTTGGCTTCCTCCTGGGTGGAGGAAGATGACAGCCCAGAAGGAAAGTCCGAAAGTACCACCAGCACTTGCCAGGCGTTGTGTTTATGCTTGATAACTTTTAAATATTACCTACTTTGCTGGTACTCAGCCTTTTGTAAAGCTGGCATCATTACTACACTAACTGGAAGCCACAGAACGAGGAGGCAGGCCCTATTCTTATTTTCCTCTCCCCGGAAGTGGGCGATGGGTTGGTTTGCTTCCTAAGTATACTGTGAAATTCCCCATGCCAGATGCAGGGAAGTTGTTCTTGGAACACTGAATACAGAATGGGTACTGATCTGGATGAAAATCACATTCCCTTTTAAAGGAGAAAAATGCCCTGTCTGAAATTTGGAATATGCTACCAAGGTGATTGCAATTGTTCATTTCTCTGCTTCACCATTTGGGAAATGCCTACCTTTTAATATTTCACTTTTCTCCTGTGTAAGATGAGAGTAACCCTAACTGCATTTCTTTGATTTTGTTAGGGTTGACATGTAGTCACTGAAAATTTTCCATTGTAGTATCATACATTGAGTATCAGTATTCAAAAGAGGGAGTTGAGGTATGGACACCATTCTAATCATAAGCTATCATATATTGAAGAGAACTTTCGTTATTTTTACACATAGATTATAATAAGATCTTTCACCTCCTGTAAACAAGAAAGTTTAGTTCAATTCAGTCGCTCAGTCGTGTCAGACTCTTTGCGACACCATGGACTGCAGCACGCCAGGTTTCCCTGTCCTTCACCAACTCCCAGAGCTTGTTCAAACTCATGTCCATTGAGCTGGTGATGCCATCCAACTATCTCATCCTCTGTCATCCCCTCTCCTCCTGCCTTCAGTCTTTCCCAGCATCAGAGTCTTTTCCAAGGAGTCAGTTCTTTGCATCAGGTGGTCAAAGTATTGGAGTTTCAACTTTAGCATCAGTTCTTCCAATGAATATTCAGGACTGATTTCCTTTAGGATTGGCAGGTTTGATCTCCTTGCAGTCCAAGGGACGTCTTCTCCAACACCACAGTTCAAAAGCATCGGTTCTTCAGTGCTCAGCCTTCTCTGTGGTCCAACTCTCACATCCATACATGACTACTGGAAAAACTATTGCTTTGGCTAGATGGTCAGCAAAGTAATGTCTCTGCTTTTTTAATATGCTGTCTAGGTTGGTCATAACTTTTCTTCCAAGGAGCAAGCGTCTTTTAATTTCATGGCTTCAGTCACCATCTGCAGTGATTTTGGACCCCCCAAAAAATAAAGTCTGTCACTGTTTCTATTGTTTCCCCATCTGTTTACCGTAAAGTGATGGGACCAGATGCCATAATCTTAGTTTTCTGAATGTTGAATTTTAAGCCAACTTTTTCACTCTCCTCTTTCACTTTCATCAAGAGGCTTTTTAGTTCTTCCTCGCTTTCTGCCATAATGGTGGTGTCAAGAAAGTTTACTTGACTCAAAAGTATAATGAATCATTTTATTTTACCACAAATGCTGTAGAATGAAGTGACAATTTAGAAACTAACTTTAGTTATTGATGAGAGTGATCTCTAGGTGCTGACTCCTTCACCCTCAACGATGCTATGACTGTCTAGTACAGAGGAGGCAAGTGGGCAGCATTTGTCCAGATTATGTAAAATTGTACCTCTTTAAGTTCTAGTGGCAACATGATGACATAGTCTGAAAATTAACCCAGTATACCCTTGACTAAAAGTCTGTTGTCAAGAAAATAGTTAAACTAGCCTTATTTATTTTCCTGGATTCACTTTTTATATGGTTTTTGTTCAGTTGCTCAGTCATATCTGACTCTTTGTGACCCCACGGACTGCAGCACACCAGGCTTTCCTGTCCTTCACTATCTCCTGGATGTTATATAGGCATATTTTCTCTATTCTTGGAGGTGCATTTTGATGTCAAAGAAGAAAGACTAATTCAAAATTTCTTTGCCTAATTAAGATCCATTTTCCCTTAATTGTTGTTGTTCAGTTGCTAAGTTATGTCCAACTCTTTGCAACCCCATGGACTGTAGCATGCCAGGCTCCTCTGTTCTCCACTATCTCCTGGAGTTTGCTCAAATTCAGGTCTGTTGAGTTGGTGATGCTATCTAACCATCTCATTCTCTGCTATCCCCTTCTCCTTTGATTGCCTTCAATCTTTCCCAGCAGCAGGGTCTTTTCCAAGGAGTGGACACTTTCAATTAGGTGGCCAAAGTGCTGGAGCTTCAGCATTAGTCCTTCCAATGAATATTCAGGGTTGAATTCCTTTAAGATTACCTGGTTTGACCTCCTTGCAGTCCAAGGGACTCTCAAGAGTCTTATCCAGCATCACAATTCAAAGCATCAATTGATGCTTTCAAATTGATGCTTTCCAAGTAACCTTGGTAAGTTTATTGAAAAAATTCAGGCAGAATAAATTATACCCATGTACAGACTCTGCACTTGGAAAGTTTCTTGAGCACTAAGGTATTCCTGGTAAATGTACTTTTAAAAAATATGGAGTGTGTTTGCTTTACAATGTTGTGTTAGCTTCTGTTGTACATTGAAGTGAATCAGCTATATGTATACACATATCTCCTCCGTCTTGGATCTCCTTCCCCCTGTGTTTTACAAGATAGTATGTAAAATAATATGGAGCCTTATTAAATGCTTCAGAGATTGAATGAATATTTATAAATTCCTTCAGATTTCTGCTGATTGAAAGGATCCAGGTCACAGTTGTTTAAGAACTGGGGATGATGGCTTGAGTGACTCTGATCGTACAAGCAAAGAATGTTTATGGAGCACTGTTCACCAGGTTTGTGTTAAATCCATGGCATCTACTACTACATTTAACAGTCAGCAACCATTCTATAAAGCCTGCTGCCGCTAAGTCACTTCAGTCATGTCCTACTCCATGTGATCCCATAGACGGCAGCCCACCAGGCTCCCCCATCCCTGGGATTCTCCAGGCAAGAACACTGGAGTGGGTTGCCATTTCCTCCTCCAATGTGTGAAAGTGAAAGTGAAGTTGCTCAGTCGTGTCCGATTCTTAGTGACCCCATGGACTGTAGCCCTACCAGGCTCCTCCATCCATGGGATTTTCCAGGCCAAGAGTACTGGAGTGGGGTGCCATTGCCTTCTCCATCTATAAAGCTTAGGTAGTTGTTATCCAGGTTGTGTAGAAGAGGAAGCTGAGGGTCCTGCCTGGTGTCATATGGCCAGGCAGTGGCCGATCTCAGAGTGGGCTGCATTGTTTTGACCACTTTGCATTCTGCTTCCTTCCCTCCCCAACTGCTAGGGGTGGCAAAGCCAGTATAATAACTAATAATAGGAGTGACGTAAACTGCGACTAAACATTTTTTGGTATTTTGCTTTATTTTATTCTGATTATTAAATGATATGCTTATCACAGAATATTTGAAAGCAGTAAGACTATATGTAAAGAAAAATAATCATTATCTAGACCAACTGGAGATAACCACTGTTATATGGTTTACATTTTAGCATTCTCAAAGGTACTTTTGAATAAGACATGTTAACATGTTTTCTGTCAAAACAACTTATATGGTCAAATAATTTTGGGAGAGTGAAAGTGAAAGATGCCCAGTCATGTCCTACTCTTTGCAACCCCATATACTATACAGTCCATGGGATTCTCTAGGCCAGAATACTGGTATGGGTAGCCTTTCCCGTCTGCAGTGGATCTTCCTGACCCAGGAATCGAACTGGGTTCTCCTGCATTGCAGGTGGATTCTTTACCAACTGAGCTATCAGGGAGGTCCCAATTTTGGGAAAGTCTGGGTTAAACAAAATGAAACTCTTTTCTTCCCTGAAGGTCTTCTGCTAATATGTGCAATGGGCTTCCAAAATGGAAACATGGAAAATGACATTTTCAAATTTATGAGAAGAACACTAATCTGTATCTTAAAATGAGTGTTCATTCAAATATAGTTTAGATAAAATGCATCCTTCTAGGCTCTTAAATAAACATCTAAATATTTAACTACAAATATTATTTTTGTTTTCCTTTTCTCCAGGATTATATTATAGGTTATTCCAGCTATTTAAAACTCATTTAAAGATGCCTTTTGAAATAGTTGTATAACAAACCATATGTGGGTCTCTGTGTGTGTTTGCATTTCTTTAAAAAAAATTTTTCATCTGTGGTTAAACATTTGGACCATTTCCCATTAAATCATTAATAGGGTCTGAGTTTCAGATTTGGGTAAATATGATTCCAGAACTGAAAGACTGCAGAGTCTTCTGCAGTGAGGAAACCAGCCTAGCTAGAAACTGTGAAAACCATTATAAGTTTCAAAGAAATCTGTGTGGGATGGCCCTGTGACTTGCTCTCTGAGAGAGACATGCCAAAGGAAGAACATTCTTAGGGGGAATAGGAGTAGTCAGTTATTAGAATGGGCTGGGAATTTAGGTGTCTCTGTGTATAATTAGCCACTTGGTTTGGAAGAATGCATTTCTCCACATGCAGCCTGTGTGGTCCCCAGGCTAGACTTGATCTCCTCCCAGAAGCCTGGACACATGGGGAGTTTGGGTTAGCAAATCTTCCCTGGGTCAAGGAGGGTGAGAGGGGCTGGGAGTCTCAGGCTCTGTTGAGGGGTAATAAAACGGGGCTTGGCTTTTGAGAAGGGTGGTTTTAAACTTGAATTAATTTGGGAGGTTTGAGTTTGAAGTTCTTTAATAGATAACTCATTTTAACAACAACAAGGAAAAGAAACCTTCCTGAAAGAATCAACAGTTCATTTTTTCCCCCCCATTCAACAGTCACTTATTGAAGGTTAATGATGTGTCAGGCATTGGGCTGGGCATTGGCAGCTAATTATATTGAAAATATACAGTACATGGAACTTATATTCATGGAATAGAATTACTTTGGCTGGCATGAAAACGTGATTCAATCTTATTAAAAATACACATCTTTGAACAACCTCCAAGGCAGGGTAAACAATACCCTCTTTGTTTTAAAATAAGTAAAGTCCAAATCTCTGAAATGCCAGTTACTCTGCAGTTTCAAATACTTTTTTTTTTTTTTTTGCCTTGGTTAACATTATGTCTGGTTCCTCAGATGAACCTTTCCTTGAATATAGAACTTGTAAATGTATATGTGCCCTCTCCCTCCCCCCTTGAAAATTCTCCTTGAAATTAGTTCTTCTTACTGGACTCTAGGAAGTTGTTAGCACTGACTTTCTTAGAACTGAGTGTCTAAACTGTCATTCTCAGCCTGAGATTTTTAATGGCAAGACTGGAGAATGCTGCCCTCACTGGGGCAGTGGATTGCAAGGCCCGGTGAGGTGCCAAAGGGAAAATTCCTAAAGGGAATATCCAGCAGCCCAGGAGGCCTGAGGACTGTTGCTATGGCAGCAAGAGGTGGTTGGCTCTGGCCGGTTCCCTCCCTGCCTGGAGCTCCCGGCGGGGAGGGGGTGGGGGGTTGGGGGGGTGAGCAGCCCCGCAGGCGCAGGGGCAGAGCCACCAGTCTGACATCAGGCAACAGTGGAAGTTATTCTTCATCCTGCTGGACTCCAGCTGTCACCCTTGTAGCCTTAAACTTGTGACTGATCTGTGTGACGTGACAGTGAAGAAGCACTGGGAACAGTCTTGGCATTTCAGGACGATGTAGTATTGAATCCTGGCTCAGCCATTGAACAGTTGAGACATTTTGGACAAATTGTCTCACCTCTTTGCTTCTGTTTTCTTTTTTCCATCTGCAAATGAAGATACCTATTTCATAGGCTCAAGCCTGAGGTTAGCTGGAAGTATTTGTTTGTGAAATCATGAAATATTGACCGAATAATAAAGCTCATTGACTGTGATTTGAATTTAACAATTAAATGTCTATAGTTAAATTATTAAAGATTTTGAACATTAGCCATATGAAAGGTTCACGCAATTGGTTTGGGCTGCTGACTCTTGGTTTCAAGTAAATTGGTATTCGACATTTGAGTATGGATCATGGTTCCCCAATAAAAATCATGCTGTTTTGTAATTTGTTACTTCATGGAATGTGATTCTCTGTAAGCAGGCTTTCTCATCCTTTACAATCATTGGAAAAGCCTCTACCTGGTAAGATGTGGAGATAGTGAGCACACAATGTGTATATTGTCAATATTTGTTCCTTTTTTCCTCTAAAAAAGAAAATAACCAACTAACCAAATATGTTCTTTCACTGGGCTTTATTGTTGGCAGTGTTTCCTGATGAAAAGAGCTTATCTTTGAGATTCCAAGGCAGTTCCCTCATGTATAAGAAGACCAGGTTTTTTTTTTTGGACCTTCCCTATCCATCGCTTGGGTTTCGTTCTTTTATCAGGAAGCTACAGGAGCAGAATCCAGGCTGGGAACCTGGTACCAGGTGTTCACATACTGTAAACTATAAATAACTCCTTTACATTAAAGTGATCTGTAAGATGGGAAGCATTTATGCATTGTCACAGATACCTGTCTTGAAGTGAGTTGGTTGAACGGGTTATGTATTTCCTTAGATTCTTGATGAGGTTAGTCCTCTTGACAGCACAGATTCTCTTAGGTGTGGAGCACAAGGTGACGTCTGCATAAAGCTGTTCTTTCTCATCAAGTGTGTTGGTGCCATCGTCATGTCCTGCCGGTTTCATTTCCACCTGATGTGTGCTCAGTCGTGTCCAGCTCTTTGTGACCCCATGGACTGTGGCCCACCAGGCTCCTCTGTCCGTGGGTTTTTCCAGGTGAGAATACTAGAGTGGGGTGCCATTTCCTGCTCCAGGGGGTCTGCCCGATCCAGGGTCTGAGTGTCTTCCCACCCCAACAATCCAAGGGTCTTGAGTCTCCTGTGTTGGCAAGTGGACTCTTTACCACTGTGCCATACCCATTCAATTCAGAGGTGTCAATGCCATTTCTGAAGGAAGGTAGATTATTACTTTGGTCTTAAAGTGAACAGCTACATTGTTTTCTCACTACGGTATCCGAGCCAGCTTCCCTCTGGTCATAAACTGTAGAAAATTGGTGAGAACCCTCAAGGTCGTGAAGAAAGAAGGGATGATCATGGAAAAGGCTAGCACATTATAGTGTGTTCACATTTTGAACTGATGTGTTTTGTTAAAAGTGCAAGCATTCTTATTGAAACTGGCTGCCATTTGAATGGTATGAACACCATTTGCACATTACTAGTTTGTGATTTCAGAGAAACAGACATAGTTTCCTGACAGTAGTTATATATTTTATGGGGTTTCCCAGCTGGGTCAGTGGTAAACAATCCAATGTGGTTGACAGTTTGGCATCTTTTCTGTTATCACTGAGCTTTCACTGCATTTTTTTAGTTTTCAGTTTGATTAAAGAAAAAAAAATCACTTTCTGCCTTGTAAAACCTTGATGGTTTCCAGTCTCATGGGAGAAAATAATTATGATTATTTTAAATGTGTATTTCTTAGATCATTTGTGACGTTTGAGGAACTCTTAAAATGTTTAATTTTTATTCACTTTTCTCTTAAAAATCTACTTCATACCCTTTATCTCATTTATGTTTCTATATTCATCTTTCTCTTACTGATTTTGTGAAAGTCCTTAATATGTATTTTGCTCTTAATATGGAAAAAATATACACTTTTTATTTCTTGTGTTCTAAATATTTCTGCAGTTTTAATCACTTATCATGCAGGTTTGTTTATGGAAACATATTTAGCATTCTAGTTTTTTATTATTTGAGAGACAATTCCATATGTTTTCCTTTGTCTTGCTCAGAAATGCCTGTACTTACTTAGAAATGCATTACTGTATAAGTCTTAATATTATCCCTTTATCTTAAATTTATGATAGATTAAATGTTTGACAGAAACAAACTGAAGTTAATTCTTTTGTGATATGAAATAAAGTCTAAGTTTTTTAAAATTGCCTCAACATTATCTATTGAACAATTGATCTTTTCCTACTGACTTGAAATGACATTTATTATATTTATTTTTGTTTCTGTGTTTGTTAATGTGTTGTTTTGTTTCTGTGTTCTGTGTTTCTCTTATGCTCTGTTGATTTTTCTGTTTTTCTATGGGTCTAAAATGTTTTATTTAAACATGTTTAGGTGTCTCTTTAGTATGTTTTAATGATCTGGTGGGGTAAGACATCATGGTTAGTTTTCTTTTTAGAAATTCTTCTGGCTGCTCTCAGGCATTCTTTTTCCTGTTAAATTTAGAATTGGAAATGAGAATTGATTAACAGCTTCAGTTTTTATACAAATTTTTAGGGAATTGGTATTGCTATTCTGTTGAATTTTCTCATTTGGGAGCATGTCCCCAGCACTCTTCTCTTCCCTTGACGTCTACCTCTTTTAAGAACAGCAGAACTTACAGATTTTACCACTGGGAAAAAGTATGCCTTCCTAGATGCCCTCTGCCAATAACAAATCACCTTGAGAGCTACTGAATTAACCATGTATCTACAACTAAGTAAATTAACTTGGTCATTACAGTACAGTGCAGTGGTTTTCAAAGTGTAATCAGCAGTGTTAATATCAAGTGGGAACTAGATAGAAAAGCAAATTCTCAGACCTACTTAATCAGAAAGTCTGAGAGTGGAGCCCAACAGTCTTTTTACTAAGCCCTCCAGATGATTCTAACTAAAGGGGAAGATTGAGAACTGGTGTAATGGATGGGGGGTGTAGCGTTGGAGTCATACAGCTGACCCTTGAAAAACACAGGTTTAAACTTTGGGCCTTCTTAAATGTGGGTATTTTTCACTAAATACATGCTATAGTAATATGTGATCCTTTCTGGTTGAACCTATGGATAGATGCAGAATCCAGGATACAGAGAGCTGGTATAAAGTTACACTCAGATTTTCAACTTTGTGTGGGGTCAGTCTCCCTGTCCCCATGTTGTTCATGGGTCAACTGTAGTATAAATTCCCACTTTAGCCCTTTACTCCAGGGAAATATTGTGTAATTAGAAGTTTTATATTTACATATCCTCATCTGTAATATGGGCTGTTATGAGAATTATATGTGTGTGTGTGTGTGTGTGTGTGTATAAAAGAGAATTACAAGCATGATTCTTAATACCACAAGCAAGGGGTATAGATGCTGAGTAGCTATTATTGTTATCAGATTGCCTTCTAGTACACATTATGAGTATTAGATAGTTGTGATATCTTGGGGAATGGAGAGAAAGGTCTGGAAAGCAAGGGGTGTTGCTGGTTTTGATGGGTTCTAGATAATGGGTGATGCCAAGCAAGGCATAAGAATTCCTACTGTAGACAGTGAGGATAAACACTTTGAGTCTTGTTCAGGTTCGATGCCTTTTAAGTGAGAAAACACTATAGCCCTCTATTATTGAAATCCCAGGAATTCCATCAGGAATTCTTGGAACCTGGAAAATGGAAAAAAAAATGTTACTCAGCATATGGATGGGTTAGTTTATGTCAGAAATGGCTAGGTATTTGGCATAAAATAGTGATTAGGGTTTAGATATAGCTTATGAGTGGTTCACAATTGGATGGTAGAAATACCTATTTGATGTGACACTGTTGGTAGCAAGGCTAGGAATAAAGGCACACGTGGATGGCTGTGAGAGCTCTGAGGCTTTCTGGAAGAAGTAACTCGTGACCTGATCTTGAAAGACTAGTGTATCCTCCTCCGGGAGAGGTATGTAGAAAATGCCATAAAAACTCACCCAGTGATTAGCTCTGGTTGATGGCACCAGGGTTCTTACAGTGAAGGTGACTTAAAGGCTTGGAAGTTGTCAAGCCAGAAAAAGGAGATGGATATTGTAAATAGAGGCATACGTACACCACAATGCCCTGACTGTTGGGGAATGTGGAGTAGTCCAACGTGAGTAGAGCATGTGGGCTGGGCAGGGGCAGGTGAGGCTACAGACAAAGCCGAGCCCAGTCATGCAAGTTCTCTTAAGATTAAGGTGGACTAAAAGACATTTTGCTTGAGTACTTTGTCTTGTTTTTAGGTCTTCATCTTTTTTTCTTTCTTTGGCAACCTATACTGTTACAATCATATCACCTAAGGAATTTAGGTTATGAATTCAGAAAAGTATATCTGCTGAATGTTCATGTTATATAGCACAATTTTATTTTGTGTCCTATTTGGCCTTTCTCAGTATTAAAGACATAACTTGTGGGTTCAAAAGTTGGTTAGTGAATTCCAACAAAGCCTCTTCTACCCTTGGGTGTGGTCTAGAGTTATCCTTGATACTTGAAGCACCACTGTTAAGTGTGCTGTCAACATCCATATACCCAAGGCTTCCCCACTGAGTCCAGGGATGTTTCTTATGCCTCACTGGAGTCATGCCTTGGAACTAGGCCTTTTGACCAGGCCCTGAGTCCCTGGCTAGCTAATTTTTTACTCTTGGGGCCTGGATTTCTATGGCGTTTAATTAGCTGTGAGCCTGCTGTGAATCAGAGAGACCCACCAAGAGCCTTGACCGCATCCCCAACCTGACTTCTGCACATACCACAAGTGTCTTGAGACCTGGGCTATTGTGTTTTATCCACCGACAGCCCTTTATTATAGTATAGATGCCCTTTATAACCAATGCTGAACCTAAGCCTATGACTCTGGGGGGTTAATTTTGACTTTTGGTCTCACAGGCTGGTCAGCCCTTCTCACTGCCATGCCCCTTAGCCCACTATTTACTTTTATTCTGAGTGGAAGAAAGGTATTTGTACATTATAAGAATTAGAAATCGCCAAATCTTGTGGACTCTTACAAAATAATATCCTTTTCCTTGATGTTCTTGTTTGAGCCTGGACTATTTTGATAGCCCTTTTTTTGCTCTGGGTTTTTATTTTTCAGGGTTTAATATAATTATAGGAATATTTCCAAATCATGAGGTATTTCTTATCAAGCTCCCCTTGCTCTCCCCCAAAAGGTCTTTGCTTACTATGCTGTAAAAGCCAGACTCTAGCAAATATTGGGAATGCACGGATGCCTGGTCTTAACTTTCCTTTCTGGCTTCATCTCCCATCATCTCCCTGTATTCATATTCTTTTCAGACCTGGGGGTATCTCCTGAATACTGGGAAGTTTTAGTCTCCTTGCTTTTGTCAAATGTCTTTCAGTGTGGAATTCTACTGGCCACCTCACTGCCCAGAGGAATCTACACATTTTTTTCAAGGCTTAGTTGCAAATTCCACCTTCTCCTGGAAGCTTTTACAGATCCCTGAGCCAAATATATTTCTTTTTTTACTTTTTGCTTTCATGGTACTTTGATTCTAACTCTGTGAGAGCATGTATTACTGTGTTTTATTTTTGTTTTGTTTATAAGCTTTTTTCTCACTAAGTTGTAAGCTTCTTAAGGGTAAGATTTATTCATCATTTTATCCACCATAGCAGTGATTCATATTATTTTGTTCACAGTGGGTTTTCAATTACTACTTTGTCCACATTAGGATTTTGATGGTCTAAGAAACTACTTTTTGTGAAGAGCAATGTAGTGGAAGGGTTTGTGTTTTTCCGATAGTTGCCTATTTATTCTAGCCTGTTCTTTCTCTTTTCTCCTTCTTTCATGTCAGAAGAATCTGGGTGAGTGCTTGAGGCTCTAAAAGGAATGGTTTGGGAAGGAGCACTCTCTATGGACCTTTAACTAATTAAAGTGGTTGCAGTGCTTTCATTGAAAGTTGCTTGAAAATAAGTCATAGCCCGTATCATTTATTGATATTATTAGAACCAACGACTATGACAACACCTTCAGATGCACTGGCTCATTTACTCCTCCCAACAACCCTGTGGGATTCACGTTTCATTCCTTTTTACACAGGAGGACACTGAGGCTCATAGTTTTCTTAACCGAGATGGAGGAAAGAATAAAACCATGTTTTCATGTCAAGTCTATCTGATTGCAAAGCCTATATTCTCCATCACAGTGCTGTCCTGCTCTACCTGAACATTTGAATAGTGTATGTTTCTGACCCTACCTTCCTGCTGCAGAGATCAAATCAGGTTCAGCTTCAAGATCGGCTGGCAGTGGAAAAAGTAATTTCAGTGCATACCCTTTCCCAAACTAGTGCTTATCAGCTTGAAGATGCTTAAGGTGACAAGGTAAATTAATTTATTAGAATCAATTATAAAGATGTTAAGTTAAAAGTGTAAACATTAATTCAAAGACTTTTATATCATAGAGTTGGTCAGTGGATAAACACAAAGAATTGATTTTTAGCTCTTCTTCCTTTGCTGTATGATTAGAGGACTAGTAATTAGATCCTACTGGGGTGATGGAAGATTTCAGAAGATAATGAGAATTTACACATTTTTCTACAGTTCGGGGTGATTGCCTTCAAATGGAGAAGGAAAAGCTGTGAATTAAATTTTTTTTTTGCATATATCTCTACCTACTTTTTCTTTACCTGATGTATGGAAGTTCTGTTTTTTCTTTTCTTTATTTTTTTTTCCTCTTTAATCAAATAGGATTTCCAATGAAGGATCATTTGTCCTCAGAACTTTTGAATCAAGTCATCGTTGTGGGAAAAATAAATTAGCAAAACTGATGACTTTTATTTTCCTGACCATCAATATTTATGCAGTGAGATAAAAGTGAATGGGAAATTATTAGATTTATTTATTCAATAACTGTTGAGCACTACTGTATTCCAGACTCTCTAATAGGACAGACCCAGTGACTTCTTCAGAGACCTCATAACTGATGATCAGTAGAGAATACTCTTTAATTTTACACGACAGCAAGAGGAATGTACAGAAATTGACAAACATTTATTAAGACCTTATTTGATGCTAAGGACTTCTCACACGGTAAAGAATCTGCCTGACAGTGCAGGAGACACGAGATGCAGGTTTGATTCCTGGGTTGGGAAGATCCCCTGGAGAAGGATATGGCAACCCACTCTAATATTCCTGCCTGGAAATCCCATGGACAGAGGAGCCTGGCGGGCTACAATCCATGGGGTTGCAGAGTCAGACATGACTGAGCACACACACTCTTAGATGTTGGATCTTACAATAAGTATGCTAACTATATTAGAGCATTTGTCTTTCTAACTTGTGTATGAGATACTATCTTTGTCCTTATTTATCAGATGAAAAAATAAAACAGAACAAAACCTGAGATAATGAGAGAGAAAGCAACTTCTCCAAGATCATCCTTGGTACTTTACTGCTATGAGCCATCCTTTCAAAGTATATGTGATTTTAGTATGCCTCATATGAAAGACTTTCTTTAGAAATTACTTTCCCAAAACTTCTGGACAAACAATATTCCGTCTGCCTGTTCTGACTTTGTCACGTGAACTTGGGTCTGAAGATGTGCCATTTTCTTCTTGAGTAACCTTGGGGAAGTTACTCTCAGAGTCCCTGTTCCCTTGCTCATAAAATGGCAATGAAAACATTTTCATGTATTTGTAAAGCACATGGTAGTAGATCCCTAAAAGCAGTTCCCATTTCTTTTTCTCTTTTTCTTTTCCATAAAATAAACTCAATCACAAGACTGTATAAAAAAGTAGTACTGAATTTTTTTAGCTTGGCCACTAACAATTTTCTTGTAAACAACATGGGTTTCAGCAGCCTAATGAGTTGTGAAGTTGGAAAGTAAACACTGAACTTGAAATGAGAAGTCTTGCGTTAGTTCGCTACTTTGTTGTCCTTTTCTTGTTTTAAGAGGGCTGGAAATGCTTTCAGTTAATAATTGCCTCATGACTTTTTACTACTTCTTCCTGTTTGAAAGAGCTACTGGCCCTGCAGTCAGGCAAGGAGAAATAATCCACACGCTCAATGTTCCATTTGGATGATGAGAGTCAGTTACATAATGGGAATAATGCTGTTTCTATCTCTCAAGCTAAACAACCGTGTGTGTGTGTGTATGTGTGTGTGTGTGGGCGTGCACGCTCACCAATCATGCTCAGTCATGTCTGACTCTTTGTGACCCCATGGACTGTAGCCACAGGCTTCTCTGTCCATAGAATTTTTGCAGTCAAGAGTACCGGAGTGGTTTGCCATTTTCTACTCCAGGGGAATCTTCCTGACCCAGGGATCAAACCCACGTCTTTTGCATCTCCTGCTTTGGGAGGCAGATTCTTTACCACTGTGCCATGTGGGAAGCAACTGTGATTCTAGATAAAATCTTTCCTCTCGGGCAAGCTTTTCGAGTGCCCAGTTTGACTTTACAATTTCGTAATATTTGGTTACCCCCATGAGGTCTTTTGAAGGTACATGGTTATTTATCCAGTGGTTAAAGTAAATGCAAGACTAGAAAATCTTGGTTGTTGATTAAACGAAGATGTCATATGACAGTGTGGATTTTCTTGTTGGTACTGTGTTAAACTGTGCTGAAAAACTAGATTTAAAGTGGCAACTCACTACAGTGAAGATGTGTAATACTGTATTAATTTAATGTTTACACATCAATCTATTTGATACACCTCTATGAATCGTAATTAGAAATATATGTCACTTTCTGTAATTCTGGAAAAGTTGTTCAAAATAGCTTTTTTTAAATTTGGAAATTTGATTTTTGATCTTAAATATACTGAAAGAAGTTACTTAAAGGAATCAATATGAAATTTGGAGTGAGGTGAATAATCAAGCCCTGCTTTCCTTTTAGCTCATTCAGTAAAGAATCTGCCTGCTGTGCAGGAGACCCAGGTTCGATCCCTGGGTCGGGAAGATCCCCTGGAGAAGGAAATGGCAACCCACTCCAGTATCCTTGCCTGGAGAATCTCATGGACAGAGGAGCCTGGTGGGCTGCAGTCCATGGGGTCGCAAAGAGTCAGGCACGACTGAGCGACTGACACAACACAACAATATATTTGAGTTTACATAAATGAACTTTTGAGAAGGAAATGGCAACCTGCTCCAGGATTCTTGCCTGGAGAATTCCATGGATAGAGGAGCCTGGCAGTTTGCAGTCCATGGGGTCGCAAAGAGTCAGACACAACTGAATGACTAACACAACAACAACAAATGAACTTTATTGAGTTACACCGTATTTATGGAGAAAATACAAAAAAGGGCTATCTTGTTACACATCACTTTGCAACTGTGTAATTAAAGTTAATAACTTTTAAAAATAAGGTCTATTCTATATTAAATCAGGGCCCTACTTTTTTTAAACATAAAACCTAGCAAACAGTTATGAAGTGTTTACTTATTATAAGCCAGGTACCAAGAGCTTAGCATGTGTTTTATTTTTGTAGCAACTCAGAGATGAGTGCTAAGATGCTTGTTGAACAACTGGAGGAATTCAGGCAGAGAAAGGCAAGACCTTGTCAAGATTAGAGACTTAGAAGGTGGTGAGAGCAGCAGTGTGGACCCATTCACATTCACTTAACCACTAGTCTACCAGGCTTCTCTAGTATTACAAGAATGGTCCCTAGTTGATGAAGGTTTTTTCCTGTGGAAATGAAATTTATCATTAATATTTTATTCTAGAATATAGATAGATAAATACTAGATGTGAACTAAGTAGATTATGAAACTAGAGAAGTACAGGGACAATGTATGCCTTACCTACTTCCCTACATAGGTCACAAATGCCTAGCACACAGTAGACCAGTTAATTCATTTTTAAAATGGAATAAATTAAAATACATTTTTGTAGAATTGTGGTATGAAAAAAATTATACATGTATAATGATTTAAATTTTGTCTGTAAAGCAGGCATTAACCATAAAGGCATTCAGTGTCTTGTCTCCTGATCTAGTTTCTTACATAATACAATGAAAGTATTCTATTGGTTTTCTTCTCTTTTATTTGTGATGCTGGATGTTGGTGAAAGTAAGTCTCCAAATACCTCTAGTTGTGATGTCTTACAAAAATGCTATCACAGAGGATGATAAATTTGTATTAATAGTTGTGAGTGGATGTCTAGCATTTGACTTGGAAGATATAAATGAAAACTTTTCCCCCTGCATTTTTGCAGATTGCTGTCCAGATTCTTGAGTTATTCTTAGCCTTAACTTGATGGCAGAAACTTGGACTTGCCTTTTGTCTGTGTCATTTTTTATACTTGTTAATTTCATCCTTAATGTTTAATTTTTTTTTCTAGAATACCTCTTTTTTTCCCCCCAGAATATCTTTTTAAAATCAGTAGTCATAGAGGCAAGGAAATTGAGAGAGAAACTGGTGCAAATATTTGCATTGGGGGTTGGAAAGTCTAACCCAATATAGAAACTGGTCACACATGATGGATTTTAGCCCTCTAATAGTCACTGTTTATATATATTTCATTGAATCTAAAATGCTATTGAGTTTTAGGTTCACCTTTATATACTACTAAAAGAAAAAGCACTATCAATTAAACTAGTACAGTATTCTTAAGTTTTTCTTTTTTTAATTAAGGCATAATTGTATGGTAAAATTTACTTAGTTTAATGTTTATTGCTGCAAGTTTTGACAAACAAATGCAGTCATAACATATCATCTCAACACTATCAAAACTGAGCTATAGAAAAATTCCATATATAATATATTTCAATTAGTTTTTATATTTAATAATGTTGAAAGGGATTTTAAATAAATTTGACATATTTCATTATGTTGTTGTTTAGTTGCTGAGTCATATTTGACTCTTTGTGACCCCATGGACTGCAGTACGCCAGGCCTCCCTGTCTCTCACTGTCTTCCAGAGTTTGCCCAAGTTCGTTTCCATTGAATTGGTGATGCTGTCCAATCATCTCATCCTCTGCCACCCGTTCTTCTCCTGCCCTCAGTCTTTTCCAGTATGAGGGTCAATCCCAATGAGTTGGCTTTTGGTATCTGGTGGCCAAAGTAGCACCTTCAACATCAGTGCTTTCAATGAATATTTTAGGGCTGATTTCCTTTAGCATTGACTGGTTTGATCTCCTTGCTGTCCAAGGGACTCTCAAGAGTCTTCTCCAACACCACAGTTTGGCAACATCAATTCTTCGGCACTCAGCCTTCTTTATGTATGGTCCAACTCTCACATCCATACATGACTACTGGAAAGACCATAGCTTTGACTCTACAGACCTTTGTTGGCAAAGTGATGTCTCTGCTTTTTAATGTTGCTTTTCTTCCAAAAGCAAGCATCTCTGATTTTATTTATATTCTATTTCTTGGATATAAAAAATTTCAATTTAATTTTTTTTTTTGGTAATCATAAAAAGGAACGTATAAATAAAATAAACATTTTTTTTCCCCTTAAATTTCTTCATATTCTGAGTCTGATTCTTCTTTTGGACTCAGAGTTGTCAGTGATGACTATTTCATTCAATCTTGTCCCCTGCAGTCAAGAGCATGGAGGATGTTACGGCACTCCTGGAAATACACTCTATTGCTGGCTCCTGGGATTTTTCCTTCAAGTTGATTATGCCTATTACATAAGTTTTGGCTAACATTTTCTTATTCGACTAACTTCTAGGTTTTGTTTTTTCCTTGAGTGGACTGTCACTGGAAGTTAAGTAACTTCTGTGCAAAGTCAGTAGGAACTTTCTCACATATTGAGGCTTGAAGCCTTTGTGTTATTCTTTCAGTTCAGTTCAGTTCAGTTGCTCAGCTGTGTCCGACTCTTTGTGACCCTGTGGACTGCTGCACACCAGGCCTCCCTGTCCATTGCCAACTCCCGGAGTTTACTCAAACTCATGTTCATTGAGTCGGTAATGCCATCCAGCCTTCTCATCCTCTGCCGTCCCCTTCTTCTCCTGCCTTCAATCTTTCCCAGCCTCAGGGTCTTTACCAATGCGTCGGTTCTTCTTGTCAGGTGGCCAAAGTGTTGGAGTTTCAGCTTCAGCATGAGTCCTTCCAATGAACACCCAGGACCGATCTCCTTTAGGATGGACTGGTTGGGTCTCCTTGCAGTCCAAGGGACTCTCAAGAGTCTTCTCCAACACCACAGTCCAAAAGCATCAATTTTTCGGCACTTAGCTTTCTTCTGGAGAAGGAAATGGCAACCCCCTCCAGTATTCTTGCCTGGAAAATCCCATGGACTGAGGATCCTGGTAGGCTACAGTTCATGGGGTCGCAGAGTCGGACACGACTGAGCGACTTCACTCACTTAGCTTTCTTCATAGTCCAACTCTTACTTGTTGGATGCATTGTCATTGGTCTCATTAGCTGTTTCTTGCTTTCACATATCTTTGTCTTCTCCAAGAGCTCTGGTAGTTTCTTTACCTCCTGCTGTTTTGCCTGGTTGGCAGATCAAATGAGTAGCTGCAAGAATGCACATAATTCCCGGAGGTTAATGACAACATGGATACCTAGGACCACACATAGACATCCTGCATCATACTGTCACCTGGCCAACAGCGAGTGTGAGATGACACTGAGTGTTAGACACAATTAGGCTTCACACTTGTTAAAAAGTGAGAGAAAAGTGTGGATTAGAATCGACAAAATAGTGTTTTATGCCCACCACTACACATTATTATGCATGAGAAAATTGAGGTTCACAGTGATTAGTTTAGGGTCATAGAACTCTGGGAGCAAAGCTGAAGCCAGACACTAGGTTTCTGTCTGCTAGTTTGAAGATCTTTTCATAATACCCCTGGGAGAGATGTTTTGATCTAACAGGAGGCTGGTGTGATAGCAAGCCTCTTGGTTTGGTGGTCGAACAGATGAGTTATTTGTATTCTGGTTCTGGGTTTACAAACCTGTGTCTCTGGAAATTATCTGCATTCCTTGTCTCTCATTTTTTTTCTCATCCAAGAAATGAGTTGATGATGATGATACTTCCTTCAGAGAATTGTTACACTTAATGAGTACTTGCATAAAAATATGACATACTCTTTTTTAGAATTGAAAAAATACTATTTTCTTTTCTCCATACTTTCTTCCTTTGTATGAAATTAAACCTGTTGTCCCAAATAGATGGTAGGTAACTCTAGAGGCTTTTAAGTTTCTCTATAATGTTGTGAAATTCTGTGGTCCTGGCATGTAAGTGTTGGGGCATGACAAAAAAGTCCCACGAGTCTGATCATTGACATGAAACATACACTTGGTAGTTCCTTCCTCAAGTCATGGCAGCTTCCTGATTCAGTAAGTGACTCTAGCACAGTACTGTCCAAATGTTTAAAGGATTCTCTGTTGTTTTACTCTCTGTATTTGTTTTGAAAAGTTAAACACAGGTATGTTTTAGAAGTTACAAAACACATTCAGATTTTTATCACCCAGAAATCATTTAACATTTTTTCATAATATTTTACTCTCTTTTTTTCAAAGAAAGAAAACATTATAGATAAAGCTAAAGTTCCCTTTAACCACCATTCCTGTTCTAGTCACCTTCCAGAAGTGAACAATACCACTTAATGTGTGTGTATTTCTGATCTAATTTTTCTACTTAGATAGGAGTAAGCAATATAGTGAATGCTTTTATAATTAATTGGTATATGCTTTTCATATATTTATTTTTCTTTATTTCTTTTCAAATAATTTTTGTTTAGGATTGTTTTGGTTTATAAATCTCCCACTGTCAACCACATCTCTGACATCTGAATTCTTTTTAGGGAACTGAATAAAGTTCAGCAGTATGAATTTTTGATAATTGGTGATTTGGAGAATAATCAGTTTTTAAAATGTGTTCATGGCATAGATAACAATAAAAAATTAGCTTCAATTTTGCCATCCAAAAAATCAAATATTTTGATTTTAGGTGTTTTCTTTAACTGCTTTAAAAATTTTAGATTCTGTATTTTTATATAAATATTTTTATGTTGATACAATCTTCATCATGATTTTAATTCTACATCATATTCAATTGTATTGCTGTGCCCTTATTAACTCTTGTTTGGTGCATTATTTGTTATATAATTACTCTTATGTTATATAACTTGAAGTTTTCGAAATTAAGCTTTTTTTAAAAACAAATTTTCCTGTTAGACATTTGCTCTGGAAATATATATGACATTCTTACATTTTTGGAATATAACCACTCCCCACCCCAAATTTAATTTTCAAATCTCTTAAGAAGAAATCTTGAATTGAATACATCTCAAATATCAGCCAAAGAAACTATTCCATAGTCAAGCATCCAAAAATATGTTGATTTTCATTAGAAGTATAGGCAATAGAACTTACTTAAATGGGTTTCTTTTAATGGCTGTGTCTCTGGTAGCTCAGACGGTAAAGCGTCTGCCTATAATGTGGGAGATCCAGGTTCAATCCCTGGGTCAGGAAGATCTCCTGGAGAAGGAAATGGCAACCCACTCCAGTATTCTTGCCTGGAAAATCCCATGGATGGAGGAGCCTGGTAGGCTACAGTCCACAGGGTCGCAAAGTCTGACACAACTGAGTGACTTCACTTTCACTTTCAATATTCCACTGTATATGTATACCACAAATTATTTATCTACTCATCTATCAGTGGACATCTAGGTTGCTTCCATGTCCTAGCTATTGTAAATAGTGCTGCTATGAACATTGGGGTTCAGTTCAGTTGCTCAGTTGTGTCCGACTCTTTGTGACCCCATGGACTGCAGCATGCCAGGCCTCCCTGATTATCACCAACTCCCAGAGTTTACTCATACTCATGTCCATTGAGTCAGTGATACCATCCAACCATCTCATCCTCTGTCATCCCCTTTTCCTCCCACCTTCAATCTTTCCCAGCATCTGGGTCTCTTCCAATGAGTCAGCTCTTTACATCAGGTGGCCAAAGTATTGGAGTTTCAGCTTCACCACCAGTCCTTCCAATGAATATTCAGGACTGATCTCCTTTAGGATGGACTGGTTGGATCTCCTTGCAGTCCAAGGGACTCTCAACAGTCTTCTCCAACACCACAGTTAAAAAGCATCAATTCTTAAGTGCTCAGCTTTCTTTATAGTCCAGCTCTCACATTCATACATGACTACTGGAAAAACCATAGCTTTGACAAGACAGACCTTTGTCGGCAAAGCAATGTCTCTGCTTTTTAATATGCTGTCTAGATTGGTCATAGCTTTTCTTCCAAGGAACAAGTGCCTTTTAATTTCATGGCTGCAATCACCATCTGCATTGATTTTGAAGCCCCCCCCCCCAAATAAAGTCTGACACTGTTTCCACTGTTTCCCCAGTTATTTGCCATGAAGTGATGGGACCAGATGCCATGATCTCAGTTTTCTGAATGTTGAGCTTTAAGCCAATTTTTTCACTCTCCTCTTTCACTTTCATCAAGAGGCTTTTTAGTTCCTCTTCACTTTCTGCCATAAGGGTGGTGTCATCTGCATATCTGAGGTTATTGATATTTCTCCAAGCAATCTTGATTCCAGCTTGTGCTTCTTCCAGCCCAGCATTTCTCATGATGTACTTTGCATATAAGTTAAATAAGCAAAGTGACAATATACAGCCTTTGCGTACTCCTTTTCCTATTTGGAACCAGTGTGTTGTTCCATGTCCAGTTCTAAGTATTGCTTCCTGACCTGCATACAGATTTCTCAAGAGACAGGTCAGGTGGTCTGGTATTCCCATCTCTTGAAGAATTTTCCACAGTTTGTGATCCACACAGTGAAAGGCTTTGGCATAGTGAATAAAGCAGAAGTAGATTTTTTTTTTTTTCTGGAACTCTCTTGCTTTTTCGATGATTCAGCAGATGGCAAGAGTGAACACTGGGGTATATGTGTCTTTTTCAGTTATGGTTTCCTCAGGGTATATGCCCAGTCATGGGATTGCTGGAACGTATGGTAGTTTTACTCCTAGCTTTTTAAGGGATCTCCATACTGTTCTCCATAGTGGGTGTATCAGTTTACATTTCTACCAACAGAGCAAGGTTTCCTTTTCTCCACACCCTCTCTAGCATTATAAATCTAAAGCCTGTTATACAGACTCAAGTAAGTCCAAAAGGGAAAAACAAATTTCGCATATTAATGCATATATATGGAATCTGGGAAAATGGTACTGGTGAATCCATTTGCAGAGCAGGAATAGCAATGTAGACATAGAGAACAGACTTTGGACACAGCTGGGGAAGGAGAGGGTAGGACATATTGACAGAGCAGCATTGAAATACACACATTATTGTATGTAAAATAGATAGCTAATAGGATGTTGATGTATAACTCAGGGAGCTCAACCGAGTGCTCTGTGATGTCCTAGAGGGGTGGAATGGGTGGGGGGTTGGGGCGAGATTCAAGAGAGAGGGGACTTATGAATACTTACAGCTGGTTCACATTGTTGTATGGAAGAAACCAACACAGTATTGTAAAGCAGTTATCCTCCAATTAAAAATAAATTTACAAAGTGAAACTGGCAACATCCCCCCAAAAAGAAATATAGGTAATCAATCTTATGATTAGAAGGTATGTCCTCTCTGTTATAAATTCATCAGTACATTACTGTGTAAGTTGATAATAAGTGACAGATCTCTGAAGGAGTTGCAAGTTTGTTTTGTCTCTACATTCTTTAAAGCCCCAAGTATGAAATTTATTGATAAACTCCTTAAAGTGAAAGTGAAGGCACTCAGTCGTGTCCAACTCTTTGTGACCCAGTGGACTGTAGCCCACCAGTCTCCTCCGTCCATGGGATTTTCCAAGCAAGAATACTGGAGTGGGTTGCCATTTTCTTCTCCAGGAGATCTTCCCGACCCAGGAATTGAACCCAGGTCTCCTGCATTATAGGCAGACGCTTTACCATCTGAGTCACAGGGAAAGCAGCTGATAACTTAGAGACTAAATGTCATCTCTTAATAATCTGAGAATTGGCTATTTATTTTTGAAAGAACAAATCTATAATTTGGAGGCATTTTTACATTTACTTTGGGCAACTAATCCTGTAGAATTTTAGACCACAAAAATATTTTTATATTAATCTTCTGATTATATAGGTGAAGACTAGGAATCCCCAGCATGACTTTCTTGGAAACAAGAATTTTATTGTCTAGGGAAATTTTATTATTTAATGTAGAAATAATTCACCATCAAATTTGTTATGTAATAAGGAATATTTATTTCCTTTGTATGTGAATATGTATACCACATAGTTTATATGAATGTTATTAAACATACCTGAGTATTAAAATATATAAACTGCATATATTTCTCAACTTTGATGTTTCTACAGAAATGTGTTAATAGATTGCTGAAGATTAGTTGTTTTCTTGAAATTCATCATATAAATTTTATTCAGATCCC
Source organism: Odocoileus virginianus (assembly GCF_023699985.2). Taxonomy (NCBI): domain Eukaryota; kingdom Metazoa; phylum Chordata; class Mammalia; order Artiodactyla; family Cervidae; genus Odocoileus; species Odocoileus virginianus. The sequence continues at coordinate 24,760,132 of NC_069686.1, forward strand.
ATTAAATGATGGAATTTATTTTCTAAGTTAACAAAACACTGTTAGACAAAATGGGAATGTGAGCTACTTAACGTACTGTGTTTTGAGGATGATAGTCCAATGGTGAAAGAATCCTAAGTATGGTCTAGTGCAGTTCTCAAAGGAAGGTACATGAGAGGAGTGAATGTTGTAGAAACCACATTGTTTAGTTATAAAAAGAACTTTGTTCTTTCTCTTTAAGACTGTGAGTGGGGGAGCAAACCAGTTATTTCTGGTTGAAACAATTTCACTTAGTTATAGCCTCTCTGAAAGACAGTGATATAGAAAATACTATAAAAGTACTGGGGACTTTTCTCTGGATACTTAACACAAATTAAAAAAAAAATGGGTAGCATTTTACTGTATAAATGTACTTAACGTACTTTTAAAATCCTTAAAATTAAAGTACATCAATACTTTAAAGTATTTTACTAATCTCTATGCTATGTGCTTAGTCATGTCCAACTCTTTGGGACCCCATGGACTGTAGCCCACCAGTCTTCCCTGTCCATAGGGATTCTCCAGGCAAGAATACTGAAGTGGGTTGCCATGCCCTCCTCCAGGAGATCTTCCCGACCCAGGGATTGAACCCATGTCTCCTGCGTTGCAGGTGGATTTTTTACCATCTGAACTACCAGGGAATGTTAGTTAAAATTACACTGTGCCTTGGAAAACTAAACTGAGAACAAGAAAGTAAGTAAATATTATGAGATTGGAATAGCTAAAGCTTTTTTCACAGAGGTCAAGCATTTTTCTCAAAGGGTACTAACAGACTCTTTACTGAAACCTTATCAGGTTTTATTTAACCTGTTATTCCTAACAGGTGGTACTATTATATTTCAAAAGCAAAGGCAGATGCTAGAAGCAGCGATTTAGAATAGTGGAGATAGACTACTGCAGGTGACGCACTAACAGCACATGGTGATGACTGGAAGAAAGAGACAGGAAAAGCTATTGGAACTAGATTCAGGGACTTGGTAGACCTTACCATGAGGGCCTGCACATATTAGTGAAGCCCCCAAAGTGCTATGTAATCCAGCAAGCGTAGAGCACTGAAAATAGTGTTTACCCACTTAAAAGAGACCATAGGACCACAAACTAAGGTAAAATGTACTTTTTATATTTAAGAAGGTTAAAAATTAATTGTAGGCTGGGCCAGAAGAAAACCTAGTTTACTTCTGTAGATATGAGTTGTACAGAGACATTATTTGACCCAAAGATATTATTTAAAGCTCAAACAAAGACCATTTATGGAAATAATAATCAAAGTCTTCTAAGCTCTTAGGGTAACAAATGGGCATTCCAGATGGCTCAGTGGTAGAGTTCACCTGCCAATGGAGGAGACATGAATTCGATTCCTGGGTGGGGGGGATCCCCTGGAGGAGGCTATTGCAACACTCTCCAGTGTTCTTCCCTGGAGAATTCCGTGGACAGAGGAGCCTGCCGGGCTACAGTCCATAGGGTCATGAAGACTTGGACACGACTGAACTGACTTAATAAGCATGCATGCCAGCAAAATAACATAAGAATATTTAATAAAATAATAATAGAATACATTTGTATGTCGCTAAGTAGAATTATTACAGGAATTCAAAAAGGTCTTACTAGTATAAAGCTGTGTCTCACACTAATAAATCAAGGGAAAGTCATGTTCAGGGTTGCATAGTTTATAAGTGACAGACTTAGGTGTTAAACTTAGTTTTGTGATGCAAAAGTTAGCCACTTCCTTTCCTGGGAAGTGATTCTTATTCTTACAGATTGAAGTACTTATCCTAGACTTGGAGGTTATCTACCTTGCTGTATCTCCCAGTTTTATCTTTTCTCTAATACTAAAATAACTCCAAGGCAAGAGGTCACACGCCCTTCTGAGCCAGTCAACGTCCTTGACATCATCCTTGTCCTTTCATCCTATGAATGTTTACTGAGTGTCTGCTCAGGGCCAGCCACTGTGTTAGTATCTGGGGAGACAAAGGTCAGTAACAGAGGGTTCCTGACTGAACAAATTCCTGGTCTATCAATACTTCTCAGTGCTGTAACAAACTGTTTTGGGGAGGATATAATTTTTTTCCTTCTAATGCTCATTTTTATTCTGTGTTAGAAAATATAAGTTCATGGATTTGACACATTGTTAATTAAAATCAAAGAAGTTCAATTGATTAAAATATACAAATAAAACATTAATATTAATCTAATGTGATAAAAGCCTTGAAAGAAAATAAAGATTGGGAAAGATTATATGGTATAATTGGGCAGCTCAGACAGAACAATGTTCTTTATGGAACTGAAGTGCATGTCCTTTTAACTTTTACTTTATAGTTGTATATAGTTATATACATACAGTTATACATAATTATGTCCTCTAAAGAGATAAAGCATTATCTGGTCCTTTTGCCACTGAATAGCTCTTCTCAAAAGATGATGGAAAATTAAGAACTTAGAAACCTAGAAATAGAGGGATATTGATTAAGCAATGTGTGTGTTAAGCTAATAAAAAACATTGTATTTAATAATGAAATATTAGCTGTGTCACTGAAACCAGGAATGAGTCAAAGACACCCACCATCACCATTACTATATAACTTTTCCCCTGATAGTTCTAGAGAGTGCTGTTAGATCAAATATGGCAATGAGAGGTATACAAATTTCAAAGGAGTCTACTTTTTCCCCTCCCCTTTTTCTTTATTCCTGCCCCCTTTTGGTAAGTAAGCTACCTAAGATAATCAAGGGAAAAACATTTAAAGACAAAAATTTTAGAAAGTTGTCTGGATGTGAAAGTTAATATGTATATATCTGTTAAAACGGTTAAAATTCAAAACACTGACAGCACCAAATGTTGACAAGCATATTGAATGATAGGAACCCTCATTCATTGCTGGTGGGAATGCAAAACCATACATCCACTTTGGAAGACAGGTGAGCAGTTTCTCACAAAACTAAACATATTCTTAACCATACAATTCTGTCATCAGACTCCTTGGTATGTATGTGTTTCAAAATGAGCTGAAACCTTATATCCACACCAAAACCTTACATGATTGTTCATATCAGGTTTATTCATAAAGGCCAAAACTTGGGAGCAAACAAGATTTCTCTAAATAGCTGAGTGGATTTACTGGTATGCTAATGCCAATTAAAAGAGAAAAGCACAACATGATATTTGCAAGTTCAGTTTTATGTGGGGCAAAATGAGGACTGCCGTCCAGGAGACAGCATCTGATAGCTCTGAGAAACTGCTCCAGAGAGGTAGGGTGGAAGCTTAGTATCTGTGTGATTTTGGTGAAGGGGGAATACATACAATCCAGCACATATTTTTCGCAGGTTTCTGCTAGTCATGAGGAGCAGTCATCACCATGAAAGATTTTAGTGCTTTTCTAGATGTAAGGAGATACAAGAATTGGGCTCATAAAATTGGCTCTTGAGAGTATCTAACTATCTGAAGACCTGTTCTGTCAGTTTTTCTTAGAGTACAGAGTGCCTCATTTCTGCTCTCCACTCTGAGTTCCTTTCGGGGCCCGGGGTCGGGTTTGAAAATCAGCAGGTGCAGAAGCACATGGTATAATCCTTGTAGAGGTAGACGGCAAGTGCCAATTTGTAGAATTTGTAGTTGACAGCCGTACAATGAAACTTTATTCATGGATGAAAATAAATGAGTTATCAAGCCATCAACAGACATGTAGGAGACTTAAGTGTATATTGTTAAGTGAAAAAAAGCCAGTCTGAAAATATATACTGTGTTATTCCAACTACAAGACATTCTGAAACAGGCAAAACAATGAAGACAGTAAAAAAAAGAAAAATCAACTGCTTGACATTTGGGACTGGGGAAGGAGTGGAGTCTGGGATATTTAGGGCAGTGAAGCTATTGTGTATGATACAGTAATGATGGACACATCAGTACATTATTTGAAATCCACAGAACTGTACAACATAAGTGGTGAACCGTAATGTAAGCTATAGACTTTAATAATAAATGTTTCAGTGTTGGTTCATCAATTATAACACATGTACCACATTAGTAAAAGATATAAATAATAGGGAAATCTGGGAGAGGAGAGGGGCACAGGGTATATGAGAACTCTTTGTACTGTCTCATCAACTGTTCCAGAAGCCTAAAATGTTCTTTTTAAAAGTCTGTTAAAAATATCATATGGAAAAATCTGCATCTTTGCCCCTTAGCCATTTTAGGGCATCATCATCTGCTTCCAAATCAGTGGAATCTCCAGAGAAAGGGGGAGTAGGGGATGACTCACTGGTGTGAGAAAGTATTAGAACATCATTGATATGTAATTTTAAAAGAAACAGAAGTTAACTTTTAATTGATTTTTAAAGCATGGTTAGGCCCTGAGGACATCACTCAGTCTGTGGGTCAGAGACTGTATGCGTGGTGCTGAAGTTATGCTGTGGGAAGAGACAGTGAGCTTTCTGTGCTGGGGGCAGCCTTGGGCAGCCTCATGTTGCTTTATCTTTTAACACGTTGCAATATAAGTACGGGGTTTGGAGAGTGGGTTATTTTCTGAGTTCTTCAAAGAGGAAGGCACATTTGGGCAAACATATGGACTGTCTGTTTCCCAAACCCCTTATCCCACACCTTGATCTTTTCAGGAAAGGACTCTTTTGTGTATGGAAGTGGCACCTTGCTTTAGATGCTGTGTTTTTTGCATTTGGTGTTTCTTGAAGCTCTCGGCAGAAACTTGTAGCAGTAGGAACTTAATTCAATTCTTTGAGGGCCCTTGAGTGGTAGAGTTGATTTTCTGCAGCTTCAGTCAGAAATCTGTCTGCTAATAAAACTAAATGTAAATAGAGATCAGGATTCCAGTAGTAGGTGGGGTGGGGAAGGTGTTGGGGATGGCTTGCCACATGATTACTTTTCAGTATTGTTGATCGTAATACTTGTCTCCAGATCCTTTGGCTATTACCCCTCCCTCCTCCTCTGATTTTAGTTCAGTTCAGTCGCTCAGTCATGTCCAGCTCTTTGCGACCCCATGGACTGCAGCATACCAGGCCTCCCTGTCCATCACCAACTCTCGGAGTTTACTCAAACTCATGTCCATTGAGTCGGTGATGCCATCCAACTATCTCATCCTTTGTCATCCCCTTCTCCTCCCACCTTCAATCTTTCCCAGCATCAGGGTCTTTTCAAATGAGTCAGCTCTGCATCAGGTGGCCAAAGTATTGGAGCTTCAGCTTTAACATCAGTCCTTCCAATGAATATTCAGGACTGATCTCCTTTAGGATGGACTGGTTGGATCTTCTTGCAGTCAAAGGGACTCTCAAGAGTCTACTTCAACACCACAGTTCAAAAGCATCATTTCTTCAGTGCTCAGCTTTCATTATAGTACAACTCTCACATCTATACATGACCATTGGAAAAACCATAGCCTTGACTAGACGGACCTTTGTTGGCAAAGTAATGTCTCTGCTTTTTAATATGCTGTCTAGGTTGGTCATAGCTTTCCTTCCAAGGAGCTAGAGTCTTTTAATTTCATGGCTGCAGTCACCATCTGCAGTGATTTTGGAGCCCCCCAAAATAAAGTCTGCCACTGTTTCCACTGTTTCCTCGTCTATTTGCCACAAAGTGATGGGACTGGATGCCATGATCTTAGTTTTCTGAATGTTTTCACTCTCCTCTTTCAGTTTCATCAAGAGGCTCTTTAGTTCTTCTTTGCTATCTGCCATAAGGGTGGTATCATCTGCACATCTGAGATTATTGATATTTCTCCCGGCAATCTTGATTTCAATTGGTGCTTCATCTTGCCCAGCGTTTCTTATGATGTACTCTGCATATAAGTTAAATAAGCAGGGTGACAATATACAGCCTTGACATACTCCGTTTCCTATTTGAAACCAGTGTGTTGTTCCATGTCCAGTTCTAAATGTTGCTTCCTGACCTGCATACAGATTTCTTAAGAGACAGGTCAGGTGGTCTGGTATTCCCATCTCTTGAAGAATTTTCCATAGTTTGTTGTGATTCACATAGTCAAAGGCTTTGGCATAGTCAATAAAGCAGAAGTAGATGATTTTCTGGAACTCTCTTGCTTTTTCAATGATCCAGAGGATGTTGGCAATTTGATCTCTGGTTCCTCTGTCTTTTCTGAAACCAGCTTGAACATCTGGGAGTTCAGTGTTCATGTACTGTTGAAACCTGGCTTGGAGAATTTTGAGCACTACTTGACTAGTGTGTGAGGTGAGTGCAATTGTGAAGTCATTTGAGCATTCTTTGGCATTGCCTTTCTTTGTGATTGGAATGAAAACTGACCTTTTCAGTCTTGTGGCCACTGCTGAGTTTTCCAAATTTGCTGACTTATTGAGTGCAGCACTTTCACATCATCAGCTTTTAGGATTTGAAATATCTCAACCGGAATTCCATCACCTTCACGAGTTTTGTTCGTAGTGATGCTTCCTAAGGTCCTCTTGACTTCACATTCCAGGATGTCTGGCATGTGAGTGATCAAGCCATCATGATTATCTGGGTCATGAAGATCTTTTTTGTACAGTTCTTCTGTGTCTTCTTGCCACCTCGTCATCTTAATATCTTCTGATTCTGTTAGGTCCATACCATTTCTGTCCTTTATTGAGCCCATCTTTACATGAAATGTTCCCTTGGTATCTCTAATTTTCTGAAGAGATCTCTAGTCTTCCCCGTTCTATTGTTTTCCTCTATTTTTTTTGCACTGATCTCTCCTTGCTATTCTTTGTAACTCTGCATCCAAATGGGTATATCTTTCCTTTCATCTTTTGCTTGTCAATTCTCTTTTTTTCACAGCTATTCGTGTAAGGCCTCCTCAGAGAGCCATTTTGCTTTTTTGCATTTCTTTTATTTTTTCCTTTGATGTAGGATAAGGTTTATCATAGGGAGGAGTTTCCCTGGTGGATCAACTGTAAAGAATGTGCTTGCAGTGTGGGAGACACAGGTACCATCCATGGGTCGGGAAGATCCCCTGGAGAAGGAAATGGGAACCCACTCCAGTTTCCTTGCCTGGAGAAGCCAATGGACTGAGGATCCTGGTGGGCTACAGTCCTGGAGTCACAAAGAGTCGGAAAGAATAGTGTCATAGTCACCATGGGAACACCTCCCTACCCCCCATTATAATTCAGGGTTTTAATCCTTGACTGAAGTGACAATTTCTGTTCTTCAGAAAGGGAAAGATCATTTAGCACTGCTATGCTATCTGATTATTGTTTGGTTTTGGACAGCATCTATCATGTCTTCACTTAATCGTTTCTCTCTTTCCCTCTCTCCTTCCCTCCCTTTCCTTCCTGACTCCCTTATTTTAAGTTTGATTTTTAAGTGTCATTATCAACTTGTTGATAGTAAATGTAATTGGATGTTTCTCAGAGAATGGTACAGGCTTTTAAAAATAGTTGTATCTCAAAATACTAGTAATTAAAAGAATGAAACCTGTTAGTATTGAAATAAAACTATCTCAGAATTTTAATTTGTTTCAAATTTTCTGTAGCCTACATCCCTGAACATCTACATGCTCTAACTTCCTCCATTTCACCATCCATTGGACCTTGGAAAGTAAGTCAGTGTATTCGGGTGAATGGTGCAGAGTAACCTGAGCATATACCCTCCCCTTAACTTCAGTAAGCCCCATCCCTTGCTTTTTCCTGCTGCGCTGGGCCAAGGGAATCAGTCTTTCCACATTTACACCACTCCCTGTCTTCAGGTTTATTAGTGGCAGGTGCTGCCACATGTTTGCCTGTGTGAATTGTTAAAACTTAGCTTTCAATGTATTGGTGCATGCTTGGCCTGGGTGCCTAATATTGGATATTCCTTTTTATTAGATGATAAGTTATGGAATTATGGTGATTGTTTCTGATGTGCCAGGTACTGTGCCAAATGCTGTTAAGTCTCTAAAAATACAACTCTTTTACTTTTTTTTTTTTTAAAGATTCTTAACTTTGATTTCCCCACAGATATGCTTTTCTTTTTTGTTATTTACGAGCATCCATTTGTGAATGCTCATCTCCTGTTATTCAGTTGCTAACTCTGTATTTCCAGGTTCCAAGCTAAAATTAACTTTCACACTTACTTCAGGTGTAATTACAAAGAATCAGGAAAAAACATTATTATGTTCTTTTTATTTTTCCTTTTGAATGCTCAGACAAAACATGATTCAGATGACTAGCAGTGTCTGTGGGGATTTATGCTCTATTCCTTGGTGGCTCAGACAATGAAGAGTCTGCCTGCAGACTCAGACACAGTTTCATGCCGGAAACCTGGGATCAATCCCTAGTTCAGGAAGATCCCCTGGGTAAGGGAATGGCTACCCACTCCAGAATTCTTGCTTGGAGAATCCCATGGACAGAGGAGCCTGGCAGGCTACAGTCCATGGAGTTGCAAAGAGTCAGACATAACTGAGCAACTAACACTTTCACTTTCACTAACCTCCCTTCAGCCTCTAGAGCCCATTGTTTTGCTAGAATTTTATTGCATGTTCAAAGATAATGGAAATAAATCTGTTATTTACTTGTTCAATTGCCTTCTCCTGACATGGATATTTTTACTTTAAAATGGAGTGGAGGAAGGAATGTTAAAAATTATGTGACAGTATGGCTATAAATAAAGGCCATTTTATTAAAATTTTTTTATTTAACTAGTGTAAACATCACATTTATTGGGTGTACAATTCTAGGAATTTTGACCCATGCACAGATTCGTGAAAACGCCACAGTCAGCATACAGAATGATTCTGTCTTTCTAGAAAAACTCTTCTCTGTAGTTAGACCTTCCCCTGTCACTGACACCTAGTGACCACTGATCTATTCTCTCTTTAGGCTGGCTTTTTAAGAATGTCATACAAATGGAATTGTAACCTTTTGAGACTATATTCTTTCAGCATACTGCCTTCGAGATTCATACAATTTTTATATGTATCACTAGTTCTTTTATATTGCTTAGTGTAGTATTACATAGTATGGATGTTCTATGGTGTGTTTTTCCATTCATCCATTGAATGCCATTTGGGTTGTTTCCAGTTATGAGTCATTAGGAATAGAACATTCATGTACAGGTTTTTGTGTAAACACTAAGTTTTCATTTCTCTTGTGTCTAGGAAAGTGATTGCTGGGTCATACGATAAGTGTGTATTTAGCTTTATGAGACATTTCCAAACCATTTCCCAGCATGGCTGTACCATTTTGCATTTCGCCAACAACGCCTGAGACTTTTGTTTGTTCTGCATCCTCATCAACACTTGATATTGTCCATATCTATTTTAGTCATTCTAATAGGTGTATAGTGATCTCATTTTGCTTTTAATCTATATATCCCTAGTGGTATTAGATGTTAAAGAACATTTTGTGTGCTTTATTTGCCTTTTGCTGATCCTCTTTAGTGAAATGTCTATTTAAGTTGATTTTTTAAAATTGACTTGTTTTCTTATTGTTGAATTTTCAGTTATTAATGTATTCTATATATAAGTTCTTTGTCTAATGTAAGTTGTGAATGTTTTCTTCCAAACTATGGCTTGTCCTTTCATTCTCTTAATGGTGTATTTTATAATTTCTTATTTCAATAAAGTCAAATTTGTCAATATTTTTTCTTTTACGGATTGTTCCTTGGTGTCTTATCTAAAAACTTGTTTCCTAACCTCAGATCATGAACATATTCTCCTGTATATATTTTGTGTATTTAAGTCTTACAGATTCTCTTTTCTAATTAAAGCTATTTTTAATTTTGAGTTAAATTTTGCTAAAGATATAAGGTTTTAGCATACATATGTCCAATTACTCAAATATCATTTGCTGAAAAAGACTATCCGCTGTCTATTTAATTTTAACCTACGTCAAAAATAAGTTCATGTTTGTATGACTTTCTTTCTAGACTTTCTATTGTGTTTTGTCAGCCTATGTGTCTGTTCATTCATCAATACCACATTGTTTTGATAAATGTAGCTTTATAGCAAGATTGAAATCAAATAGCTTTCTCTTCTTTTTCTGATTCTCTAGCTTTCTCTTCTTTTTCAAAATTCTTTCTATTTTTATTGTTTTGTCTTACTGTGTATTTTTTAATTAGCTTGTATATAGATACAAAAATTCTGCTAGAATTTTGACGAGAAGTGTGTTAAATATATGGATAAATTTGGGAGGAACTGACCTTTTTACTGTGTTTAGTCTTCTAATCCATGAACATTGTATGCCTCTTCATTTATTTAAGTCTTTTAAAATTTCTTTTATCAGTGTAATGTAGGTTTCAGAATATAAATTCTGTGTACATTTTGATGAAGATATTATACCCAGTAGTTCATTTTTGTGGTATTTAAATTTTTTTTTTGGCTATTATGTAGAATTTTTTTTTTTAATAAAAGGAAAATGTAAAAGGTATTTTCCTTCTTATTTCTATGCATTAAGAGACCATTTTCCTGCTCCTGGACCCTGAACTACAAGATTGGGTTTCTCCTTGCATTTATTGTCTGCTTCTGAGTTTGGGGCTGTCTTAAATCCTGGCTGTGGTATACTGAAGGGGAAAAAAATGATGAATTCACTGCCATTTCAGTGGTACTTTGAATTCTGGTCTTTTTCAGTCCACTTACACCTGTTTACTCTGAGTCTTCAAATTGTTTTATCATGTAACCTGTCCAAGTTTTATAGTTGTATTCTGTTCGAGAGATAGGGTAGTGTGTGCTTACTTCATCTTTCCTGCAACTGGAACCATGAATTATCTCTTTTGCAGTGACTGTAGCTATCTTTTTAATCACATATCTAATTTTGTTTATTAGCAGGGAATCCACTGATATGTTGAGATCTTGTAAAATTTCTTCCTCATTTACTCCTGTAGGAAAACTGTGGTACAACTCTTTTCTTAACTCTGAATATCCAATGCCTATTTGTAATCTTAAAGTATTTGTTGAAGTATTTTTAGCTTGAGTAATTGAACATGTGATGTCAGAGTGACATATTTTTGACAATTTTCCTTAAAGAACAGTCATGAAAGATTATGTTTGAGTTATTTAAGGCTGATTAGGCTGGCAGCCTTGGCAAACTTTAGAGAGAATTAAAGAATTGATATTAAAAAAACAAATCTGTGTGTATGAAACAAATCATGGAAAATGTTACAGATTTAAAATTTTTTTTACACAAATGATGAGATGTAGAGGCAAGTATATTTTAAAGAAGGAATGCTGCTGCTGCTGCTAAGTCGCTTTAGTAATGTCCAACTCTGTGTGACCCCATAGACGGCAGCCCACCAGGCTCTAGATTTTCTTAATTTGCATAGGAGTCTCAGATTTTATTTTTTCTTTACTGCAGATTTATCATCTATCCAGAAATTCTGCAGTGAGAGCACTAACAATTTTTGTGTTGAAATTAGAGCAAATACATTTTCTTTTAAATTTGTTGGCCACTTTTGTGTTTAAAGTTTGCTTTCAGTATAATGAGCACAAGCCAACATAAGCATAGATTTCTGACCTTATCTCTGGTAATAATTGATCCTTTCCATGTAAATTTTATTAATGCTGTAGCCAAATCATTTAGGAGTATAATTATATAGTTTCAGTTTCCATATGGGTTTCCTCAGAAGCTGAAACTGTTTAGTAACATTTGTATCTGTTAGAACAGTTCTTGCTTGGGGGATAAAGAAACAAGGAGGGGTCAGTTCTTTTATAGGGAAACAAAATACTTAGTGACTTTTTCAAAAGTGAACAGAGTCTTCCATATTCCCTCCTGCTTTTTTTGGAAGAAAAATGTACCTTAGTTCAAAAAATATAACTGAAATATCTTAAAGCCTAGCTGACAAAATACTCAGTTATGCTCCTTTTGATGAAGGATAAGCATCTGAAGGGAGGAATGGGTAGATGGTCTTGAGAAATGAAAGCGCATAGACTCTGGGATCGGAAAGATCCCATACAGGATTTATGTGGACATTTTTATCTTTCAGGTGAGCTCATGAAGGTATTAGACTGATAAGAAGTTGCACCATAAAAAGTAATAGACCAAGTAGTGATTATCTGAGTTTCTTACTTCATGATCCTGAGAAAACTGACCATGTTATTTAGCATCTGTAGCCATCTGGGTCTCCTAAGGACACAGAAAGCACACACTAAGTTAAATGGGTAATTTAATATAACACAAAGAATTATTTATCTTTAATATAATATCAAGAATTGTTAACTGAGATAGATGAGTGAGTATAACGTGTAAGGAAACACTGCATAGTGTCCTAGGGCAGAAGGACCAAGGATGAATAGACTCTCAAAGGGCTCAGACCTCCTTGAAGATGTGGATCAGTCCCCAGAGAGCAGAGAACCTTGCTGGGTTAGCCAGTCTGGAGCTGCTCTGCAGTTTCTGGATAAGCAGTAGACCACCTTCGGCAGTGTAGGCACAGAGCAGCTGTGAACTTGCCTTGGGAGTCTTAAGTGCTGGAGGTAGAAGCTGGCAGAAATCCTTCCCAGTGTGTGAGATAATGGGAACCGGGGTGATGGGGCTGGAGAAGTTGAAGGGATGTAGAAGAGTCACTGCTCCGTATGACCTTCTGGGTAACAAGTGCCTGTGTGTGGGCCATGAAGGGTCTTGCCTAGAAAGTGAAGACACCAGTACCACAGGCAGAAGCCCTTCAGAGCATTTGGTCTGTGGGGGCTCTCAGAAAGGTTATTTCTAAGCAGCAGCAGCAAGATCATGGGGAATAGTGATGTATGCCCCTGACTGAGGCAAGGTCTACCAGATGTCCTTACCCAGTAGCAACATCTTATAGACTCAGGCTAGGAATTCCAGGAAGCCCCTTACTTTTTAGTGTCCTAGTGCCCTGTATATGAAAGCTTAACATTATGTCTACTTTAAAGGAGGAATGCTTAAAGGAATTTCATTGTTTATCTCAGGGCCTTCTTTGAAGAATTTGGGACCAAGAGGCAGTAAATTGATAACTCGCATGTCATCTGTTCAAGGGGTTATACCAGCATATCAAATCTAGAAATTATGCAAAATGTGAACTCATGCTCATTTTGCCTTGCAGACAATTTCTTGTCTTCTGTAGGAACCATTTATAAAACTTATGAGAACTGAAATCTTAACAATGGTATATGAAAGACTTGCTGAACTTCGATCATAACATCCTTTAAATCTGCTGTAAGCTATTTAGTTTTGCATCATCTGGTCTCAAGTTAATTGTGGTTGTCTTGGAGAGGGTGTTTTAGGTTGTAGTATAAGTGGAGAAGCTGCAGGTCCATCCCTCCCTCTCTGTTACCTCTTATCCTCCCCCTCTTCTAGCTTGCCTGACAGATTTCAGCCAGCAGGGAGCCAGTGTTGCATAGCTCTGTAATGCCTACACATGAAAGGACTTTCAGTTACATTGATACTTTACCTGTGACTGATGACATCACCTAAATTCCTAGAAGTAATGCTCCATTATCCTTCTAGCCTTGTAAATAGCGTTGAGTTTTAGAACCTTAATGTGCAGTACTAGATGTGAGAGGATTTCAATTAACTTTTTTTCATCAGACGGTTTTATTAACTAAACACTTTTCCTTCTTTTTGGAAGGCTAGCAACTGTACCTGTCATCACACAGATGCCTGTCTCCTATAAAATTTTAGGAGATTGGTTGCCTGGGCAGAAGCCCAACCTTTTTTTTTTTTTTTGAAGGTTTTTATTTAATTATAATTTTGTTAATGCTACTTTATTAAAAATATCCATTCTAGAAAGTAGAAGATATTAATAAGCAAAAGTAAGGTAAAGAGACATTTTCTTATTTAAAGATTATCTCCATTTACCCATCAATATGCAGAATTTAAGATCTGTTTATGTCCACATACATTTGTTCTTATGCAAATAAAATGCTGTTTATGCTGGTTTATCAGTTGTTATTTTTTCTATTAATGCTTTTCACCTTCCCATGTCAATACATTTTCATTTTACATAATACCCAGTCCATTCTCACAATGGTTCAGTCACCCCTAAATAGATATTTTGTTCTAACTAGGATCTACTCTGGGACTTTGCCATGCATCTGGTTATGTCCTGTAAACTTCTCCAGTCATGACACTGACTTTTGAAAGAACCAGGTCATTTGTCCAACAAAATATTGTACTTTCTGGATTTTTCTGTTGCTTCCTTGTGGTGGTGTAAGCTTGTTCTTAAATCCTTCTGTATGGAAAGTTAGATCTAGCCAATATAGGTTGAAGTTAAATGGTTTTTGACTAAAATATATTTGTCATATGAAATCATAGCATGTCACATTAGGAAGCACAAGCTCAGGCTCAATTTTCTTAAAATGCAATCCTAGAGAGAGTTAATTTAACTGGGAGGTGATAATTAGACAGTCTATCCACTCCAGATACAAGAAAGGTTTAGAAGATATTTGCATGGTAAATTTAATAAAATATAATCAATGGAAATGAGTAGCAATGATGCCATGAAAAAAATTAAGTGGCATTTAATTCATTTTAATTTGCTAGGCCTTGAGGAAATTGCAAATTTTTATCAGAAGTAAAAAGTGTCATTTCCCTTTTGTAACATCTTCTCTGTTGCCCTCTTTCTTCCTCTGTGTGTATGTGTATAATGTGCATAATCCTCTTGTGTTGAAAACTTTTCAGTGTATTTCAAAGTACTGTGTCACTTTTTAAAAAAACAAAGTTCTCATTTCAGTATGTTATTATAAAGGAGTAACTTTAAAAGGAGCATCTAAGGTAGTTTCTCTTTCAGAATAAACATATTTGATTACTTGATATGTGGAAGCAACTTTCCCCTAGGGATGAAGATGAGAAGAGTCCTAGAAGGAAGTGGGCTTAGTGAAGACTGGTAACTGTGATAAGTGTTCCTCACAATTCACTGTTGTTTGTATTGGCTCTTGCTGTTGGCATTGGCTTAGGAGGCTTAAAAATTCATATTCCTGGCTTTTCTGAACAATACCAGGTCTTCATTACTAGTCCTTATTGGGTGGGGAAGGGATTTGTGAATTTACCAATGTCTTTCACTTTTATGTATAAATGGTGTTGACTTAAAAGCAAAACACTCCAGCAACCCAAGGCAGGGAGGGCGGAGAAAGGGGTGGAGTGAAAAGGGATGTCTTTGAACAATCATACTCTGTTTAGGGAGTTTAAATCCCCTTGTGATTCCTGGGGAGTTTAAGTACCTGTGCTGTGTATGTAACTGATCTCTAGTTAGTCCTATTCTTTCTCTTCCCTTCATCTCTGACTGCATTGTTCAAGATTGTGCACCTGACTTAACAGTGGAATTTGCCAAGTAGTATGAAATTTGCTGGGTCATCACCATACCTAAACTAAAGGGTCACTGAATGTCAGAATTCTAAGTATGGCATTATACAGTTTTTAAGGATGTCTGCATTTCCCTGATTTTTCTCTCTCCTACCCACCTCACCCCATGCCCCCAAATCACCTGAAATGAATTTGCATACTTCTGAAAATTCTTACCAGGACTGTCCCCAGGTATGAGATACCTCTCAGACTCAAAGATATTCTCTCTACCCTTCACATGTAGCCTTTAGAGAAGTGTAGTTTTCTTTCTTTTTTTTTTAATATTAGTGAATCTTCTTTCTTTTTTATTTTTTTAAGTTATGAAAGTATGATAACACATTTACAGGAGACTTGGAAAATATAGAACAAAGTTGCATATAGTTCCACTATATATTATAATCACTTTTTAAGTAGATAAAAATTTTTAGTTGAAGTTTCAATATAAAACTCTCAATACTTAATGAAATGAATAGACAGAAAAGTAGAAGTATATAGTAGACCTGAGAGGTACTATGAACCAATTTAACATAATTAGGATTTATATAATTTTCACACAACCAGCAGGATTCAAATTCTATTCAAGTTCTCAGACTATAAACCAGGAGACACTGGAACATATCCAGGGACATAAAACAATGTGCAAAATGTTCATAGTCTAAAGGTATTGAAATCATACAAAGTCTGTTCTCTTATCACTATAGAATTATGTTAGAAATCAATGTCAAAAGATATTTGAAAATAACCATGTATTTTCAAGTGCAAGAAAGATTTTACCAAGAGAGATTTTGACTTAGCCATTGAAAGCCTCAATATAGCTACAAGGCTGAAAAGACACAGAGGGTGATGGCAGAGAAGAAAGCATTTGCATGAGGAATTAATATCAAAATGAGAAATTAATATCAAAGCAACTTTTAAAAAACCACACATATTTAGAAATTATCCACTTTTACATGATGGGTATATCTAAGGAACCATAACAAGGAAAATTAGAAAATATTTGTAATGGAATGAAAATGAAAAGAGAATTTATCAGAATTTGTTACATGTAGCTGATACTATGTTGTAAATTTAAAAAAATTTTAAAAGCCAAAGAAATTAATATGTGATACAGTATTGCTAATTAAAGTACAGATTTTGTTCAGATTTCACAGGATTTTATGCTAGTGTCCATTATTTTCATATCCTATTCAAGATTCCATATTGTATTTAGTTTCACTGAGCAGCTTCAGTTGCAGTTTTCTTTTATCTTACATCTATGGAATTATTATTTAGGTATGCATAATTTAAGCCTTATAATAACATTAAGAATAGGTACTATAGGTGCTATGATAATCAGGATACACATGAGAAGGCTGTGTGTGGTTCCACTTCAGTTTTGAGGGACTTTTTCCTTTCAAAGGGACTGGCGCATTAAAAAGGCAGATAATTCTTTTGCTTGATAGAGAGAGTCCTGCTGTTATTTTATTCAAATTTATTCTTCCTGTTCTAGGTATGTGTGACCTAGTGCTTGTAAATTGAATACCATGTAATTTGGGGAGGTCCTAACTATGGTTGAGTAATTGAATAACATATTATTATATATAAATAACATATAAAGGCTGTTTTAACTATCTTGCAAAACCTTTCATAACATGAATTTTAACACACCCATACACACACACACACTGGACTTGCCTGGCAGTCCACTGGTTAAGACTTTCCCTATCAATGCAGACAGGAGTGAGGGTTGGATCCCTGGTTTGGGCGCTAAGATCCCACTTGCCTCCTGGCCAAAAAAACCAAAATGTAAAACAGAAGCAGTGTTGTAAAAAATACAATAAGAACTTTGAAAATGGTCTGCATCCTAAAAGAAGAAAAATCTTAAAGAAGACTCAAGAATGGCAGGAATTGAGAGAGTAGCACTGAATTATATGCCTTACCGTGTGTAGAATAGATCGCTAATGGGAAATTGCTGTATCACACAGGGAGCTCAGCTGGGTGCTCTGTGATGACCTCGAGGGGTGCGATGGGGTAGGAGGTGGGAGGGAGGGTCAGGAGGGACAGGACAGATGTATACCTGTGGCTGATTCATGTTGATGTATGGCAGAAGCCACCACAACACTGTAAAGCAAGTATCTTCCAATTAAAAATAAAAAGACCACCCAAGCACACAAATCTTTAATCTGTGATTGAAAGTTGCTTTGATAATAAATGAGCCTCAAGATTTTCATACTTTATAATGCTTTGGAAAGGAAAATACTTCTGGTCTTACTGGTTTTCATGATAAGCAACATAATACTAATCTCAGCCTGCTATCCTGCTTATAAAATAGGCACCGATGCTTGCCTTTGAGTTGCTGAATGTTTCCTCATACAAATGTCTGTCTTATTCTGTGAAATACTAGGATTCCTTTTTTCTTTTTATTTCTCATCACATGTAGATCCATTAATATTGGAAGAGACTTTTCACATAGAACTGAACATGAAAGTTATAAAAACAAAAATCTGTCAAGGTACAAAAGACACTTCCTAATCAGTCACTAATGATTTGAGTCATAAGGATCTGATGCAAGAATAAAGATGAATTAGGGTAAAATATTATCATAAAACTCTCTCATTTGTTTTCCTCTAGCATTTTCCAGCAAAATAAAATATATGGCAAAATTACATACATGTAAAAATTCTTGAAATTAAGTCTTGTTAGCTAAAGTAGATCATATTTGTAAAAGGTTCAGTTTTGGTAGTGCTAAGAGATCTAAAATGGTTTAAGTCCCTTTTTTCTTACTTTAATATTTTGAGGAAAAAGCCAAAACCTTTCCTGAAGAGGATTTATAAACCACTATTATGTAGGAGGGTTTTATTCCAACTGTAAAAAAAAAGTTCCATTTATTTCTACAATTTAAATAGTGTGCAAGTCACCCCAGAAAGGGATAAACCGGGTATTTCAAGAGATTTCAATCATATTCTACTTAGAGGTACATCTGGCTTATTAGGGTAAATAAATATTTCTGCTTCTTGGTGGGGGTTTCTAGGAGCATATTATCTCTGGACTGCTTTTGTAATTAAGGGGCAGAAGATAAATTGGTGGTTCTTTTTACCCCAGGCTGAGCAGTGACCCCTAATAGGAAATTCTGTGGAGTTGTGTGGTGGGAATGCCCATGGGTGGGAACTGCAGGATGCGCTTCCCCTGGAATGTCTGCCCTGGGGAGAGCTCCCTGAGGAGTAGGCCTCGGAAGGGGTTAACCCTGGGGTGGAGCAGCAGGGGGTCACTTAATCTGTCCAAACTCTTGCAGGCAGGAATTTTTAAAGGGCTGTATCTTCACAGAGAAATAGTACATGGTTAAAAGTGTTCTCTCCATATACAGAGCATTAGTTGAAAAATGGAGACTTCAAAAATTTATGTGTTACTAGAAGTCTTATTGCAGAGAAGGCAATGGCACCTCATTCCAGTACTCTTGCCTGGAGAATCCCAGGGATGGGGGAGCCTGGTGGGCTGCTGTCTATGGGGTCGCACAGAGTTGGACATGACTGAAGTGACTTAGCAGCAGCAGCAGAAGTCTTACTGAGCCCTAAGAACTTTTAAGTGACTTGAAATGGGAGTTTTTCCCCCCCTAACATCTAGTGCTTGTTAAGATACTTGACATATGTAATTTTAATACATAGTGTTTAGTTTTGTTTCTGTGTGGTTGTTGTTCACTCGCTAAGTTGTGTCTGACTCTTAGCAATTCATGGACTTCAGCATGCCACACTTCACTGTCTTTCACTATCTCCCAGAGTTTGCTCAAACTCATGTCCATTGAATCAGTGATGCCATCCAACCATCTCATCCTCTGTTGCCCACTTCTCCTGCCCTCAATCTTTCCAAGCATCATGGGTTTTTTTCCCCAGTGAGTTGGCTCTTCGCATCAGGTGGCCAAAGTATTGGAGCTTCAGCTTCCGCATCAGTCCTTCCAATGATTTCCTATAGGATTGACTGGTTTGATCTCCTTGCTGACCAAGGGACTCTCAAGAGCCTTCTCCAACACCACAGTTTGAAAGCATCAATTCTCTGGTGCTCAGCCTTCTTTATGGTCCAACTCTCACATCCATGCATGACTACTAGAAAAACCATAGCTTTCACTAGATGGACCTTTGTTGGCAAAGTGATGTCTATGCTTTTTAGAATGCTGTCTAGTTTTGTCATAGCTTTCCTTCCAAGAAGCAAGTGTCTTCTAATTTCATGGCTGCATTTACTGTCTGCAGTGATTTTGGAGCCCAGAAAGAGAAAATCTGTCACTGCTTCCACTTTTCCCCCATCTTTTTGCCATGAAGTGATGGGACCATATGCTATGATCTTAGCTTTTTCAATGTTGAGCTTTAAGCCAGCTTTTTCACTGTCCTCTTTCACCCTCAAGAGGCTCTTTAGTTCCTCTTCACTTTTTTTGCCATTAGAGTGGTATCATCTGAAAAGAAGAAAAGCTAGTTGTTTTAAATAGAAAAGTAAAGGGAATGGTACTTACAAAAGTGTTGGTGGTTTGGAGTAGCAGGACCTGAGCTAGGCTTTCAGGTGAGAAAATACCATTTATCTGGTCTGATGGGTACTATGCGTCTACTACAGGCAGGAAGGTGGAGAAGCTGCCTTGGGAGTGTATCTGTGATCCAGGAGTCACAGTGACATCACTGTAAACAGCTCAGAAACCACTCTGGGCATGTTAACCTTCATCCCAGAAAGAAAAAAAAGTCCCCTGCTTTGCTTTTTATATCCATGAGATTAGTTACTGGACACTGGGGTGCTCCAGCAGTGTCTTACAACCTTGTTTAACTCACCTTCTTCTTCTAATCTCATGCTTGTATATCTTATTAGTAGACCACTAGTTGCAGGGGCGCCTGGAAAAAGAAATGTGACTGGTTTTGGCCTATGTCATATAGGAAGGCACACAGGGAAAAAGTTGGCACGGAGACTTTTTCCTCCAAGAAAACTGGCATGGAGCACCCGTCCACTATATTCACCATACCGTTAATACCATTAAAAAAGAAGCATGGCAGTGGAGAAGACCTTGGTTTTTTTTTCCTATGATCACATTTCCTGATCTTCCTCACCTCCAACCCTCCTTAAAATATCACCTGCAGTCTTTCTGGTTCTGTGTCCTGTGGAAGATTTTCCAACCTTTCATGTCCAGTGTTTTCAGCAGGTACATATATATAATTGACAACATTTTTTCCTAATAATAACTTAATTTCTAAGACACTGCCATTATGATATGTTATTGACTACTAGGTGTAATCTGTTCTCAGTTATTATGTTGTTTCATTTTTTTCTTCCTGTTTTATTAAGATTTAATTGACATACAACTCTGTGTAAGTTTAAGGTGTGCCGCCTAATGATTTGACTTACATATATCATGAGATGATTACCAACAAGTTTACTGAGCATCCATCATCTCATTTAGATACAAAATAAAAGAAAAAATATTCTTTTGTTCTGATGAGAACTCTTGGGATATGTTCTCTTAACAACTTTTACACATAACATAGAATAGTTTTATAGTGATCATATAGTACATTACATCCTTAGTACTTTTTTCTCTTATTACTGAAAACTTGTACCTTTTGACCACCTTCATCCAATTCTGCCCCCCTCCCACCCCTACCTCTGATAACCACAAAGTTTTTCTTTTAACCATGCCATTAGGGGATTTTTTAGTGAATAAATACTTTTAAAATAAATATTTGATTATACTTTTTTGTAGTTTTATATATATATATATATATTTTAAATTTGGGAGGTTGGATATTATAGAAAGTGGAGCAAGGGATGCTAGAGCTAAACTCTAGTTCTTAATCCCAAAGTACCAGAAAAAACTTAGCAATGTAACTAGGAGAGTGTCCTAAATCTCAGGGAGAGTGTTCTGCTGTATTCTATTTTCAAAGGTAAGCTGCAGAGAATAAAGTATGTAGGTATCATATAAACTTATATATTTATATATATCTTATTTCTGAATGGAAAGTAATTAAGATACGAATTTTCCTGGAGATTTCTGTTGGGTGTTACCTTTTGGAGAGTACTTTATTAGGCAGTCGTTCCAACTCCATAGAAGTATGGAAAAGAAGGAAGTTATTTCTAAGCTAGAATTGTGTCTTTTGGCAGTTGTTTTTAGGTCAGGTGCCTGAAACTGTCAAAAGCTGAATTGGTTTCTGGAGGGAAGTAGAGTGACCTCCAAGACTTTCCCTTAATGGCTGATGTGTGTTATATAAGCCATGGTTTATTTTCTGACGTTCCTTGTGTAGACTTTCCTTTTTTTCTTATCTTATTAAAACTTTTTATGCCTAGTGAGCAAATACAAAATGCCAGTTTATAACCTAAAAGAAAAAATTGACTTAAGACTCTTTGGTTCATGTATAATTATAGAAAATTTGTATTCATATTTTTATCTTGACATTTGTATTTTTATCACCTTCATCTGTTTCTTCTCAATGTATTTGAGTATAGGAAAAAAAAAAAACCTGGTAGGCTAAAAAAATAACAGCTCACTGTTTTGGAATTATTCAGTTTAGTTCAGTCACTCGATCTTGTCTGACTCTGCGACACTGTGGACTGCTGCACACCAGGCCTCCCTGTCCGTCACCAACTCCAGGAGTTTACTCAAACTCATGTCCATTGAGTCGGTGATGCCATCCAACCATCTCATCCTCTGTCATCCCCTTCTTCTCCTGCCCTCAATCTTTCCTAGCATCAGGGCCTTTTCAAATGAGTCAGCTTTTTGCATCAGGTGGCCAAAACTTTGGAGTTTCAGCTTCAGCATGAGTTCTTCCAATGAATATTCAGGACTGATCTCCTTTAGGATGGACTGGTTGGATCTCCTTGCAATCGAAGGGACTCTCAAGAGTCTTCTCCAACACCACAGTTCAAAAGCATCATTTCTTCAGCACTCTGCTTAATTTGCCCAACATGTATGAAACATTCATCAACTTAAGGACAGCAAAGTAAGCAGTAATCTTAACTGAGAATTATCCGGTTGCACTCAATTATTACTTATTTTGGAATATGTCCTATGAAAGGCATAATTGAAGAGAGAATATATGCAATTACAATCTATATTCTGATGTGAGAAATAGATTTGCTGATTATAGGTTTTCAGGTAGGTATTACATTTAAGTAGTAATTAAATTAATCTTCTCACCTATTCTGAAATCTGCATAGAAATAATACAACGCTAGAAATAGTGAGATTTGAGAATTAATGGATTGGCTAAGTGTTCAGTATACCCTCTGAACTTCTCAGGAACAAACACAACTTCACAGCTCTGTCTACTTGTCCACGTTATTCATGCTTTTCAAGAACATTGCATTTCCTTTGGAAGATAGTCATTCTCCTGAGCACAGAAGTAATAGTAGTAGCTTTTCCCTGGATCCTGTTTTTGCTTCATATTATTCTATATTCTTTTCAGAGGGGATATAAAAAATCAAGAATCCTCACTACCTTAGAGATTGATAGCAATGCTCATTACCTGGGAGATGGATACTGTTTGTCCAAACACTTGACCATGTAAACTATGTTTTCTTTTCTGGAGTTCCATGTGCAGTCTTTCCATCTTTTTTCTTTTCTTTTTTTCTTAAAAATTTTTATGCTTAGTGAGTAAAATATGAGATACTAGTTTATAAGTTAACAGAAAAATAGCTGCCCATCCCCTACCAGTTTTTTTCTCAGTCCCTTTAAACTGTCTTCATGCTCTCCATTAAGATGAAGTATTTGACTCATCTGGTACCCTGGATGTTTTATGTTTTTATTTTAGAAACAAAAAATAAAATCCCCTATTTCGTAGTCCTGCCAACTATCTCCCTTGTTATGAACTGAAATTAGCATACCTCTGAAATTAGTTCAGATATTTCACTCATTCTATAGATTCTGATCCTCCTCTCTTTCTTACTAAACCTGTTCTATTTGCTCTTTACACCTCTTATACATTTTTGTATGTTGTTAGTTACCTGACTTCTTATGCATTTATTCTTTTGTTCTGTCTAAACTCCTGGATCAGTCATTTAAACTCCCTTCAATAGCCAGCTCACTTTCAAGTTTTCTCTTCTCCCTGGACAAACTTTTGCTCAACATGCCACCAATCATAAAAATGAATTAGCCCAAATTATAATATCTCCCATTTCAGTCCTCTAGATAATGGGTGCTACTAGGGTGAAGTATGACAAACCTAGACAGTGTGTTGAAAAGTAGAGACATTACTCTGCTGACAGAGGTCTGTATAGTCAAGGCTATGGTCTTCCCAGTGGTCGTGTACAGTTATGACGGCTGGACTGTAAAGAAGGCAGAATACCAAAGAACTGATGCCTTCGAACTGTGGTGACGGAGAAGACTGCTGAAAGTCTCTTGGACAGCAAGGAGATCAAACCAGTCAATCTTAAGGGAAATCAACCCTGAATACTTGTTGGAAGGACTGATGCTGAAGCTGATGCTCCAGTATTTTGGTCATCTGATGCAAACAACCAACTCATTGGAAAAGTCCCTGATGCTGGGAAAGATTGAGGGCAGAAGGAGAAGAGGGAGTCAGAGGATGAGACGGCTGAATGACATCACTGATGCAATGGACATGAACTCGGGCAAACTTCAAGAGATGGTGAGGGACAGGGAGGCCTGGGTGCTGCAGTCAGTGGGGTCGCAAAGAGTTGGACATGACTGGGTGACTGAACAATAACAACTAGGGTGAGAAAGTGGGCCTGGATAACTTGGTGGCAGATTCTTTGCATGTATCTCATAATTTTCCTATCCTCCATAAAAGTTACTGTTATCATTTTCTAGATTAAAAAAAGATGCAAAGTTGATTTGAGTTCGGCTCTTCTGATGCCATTATAAGTGCAATAGATGCAGCAATTCAAACGTCACATCTGCACTTCAGTCTTTCTTGGGGAAGAAAGTCTCTCTTCCCTGATTGTCAAAGAGGACTCCTGGGCTTCACTCTGGAGCATTTCTAAGCTGTGGTCTCCATAGCAATTCCTATGGTCAGAGTGATGCCAGCCTCAAGTTGGTTTGGGCTTGAATTACTGCCAATCACAATAGTAAGGTTGTGAGATTTTGCCAGTTGTTTTAGGCCAGTACCCACTCATGTGGCTAGCTTATGGAAATCAGTTCTGTCTAGTCACCAAAACTGCTAAACTGTACAGGAAGTATGAAATAGAGATTGAGGAAACAACTGACAAGTCTGCTATGGTGGCTGATATTTTTATTCAAAATGAAAAAAGGACTTCTTACATTTTCAAATTCTAATAGTTTATATTTCAGTCTTGTTACAGACATTATAAGACTAAATAATAAGAGAAGACAGTCTGAAATCAATAATAGAACAATTTCGTGGGTTTTTTTAGCCTCAGCTAGGACTAGGGGAAGTATTACTATAGTAATTCCAAGTTGGGATTTTATGAGCCATAAGCTGCAAGATCAAGGATGCAAAGTAGTTAAGATTGTAGGTGAGAGTGTAGCTCAGCTGATTTCACCAGGTAGTCTGTGGTGGATGGCAAGTAAATGAGGCTATGGTGTTTACTTGAGAGGTCAAGTTCACAGAGCATGGGGATGCAGGAGCGGAAAAGGTGTAAGAAGGATGAGGTGTTAAAGCGTAGTACTTCTGATGTGGCAATCTTTCAGGCAGTGACAAGATCCTGCGATGATGGGGTACTGGTGTGGCGATGGAGTATAGGTATCAGGAGGCCTGTGCACTAGATACATTCTCTTCCTGGAGAATAAGCCTTACATGTTATTTTTCCTTTCTTGGGCTCAAACTCATTGAAAACCCCTCAACAAGTAGATAGCATAGTTAAATGATGACTGGAATATCTGTACCAGGTTTTTTCTTGCTGCCGTTGCAACTGAGGAATTGCATTGTCTCACTTTTGGAGCTCCTGCATGCTCAGTTGTGTCTGACTCTGCAACCCCATGGAATGTAGCCCACCTGGATCCTCTTTCCATAAATTCTCCAGGCAAGAATACTGGGGTGAGTTGCCATTTCTACTCTAGGGGATCTTCCCCACCCCTGGATCGAAACTGCATCTCTTCTGTCTCCTGTATTGGCAGGCAGATTCTTTACCCTGGAGTCACCAGGAATGCCCCCACATTACACTTGATCTTAGCCGAGAGGCCTTTCACACGAGAAAGTGGTTGGTGTAACCTCCCTTCTGGAAGTTGTGTCTCTCTCTCTGTTTCACTATAAAAAGCTTTGCCTTTTTTTTTTTTTTTTTTTTTTTGCTTAAAAAAAAACCCAAAACAAACAGAAACACAAACACACAAAAAACCCAACTCTAAATATTTGAGTACTTCAGTTCAGTCATGAGGCTCTCTGGAAGTTTTCTCATGAATAAATTAAAATACTTTTATGTCCATTTGTTTTTATGTTCATCATTAAAAATCATTTGTAGATCCTTCTGATATGGTACCATTGAAATTGAAAAATTTCCTGCCCTATAAATTCCTGTAAATAAATCTGTAATATAGGAAAGAAAGAAATAAATGAGTAATAAATATCATATAAAGCTTTTCTACCCTGATTACCTGTGAATGGCCCACTCTCAGTGCTTAGTGGACACAGGACAGGGGGCTAGAATGTTCTGAAAGGAGAAAGGACTAGAGATTACAAAGAATTAACATCATAACTGGCTTTTTAGGGACTTCCCTGGCTTCCAGTGATTAAGACTCCTTGCTTTCACTGTAGGGGGCATGGATTCATCCCTGGGCTGGGAATTAAGATACTGCATTGCACACAGTATGGCCAAAAAAAGAAAAGAGAAGAGAGAGAACTGGCCTTTTACAGAGAACCAGTGCTTTGGACAATAAATGTGCACACATCACTAATGGGATTCATGGAAGTGGCCACACAAAATAATTATATATGTGGATTGAACACCTGCTATATGCTTTAGCAGTGTGTAAGGAACTTGGGGGACTAAAAAAATATATCTATAAATGTTGAACAAATGGAACTCAAACTTTAGTTTGAGATACAAAATGCTGGGGCTTCCCAGGTGGTGCAGAGGTGAAGAATCTGCCTGCCAATGCAGGAGACACAGGAGATTCAGGTTTATCCCTGGGTTGGGAAAATCCCATGTAGTAGGAATGAACCTGTTCCAGGATTCTTGCCTGGAAAATTCCATGGAAAGAGGAGCTTGCTGGGCTACAGTCCATGGGGTCAGAAATAGTTGGACAGGGCTGAGCGTATG
The DNA here is from genome assembly GCF_023699985.2 of Odocoileus virginianus. Classification (NCBI taxonomy): domain Eukaryota; kingdom Metazoa; phylum Chordata; class Mammalia; order Artiodactyla; family Cervidae; genus Odocoileus; species Odocoileus virginianus. The sequence goes on from NC_069686.1 coordinate 24,786,510, forward strand.
TGGTTGTGTGCACCCGTGCATGTGCGTGCATGCACGTGCACACACATACACAGTGCAGACATGAAAATAGAACAGTAAGACAATTTAGGATTGTAAGTGTTCCTATGTTTATGGTGTGGCTGTTGCATCATGGTCTGTGGGGATAGCAATCCCTTCTTCTCTGCTTAGTCGCTGAGTCATGTCCGACTCTGTGACCCTGTCTATGGGATTTTTCAGGCAAGAATACTGGAGTGGGTTGCCATTACCTCTTTCAAGGGATCTTCTCAACTCATAGGTCAGTTGGTAAAGAATCCACCTGCAATGCAGGAGCCCCTGGTTGGATTCCTGGGTCGGGAATATCCACTAGAGAAGGGAAAGGCTACCTACTCCAGTATTCTTGGGTTTCCTTGTGGCTCGGCTGGTAAAAATCCACCCGCAGTGAGGGAGACCTGGGTTGGATCCCTGGGTTGGGAAGATCCCCTGGAGAAGGGAAAGGCTACCAACTCCAGTATTCTGGTCTGGAGAATTTCATGGACTGTGTAGTCCATGGGGTTGCAAAGAGTCAGACACAACTGAGCGACTTTCACTTTCACTTTCCCAACTCAGGAGTCAAACCCACATCTCCTGTGTCTCCTAAATTGCAGGTGGATTCTTTACCTGCTGAGCCACCAGGAAAACCTGTTTTTAGTCTATAAAGTCTATTTGAGAATATAAAACATACATAGAGGAAAACTTAGCATTTTGGACAGTCCCTAAAATTAACATGAATGCATTAGAGATAAGTACTGTGAACACTACGGAGTGAGGAAACGAAATCGTCACTAGTTACGGAGAGAACCCAACCCTGAGGTCGTAATGGTCTACTTGGACCTGCTGCTTCTCTTCTTTGTGGCCTGGGTTGGCGTCTGTAGAAAGAGTGTGACAATATCCATTCCTGTCAGTAGTGTCTGATGGTTTGAACTCATCCTTAACCTTTTGCTTACAAGATTTAGAATTATCTCTAAATCTGGGATGTGTGTGGAATGTTTGGAATGGAGGAGGAGATTTTAGTGTTTGGTTCTGGCCAGCCCAGCCAGGACTTGTGTTTCTGACACTGATTGAGTGGGTGGTCTGTCAGGGCCACAGTCCAAGAGGTATGCACTCTGCCTTTCTGACAGATCTGTGAAAGTTTGGCATTTATTGTTGGATTATTGCTGTAGAGTCCAAAGATACATGGTCATCATAATCGCATACTAATCTTACCTGTATATAATAGAAGAAAAAAATGTTGGGAAGTAGGCAATCTACTGAACTATTGATAACATTTTTAAACCTAGCCATTTTACTTCACTTATAACTTTCTTTGGGAAGTTATAATGTTCTAGGAGATCAACTGCTTTAATGTGTGCAATGTAGTAGCATTTAATACATGTACAGTGTTGTGCAACCATGACTATCCAGTTCTAGAACATTCATCATCATCCCCACAAGGAAATCCATGTCCATTTAGCAATCACTCCACATCCTGTCTCCCCAGCTCCTGGCAACCACTAATCTGTTTTCTGTTTGGTTTTTGATGTATATGCTTTGATGTCAGAGGTTGCAAAATAACGGAAGTACTCTGGTTTGATTTTTATTGCTCAGTTTATATAGTGGTATAATAATACTTTTCTATTCAATTTGTTAGACTCATTTTCTGATCAGATGAAATTTGTTTTTAATACATTCACCAATATATAGAGTTTATTTAGGGATGAACAGCTGTATGTTAGAAATTTTCTTTAATATTTTGATGATTTTATTAAGAGACTAAAAAACTCACAGAATTGTTATAGAAATAATTAGGTTAGGTATTTTCTTATTGTAAAACATCAAAGTAAAAAAAAATGCAGAGTAACCAGGAATTAACATATCATCTAAATGAAAATATATCCTAAATTACAAGGATGAAAATTCCATTTTTTCCTACTAGATAATCTACTCTGAGGCTAAAGAAAAAATACCATTATAAAATAATGTGTGACTTTGTTCAGGTTTAAAAAGTAAGTGCATTGATGATAAATGATGTTATAATTTATTTAGGAAAGCAGTTTTACTTTTTCCTTAAAAAACAGTAGTGATATTTGAATACTAATTATAGCCTTGATTAGTGGTCTTGATATCTGTTGAGAAATATGTTTTATTGATTTCCTCTGTGCATGTAGTTTCTTATGCTTTTTAAAAACAATGTTTTGAGTGCAGAGTGCTTATAGATAAGCTCTTTCACAGTGAGCCCCTTTAAAACAAAACTGTATGGGAAGATTTAATGTGGAGCACATTTGGAATGAAATTTGACTTAAAGTTTAGTGAGGTCTGGAGTCAGACTATGTGTTGGTCACCCAATTGTGTCTGACTGTTTGTAATCCCATGGACTGTAGCCTTCCAGGCTCCTCTGTCCATGGGATTCTCCAGGCAAAGGTATGAAGTGGATAGTCATTCCCTTCTCCATTGGATCTTCCTGACCCAGGGATCAAACCTGGGTCTCTTGCATTGCAGGCAGATTTTTTACCATCTAAGCCACCAGGGAAGTCCCAAGAATTATTATTCACATCTTTGGATATGATATATTATGAGGTGAGGCGAAGTTGTATATGGGTTGTGACTACTAAGTAGAAAAGCAGATATTACATTGTCTAGTTCCTATGATTTTTATTTTTATTTTGTTTTTAGTTCCTATGATTTTTAGAAGATAGTTATTAATTATGGTGTGTTTTCCATGGATTCTAACTTATGTCTCCCTACGTTTTTTTCCATGGACAGAGGAGCTCTCCAAGGAGTATATGAAAATGCCTACTTTACAATTTTAACAACACTGAAGTCAGACTGCTGAGGTTCAAATCCTGCCCCTCAGTTGAACTACTTCATTGACAAGACTCAAATTGTTCTTATCCTTAAGTATTATTATCTTGCAGACAAGTAGAGTGCCTATTTGTGGGCTGTAATGAGGAAGAGTGAAAGAGGGCCTGAGAAGCTCTCTGCAATAAGTGTTCAGTAGGTGGGGGCCCCATGACAATGAGAAAACATTCTTTATCTGAATATTAAAATGTTAGCTCAACACTTGTACAGCTCATTAGGAGCAATTTTATTGTCAACAACCTATGATAAAACTGTTCCAACCCCTCTCCATAAGTATCCACATATCATTTTTCCTTTGGATATTGGTCATTATTGTAATGTTTTTGCCATATAGATACATCGATGCATGTTAAGTTGCTTCAGTCATGTCCAGCTCATTGCAACCCTATGGATTGAAGCCCCCCAAGCTCTTCTGTCCTTGGGATTCTCCAGGCAAAAATACTAGAGTGGGTTGCCATGCCCTCCTCCAGGGGATCTTCCTAACCCAGGGATGGAACCCTGATAGAAGGCACCTAAAAATGAAGACTTTTGATAGAAATTCTGATAACTTAATGCAAAGAAGGTAAATGACTGTTTTCTCTGCATTATTCATGGTGATCTTCATATAAGGTGTCAAATCTTATTTTCATGCTTTTGATTTTAAAGTCAGGAAAATTATTTTTACAAAGAAAATATAATAGTATAAAGTTCAGAATATTACAGAGGAAAACACATTACTCACCGTTGGTGAAATTCTGGAGGGCTGTGTGTGTGTGTATGCATTTAAAATTCACCCAAGATGAAAGAAACACCCAGGGGAAAACATGCACATCACAGGCAAGGTATTCTTAAAGGCTGTCTGTTCTAGAGTTTGACCAAGTGGAAGAGCAAATTATTGACTGGGAATTATATTTACCCCTTGCTCAGAGACCTCACAAGGTGACAACGTGTCTCCATGAAAACAGCATCTCCACTGTGTCTCTGCTCACCCTGCCTTTGAGTTTCCACTTAGCCCAGCAGAGACACTGGCAGCACCACCCTGGGCAAACAGTGTTTGGTTCCTAAATAAGGCACAAAGCTGAAAATACGTAAAAATGGAGTGGATGCTAAATCAATGAGAGTCCTGCATCTTCTGTCTGTACTTTCTGGTGATGATGTCTCTGTCTTTGTAGAGCTCATAACCCAAAATCTTGAGAGCCAAGGAAAATAATGTTTAACTCTTCAACTTATTTACCTCTTCAACTAATGTTTAATTATTAACTATTTTCCAAGAGGAAGTCACATGAAAAAAGCTGGTCTAGGAAAAACCCTCATGAAAAAAAAAAATCTCAAAACTTTTTTATGTGACTCACTCAGAATCCCTTTAAAAAAATACACACACACACATATATATACATACACACATACATATATAGTTTAAATTGACTGATAACTTGCAAATTAAAATAATTGATTTACCTTTTTAAAAACGGGATTGAATATAATTTTACTTTCTGAATTATTTACTATGAAGGTCTACTTAGATTCTCTTTGGGGCATTGTATATTCAGTCACTAAATCGTGTCCGAGTTTTTGTAACCCTGTGGACTGCAGCACACCAGGTTTCCCTGTGCTTCACTGTCTCCAGGAGTTTGCTCAGATTCATGTCCATTGAGTCATAGTGATGCTATCTAACCATCATCCTCTGCTGCGCCCTTCTCCTTTTGCCTTTGATCTTTCCCAGCATCGGGTATCACCTAAATCAAATCCCTTCTGATTATGGAGGTGATGACTAGATTCAAGGGATTAGATCTGAAGAACTATGGACAGAGGTTTGTAACACTGTGTAGGAGGCAGTGATCAAAACCATCCCAAAGAAAAAGAAATGCAAGAAGGCAAAGTGGTTGTCTGAGGAAGCTTTACAAATACCTGAGGAAAGAGCAGTACTGCATTTGAAACTCTTTCATTGCTTTGAGGCATTGGAAATCTCAATGAGTATTAGCGATTTCAATGGTGCAGGCACTGTGCTGAGGACTTTATATTAACTTACTAAATTTTCACAGTAAACCCCTGAATATGCATTATTCCACTGCATTTCACAGGTAAGCATTTAAGATAGATTGAGGATAAGTAACTGGCCCTGGATCACGCAGTCACTCAATGCTGGGAATCAGCCCAGGTGATCAGCTCTATCTTGCTAGATTGCCCCACATTTAGCACAAGTAGCACTTTGAATTTTAAGACAGGGGAGTGATGCCATAATTATATATCTAAATCACAAAAGGAATAAAAGTAATCACATCATAATTTTCCCTTTTAAAATATAAAAGTGCACGAGGCTTCAACAGGCCTCACCTCAGGCTCAGCGCAGCAGGAGAACTCTCTGCAGATGGAGGCCTGACCCACATTTCCTCCTTGGACATCTCTTACTTGGCTTTTAATTTTGCATCTAAACTAGTGGAGCTCTATCCCCTAAGCTCTTCGTTTTTCTCCCTAGACTTAATACTGGGATGTGGCTGGTGGAGTGCCTAGTCTGTGCCTTTTGTCTTGGGGAGCGGAAGGGACTTGTTGGTTAGGTGCTCAAGGGGACCCCCTGCTCTGAGGACCCAGCCTGCTGGGGCCGGAGTGTCTGTGGGGGGCTGGGAGACGTCCTGCAGTGAAAAGGTGGCATGGTTTCTCTTGTCAGAATTTAGATTCTGAGGGAAGCTGAGTTTGTCAGACCAACAAAACATATGACAGCCAGACCAACAAAACATATGACGGAAAAATAACAGTGAGATGTGCTTTGAAGAGAATTAAAACAGGGTGATATGACAGCAACTGGCTTGTTACTGTCGCTGAGATCCAAAGTCTTCATGAGATGCTGAGATCTCAGGGATGAGGGAGGTTCAAGGAAAAAAGCATCTTGGGTCTTGGGAACAGCAAAGGCAAAGCTGCTAAGGCTGGGAGGACTCGTGGATGACGGACCTTCAAGAAAGAAAGGACGGGGATGGAGTGAGGGTGGTGTGCAGGGAGGCTGAGGAAAACTCTGTGAGAGGCTGAGAGGCCACCATTTACCAGGATGAGGCATTTGGGATTCATTCTTAGAGCTGTCGAAAGGCTTCAGAGGATGGAAAATGGCATCGATTGAAAGAGTTTGTTTTAAAATGATCACCATGGAAGTTTCAGGAAGAGACTGGGTTGCCGCGTGAGTGAGGAGGCGCGAAGACCTGGATTGCAGTTGGGAGTGGGCGGTGGGTTGACTGGGATGGTTGTGGTGGAAATTAGGTCTATGGTTTCAGCATCTATTCTGGGTTAAATGGGGGCAGAGAGGGAAAGAAAGGGCTTCAGTTTAATTATTAGATTTTTGGCTTCAATGGGGCTGTTTATTGAGATAGGAAAGACTAGGGAAGGAGAGACAAAGATTTCACTTCCAGCATTGTCAAATCTAGGATGCCTAATTAGATAGCAAACAGGAGGTATAAAGAAAATAGGCAGAAAGCACCCAGGTAGGGTGACCAGGCAATTGACTGTGCAGGGACACCTTCAAGAGTGAAAGGAGGAAAAAAAGAAAGAAAAAGGAGTGAAAGGAGGGTGGTGTGGGATTTGAATTTTAAGTACTAAAGCTGGGACAACAAAGGCCAGCTGGGACTGTCTTGGCAAAGTGGAATGTATGATATGTGGAATCCACTTCCAGGCAAAGATTTCAGGATTGACAATATCAGATGTTTAGAATACTACAAACATGTCAAGTGAGATAAGAACAGAGAAGAGGTCTCTTCAATATCCATTGAAATATACAGATGATATATCACTGGTGATAAAAAAAACCATAGGACAGCCTTATCTTAGTGGGGCTGGGGATTGTGGTGGGGGTTAATGGTAGCTAGATGGGTATAACCTTCTGAGTGGACATGAAGTAGGGATGGAAGTCATAGATACCCTTTTAAAGAGATTTTGCTGTGGAGAGGTTGGTGAAAGATATCTAGAGTGCTATAGGAGACTATTGCTGCTGCTCCTCAGTCACTTCAGTTGTGTCTGACTCTTTGTGACCTCATGGACTGTAACCCACCAGGCTCTTGTGTCCACGAGAGTTTCCTGACAAGAATACTAGAGAGGGATGCCGTGCCCTCCTCCAGGGGATATTCCTGACCCAGGGATTGAACCTGCTTCTCCTTCATCTCCTAACCTTGGCAGGCGGATTCTTCACCACTCAGCCACCAGGGAAGCCCAAGAGACCATTGCTTCTCCTCTCCTCAAAACTGGAAAACAAGCCCCAGAACTTCCCAGTGGAGGGGCTCAGTTTTATTTTAGACTATGATTTTATTAGTTTCAAGATTGCACTTGTGGAAAAAGAAATAACCACCTCTATTAGTGAAAATAATGGTACATGCAATTTTGGATCAAAATTTCTGTTGCTTTTATTTGAATAATGTGTATTTGATTTTGAACTTCCTAGAAAAATCTAAATAGTTGCAAAGATGAGCTTTAATTTATAAAAGGACCGACTACAAAATTTACCCTTTCAGATTACACTGCATTCACATCAGGGCTCATGTCTTTCTGGAGTAGTGGAGTGAACCTGTGCAACTCAAGTATCAACTTCCATTCAGGGTTTCCTGGGTAGGAAATGGTGCTTGTCTTGAACCAACTGGAGCATCTGCAGGGAATTTTCCTGTTTCTTTTTTCTTTTTACAAATTTTAAAAGCCTGATCTTTTCTCTGAATGTGATTTTTATATACCCAACTTTCTTCAAACTATCCGCAAATAATTTTTTCTTTAATATTATATAGATGTGTTTCTTAACTAGCATCTAATAATTATTTAGTCAGATGTTGCTTAAAATCTTTTTAAAATTACATATGTTGAGAATCTGCAAACAGTTATAACTTTATAAAGGAGACACATGTTGAAATTTTCGATTTTAAAACTGCTTGGTAAGGAGTTACTTTTAAAACTACTGTGTAAAATACATTCTCTTCAGAAAAAAGACTTGTGAAAATGTTACATGATCATTCCTGGAATGATGTTGTAAGACCAGTGAATTCCTTCTTTTATGTACTTGCCAGAAGTAAGGAGTACCTGGCACTTAACACAGGATAAACAGAAGAGTCAGTAACAGAACAGGACCGTCTGTGTAAGTTTCTCTAGGAGTAAGTAGCCAATAGAACAGTGCTGTTTCATAGAGACTTTTGGAAAGAATTGTAAGTATATATGCTTTGTAAACTTTTAATTTCACATTTTATGACCACCTGCTTTTAAAAATGGTCTGATATTGTCCTATGAAATATTATTACTCTTAAATATTTTTTAACATGTGTGAGAACTCATTTAGTCAAAATTTTTATAGAAAGGGCTGAATTACTTATGGGTTTTTGAATTGATATTTTGGAGAGTAAATCACCTAATTTATTTTCCTTGACACATTAAATATACGGCAATGATGTAACTTACACTTGTTGGAGAAGAACAAAAATTTAATGTTTAATTCATTAAACTCCATGTATATATAAAATTAATTACTGCTGTTCATTTCTGCTCTTGAAACTTTGAAGCTTGAAGATGCAGTAAAGTTTCTTTATCATGAACCTTTCAATCAGTCAACTGAGCAACTTTCACTTCCACTTTGGACTTCCCTTGTGGCTCAGCTGGTAAAGAATCCGCCTTCGATCCCTGAGTTGGGAAGATCCCCTGGAGAAGGGAATCTGGAGAATTCCATGGACTGTATAGTCTTTGGGGTCACAAAGAGTCGGACACAACTGAGAGACTTTCAATAAGAATGTATGGTAATTACACTTATCTAGAGTTTTCACTTTTACAAAATACTAATCACTATCTTTTTAAATACAAGAACCTTATAAACATTCTTTGGATGTTTTCTTCACTCAGTATCAGTAAACAGGAAAGCTGAAGCTCCGAGGTGTGACGTTATCTAACAGAGAAATTCAAACTAGAATGTAGTATTTTGATCTCTAGATTTGTGCTCTTGGCTTATGCCTTCCTGGCATGGGGCTTGCCTGTGTTAACACCCCTTTAGGTAGTGAGTGAAAATAGCCTTTAGTCAAATTTACCTGAATTAAAAAAAAAAAAAGCCAGTGGTTAACACAATACTTTAGAGCAGACCCTGAATGTAATATTAACTCTGTCAGCATAGGATGTAAGAAAGTTGCTAGTGGCAATTCTGACGTGGCTGGTGCTCGATTACATTTAACTTTGCTCACTTAACTAGCCAGAGAACACAACGGGACTCATCACTTTGCTTAGAGTACTGTGCTTCTTTTGTAAAAATGTGGACATATGAATTGTACAACTTTTAAAATAATTTCACATTTTCTAATCATCTGCTTTTGAAAATGGTCTAGTACTTTCCTTTGAAAATATTTTTTCTTTTTAAAGATTACACTAACCTCATCGCTAAAATAGATGCCTGGCATTATGTAATCTTAGATGAAATGTGAAAATGAGTCTTTTTGTATATGCTGAAATTTGGGGGTAGATATCTGTGGAGGTTTGGTGACTTAAATAATAAGATGAAGAAAAACATGAGCTACTGTTGTCTTGTGGTGTAAAGTATCTTTTTCCAGCTTTGAAAGAAAGAAAGTGAATTCGCTCGGTCGTGTCTGACTCTTTGCAACCTCATGGACTGTAGCCTACCAGGCTCCTCTGTCCATGGGATTCTCTGGGCAAGAGTACTGGTGTGGGTTGCCATTTCCTTCTCCAGGGTATCTTCCGGACCCAGGGATCGAACCCAGGTCTCTGTCTTGGCAGGCAGACACTTTACCATCTGAGCCACCAGGGAAGAGTTTATTTATTGAGATGTAACTGACCTTTAACATGTATGAATGAATGTAAAGTATCCAACATGTTGGTTTGATACATTTATATACTGAAAATTATCATCACCATAGCTTTTATACCTCTATCACATCACATAATTACTATTTTTTTTTAAATGGTGAGAACATTTAAGGTCTACTCTTGCAAATCCTTTCATGTATATAATAGTATTGTTATTGGCTATATTTGTCATACTGTACATTAATGATTTCTAGAACTTAAACATCTTATAACTGGAGGTTTGTACTCTTTGACCAACATCTCCTGTTTTCTCCACTCCTTAGCCACTGTTAAAACCATTTAATGTCTGTTTCTCCAAGTTCAGCTATTTAGATTCCACATGTAAGTGATATCATAAGTATTTGTCCTTCTCTGATTTATGTCACTTAGCATAATGGCCAAGGTCCATTCACAAAGTCACAAATGATAGAATTTCCCTTTTTCTCCTAGATGAATTGTATTTCATTATATATATGGAATATTATGATATATTATGTATACACCATATCTTCTTTATCCATTCATCCATTGATAGATACTTAGGTTGTTTTCATGTCTTAACCATTGTAAATAATGTTGAAATAAACATATGAGTACAGATATCTCTTTGATACCCAGAAGTGAGATTGCTAGATCACATGGTAGTTCTATTTTTAAGTTTTTGAGGAAGATCCACATTTTCCTTTAGTGGCTGCACCAATTTACCTTTCCATCACAATGTGTAAAAGTATTACTTATAGGTGTTTGGTATTTAAAGAAGTCTTCTTAGAAATTATAAGATTATAGAAACCTTAGGGAGTAGAGAAAAAGCAACAATTATCTGTTCCTAGGAAAGATTTTATGTGTTTCAGATTATAAATCAATATGCTATTTTAAAATAGATCTTAAACCTGAAAAATAATTTGTCTGATAGAATCAACCTTGTAGAAATCTGACTTGCATAATTCAAATTTAGTTTTTCTCATAGAAATAAGTACAAGAGATTTATATTTTTCTAATTTTACTCACAAAGAAACATTATCATACCTAAGGTTCACAAAGTCAAAACTATAGAAAATGCAATAACACAATATTTTATTTTAAAGATCAAAAAGATATATCATGTTGTTATCTCCTTCTGGTTAATTGCTGCTAAGCACACACTGAGGATTAAAAACTAAACAAATCCATTTATCCATGTAAGCCATGAGGTCAGATAGTTGAGACTATAAATAGGCAGATTTAATGATGCCATTAATAAGGAAGTAGAGAGAGTACTTCACGGGTGTCTTGCTTACTCCCACTAGGCATATGCTTTTTAGAAAGCAAATTACCGAACCAGATGGAATAAGAGAAAAGCTAAAAAGCTAAGGTGAGTAATAGAATTATTTAACCCAAAGTCATTATACATTCAATATTAAGAATATAATTATATTCCATGTTCATGTTTGAAATGATTATGCATTAATCTTTAGAATTAAATTTGGGTGAGAGTTTTCTGCAGAATCTTGAAGTTATATAGTTATGACTTTAAATGGAATGTGAGGATGCGTTCTTCTCATTAACTTTGTCAAAACAAAGACGAGAGTTATTTGTACAAAGACAGATTGCAGTGGTTAGTCTATAAACCATACATATGGAGATATACAACTAGAAACTCATGTTTTTTGAACCCTACTGTTTCAACCTGCCCACAATGCTGTCCCTTGTAATGACTTGCATTCCCCTCTTTCCTTTTTATTAAACTTCAGCCTAGAGTCAATTCTGTTATTAAACTCTCATGTCATATGGAAAATCCACTGATGGTTCTGTTTGTCAGAGTAATTTGTTTGTTAATCGTTTTCACTTTGTAAAATATGTACCTACCCATTTTTTTTTTTTTTCTCAAAGAGAAGCTCTTTGGAAAACAATGTAAAACTGTTGTATAGACAAACAAAAATTGGATGAAGTGTTAAACTGATGACTGGTTACATTTGATTGAGGGCTTTTTGTTTTTTTTGCTTGCTTGTTTGAGAATTACTCTCATAGAATCACTAAAGGTAACTTTCCAGTTTTCATAGTGAATTGGAAAAAAGATTGTTGGTCAAAGTTAATTGCTATTTTTTGAAGTGCAGATACATTATATCTCATCTAATTCATGAAAACATATATTAGTTTATCAAAGAGAAATAGAAAAAAGGTTAGTTTTGCTTGTGAGATAAAATATAACATTCTTTATCTTTTCTAGTCTTTTTTTTACATTTTTAGTCTTCCTAAATGTTAAAATAACATGGGACTGGTGCTTAAGAAATTTAGGGGACAAAAAGAATGTAACGGTCTTTTTGTGAGATCGTTGCAATAAATACATCCAATACGTTTTTATTTTAGGGTCAAAAAGTGAATGTGTTGTTATTATTTTAGCTCCTTTATCTTGGCATTTATCATAGCAGGACCACACCTATTATACCAGAATTCTTCTGCTAAAAAAAAGTTGTTTTAATGGCTTTGATATTCTAAGAGCTATTTTTGAACAAAATCTTTGCTAAGACTTTGTGCTGTATTGACCACCAGTACTTGGCATGTTATATATGCCTTTGTTTCTAGTTCCACCTATTTCCTCAGGGAAAGTTTATATAAATGAGACTACTGTATATTTCTTTGTCATTTCCTTCTGTTGTTTCTCAGGAGAAAGAACTGCAATGGATTTTATTGTATTTCTATGGTAAATTAGCTACCTTTTTGTGGAAATGAAATATATGGTAGTTGGAAGTCCTGGAATAGTATTTTGAGTTGCTTAAACTATTTAGATGACACAAAACTTACCTTTTAGCATGCGAGTGATTTCCTATTTGAAAGGATTGTGGTTTTATAGAGCACAAAGTCATGGTTCTGATGAAGTTAGTCTTTAGCATATACATGTCTCATGGTTTTCTTTTGCTGAGTCAGTGCTTCTTTCAGTGAAAATAAATTGTATTTATTGGATAGATTCACACAATGTTTTCTTCTTTCTAATCTGTCACTCTAAGTAGAATTTTAAGACTTGCAATAGCTGTTTGACCAGTGCTGGATGTACGTAGTAGGAGATTCAGCAACAGAATGGCATCGGAGGAAGGAAATGGGCTTGGAAACAAACTGTTGTTCAGTCTCTAAGTCACATCCAACCCTTTGCGACCTCATGGGCTGCAGCACACCAGGCTGTCCTTCACTATTTCTTGGCATTTGCCCAGATTCATGTCCGTTGAGTCAGTGATGCTGTCTAAGCATCTTATCCTCTGTCGCCCTCTTCTCCTTTTGCCTTCGATCTTTCCCAGTATCAGGGTCTTTTCCAATGAGTCAGCTGTTTGCATCAGCTGGCCAAAGTATTGGCGCTTCAGCTGCAGCATCAGTCCTTTCAATGGATATTCAGGGTTGATTTCCTTTAGGATTGACTGGTTTGATTTCCTTGCAGTCCAAGGGACTCTCAAGAGTCTTCTCCAGCACCACAGTGAACAGTATGAAAAGGCAATGATAGTGTAGGTGCTGTTGGGAGTGTATGTGGGGAGACCTAGTGTTTCTTTATCTCCTGGTTCAGAGTCTTTCTCCTGTATCATTACCTTTAAATTATGATTACTACATTAAAAGAGCTCATTTTAATTAATTAATCTATGATTTGATTTTTTTCACAAACTGAAATATAAGGTACACTCTATTTTGTTGATGATTGTGGGAAACTATGTATAAAATAATTTCTTTGGAAGAGTTGCCTGACAATGTAAGAAAATATTAACATAGTTAATGACTTTCTGTTAGATGGAAGGAGGAAAACAAACAGTTTTAACGGGATATAGATGTTAGGAATCCCAAGTGTTGATTGGTTATTTTTATACATTGCCTAAAGACAATCAGACTTTTGTAGGACTGAGGATAATTTATTCCTTTTATAAGTTTTTCTGTTTTCTGAGAATCAGGGTCAAATGGTCAGAAGAAATTGTCATTTCATATCAAATACATCAAATGTCCTATCCCAGTATGCTTCTAAGAAATTTGGATATTTTTTAGAAAATTAGGAAGATCGTTAAGTACCTGACGTGCATGTGTATGTTATTTATCTGAAAGAGAGAATCCATTCATTGAACAACATTTTATTAAGCACCTTCTCTGTGCCCAAAGTTTCCTAGATTCTTCAGGATATAGCACTAAACGAGAGACTAAAGTGCCTCAACTCAGTGAGCTTCCATTCACTAATCTGAACTAATCACTAATCAGAAATGTGACCATATATAACCAGCCATTTGAACATTATCATCACTGTATGAAAAGGATATGGTATGTGAACTGGGATCTTTTGTTTAGTATGCCACTATGTGCTTACAACAAATAAATACCTTAAAGGTAATTAAGGAGATAGGAAGGACAACTCTTTCACAGAGGTCTTTATCTCTTTGTCAGTATTCTTTGTCAATAAATATTATTTGGTTTTAATTTCATTGTGATTTTTAGTTACGATGGCATAAATACAGTTTTTAATAAATTTTTACTTCCTTTTATGTATGAAATTACTTGAGGACTGAAAGTAGTCATGAAAGCATTTAATTAATAGAAATGGATTTGTTTCTGGGGAGGGATGAATTTGGGAACTTGGGATTAACAGATACACTCTGCTATGTATAAAACGGATGGACTGCAGGGGCCTTCTGAGTGACATACGAACTATTTTCAGTGTCTTGTGGTGAATGGGAATCTGTAAAAGAATGCGCATGCGCATGTGTGTGTATGGCTGAGTCACTTGTTGTAACCTGAAGTATTGTGGGTCAACTGTACTTCAATGGGGGGGGGGGGGCAGGGAGAGAACTGGATTGTTTCATGTCCTTCCCCCTTGGATAAAAGGGATTATTTCTATAGACGTTTAAAATGATGGTTTCTGGATAGTTATACTTATGTATTTATATCCTACCACTGCTTAGATTGTTATTCTATTAAGAGAAAAAATAGTATCCTTTCTGACATAGATGGAGAAACAGTGGAAACAGTGGCTGACTTAATTTTGGGGGGCTCCAAAATCACTGCAGATAGTGACTGCAGCCATGAAATTAAAAGAAGCTTGCTCCTTGGAAGAAAAGTTATGACCAACCTAGACAGCATATTAAAAAGCAGAGACATTACTTTGCCAACAAAGGTCTGTCTAGTTAAGGCTATGGCTTTTCCAGTGGTCATGTATGGATGTGAGAGTTGGACTATAAAGAAAGCTGAGTGCCAAAGAGCTGATGCTTTTGAACTGTGGTGTTGGAGAAGACTCTTGAGAGTCCCTTGGACTGCAAGGAGATCCAACCAGTCCATCCTAAAGGAGATCAGTCCTGAGTGTTCATTGGAAGGACTGGTGTTGAAGCTGAAGCTCTAATAATTTGGCCACCTCATGTGAAGAGTTGACTCATTGGAAAAGACCCTGATCCTGGGAGGGATTGAGGGCAGGAGGAGAAGGGGACAACAGAGGATGAGATGGTTGGATGGCATCACTGACTCAGTGGACAAGAGTTTTGAGTAAACTCTGAGAGTTGGTGATGAACAGGGAGGCTTGGCATGCTGCAGTCCATGGGGTCGCAAAGAGGCAGACATGACTGACTGAACTGAACTGAACTGACATGTGTGAACTGATCCATAGTGTTCTCATTTTTCACTATCTTGGTAAATGAAGAGACAGCTGGTGTGGTTTTTGCTTGGACTTCGAGTGTTTGGATGAACTAACAAATTGAGTTTTGGGCCACAGTGTCTTAAAGGTTTGTCAGTGTATGGGTCAGAGTTTTCCAGAAATCTTCTATCTAGTAATACTGTCGAAGCGCTTAAATTTCAGACAACTCATTCATTGGGTCAAATAAACTTTCCATTCCCTTAGTAAAGTGTGCCGAATGGCTGTCCTTGGCACAATGAACTCCCAAAGTCAGTAAGCTATTAATATGCTCTAGATTGCCTGAACATGCCTCTTGTTATATTTGATCAAAAATTTGTTTTGACTCTTTCCTAACCTGTTAAGGCCTGTTTTTATAATTACTTATTATAATAATGTAATTAACCTATATATGACAGACATATGATTTGAATTCAGTAAGAGTTGTCTGATAAAAGCCAAGTTAAATACTTAAGAAAGAATCTTTGGTGAGCCAGCTACCCCACCCCTCCAAAAAATGTACTGTTGAATTACATGTAATGCGGCAACTGAAGGAATGAAATAAAATGCTAAAATCAAGGAATTTGCGTTCGAATTGCTTGCAGGTGTCTTGAAATCCTTGACAAAGTTAAAAAAAATTGGAAGTGGGAGGCAAGCCTTTATGTGCTGCTTATACAAGAAAGACAAGCTGAAAATTCAGTCAGTGGGTACAGTTGCAAATATCAACATTTCACTCTGCAACAAAGATCAAGAATTAATTTATTGTGTATTTTAAGTTACAATGCTTAAGGTTTACTTGAACTTTTGATTTCTCACTTTAAATGGCTTTTTAAAATAACCTACTGATTAGAAATATTAAAGGGTTTTTGTTATATTTGCATTCCTTTTTGATCCTTTTCCTAAATCCCTATTCTCAAACTGTTTTCTGTAAGATAACATTAATATCTATTCTATTTATATATTTAGAAACATAATAGATTTTTTCCTCCCAATGAAAACTTTAAATATATGAGAAAAATACTAAAAACATTTATGTAGTTTTATGTGTGAGTATAAAAGTACAGCTTTGAACTACACTTTGCAATATCTAGTGGAGTATATAAGTTAAATGCAGTTATACTGAGTTTTCATTATACCAACTACCTCTTCCTTAGTTAGATATGTTAGTCTATTCAATGATTATTATTTTGTATCTTGTCTAAAAACAAATAAGTTTAATTATATTATTCATTATAGTTAATGGAAAAGCAGAATTTTATGGTCCTTGTTGTTTAGTTGCTAAGTCATGTCCGACTGTTTTGCAACCCCGTGGACTATATAGCCCACCACGCTCCTCTATTTATGGGATTTTCCAGGCAAGAATACTGGAGTGGGTTGCCATTTTCTTCTCCAGGGGATTTTCCTGACTCAGGGATCAAACTCCTGTTTGCAATACAGGCGGATGCTTATATACCCCTGAGCCACCAGGGAAGCCCTATGGTCTGAGCTGTTTTAATTATAATCGAGATGTTTCTTGGATAATCAGTTTGTGTCTGAAGCTGTGTTTTGTATAGTCTACATGTGGCTTATAATTCTTGAATACTTATTGGTCTTTTGTAACTGTGTTGATTTTAAGTGCCAGTGACTTCAAATAACGTTGAGGAATCTTGGCTTTAAGCTATTTCCTTGTGCCTGTGGGAATTGGGAGGAATTATTACACTGAGTATGGACTGAGTATGCATGTAGTTACACTCTGTACTAGGAATACTAGGAAGAGGCTATATTAGTTTTGTTGTAAATTGTTCATGTGAATGACATACTGTACCAGGAATGGATGTGTATGGACTTGCCTGTAAATGTTCATAGTAGCATTATTTACAATAGTAAATGGAAAAAAGTAGAAACAATTCAGTATTCATCAGTTGGTAGATAAATAAATAAAACATTATATATTCATATAAAGGAGTCCTATTAGGTAATAAAGAGTAAAAAAGTACAGATAACATACTACAACATGGATGAACCTAAAGAAGCCAAACACAAAAGACACATATTGTATGATCTCATTTGTATGAAATGTCCAAAAAGGCAAGTGTATTGAGACAGAAAGTTGCTTAGTGATTGTTTAGGGCTTGAGATGTGTTAAAGTTAAGGTGAAGATATTAGTAAGAAAAATTATGATCCTTGTTTACTTGAAGCACTTACTAGGACAGTTTGAGTAGAAGAAGCAATAAAGACTTTAAACATACCTTCTGTGATATTATTGTACCCAACAAAATTAACAATTCCTTTTGCATATCATCTAACACCCAGGTTTTGTTTAAATTTCTCTAATGTTCGCTTCGTCCAAATTGGATTCAGCTTCACACATTACTTTGGTGTTTATGTCACTTAAGTCTCTCATTCCATGTCAGTTCTTAGCCCCGCATCTTTCCCCCCACATTGTCAATTTGTTAGAGAAACTGGGTTGTAGGCTAACCACATTCTAGATTTTGATAATTATTATGTTGATAACTATTAAACAGCTGAACTATTTGAGCATAATCAGAAAATGACTAATGTTTCATCCTTTTGAAATCTTTTGAATTAGTTTTCCACAGAGCTGAGAGCAAGGGAGCTAGCATTTTAGAGTTTAGAGCAACTGTCTGTGATAGAGATTAGCAGTCTTTAAGAAATTAGCAGCTTTAGGTGTTCTAAGACTTGATTTATTCTGTTATATTGCTACATTTCTCCTGGTAATAAAATGGATGGAAGACAGTGTAAAACTGCTAGTTATTCTCCCTGAGGAAAGTGAAAGGAACCAGTAGGTCATTGGCACAAAGACTCCCCAATAGAAATGCAAAAAACATTGGTCTGAGTTTGAAAATTGGGCTGCTTAGTGAGGGGGTATTTGATGGAAGTCTTGGTAGACTTCTTGGGTTTTAATTCTTAATTTGTTGTATATGAAGTAATGTCTAGGTTGATCTTTTTGATGCTTTATTTTTCAAAAAAAAGAAGCTTTTAGATCAAATGTGTTCATGCTTGTGTATGTGTGTGTAATTTGCCACCTATAGTGGTTTTACCTAGGAGCACAGGTAAGGATCTTTAATAGACAATTAAAAATGTGACCTGTTTCTTATTGAGAATGTTTCCCCTACATGCCTTTGTTTTAGTAACATTTTTCTTAATGCCAGCATTTTCCCTTCTGTATTGATGTAACAGATTTGTATTATGAATATTGATATTTGCATTTTAAAAAATAGATCAAGTATTGGTTTTATTTGTATGTCTTTCATTTAGTCTATAAACGAGAGCCTCTTGGCTCAGTAAGATAGTCTCTGAATGAGGTTCTGTGTAGGTAAGACTTCTTTAGTAATTAGCTATAAAATAGAACAATATGTATTGATGGAAATCATCATTTTTCTTTCTAATACCTTTTCCTTTATTTTAGTCCAGTGGGTCTCAAACTGTAATATGCTGGACCACTAGCATATAGTATTAGAACCCCATATTCAGATTCTATTTTAAAAAGTATAATGTGGGCCCTCTTAAGCAGATCTGTATTAAAAGCAAGTTCCATTAGATAATTCTAATGCTCACTGAATTTTGAGACTCTCTACCTTAGATATAATTTTATTGCAAATGAAATTGTGTATAGTTTTATTTTTAAATAGCTTGATTTGGAGGAAATTGCAAAAATAATGCTGAGGTTTCCCTTTGCCTTCCCCCAAGCTTCCCCTGATAATAGTATCTTACATAACCATAGTATGTTATTAAAATCAGGGAAGTGACTTTGGTACAATAATGCATTCTTTACTTTAAAAAATTTGTCTTGATTTATAATTCTATGAAATTTTCACACATGTGTAAATTTGTGTGGCATTCAACAAGCAGAATACAGAACTGTTGCATCACCACAAAGGAACTCCCTTATATTACTCTTAATGGTTACACCCTGCCTCCAACCCTGGCAGCCAGTGATCTGTCTTCTATGACCATAAGTTTGTTACTTTGAGACTCATATAGATAGAACATACAATACTTAACCTTTATAGACTGTTTTTCTTCCCCCTTAGCATAATGCCCTTGAGATCGTCCAAGATATTGTGTATCAAGGCTTGTTTTTTATTTCTAAGTAGTATTCCATTGTGTGGATGCTTCACAGTTTATTCATTCTCACGTTGGAGGACATTTGGATTGTTACCTGTTTGGGTTTGTTATGAAAGAGCTGCAATAAACATTCATGTACAGGTTTTATGCAAACATAAGTTTTCATTTCTGTCATGTCAATACCCAGGAGGAGATTGCTGGGTCAATGGTATGCATATGTTTAGTTTCATATTATGCTGCCAAACTCTTTCCCAAAGTGGCCATACCACTGCATTCACTTTGTTCAGGACATCTATGAGAGATCTAGTTTCTCTGCATTCTTGTCTGGAGTTGATATTATCAGTAGTTTTGATTTAGGTGGGCAGTGGTATCTTATCATAGCTTTAATTTGCATTTCCCTAAATGAATAATAGTGTCAGACATCTTTTCATGTGCCTCTTTGCCATTCTTACCCCCTCTCTGATGAAGTGTTCAAATCTTTTCCTATTTAATGATTGGATTCTTTGTTTTTTAACTATTGCATTTTGAAAACTATCTATATATTCTGAATATGACTTTTTGTTGGCTATGTATCTTAGAAATAATTTCACCTGGTCTGTGGCTTGTCTTTTCAGCCTGTTAACTTGGTCTTTCACAGAGCAAAAGGCTTTAGTTTTTGATGAAGTTCAGTTTACTGATATTTTAAAAAATCTTCTGGATTGCATCTTTGTTGTCATGTCTGAGATCCTTTGGCCTAAGCCTTGGTCCCAAGGATTTTCTCCTATATTTTGACCTGAACATTTTATAATCTTATATTTTACATTTAGATCAATTTTAGGTTAATTTTTGTAAACTCTGAGACACTGTTTCTAAGTAGTTTTTCTAGCCAGTATTTGACAAAGCTTATAGCTAGGAAACTTAACTTGGAAAATTCATTCCTGGGATTTTTCTTTATCAATATGCAGTGAATGTTATGCCTTTGAACATGGCTTATGACAACAGACACCATTCCCAAACATAGATTTAAAACTTTAACAGAGACTAATGACTAAGTGCTATTTAGTATTTACCAGAAAGTACATATTTGAGAGTAGGTTATTGAGGTTATGATTCGAAAACATCTTATGCTCTCATTTTAGGGTTGGTTAGTCTACCAGTGTGCTTGCTTGGCTGACATATATATTCTTACTGTTTAATATGCATGTGTGCATATATTTTAATAATTATAGTATCCACATTTAATCCACATTTAATGTTTTTCAGTTCCTCACCTAGCTTCATTTGGAAAATTAAGAAAACATTTCAACTAAGAACTCTTTTTTTTTTTTTTTTACACTTAATACTTTTAGGGTAGTTTTAGGTTTACAGCGAAGCTAAGCAGAAGATACAGATTTTCCATATAACCTTGCCCCTACACAGGCATTCTCCACCAGAATGGTACACTTGCCGCAACTGACGAACCTACACGGATCCGTTATAATCACCTAAGTCTAGAGTTTACATTAGTAATCACTTTTGATGTGCATTCTGCAGGTTTTTGTAAAGAAATGACTTCGGGCGGCGCTGGGTCTTTGCTTTCTCTAGTTGCCGTGAGGAGGGGCTACTCTTCTTGCAGTGCACAGGCTTGTCTACGCAGTGGCTTCTCTTGTTATGCCCACAGGCTCCAGGATTATGGGCTTCAGTAGCTGTGGTACAAGGGTTTAACTCCCCATGGCGTGTGGAATCTTCCTGGGCCAGGGATTGAACCTGTGTCCTCTGCATTGGCAGGTAGATTCTTATCTACTGTACCACCAGGAAAGTTCAATTCTACAGGTTTTGAGAAAAACATAATGACATGTATTCACCTTTACAGTATCATATAGGGTATTTTCACTACTCTAAAAATCCTGTGCATTCCACCTATTCATCTCTCGCCAAAACACCTGGCAACCACTGGTGTTTTTCATTTTTCCATATTTTTGCCTTTTCTAGAATGTATTATAGTTGGAAGTATACAATATACAGCCCTCTCAGACTGGTTCCTTGTGTTTCGTAATATACATTTAAGGCTCCTCCATGTTTTTTCATGACTTAGTAGTTCATTTCTTTTTTAGTGGAAAAAGTGAAAATGATAGGGTAATATTTCATTATCTGTATGTACCATAGTTTATTTATCCATTGACCTAACTGAAGAACATCTAGGTTGTAAACTAAGAACATTTTAACTTCCTTTTAGGGGTAAATTTTTTTTTTAATTTTAATATTTTGTTATTTCAGAGAAGCTAGTACATAAAACAATCCAATTGTGGATGATTTTTCCGTCTTAAATTTAATAAGTAACCTCTTTTGAAAAAGTGGAAATATTAATATATAAGGCTTTTATAGTTAATTATTAAGAAGCCCAAGAAGTTGTGTGTAGTCTTCTCTACCCATTGTTTTTGAATTTTTAAGTTGTATTGTCAATCACATTTTTATTTACCTTTTCAGACTAATTTTCATAAACTGCATCAACTTTTCCATGTACATTGCCTGCAAGGCAACAATATGAAGTTCAAACGAAGCTTTCAGTAAATGATGCTAAGCCCAGTTGCTACTGACATTTATTACTGAGCAAAAGCCTAATGTACAAAGTGAATGGGGTAGCCAGTGAACAATGGGTCATGGTTTTGGAGTTACAATTTATTTTGAAAAAAATTACCTACTAATCTCTATACTGTTTAAGAATTTAATAAGATACTAATTTTTTTTCAAAAAGGAATAGCACTTGTTAAGGGATTATCTATGTAAAACATTTGCACAGTTCCTAGAACTAGATAAGCTCCAGTTAAGTTAGTTTTGTAGGGCCCATTTAGGATATCTTTGAAATTGTTTGCTTGGACTCATTTCATTTTTAAGCTACTAGTGTCAAAGGACCTCATGCGGTATTTCTTTAATCTACCCAGATTCTTTCTATAGCACTGAAGGACACAGTGGGTGACCAATTAATGCAATGACTGTCTTTTGACTCACTGTTTACATTGCTTTCAAGTCTGTTTTTTCAACTTTGCTCATTTGTTTTGATGAATTTTGTATCTCCTCCATTGATATGTTCTTTGCTATTAAAGGCTTTCCTCATTTCTCTTCTTGTTGATGTTTGACTTTCTTAACTGTGCATAAAATAAACATCCCACATAAGATATTTAGAAAACCCTGAGACAAGCTGAAGTTGCAACAACATTTATGGGACAGATATGAGAAATTTAATATTTAATTTTTAATTTATAGATACATTTGCCTACTTTAATCTTTGTGTGATGGTTCCATATTCCACATTCACATATATATGAAAATGTATCCATTTATATTTTATGTTTTTCTGTGTATAAATTGTAACTTAGTGAAAAATATCAAGGGAAATTTATGTTTTCTTTCCTTTCATAAGGAATTTCCTTCTCAGAGAAAAGGAAGCAAAAATATAACGAAGATTTAAATTTGGAAAAGTTATTACTAAACTTCAGGCCCACTTTTAAAATTTGTTACCTTCACTGAGACTAAGACCTTCTTGATTTACACAAACTTGATTGACCTAAATAGCAACCTTCAGGGGATGTTTCAGACTCTGCAAAGTCCTTAGAGATGTAAATCATTAACTTTAAATGAATACCTACTATCTGTCAGGCATTATGCTAGACCTGTAGTTATCAAACTTGGCTGCCCTTTCGAATCCCTTGGGTAGATTTAAAAAATCCTGGTAGCCAGTTAAATTGGAATTTCTGGGCATGGGACCCAGGCATTGGCATTTTATAAAACTCCTCAGGTGAGTTTATTGTCAAATTTGAGTGCCACTGGGTGAAGATTGGGCTGAGATGAATGGGTATAGGAATTTGAGTGGTCAGAGAATACCTATATGACAAAGAAATACTAATATTTGATCTGATATCTGAAAGAGTTGAAGGCGCAGGTAGTTTGAAGTTCTGTAGTTAAAAGCATCTGGGGCAGAGGGAGTAGCTCTGCAAATCCTCAGATATGAAGGAAAGGAAAGAAGGCCAGGGTGAGCTACACAGTGGGCTGTAGCCAAGTATAGGAGTGGCTTCCCAGGGCTTTCCACTGTGTCTCAGGCTGCAAAGAATCTGCCTGCAAGGCAGGAGGCCCAGGTTCCATCCCTGGGTCGGGAAGCTCCTCTGGAGAAGGGAATGGCAACCCATTCCAGTATTCTTGCCTGGAGAATTACATGGACAGAGAAGCCTGGCGGACTCCTGTCCATGGGACCCCAAAGAGTTGGAAATGACTGAGCAACTATCATACACACAATCAGAGGGGAGCTAGGATGTTGACATGGGGTGGCTCAGTGATTTCTTAGACATTCACTTACATCAGGAGTTCTGGGAGAGTTGTCAAAGGTGCATTGCAAGGCTCTACCCTCAGTGTTTCTGATTATTTAGGTTTAGAATAGGGCCTGAGAGTTTGCATTTCTCACAAGATCCCAGCTGCCATTCTAAAATCACACTTTGAGAACCAGCAGGCTAGCTTATCTAGGGCTAGTAAATCAGGACAGGATTTGGTTTTATTCTCAATGCTTTGGGAGACCAGTGAAGGGTCAGAGATATGATGTAATCTGATTTACATATTTAACAAATCCCTCTTGACTGCAGAGAATAGTAGATTTTAAGGGACAAGAGGAGATTTTAAAGGTATAAGAGGAAAAGGGGAGAGATCAGTGAGGAGGCTATTGGAGTAGTCCAAGCAAGAGATGATAGCTTAATTGCCAGGGTGTAGCAGAGAAGCTGGTGAAAAGTATACAGATTCAGGTTGTGTTTTAGAGTTAAAAGCTCACAAGACTTGATAGTGGATTGAAAATAGAACAGAATAGAGAAGAATCAAAATATGCCCAGAATTTTTGCTTGAATTAACAAGGTGGTTAGTGTGGAGCCTTTTACATGGATGAGACATCCTGGGGAAGGATTGGATGAGAATTGGGGAAAGAGAGGAGAATCAAGAGTTTTGATGCTGAAATACCTTTGGGACTTTCCAGTGGAGAAGACCATGAAATTTGGGGGCATGTAAGTCGGAACTCAGTAAACATATCAGAGTTGGAGATGTGAATTTGAGGGATATCAACTTGTAAATGATGTGTAAAGCCATGGAGTATATGAAATTACTTGGGGGTGAGGATTGTAGAAAGAGAAGACAAGAAACCCTGGGGTTGCCCAATACTTAGAAATCAGACAAGGAGACTTCTAAGGGCATTGAGGCTGAGGGGTGGCAGTAAAGAAGAAGACAGTAGATTGTGTTGTTACACAAAGAGATAAACGGAAGAGAATTCCAAGCAGAGGGGGGTTGGGCAGCTGTGAAATATGTCCTTATTGGAATTTAGGAGCTTACTCAAATGTGACTGATACAAATAGATTTGAACACACAAAAGTGATTGGTGACCTTGACCAGAGAAATGTCTGTTAAGAGTCATAAAATGCCTTGGGTCTCCCCATGTTGCCTTTCATCACTGCTTATCTTTTAAAGCCACTTTGATATATTCCCTTTGATTAGCTATAAGGCTCATCAAGAAAAGGCACTTAATTGCATTCCCTCAAGCACATAACACAGTGTTATGTTCACCACTGGAACAGATTTTTGTTTAAAATAATCTTCCCTTGTCTTATTAAACCCAGAGAGACACACTAAGAAATTATTTTGAAGAACTGGTCTCTATCATTTCAATGAGTAAAACAATGCTTAAGCAATAATTTTACTGTGGCTTGTTATTTTTAGGGCTTGATTAATGGATTTTTGCCTTGACATAGAAAATCTTTCTATCTTAAACATCTTTTTAGTATTGGAGAAGGAAATGGCAACCCACTCCGGTATTCTTGCCTGGAGAATCCCGTGGACAGAGGAGCCTGTTGGGCTGCCGTCTATGGGGTCGCACAGAGTCGGACATGACTGAAGTGACTTAGCAGAAGCAGCAGCTACCATCCTTGTATAAAATTTGCTGCTGTTACTGTTGAAAGTAGTGGCCTCTGAGGAGCAAAACAGTCAATCTAGGCCACTGGTGAAGAGGAGCTTAAGTGGAAATCCGTAGAGGGGAAAACTGGCTCAACCATCATTCTTATTTAAAAGAGGTGTAGGGATTTCAATGGCAGTTATGGTACTGTAATTTTAATATATTAATAACAACTGGCATTCATAAGCCATAAATGATAGTTGTTATTGCATGTTGACATGTTACTCTCTTTACCAGAATTTCCTACGCTTAGATTATGCTAAAAACTTTATTTTTACTATACGTTGGCTTTGGGTGACATTTAACCTAATTGTGTTATCACTACAAAACATCTCAACTAAAACATTTAAAACATTGGGAAGTATGTGAGTAAGTGAAAGGCATTTAAAAAATTTTTTCTGGTGAGTAAAAGGTCAAGTAAGTTAACAAAGTCTTAAAGCTACTTAGGATTCAGGCCCAATCCAGGGCTCTGTGTGGTATTCCTTTCACTAGACTACAGGATATAGTGAGCAAACTTTAGATAGACACATTCCTGAGTTTAATGCAACTGGATCACAGTTGGGAACTAACGCATAGATGAACCTACAGCCTCTACCTCCTATATACTACTTTTCTTTCACAAACTGAGTCATTTTTCTTTTTTCTTTGAAGTGTACCTTGATATCTGCCTTCTCACCCTCACAGAGGATTTTAGCTTACTCTCATTGCTCTGAATTTTCAAGGTTGCCTGTTAAATGTTTTTTTTTTCTTTGTACTTGTTGTTTAATTACCTACATATTGCATCTTCCCTGTTGGATTTCTGATTCATTGTGGAAGGATCTTGGTTTGATTCTCAATATGCTTTATTATATATTATATAATATATATTGTTTATATTATTATATAAAATATTGTTATGTATTTATATAATAATATTTATTATATATTTATATTTAATATGAATATGTTAAATATTTCTGTATTAATTATATAATTTTATTATATATTTATTATATTATATGAATGCTTTATTATAGTCATAGGGAACACTGAGATGTTCTTAATAGATGTTCCATGTAAAAGATATTTCAACAAATCTTTGTTCTGCTTTTTCTAGACAGAACATTAAAACTGTTAGAATTCATTGCAGTATGCAATAGACAGGGAAAATGTCACGAGGAATTGTGATTCAATCTGGAGCTCAAAGGATAGATAATATTTGCCAATACAGGGAAAACAGGGAGGACATTCAGAGACCAGAAGGAGGAACACTTGGAGATGGAAAGGTACCTTCAAAGATGCAAGCAGGAGATAGGGAGGTGACTGGTAGAAGGCGGTGCCTATTAGACCTTCTGTGGTACCACTTCTCTTGAAAGCCAGGTTCATTGTGCCCAAGGTTGTTCTTCATGCTCCACCTCTGTGCCTGCAGGGAGTTGGACCTGTCATCTGACCTTTCTCATGTAACTCCTCTAAAGCCCTAAAGTTCTCAGTGATCCCTTGCTAATAAAACTACTGCATACTTTTCAATATTCATCTTCTTAAAAATAAAACATCATCAGTTTCTAAAATCCAACACAGCTCATTCTGATGTACCTTAGTGGTATGACTTTTTTCCTTCTCAATTATATGCTTAGGTACCTCATCTTATGGGAAGTATTCACAGAATTCATTCATTTAGCAATATGAGTGCCTGCTTTGTAGCAGGCATTGCTCTGGAGATTTCACATATTAGCAATATTGCTATGTGTGACCCTCGACAGTGGAAGCAAGAACCTGTACTCATGGGGTTAATTACTAATGCAAGGAGACATGATAAGTAAGTATGGTAGTTGCTGATAAGCCCTCAGACAAAAGTAAACCTGAGAAATAGAGGCGTTATCTTAAGGTCAGGACAGACCTTAAAGAGGCCTGAGTATGAACCGTCCTGAATGTGTTCAAGGAAAAGGCAAGAGTCACAGGACTGGAGTGCAGTGAGCCTGGGAAGAATGTGGGAGAGGAGCTTGGAGAGGCTAGGGTAAGGGTGGACAGATTATAAAACTCTAGATCTTGTTTTAGGTGAGGTCAGAAGCCATCGAAGGGTGGGAAAGGAAGTTCTGTGACCAGACTTAACATTTTAAGAGGATCACTCCAGCTGCTATGTTGAGGATAGAGTGTAAAGTGACAGGGTTGGAAATGGGAAGACCAAGAGCAACTTGACTGGAGTTATTTAGTAGTCAAGATTGTTGATGGATTCTGGGTCTGTTTATAATATAGAGCTGGCAGGATTTGTCAATGAATTATTGAATTGTATGTGTATGAAAGAGGAGATCTGGAGCCCAAGCAACTGAAAGAATTATGATTTACTGAGATGGAAGTCCTAGAGAGGAAATTGTTTGGTTTGGAGGAGCTGCGATGAGGAATTGGAAGGTAAGTTAAGTTGGAGATTCCAGTCAGTCGTCTGAGTCCAGATGTCAAGTAGGCATTGGATTTATAAATCTGGAGTCGAAGGGAAAGAGCCAAGCTGAATATTTGGCATTTAAGATTTTCTTCATATAGGTTTTGCAAAATTCTTGTTGTATTTACTATAATAATTTTTAAACTTTATTTTTGTTGCTACTGTAAAAGAAGTTTTCTCGTTCATTATACTTTGACTAGGTTTTGCTTATGTTTACATAGGCTATGTAACATGTTGGCGTGTTCACATTGTGCCAAGCCACCTTGTTGAATTCTCTTATTTATAAAAACTTTTTCACTGATTTACTGATTTCTCCTCTCCTTTGACTTCTCTGTGGAATTTTACCAAACTCTTCAAGTTTGAGAAGTACCACTTTTTTTCATGGTTTGATTTGCTTTTCCCTGCTAAAATATCAATTATTTCTTGTCTTTTCCTGTGAGTTTCTATTCATTCCCCAAACTCAACTCATGTTTCCCATCTGTCAAACATTTCTGGATTGCTACACAGGTTTCTCTTCCTATGAGCTTCAGCTGTATCATCCGCATACCTGTATTAGAAGAGTCATCAAACTTTATTCTAATTTTGCATGTATCTATCAGTCCTTTTTGGGGTAGGAGAACTGGTTCTGGCTGTCACAGTCTTTACATCCCCAGTGTTTAGCTGAATCTGCTACATGATTATCAGTTACAGGGTAAATGTTTGTTGAATAGATGAGCAGAGTCGATTTTAATGGATTAAAAAATATTTGGAAATTGGATAAAGTTGTTCTTCATAGAAATTTTATAAACTTGTTATATTTACTGAAATACTCCTAAAAATTCATTTTTGTCACTATTGTAAAAGGAATATTTTCTAAAGTGTAATATAACTTTGCAATTATACTCCTAAAAATTAAAGTTCTATTACTTTAGAAAATTAATGTAGGGACCTTGTTTCTCTTTTTTCATGATGCTGAGTGCATAAAGGTGCTTTAGGTTTGTGAGACATTAAGTTTTGAAAATACTGAATGGCCTCCAACTAATAAAAATAAATGGAAAAAAAAAAGAAAATACTATTCCAAAAAGGAGAAAATACAGTTTCAGTGTTAAAGATTCTGCAGTTGTCTACATCATTTACTGATTAATAAACCTTTTAGTAATACTTATAAAGTGTTCTGAAAAACCAGAGCTACTTGATTTATGTGTATATGCTAATACTGTTTCATAAAAATTAAAACCTTTTTTGCCTTAAAAAAAAAAAAAAGAAAATACTGAATGACTGGATGTTACATATTTACTTACAGAGAAGCCCTTTTATCTTTACGGTTTTTGTTTTTGCCTAGGAATGGAAAGAGGGAGAAGTTAAAATTTATATTTTTATGGATAGAAAGCAGATGTATTTTTTCTTTCAGAATCAGTCTGGGGATGGGAAAGAATCGGTGAAGGAAATTAAGAGATTTGTTGTTGTTTAGTCTGTAAGTCATGTCTGACTCTTTTGAGACCCCGTGGACGGTAGCCCTCCAGGCTCCACTGTTCGTGGGATTCCCCACTCAGGATTGGAGTGGGTTGCCATTTCCTTCTCCAGGGAGTATCTGATTCAGGGATTGATCCTGCATCTCCTGCTTGGCAGGTGGATTCTTTACCACTGAGCCACCAGGGAAGCCCATAATTAAGAGATACAAATCTCCAATTTTAAATAAGCCAGAGGGATATAAGATATATTAATAGCACAAAAAATATGATCAGTAATATTATAATAACTTTGTATGGGGACAGATGGTTACTAGATTTAGGATCATTTCATAACATATGCAAACGTCAAATCACTATGTTGTACACCTGATACAACATAATGTTATATGTCTGTTATCTTATATGTCGACTATATTTCAATAAAAAAAGTAAAAAGTAACATTTTCAAAAGCTCTAATTTGCAGTACTTAGAAAATATGTGTATGTACTTGTAGTTATATGATGTTTATTTCCATGTCTCATTATTTTCAACCTCTTAAATCATTGAATTGGTCTTGTGCAGAATGTCTATCTCTATTTCTGTTATAAATCAGTTAAGGGGTTGTCCTGGTAAGTGACACTGAAACATATTTATTAGAATAATTACTTGTAACATTTTTTATTTTGGGGGCTTCCCTCGTGGCTCAGTTGGTAAAGATTTCACCTGCAATGCTAGAGACCCAAGTTCCATCCCTGGGTCAGGAAGATCCCCTGGAAAAGGAAATGGCAACCCACTCCAGTATTCTAGCCTGGAAAATTCCATATAATTTAACAAATAACCAATCGCAGTTCACTGTTCATTAGTAAGCCCAGTGGGAAATATAGCATACTTCTTTCTTACAGGAAGTAATAATTGTAGGCAGAGAGATGAAATTTTCTAGGGGGAAAAAATGGAAAAAAAAATTACATTTGTGTAATTTGTTGTAGCCATGTAAGATATGTGCCACCTCATATTGATGTAGGCGATGGGAGGAAGGTGGTTGCAGCTAGATTTAGTAGCATAGGTAGAGTTTAATCTGGATAAAGATGCAGAATACACTACATTAGAAAAAAAGCAGAATGAAAGACATGAAAGTAAGAGCTAGTAGGAGGTATGGAAATGAGATATTAGGACAGTAAGAATTTGATAATTCATTCCATCAAACAAAATGCAATACTTTTGCCTGCTGTAGTGAACACACATTAATTGAATTTAATGAAGGCCGATATCAAATCTCTCTGTTATCCTGTTTGTTTGTATTGCTAAGTAACGCAAGCATATTGTTGAAAACAAACAAATATGCTGATTTTTAAAAAGCCAAAAAAAAGTTTTAATTCTGCCATCCCTAGTAAGCTAACAGTTGTAGTATTTTAGTGCATTTCTCCTGGATGTGAAAAAGCATACACACATTTTGTGTTTTTATTAAATGAGATCCTATTAGCAAGTTATTTTTAAAACATGTATACTTTATTCTTTGTGTTTTGTTTTTGTTTTAGGAGAAAACCAAAAGCCAAGGCTCCACTTCCTCCAGCTGAGACCAAATGCCTTGATGCCTCTTCAGTTGATGATTCTGTAGAATCATCTGCTTTTATCATGGATCAGAAAGAGAACATGACAGATAAAGACATTGAACTCTTGGTGGTTCTACCTGGAGATATTATCAAATCTACTACTGTTAATGGCAGGTACGGTGGAGTGAGTGAAACACCAGGACTTCTCTTTCTTCTGTAATTGAAACCCTCTGTTTGGACTTCTTTTTTCTTTGACAGATATGTTATTCATCACTCAGTTTAGTTACCTATTAAAAAAAGAAGTAGATAATAAGAGGTA
Source organism: Odocoileus virginianus (assembly GCF_023699985.2). NCBI lineage: Eukaryota > Metazoa > Chordata > Mammalia > Artiodactyla > Cervidae > Odocoileus > Odocoileus virginianus. The sequence goes on from NC_069686.1 coordinate 24,817,452, forward strand.
TTAAAATTTTCCTGACAGTGCTGTAAATATCAAATGCATGGATACCACAACCCTGGTGAAGTGACTCTTGAAATTTGGAACTATTTTACATTTTGTTCATCATTTACTGAGTTTTTTAAAAAATATTCTTTTCCAGAAGAATAGTCATCAGTTTCATTGATTTTCTAAGTCAAACTTACAAAGCAAGCCAGAGAGCCATAAGAAAACTCCTGCCCTTCGCTTCCAAATTATTCTTTCTTTTTTAAGCTCCTCCTCCAAATTTGACTTGCAGAAGCTGTGTTAGGTACTCTTAAAAGGCACTCTCTTACTTATACAAACAGATAAATCTGTCTTTAAAACTAGCAGGATTTTTTACATCATTGAATGATTTAATGAATTTATTAAAATGTAGATTAATAGAAACAGAAAATTAAACTTTAACCCAGCAAGAAGGGAATATGTGATTTAGGAGACTGATATTTTTAATACCTGAATAAAAACTGGAAAAATGGAATGCAGCCAAGTGTAATTTTCCATTTCATTTTGAAAGTTGTTTGTTGTTCAAAAGTTCATTTTGAAAGGAAAGTTACATGAGTTGTATACTTGGTCTGGCTCCACCTTCCACCTTTAACTACCTGTTTGTTATCAGGGGTACTGTTTTAGAAACTGAAGCTATTTTGACCTTTAGTTGCATGTGTATGTATATATATTTGTTTGTAGAATGAAAAAATAAGTAATCGATTGGGTATTGCATTTTTGTAATGTGGTTTTATCTAGAAGAAATTCATTCAAGATACCTTACTTTTGAGATTTATCCTTAAGATTATGTACAACTTTATGAATTATTGAAAGTACATGAAAATAGAAAAGTTCAGCATTAGCCAACAATACATAGTATTGCTTATTAAATTCAAGTAAGTTGTACTTTGCCATTTGCTTTGTGTTGAAAGTAGTTTTGGAGATGACACATTGAATCATGTTTTCAAGGTTGGGAACCTTGTGACTGACTTTGGTAGGGTTCCACCTCTTCTGGGTGAAGAAGGCATCTTGTGAGTTAGAGACAATGGTCATTGTATCATCTTTAACCCTTGAAATCACACCATTACTCTGGTTTGAAAATAATGATTTTAGTGGATGTGGCTCGGGTAATGTAAAGACAATTCCTCTTGTGTTCCCTGAATTCAAGGTAATTTTTTTTAAGTCAGTTATTTTTCCTAGTTCTTCACTAATGCTGACAGATAACAGTGGTTTCATCAGTACTCAAAATTTCTTCTTGAATGTACCAGTCACCTGTTTATATTGCCATCTTTTCTACTATTAAGGCCTCTGGGTTCTTTAGATTTTTTTTTTTTTAACCTCAGTGACTTCAGTATTAGAGTCACAGGTTTCCTCTCTATCCTGTAACCCATTGTAATTGCTTCAGATTTTCCCACCTGCTACACCAAGCTAGCTTCCTTCTGTTTCCTTAACTCTGGAAAACTCTGTCCATAGTCTACTTCCCCTGTCCAAGTGGACAGTGGTATCTTATTACTTTGAAACTGTTTCAAAACTGAGATCTTAGGGTTTCCACTTACACACAGTTTTTTTGAATCTAGCTTATCCACTTTTTAAATTGGAGTTGTTCTATCCTCCTTAAGTCTAATTGATGTCTCTTCCAATTGCTGCATGTTTTTTTCATATTTGACTTGAATTCTTCATCGGTCATTTCTACTACATTTGTACTTACAAGGACCCTAGATTTTCTGCACCCATTTGACCTTCTAGTCTGTTTACCTTCCAGGTTCCTAAACCGGAGTAATTTTCCACCAGTCAGCTTTTTGTTTCTGGGCTGCCAACTATTGTTGAATTGCTTCAGTTTTCTTATCTATAAAAATGTTTTATAACTGAATTGTTTTGGGGATTAAATGAAATACTATCAGTGCCTGGCATATAATGGCCTCCTTCATTTTCTATTGAGAACTGTTTTTCTTAACCCTGGGCTCTCTCCATTCATTCTCCACCCTCAGGGTAATCTGACTAAAACACCCCTCTGTTTGTGGCACTCCCTATGATAAAAGACTGCGGGAATGGCAATTCAACACCAAAGTAAGGAAGTCCAAGCTACTAAGCCTGGACATGAGGTGCCCTGCCTAACTTCTTCTCTGAAGTTAGGCAGGCTTTCCTTCACTTACTCCCCTCTGAATAGCTTCAGCTTTAGGCACACGACTCTTTTCTTCTACAGATACTCTGCTTTTTCCACTCTCACATTTTTTAAAAAAGCCTTTCCATCTTGAGTACCATACCAGCCACATTTATCCAGTTAATATAGCTCAAGTGATACTTCTTATATAAAGGCTCCCTGGTCTCCCAAGAAAGAACTATTTACCTCTAACTTCCAAACTCTTCTGACACTTGATACCATTGATGGTTATTATAGATTATCTCAGGCTGTAATTTGTATGTGTGTCTTATCTTCTTAAACAAACCAAAACATCCATGCAGGATGACTTTTCTTCTTAGTCATGACTTTTCTTCTTAGTCCTTATCATAGTTTCTTTTTTCTTTCTTTTTCTTCTTCTTCTTTTTTTTGTTTTTTTACAGTTTCTTGCAGTGTAGTAGACATTTAGTAAATTCAGATGTTGTCTCCTTAAATCTTATGTGCTGATTGAGGTAACAAATATTGTGCTTGAAGAGGCATTTGGATGGACCTCAGTAGCTTTCCCAGAATCTCTTAAATAAAGATATTTTCTCAGATAGACAGCAAGGCAAGAATGCCCCAAATTCTGATTGCTTTTTAAATTTTCTTTGGGGCTGAAAAACTTTTCTGAGAGTAGAATTTGTTTTATATCAGTATTTTTATGAGGGAGTTTGATTTTAGAATTTGTTCTAATAGTTTTATCACTCAAGGATGACTCAAATTGAAAACACTAATACTAATTTTTTTATATTAATTCTTTATGATTAAAAGTGATTGTGCAATTCTGAATGTTTCAGGAGTATGATTCTGGATATCTAGGAGTGATTCCAAATATTTTAAAGGGCAGTTCAGGCTATCTTGAGTGTGATTTGGGATATTTTGAAGGTTGCAGCAATTGCTGGCTGATTGTTTAAAAAAAAAAAATTCGATGTTTAACAATAACAAAAACAAAAATGTAATTATAGAAAAAAAATTCTATTTCTGAAAAATGTTAGCTACCTAAAATGCAGAGCCATGGTATAGATAACTTAAATTTCTTCCTGGCTTTGTTACCATAAATGGAATAAGACAGTTTTCAACAAAACGATACAGGGATTTAGTGGAAGAGTATACAATGGAAGAGTATTTTAATTAAATTATGTAATTTAAATTAATTAAATTACATAATTTAATTAAAGGCATAAAGTTTTCTTACCAATTAATAAATCGAAGTTCATTATGTCACTATGAAGGGGCTCTCTAATATAATATTTTTAATGTTTTGAGGCCATTTCTTCTTAATTTGCCTAAATATTCTTTGTATTGTATATTTCAATGGTGTTACTTATATATATTTCCTTTCAAGAATAACGTCGATATGAGCCTGAAATAAATATTTAGAAACTTATGCTTCATTTAACTTTTCAGAAAAATTGTGCTTCTCAAAATGTCTTCTTGGGGACGTTCTTTAGAAAGTTCCCCTTTGTTCTTATGCAGCACATACAGAGATATGCTCAGAAAGTCCCATTTTCGAGAATGTAACACACAGCATTATCTTAGAATACACTTGTTTGTACATTGATTTTTCATTGGAGGGCTTATTCAGATTAAGGAACACAATAAAGTTGGAGATGGTAATAGACTTATGCTCAAGGGCAAACTAAAAACTTGTTATCCTGAATCAGGAGCTATCTGTACAGGCTTACCAATCTTTTGGTATCAGAGCTTAGTAATATTGCCTCTTTAGTGACCGAAAGTCACCCAATGTCTGTCATCTTGCCTTTATGATCCTTCACTTATGTCGAAGATAGCTGAATGGCAGCATGAAAACTTTGGGCATTTCTGTTTGTCCTGTTGTTACAGATGATTGGATTGAAGGAAGGAAGTACAGGTATATGTGTATGTATATGTATGTGTGTGTGTATATATATATATATGCATACATACATATATATATATATATATATATATATATCTGTCTGTGTGTGTGCAGGTCAAGTAAACAATCCTTTTCACCAGGCAAAGCAGCTCTGGGCCTCGCTAAAAGTGAATATTAAAAAATATTGTTGTTAGAGGCAAGCTTCATAGGGGCTAAGCCCCTCAGAAAATGCCACGCTATGCAGTAGCATATGTGGTGGTATCTACTAGTGCTTGGGAAAAGTTAATTTTTATTGAAAATGAGCTTATAGGTTAAACTCTGATAGATGCTACAGTGAAAAAGGAAATATGCGGGTATGTTTGTACGTCACTCTATGTCCTTGCTTTATAGTCAGGTGTCATTCTCATTGAATAAATATTTTTCCTTTTTCCTCTGGGGACATTTTAAAAGCAGTTTTAATTTGGAAATTTGATAAGAGATTGATATTAACTCTCTTTGTTGGCCTACAGGGAGAGCACTCTATGTCTGTTAGCCTATTCTCTTTCCTGTAGTTTGTGATATATTACGTCCTGAATACCATAAATAGGGACTTGTTTTGATATGAGCAAATCTTAGAATATCAGGAGTGAAAACACAAAGAAAGCATGGAACTTGACGTTAGAAGTCTTGGGCCCTACAGTTTATTCCATGACTTGCTATGTGACCTCAAGCAAGTCACCTCATATCTCTGACCTTTATGAGCAGAGTTTTGACTGGTACCCGGTGGGTCAGAGAACTAACTCAGGAGTGTTTTACCTGAACTGCAGTGCCACCTACTGGAAGAAAATAGAACTATAAAAAAATAACAAGATTTTACTGGATTAATGTGGGTCAGTTTTGTTTACCCCCCACCCCTAAACCCGTAATACAGCAAGTGGTGTGGATCTCAAAAGAACTTTAGAATTTCAGAATTATTCTTATATTTACTGAAAAATGTCAAATGACAGATGTGTAGTAAATACATTATATGATAGGGCAATAGATTTCAAAAACACACTGCTGAAAATCTGTTGCATGGCACAACCACATTGAACTCCATTTGTTGTTCATGGCTTCCGGTCCCATCACCTTATGGCAAATAGATGGGGAAACAATGGAAGCAGTAAGAGACTTTATTTTTTTGGGCTCCAAAATCACTGCAAATGGTGACTGCAGCCATGAAATTAAAAGACACTTGCTCCTTGGAAGAAAAGTTATGACCAATCTAGGCAGCATATTAAAAAGCGGAGACATTACTTTTCCAACAAAGGTCATCTAGTCAAAGCTATGGTTTTTCCAGTAGTCATGTATGGATGTGAGTGTTGGACTATAAAGAAAGCTGAGCGCCAAAGAATTGATGCTTTTGAACTGTGGTGCTGGAGAAGATTCTTGAGAGTCCCTTGGACTGCAAGGAGATCCAACAGTCCATCCTAAAGGAGATCAGTCCTGAATATTCATTGGAAGGACTGATTCTGAAGCTGAAACCCTAATACTTTGGCCACCTGATGCGAAGAACCGATTCATTGGTAAAGACCCTGGTGCTGGGAAAGATTGAAGGCAGGAGGAGTAGGGGACACAGGATGAGATGGTTGAGTGGCATCCCCGACTTGATGGACTGGAGTTTGAATAGGCTCTGGGAGTTGGTGATGGACAGGGAAGCCCGGGTGCTGTACTGACTTGTGTCCATTGAGCCGGTGATGCCATCCACAACTGCCTTATCCTCTATCACCCCTTTCTCTTGCCCTCGATCTTTCCCAGCAGAAGGGTCATTTCCATTGAGCTCCATAAGAAAGCTCTAAATTTTGATTTAGATACTTATTCAACTACACCTGCTAAATAACAGTTGGAATTTTAACTGTTAAATTATTTAAGTGTAACAGCCCTGCCTGAGTTTTTAGCTAGTTTGAATCCTGTACAGCAGGCTGAAGCCCCCGCAGCCCTGAGCCAGGCAGCACATAAGCATCTGTTGGCTGATGGCTCTCCTGATTGTTAGGGTGACTGAATACTAACAATAACACCCTCCAGGTGTGGTTCCTAGAAGGGCCACCCTCATCCCTTTCCTTTCCTGGAATCTACACCTTGCAACAATGACCCTTAATTATATTTTTAATTTTTTATGACTCTAAATGTAGCGGTGGTGATTGGTTTGCTCATTCAGTTGTGTCTGACTCTTGCAACCCCATAGACTGTAGCCCATCAGGCTCCTCTGTCCATCAAATTTCCCAGGCAAGCATACTGGAGCGGTAACCATTTCCTTCTCCAGGGGATCTTCCCAACCCAGGGATTGAGCAGTGCAGGTCTCCTGCATTGCAGGCAGATTCTTTACCAACTGAGCCCAGGGAAGCCTGATAAATGCAGTGGTTGGGGATTATTATAGAAAGTGGGAAAATACAGACAAGCCAGAAAAAAAAAATACTTAAAACACCATGTTATGATTAAGGAGACCAGTTACAACTATTAACATTGTGGTATATAACCTTTTCCTATTGCATAATTCAGTAAACACTCTCAACTTTGAGATGAAGTTTCTTGTTTTATGTACCTGATCCACTTCATTTCAGGCACATGGGCATTCCTGAACTCATTCTGAACTAGGTGGGTTAGCTTCATTCCTGAACTCTTTATTGAATGAGGTGGGTTATCGTAAGATAAACATCAGTAACAATGGAGAATGTCCTAAAAGTTCCTATACTGTCATCAGTAAGTTTAATTGGGTTGTTGGTATACATGTGTAAGTGACAGCTGGAACCAATTCAACTCAACGCAGTTTTGAGGATTTATTGAGAATGAGTAAAATATACCTTATTATATACTAGGGTAGATTTAAGGAATCTTATTAAGAAAGAATCTTACTCATTTGCGCTCAACCCCTTAGCAGGTGCTTGAAAGCCATCTGGTCATAAAGAGTACTATGATCATGCATCCTCATTTTCTTATGACAGTCCCTGTTTGTACCTATTAGCCCAGAGTAATTACTAACCCGCTTTCATTCTCACGTGTCCAGATTGGATCAGTTACATAGCAACCCTATTGGTAAGTGACTTGTTTAAGCACTGCTAGGATTTGGAAATTCACCTAGGTAGTTGTTGGAGCTGATCTGAAAGCTCTTTGGTGAATCCTGACTTTCATTTTTAATACCTAAGTGGATCTTTAAAGTCTCAAAGCAGAAGTCTTCTTTTATCTAACAGGTAATAAAACTAGGACAAGATTACCCTTCATATGTCCCATGAATGCAAGAAGGGTCATTGGAGGATTTCAGGGAGTTATTTAGTGATGCCATCAATCTTTGAAGTAAGGCTGCAGTAGATAGCAGGTAACCTGTTACAAGCCATTTGCTCTGAGTCTTTCATGTGATCCTGAGGCTAAAGTGTAGCTGGATTAGGAGTCAGAACATTTTCACTCTGACTGCAGCCAATTCTAAATATGCTCTTTATAATCTGTTTATGTCACTTTTCTAACCACAGTTTCTTCATTCATAAAGTGGAAGTAGCTTTTGCGGTGGTTGTGAACTCAAAGGAGATACTAGATATGAAATTAATGCAAAGGATTGTTATTTCAAAATGGAGTGGGAAATCTCATAGGGATTTCTTCTGGTTCAAAGAATAGTTTCTTTTTTTTAAGTTTTTTTTTTTTTTAAGTCTACTCTCTAGAAAGTCAGTATTTTACAAGATTAAAAAAAAAAATCTGTAAATAATAGTGCAAAACAGACTTTGTTAAATAATAAGCCAAAATTCAAAGTAATATGGTGATGTAGAGGAGGAAAAGACTGTTTCTTGTTTGAATGAGGAAGTGGCGATCAAATTCAGCCAATCCTATTCAACTTTCAGTTATTTGGCTTGGGCTTCGGGTGGATTGCTGGCATTAGCAAATAGGAAAGCAAGTGTCCTTACTATGGTGATCACATGCTTAAACCTTTCAGCCAATGGTTGTTAGGTACATCCGCTTAGGATAATTACCATCAAACTAAAATTGTTGTTTTTGGTAGAAGTAACTTGGCATTCAGATAGGTAATTCTAAGCTATACTCAAGAATCACAAAGTGACTAGTTAATCCCCAAAGCAGTCCCACTGTGTGCAGGGCCTGCATAAAAGTTAGTGTCCTGCTTTTCTTGTGTTACAGCTCCTTTAAGGTAGAACCAGATGGTCAGTAATTCCCACCCTCAGAATTGGCTAGGTCAGGGTCATCTCTTCTGTGCTTTTAGGGCCAAATGCTGAGCCTTTAATTAAATACTTCAAGCAGTCGAACTGATCTGAGGCTGATTTTGGAAAAAGTCTTAGTCCAACTTAATGCGTATACCCCACTTCTATGTTAAGTGTACTGTCTTTAGATGCACCAAGGTTACTAGTCAAGTTTGTTAATTAAAAAACAAAAATCAGAACTGCTTTCTCACCTCTGTGTTTTTTTTTAAGCATGTGAGTCTCCTTTTGACAGTTTCACCTTTTCAGGCATCAGACACTGAACAGCTGTCTCAAATGCATATTGTCTGCTGTGTGTTTGAGCTCATGAATATTTAAGCAGAATTACCTAAGAGAGAAATAATCATTGGCTCCTATGAATTCCTCATTCAGTGACGCTGACCTGTGTTGTATTAGGTCCTGGAAAGAAAGTCTCCTAAGAGGTTGACTTGCTAGAGAGGAGTTCACATCTCAGTATAGAGGCACCCAGATAACATCTTGAGATCACTCTGCTCTTCTAGGTCTCTGAAAGATTGGCCTGAACCCTTGTTTCATAAATACCCTTTATAATATTACTATAAATTCCCAAGGGTTTGTGTTCTTGAAGCCACCTCTGACTTGGACTTTATGTCTTAACTTTGGATTCTTATTTTTCAGTCCCTTACTTTTTGAAATGTCCTTTTTGTCCTTGATTTAACCACTCTCAAAGCTACCAGGACCATTACAATGGTTTGTGGGTCACTGGGGAGAGGTTAGTAAGCATATCACATACCAAATCACTTCAATGAGCATTTCAGACCTTCTGTGGGGTCCTTTTAGCAACATTGCCACTTGGTAGTGTCTCTCTCAATCCTGACCTCTTCCCACTGGCTAGCTTCTCTCTCTCGCTTTTTTTTTTTTTTTAACTTATTTATTTGATTGCTCTGGGTCTTAGTTGCAACACCTGGGATCTTAGGTATTCATTGCGGCATACAGAATCTTTGGTTGCAGCAAGTGGGATCTATTTCCCTAGCCAGGGATTGAACCTGTACCCCTTGCATTGGGAATGCGGCATCTTAGCCACTAGACCACCAGGCAAGTCCTGTCTCCTCTTTCTGTCTCTTGTGTCATTATACCCTTTCTTCCCACATTAGATTTAATCCTTTCACTACCTTATGAAATACATCTGAAATCTGACTAATGTAAACCACCACCATCTCACACCTAAATTTTTACAGTAGCTTTGTCACTGCTCCCCCAGACCACTGTGAATACAGCAATCAGAATATAATCCTTTAAAAGTGTAATGTAGATCCTGTCACTCCTCACAGCCCTTCTGTGGTTTTCTCTCACTTCACAAAATCCCAGGCTTCCACCAGGCCTTCCAGCTCTATAAGAAAATCACTCTAATATCTTATCTACTGCTTTCACCCCAGCAGGCTGGTTTCCGATTTTCTTTAAACACGTGGGACACACTTCTGCCTCAGGGCCTTTGCACTAGTCAGCTCTGCTTGGGATTGCTATTTCACCAGTATCTTTTACCATTCAGATCTATTTTCTAATGTCATTTTTCTTCAGTTAGGACATTTTCTAATCTCCTTCCTTATTTTCATCATAGCATTTATCATTATACCAGATAATTTACTTGTTTCTTTATCTTCTCTCCAGATCACTGGTGGGAAAGCCATAGTATGTGTCAGAATCAGCTGGAGTGCATGTCAAAGCACATATTCCTAGGCTTCACGCCCAGAGTTTCTAATTCAAGGATTGGGACTGAAGCTTGAGAATTTGCATTTCCAGCGAGTTCTCAGTAACACAGATACTGTTGACTTGTGAATCACACTTTGAGAATCAATGCAGGAGAGCTACTTGGTCCAGTAGAGTGGTTACTCATCACATGTTTGTTTATTTTATTTTATTTTATTTTTATTAGTTGGAGCCTAATTACTTTACATCATTGCAGTGTTTTTTGTCATACATTGAAATGAATTAGCCATGGATTTACATGTATTCCCCATCCCGGTGCCCCCTCCCACCTTCCACTCCACCCGATCCCTTTGGGTCTTCCCAGTGCACCAGGCCTGAGCACTTGTCTCATGCACCCAACTTGGGTTGGTGATCTGTTTCACCCTAGATAATATACATGTTTCGATGCTGTTCTCTTGAAACATCCCACCCTCGCCTTCTCCCAGAGTCCACAAGTCTGTTCTATACATCTGAGTCTCTTTTTCTGTTTTGCATATAGGGTTATCTTTACCATCTTTCTAAATTCCATATATATGTGTTAGTATACTGTAATGGTCTTTATCTTTCTGGCTTACTTCGCTCTGTATAATGAGCTCCAGTTTCATCCATCTCATTAGAACTGACTCAAATGAATTCTTTTTAATGGCTGAGTAATACTCCATGGTGTATATGTACCACAGCTTCCTCATCCATTCATCTGCTGATGGACATCTAGGTTGCTTCCATGTCCTGGCTATTATAAACAGTGCTGCGATGAACATTGGGGTGCACGTGTCTCTTTCAGATCTGGTTTCCTAGGTGTGTATGCCCAGAAGTGGGATTGCTGGGTCATATGGCAGTTCTATTTCCAGCTTTTTAAGAAATCTCCACACTGTTTTCCATAGTGGCTGTACTAATTTGCATTCCCACCAACAGTGTAAGAGGGTTCCCTTTTCTCCACACCCTCTCCAGCATTTATTGCTTGTAGACTTTTGGATAGCAGCCATCCTGACTGGCGTATAATGGTACTTCATTGTGGTTTTGATTTGCATTTTTCTGATAATGAGTGATGTTGAGCATCTTTTCATGTGTTTTTTAGCCATCTGTATGTCTTCCTTGGAGAAATGTCTGTTTAGTTCTTTGGCCCATGTCTGTTTGGTTCTTTGGCCCATTTTTTGATTGGGTCATTTATTTTTCTGGAGTTGAGCTGGAGGAGTTGCTTGTATATTTTTGAGATTAATCCTTTATCTGTTGCTTCGTTTGCTATTATTTTCTCCCAATCTGAGGGCTGTCTTTTCACCTTGCTTATAGTTTCCTTTGTTGTGCAAAAGCTTTTAAGTTTCATTAGGTCCCATTTGTTTATTTTTGCTTTTATTTCTAAAATTCTGGGATGTGGATCATAGAGGATCCTACTGTGATTTATGTCGGAGAGTGTTTTGCCTATGTTCTCCTCTAGGAGTTTGATAGTTTCTGGTCTTACATTTAGATCTTTAATCCATTTTGAGTTTATTTTTGTGTATGGTGTTAGAAAGTGTTCTAGTTTCATTCTTTTACAGGTGGTTGACCAGTTTTCCCAGCACCACTTGTTAAAGAGGTTGTCTTTTTTCCATTGTATATCCTTGCCTCCTTTTTCGAAGATAAGGTGACCATAGGTTCGTGGATTTATCTCTGGGCTTTCTATTCTGTTCCATTGATCTATATTTCTGTCTTTGTGCCAGTACCATACTGTCTTGATGACTGTGGCTTTGTAGTATAGTCTGAAGTCAGGCAGGTTGATTCCTCCAGTTCCATTCTTCTTTCTCAGGATTACTTTGGCTATTCAAGGTTTTTTGTATTTCCATACAAATTGTGAAATTATTTGTTCTAGTTCTGTGAAAAATACCGTTGGTAGTTTGATAGGGATTGCATTGAATCTATAGATTGCTTTGGGTAGTATAGCCATTTTGACAATATTGATTCTTCCAATCCATGAACACGGTATATTTCTCCATCTATTTGTGTCCTCTTTGATTTCTTTCATCAGTGTTTTATAGTTTTCTATGTATAGGTCTTTTGTTTCTTCAGGTAGATATACTCCTAAGTATTTTATTCTTTTTGTTGCAGTGGTGAATGGTATTGTTTCCTTAATTTCTCTTTCTGTTTTCTCATTGTTAGTGTATAGGAATGCAAGAGATTTCTGTGTGTTAATTTTATATCCTGCAACTTTACTGTATTCGTTGATTAGCTCTAGTATTATTCAACATCCATTTATGATTAAAACTCTCCAGAAAGCAGGAATAGAAGGAACATACCTCAACATAATAAAAGCTATATATGACAAATCCACAGCAAGCATCACCCTCAATGGTGAAAAATTGAAAGCATTTCCCCTGAAATCAGGAACAAGACAGGGGTGCCCACTCTCACCACTACTATTCAACATAGTTTTGGAAGTTTTAGCCACAGCAATCAGGGCAGAAAAAGAAGTAAAAGGAATCCAGATAGGAAAAGAAGAAGTGAAACTCTCTCTGTTTGCAGATGACATGATCCTCTACATAGAAAACCCTAAAGACTCTACCACATGTTTGTTTAAACTATTCATATTGAATTTAAGTGGAATGAAAAATTCAATTCGTTAGTCCTCTAGCTTAGTGTATTTCAAATGCTCAACAGCCACATGCAGTGAGAGGCCCCTATATTGGGCAAGACAGATACAGGACATTTCCATCACTGCAGAAAGTTCTATTGGACAGTCCTGCTCTAGAACACGAACGACATGAAGATGGATTTCTTTTCTGCTTTTCCCTCCAGAATTATATTCTCATATTTATACAGTGGTCTGCCTAGGCTTACTTTAGTGTTAGGAATAAGGTAGATGGATAGTTTTGTTTTTTTTTTTAATCTGATTTGCTTCCCTGGCGGCTCAGATGATAAAGAATCTGCTTGTAATGCGGGAGACCAGGCTTGATCCCTGGGTCCAGAATATCCCCTGGAGAAGGGAATGGCTACCCACTCCATTATTTTTGCCTGGAGAGTTCCAGGGACAGAGGTGCCTAATGGGCTACAATCCATGGTGTTGCAAAGAGTTGAACACGACTGAGCAAGTTTGTTGAAAATTAAATTCTGTGCCCAGAAATTTGAAATATCATTATCATAGGCAGTATCAAATCCCTGTGTATTTTTGTCTGTTACAGAACTTACTGATCTTTTGCTTTTATCTGCCTGCAAATATTTCCTAGAGAGAACTGGCCTCTGGAATTATTAAGTAAAAGTTGAAACTGTAATTATAGAATGAGAGAATAAGATCATAAAGATGATCTGTAACTTTTATTTGCTTTTCCAAGAGTTGTTTATTAGAAAATATTTAGGTAGTGAATTAAAAGGTTCTAGTCACCATGCAACTTTTTTGCTGTGTAATCTGGTATAGTATGCAAATTATAGGTGACTACTTTGACTAAAGGAATAAGCTGTAATTATTATATTCTTGGCCCATTCTCCATCACCTTTATTAAATTAGAAATTTGCATATCACAGATAAAAATACAATAATTCATTAAGGCATATCAGAAGAGTTAGAGTGTCAAATTGTTCTTTAAAAAGTTTTTAAAGTATCTTTTTCCTTAAAAGATAAAAAATGGTAGCATAAACATAAGAGATTAACAAAACAAAAACAAAACTTTATACTAATCACTGTTTTTGTCTTGTTAATGTTTAGTGTATATTTCTGGCAGAGATTCTAAAAAGACTGTACATTAAACAAGTAAAAGATGTATGAAGTATAAAGTTTAGAGTTTTTATATGTATTAACTGGCACAATTATATATATAGAAAAAGGGAAATATAATCTGAACATAACACCATTTACTCGTAGTCCACGGTGGACGTGTCTCCATTGAGTTGGCACTGAAAATTCTCTCCCCTTCCAGCTTATATGTATAAGGATTTATAATTTATTGTAATTTATAATTATTTTGTATAAATATTTTGTATTTATAATTATATTGTATTTATTTAGACATTACCTAACCCTTCTTAACTTTATTTACTATCAGGGAAAGAAGTACCATTTCTAAATCTAGAATTGGTATTTAGCATCAAATTGCTATCATAGAGCACTGTTACCAAAAAATGAACTTCAGCAGTACTATTATGCTAGTCTTTCTCTGGATGAAATTGAGTGTGTACTATCCAAAGCCAAAATTTGGGCAATTATAGAAAATTTATGTATGAATGTACTAGGTAGCTCAAGAGAAGGAAATGAAACTCCTAAATATTACTGTGCAAATGTTTACTAAAGACATAGGAAACATATTTGGGGACTGAAACATACTACAGAGGACTATTTTTTTTTTTTTAATTGAGGGACTTATTTTTTATTGATTCATTTTTCTTGGCATATATATAATGGGTACAACTAATATCTGGGAGAGAGAAGGGAAGTGAGTGCACCATTATGAAAAATGCCTCTTTATCCCATAACAAGTGGAATGGCATAAGAATGGGCAACGACCTCAGAAGCTGAGGGTGGGGTAGGGAGCTGAACCCAGGGGATGGTTTGAAAATCTGTATAAAGTATTTGACCTCAGGACCTCGGAATGTCAGACAGCTAATTCTTCCCCAGCAGGATACTTCCTCTCTGGAAACATTGAACCAGAGAGGCTACAGACCTGGGAATTCCACCTAGGAGACTGAGGGTGGGTGCATAAGGGAACATGTGTACTAAATTAAAAATAGCATAGTGGACAGTGAGGTTTTTAGTCTCATTTCCCTGTCAAGTTTCTATAAGACTGATAGCTGTTCATAATCTAAGCAAGAAATTGGAGAATTATCTTTTATTGACATTTATATTTACCATTGGGAGGGAGAAAAAAAGCTGGCCACTTGATTACCCTTAAGTGAAGCCCATCAACCTGTAAACCTCAGTTCACAAAAATAAGACTTTTAGACAGTATTTTATTGCCTCAGTCTTGAGTATGAGCTAACAGCTTAGGACCTCCAGACATTTGCAGAAAGCACATAATACAAAAGAATTTTTGGTATGCTTTCCTCAAATGCTGACAATTAAGAAAGAGTTTGAGACCACACAATTCTGTTTATTTTTCTTGGTGTATGTATAATGGGTACAACTTGTATGTGGGAGAGAGAAGGGAGATGAAGTGAATGAAAACAAGTCTGTGTCAGCAGTTGGAATCTGTGGAAAGGGAAGCAAAAAGTTAAGTGTCTCTGAATCTCAAGTTGAATTAGCAATTCCATATAGAAATAGGTTCTGTATTACTCTTAGTGTTCAACACTTAATCACTGTTTGAAATTTTATCATACATTTACTTGGTTATTTTTTCACTGTCTAGCACAAGAGTCCCTAAACTTTTTCTGTCAAGAGCCAATTAGTAAAAAAGTATTAGGTTTTGCGGGCCCTACAGTCAGTCAAATCTACTCAAATCTGTCATTATAACACAAAAGTAGCCCTAGATATTATATAAACAAATGAGCTTGGCTGTGTGCCAATAAGCTTTTATTTACAAAAAAAAGACTGTGGACCCACTTTGACCTGCAGACTGTAGCTTGCTGACACTTAGTCTAGTCCATCTAGTGGTGTTTTGGGTATATGAGAGAAGGTATGCCATAAAGTTGTACCCTGTCACCAGTGCCTAGGGATATTAAATGCTGTTATGACCAACCTAGACAGCATATTAAAAAGCAGAGACATTACTTTGCCAACAAAGGTCCGTCTAGTCAAGGCTATGGTTTTTCCAGTGGTCATGTATGGATGTGAGAGTTGGACTGTGAAGAAAGCTGAGTGCCGAATAATTGATGCTTTTGAACTATGGTGTTGGAGAAGACTCTTGAGAGTCCCTTGGACTGCAAGGAAATCCAACCAGTCCATCCTAAAGGAGATCAGTCCTGGGTGTTCATTGGAAGGACTGATGTTGAAGCTGAAACTCCAATACTTTGGCTACCTGATGCGAAGAGCTGACTCATTTGAAAAGACCCTGATGCTGGGAGGGATTGAGGGCAGGAGGAGAAGGGGACGACAGAGGATGAGATGGTTGGAGGGCATCATTGACTCGATCTACATGGGTTTGGGTGGACTCCGGGAGTTAGTGATGGACAGGGAGGCCTCGTGTGCTGCGGTTCATGGGGTCGCAAAGAGTCGGACACAACTGAACAACTGAACTGAACTGAATGAATTAAGAAGTCTGTATGATACTTTTCGTTAGGATTTTGTGGGCTTCCTCATATAGATTCTATGCTTTCCAAAGACCAAAAGTGACAATACTGTGTTCTTATCAGAACCAATTTCTAAGCTAAAGATTGCTCATATTCCAGATGACATTGTAAAGGAGCATCTGCTAAGTTAAGTGACTGCTTTTGGGTAAAGATCTTTTCCTTCTCCTGAAATCTATGATATGAAGACAATTTGGCAGATAAAATATACAGAATTTTTAAACCAACACAAGGATCCAAGTTTTCTTGAATGCTACTTAGAATTTTTAAACTATTATAATTTTGTCTGCCTAGATATAATATCTTGTAGTTAGCTTTTTACGCAGCTTTCACAGAATTCTGTAGGCTTGTTTTATCTGCTGAAGATAAGCAAAAAAAGGAAAGTTAGTCACACAGTTGTGTCTGACTCTTTGTGATCCCATGGACTATAGCCTGGCAGGTCCTCTGTCCATGGAATTCTCCCGGCAAGAGTACTGGAGTGGGTTGCCATTCCCCAGAGGCCCTAGAAAAAAATACTTGAAACAATAAATTGAACAGGTAATGAAACTGTTCCATGATCAGCACTACTCTTGTTTTACAGTAAACCTATGATGGACTTGTTGATTTTCCTCTGTGCACAATATCACTTAAATCCATCAAGTCACACAATTGATCTGCTCTCAGCTGAAAAGAACCCCATTAAATTTAAGCCAAACACACCAATAGGAATGTTGGAGGTGGAGAAAGTAATTTTAAAGCCAAAAATTCTGGATAAGAAAAAACCTACACCTTTAATACCAGAGGTAAGATTTTCATAGTAGATTTTGACATAATACTAAGTTAATTTTTAAAATCATTCTTTGCAGCTCAGTGTAAATGAAATAAAAATTTGCCTTTCCTGGTCTAATTCGATGTAAGTATGGCTATCTGTTTTCCTGGACCTTTTTGCTTAGGATTCACTTGGTTGTTTATCCTTGAATTAACTAGGATTTGGGGAATACTTTAGATTTTAGATGTGATCTTTTTGACAGTATCAGAATCTGACAATTATGGAAGACCTATACTTTGAGCTACTCTTTTTACATTTTTTTAAAAAGGCTTTAGAATTCTTTAATACAAATTCCTCTAAGAATTTAAAATAATTTTTTTTGACCTCTTTGTACTTGGTGAGTGGTGGTTGTAACTTTTTAACTTATGAATTATTGTTAATTTAAGCTGCGCGATGGCTCGGTTTTCTGTAAGGTATGAATTTTAAGCAAAAATTTTTTACCACAGTGATAATATCATCAGTTCTCCTTTATAAAATTGTTCTGTTTCTGTAGCAAAGGGGGTGGTAGAAGTAAGGGGTTTCCAGAAATACTCTTTCATTAGGAACAACATAAACCATATTTTTTAACATAAACCATTTTTAACTGTAAAAAATACATAAAGGTTTATTTATTAGTTCATTTACACCTGACTTAAGTACATACACTCTCATATTTTCTTCATATTTTTATGACAAGTTTTTTTTTTTAACAAAAAAGTTACTTTTTTTGGACAATACTAAAAATTCTTTGCTTTCTACAACATTTGATTCAATATTAAATATTAATTAGGATATTGGGCTATTTTCGATAAAGATATGGATACTATTTATCTAAATGGAAATTGTATTATTTATGCTGTAGCATCGGACTACATGTAGTATCTTAGGAATATATGTTAAACTTTAAAGAGCTGCAATCTCTAAGTTTCACTTAATGTGGTCATGTTTCTAAATCATTTACATACAAAAGTTAATTCAATTGCATTAAAATACGTAGGTGCTTATAATCTTCTTGGTAACTTTGAGTTAGCAGTATTAAATATCTAAATGAGGACTATTATACTATTCTTTACTAATATATTGAAATTAACCAAAGTAATAATAATAGTAGTGACAACAACAATAGTTAGTTACAACTGCTAATGTTTATGTGTTGATAATTTACAATATGCCAGTGTGTTAAGCTCTTCATATGGATTAACTCACTTATCTCAAATAGAAGCTCAAAAATGTTAGTCTTAATTAAAATATCCCATTTTTTCCATTGAGACAACTGACAAACCATTAGAAAGATAAATATTTCTCAACTAAAAAAAAAGATTAAAACATTTATAATTCTATTATGTATGCTAATTTTAAAGTAAATATTTGCAGGAATAAAGCAAAAACACCTGTAGGACTAGATAAGAGGCTTTTATGTTTTGTTTTGGATTTAAATCTACTTAATACTTTATAAGATTTATGAATTTAATCTAGATTACTTAATAAGCAAACTTTTTCCAAGAATCTGGTTTGGATTTCATTAATCAAAATAAAAATTTTACCACAAAGTAGAAAAATACTGTATATTGCATTTGTTCCAATACATAATTTTCCATAGATTATCTCATTGTTCTAGACATCACTGTAGAAAATTTGTCAGTAAACTATGGTAATTTCATATTATGCAATGTGAGGGTGCTAGAGATATAGGAATAGAACCTGGGGCTTAGTATGAGACAGAAATTTATGACATTTTAGTGCTACAAAGACTATTCTAGAAAATGCCTCCAATCTTCTCCAGATCTCAGGATGGATACTCAGGACACTCACTTCCACCAGAAATACTATAAGTTAAAACTAAGGTCACACGACTTGTATATCATCATGTTATTCACTTTAATTCTTAATGTTACCTATATTATTGAACTTGGCTATGGAAGAAGGATTCTTACACAATAAAATGAAGGTTCTTATTATCTTGAAAAAAACCCAGTAAATTATGGTTTAACTCTGGCTTTAATCTGTGTTTCAGAAAACTGTGAGAGTAGTGATCAATTTTAAGAAAACACAGAAGACAATAGTGAGAGTTAACCCACATGCACCACTTCAAGAACTTAACGCCATTATATGCAGCAAATGTGAGTTTGATCCATTACACACACAGTTATTGAAGGACTATCAGTCTCAGGAGCCCCTCGACTTGACAAAATCTCTTAATGAACTGGGACTGAGAGAATTATATGCCATCGATGTCAGCAAAGGTAAGTAAGACTTTTCATGTTGTTTATTTGACATGATGTGCATATCTGTGCATGTTTTGTGTTTATGTATAACTATTCTCAAATTCATAATGAATCCTATAGTAAAGTCAGTACATGTCATTGGAAATAAAAAGAGAAAACTAAATATATAAAATTTAACTTGAGTTCAGTTATTAAAATTGAAATAAAAATTTGTCTTTCTTAGCTGTGATTTACATTTTACACTTTTCCATCTACCTTTGAATATTTAGGGCATCCCTGGTAGCTCAGCTGGTAAAAAATCTGCCTGCAGTGCAGGAGACTCTGGTTTGATTCCTGGGTCAGGAAGGAATAGGCTACCCCACTCCTGTATTCATGGGCTTCCCTGGTGGCTCAGGCGGTAAAAAATCCGACTGTGCTGCGGAGACTCATGATGGTTTTGTCTGAGTCTTAATTTTCTTTCGAATTTGGGAGTATGTTGACAAATATTTTTCTAAGTTCAGCACCCAAAATCAATTAGCTTATAAGATGAGTCAGCCTAGTTACAAAAATCTTCAAAATAGGAATAACTTGGAGTATAAATCTATAGAAATAATGTATTAAAACTTGGAGATTTTAGATAATGTTGGTTTCTGTGATATCTAATAGATAAATGCAAGTTTATTTATTCAACAGAAATCTGTTTTATTAGGAGTAATGAAAGCTTTGTGAAGAATGATTACTTACATCTTCTCTGTGTAGAGAAGTTCAACTTTATCTTGAGATTGTGGCTTTAAATAATTCATAGACAAATGTTTCAACTCAGTGATGTTTTATACTTGAACAGACATTATCTTTACAGCCAATTTACCCTCTTTTACTCCCTCCTTCTGTAGCCACTTCTATTACTGCCTTCAATAAGTCATCTTTACAAGGTAAGATATATGAATCTGTAGAAAGATTATAATATGAAATCTGTTTCAATTGGGTAAATTATAAAAACTGCTAACAGGACTTTTCTGGTGGCTTAGATGGTAAAGAGTCTGGAGACCCAGGTACGATCCCTGGGTTGGAAAGATCTCCTGGAGAAGGGAGTGGCTACCCAAGCCAGTACCCTTCCCTGGAGAATTCCATGGACAGAGGAGCCTAGCGGACTATAGTCCACAGGTTTGCAAAGAGTTGGACATGACTGAGTGACTAACACTAACTAACTAAGCTGATAATATTACCTATTTTCTGAACACTACTAATATGTACATTCTGTAAGAGATTTTAATTCAGAAAATCTTTGGGGTTTATTTCTGAAAAATAGTTTATAAGCTCCCACCTTGATTTCTGAATTTAATATAATAATTACATTTCAATAACTATTTGAAAATTAATATCACATTAAGAATGAGAAAAACATATCCTTGACTCTCAGACAAGAAAAAGTGATTTTGCTAGGGCCTTTATTGGGTACATACACTGAAAGCTTGATGGTTCCAAGAAGGGTCCCAAATTATTTCTTTTGAAATAGTTATTCAGAATATTAAGGATATATTCACTACAGGAAATGTTTGCAAATTTAAATTGCTTGTGAATATTTTGTAATAATATGGAAAGTGCTTATGCTAAAATCAGCTTTTAAAGCTCTTTAATGTTTAATATAGTATATTAAAAAACTTTTATATGAAATTTCTGAAAAGGAATATATAAAAATTTTAAGTGTGGATACCTTTGGGTGGTAGGGCTATGAGTGACTTTTTTCATCCTTCTCTTTTTTTATATTATAGAATTTTATAATGGAAATATAATACTTTCATGGCAGAAAACTTTATTAAAAATTAGCCAATAATAATAAAGTCTGGAAATCTTTTCCCCATTAAAAAAGAATAGGTTCAGATAATTGATTACTGTAATAATTACCCCTTACTAAAAAAACTTAATACACATTTAGTGTTATTACTGAAATCTTCTTTCTTCACCATTTAGAATTTTTTCATAACACAATGAACCTCTCAATTCCAAGAATTAAGCCCACATGAGTAATAGTGTACTTATTTATTTCTAGTGGCTATCATGAAAACTAGACTAATCAAAGGAGTTGAAAATTCTTATGATTGTAAAGTGTATACTGGCTAATAATCAGAAGATAGGCATGTTGATCCTGATATTACCTTAGCTACTAAGCTCATCTGGCAAGCTGATCAGGCAAATGACTTTATTTGCCTGGATCTCACCTCCCACTTTTATGATAATCAAGAGAAAAAATTGTTCCCTTGATTCTTTCCAGCAACAGCATTCTGTTATTTGTACATGGCTTTCACTCCTAACTTTGCCACTCTCTACATACATAACCCAAAGCAAATTCCATAACCTTGTTGGCCTCATTTTGAAGCTGTTGAATGTGCAGATTTAATATCCCCTCTGGCCGAAAAAGTATGTGGTTTATGCAGAGTATTAAATGTTGTGAACATAATCTTAAGAGATTGTAACAGGAAAATGTAAAAAGCTCCTTTTACAGTGTCAGAATCTATAAGGTCAATCCAAATGTAGTAAATGCTTCTGCCTCCTTACTTTGTCTGATATGATCAGAAGGCTTAGAACTTTGTGCGCAATTATTTACAGCCTCTCTTTGAGAAACAGTAAACTAACAGTATTTGAGTTGCTTTTCTAAGTTAGCTCAAGTCATTGTTTGTCCTGGTGTTTGACTTGTAGTGATCCCTGAAACTGAGCTTTAAGTGAAGACTTAGGAATTAACCACTGTTGAGGAAATTACTTTGGAAATTACTTTGCCAAAAATAACTACATAAGTACTTTGGTTATAGTTATTGCACTGCACTGCCATGTGAACTTGCTATTTACTGTTCTAATGAAATTTAATTGTATATCTACATTCAACTAGTGGAGAAATGAAATAGTAGCATTTCTTAAAAAAAGAAGTCAGAGGTATTGCACATCATCTTGAAATGGGTACTGGATTCAATTCTAGTGTTTAATGTCTATTTGTTTTGGTGCAGGTTATTCAAACTCTCTAGTCACCGTCACCCAGGCCTTTCAATTCTTTATAGTCCCCAACTTATAACAAGGGCTCAGAATAGCTCAGGTAGCTTGTGACACCTACCTCACAGGATTGTTCTAAAGAATGAATTAGGCATGTGAAAAAATTTTTGACCATAAAATGCTGTCCACATGCCTATTATTGTTAGTTGCTAGCATTGTCAGTAAACTCATTGTATGGAATACATAGTGCTTATTTAATATTTGAAGCATCAGATTTGTGAAGTTTTAATTTGTGAAATATAGTTCTCCTTTAGTGTCTTATTGAGGCATATTGCATTAATATATTTATTGGTGTTAACTATCTTTGCTTTCCCGGAAAAACTCCTACTTTGTCATAAATTATTTAATTTTTAAAACTTTTTCTTTAAATAAAAAGACTAGAAAAGACTATATATTTAAGACTATCATTGAGCTCTAAGTTCTGCTACAGATATATCCCACACATTTTACCGTATAGTACTTTGTCTCCAATGTCACAGAGATTATATTGTGATTTACCATAAAACTCATATGTGTTTCAGAGGAGAGATATTTTTAAAATGTATAAATGCCCACTCCTGTCTCTCTCTCTTTTTAAAATCTGCAACTTATTTGTTGATGAAACTAGGTCATTTGTCTTATGATGTTTTCCACATTCAGAATTTGGCTAATTGCATCCTGTGGTGCCACTTAACATGTTCCTTTATCCTCTGTTTCCTGTAAGTTGACTGTTAAATCTAGAGACTTGATCAGATTTGGGGCAGATATTTTTCATAAGAATGTTTCATGGGTTTTACTGTGTATTTCCATTAACAGACATGTAATAACAAGTTACCTTTATTGATGTTAGCCATCAATAATCGTTGCCAGTATCTTTTAAAATTGAAGTGTAGTTGATTTATCCCTCTACAGCAAAGTGATTCAGTTATACATATATATAATTCTTTTTAACCTTCTCTTCCACTATGGTTTATCACAAGACGTTGAATATAGTTCTCTGTGATATACAGTAGAACCTTGCCACTTATCCATCCTATCTATATATAATAGTTTGCACCCAAACTGCCACTCCATTCCTTCCCCACCCCTACCTTCTTGGCAACCACAAGTCTGTTCTCTATGTCTCTGAGTCTGTTTCATAGTCTGTTTGTGTCGTATTTTAGATTCCACGTATAAATGCTAGCAATATGGTATTTGTATTTCTCCTTCTGTCTTACTATGAAAATCTCTAGGGCCATCCATGTTGCTGCAAATGGCGTTGTTTCATTGTTTTGGGGGGATGAGTAGTATTCCATTGTGTCAATATACCACCTTTTCTTTATTCATCTGTCGATGGACATTTAGGTTATTTCCATGTCTTGTCTATTGTTGGTAGTGCTGCTGTGAACATCACTGCACGTGTCTTAGTTAATAAAGAGTTATAAACAATTATAATCTGTAACAAATATTCTTGTAATTAGTTGAGATATTTCTTTAAAAAGCCAGTTTTCCTATGTCAGCTATTTGTCTCTCTCGATAGGATTCATTCAGAAAACCCAGGATAAAATGTGATTCTTTCCCTTAGTTTTTAAAATAATGGTCAATGAGAATCAGTTACTTTTTAGTATTATTATGAATTCTTGGAATTAAACATGTGTGCTATGTTTCATTTTATTGAGTTATTCTTACGATGTCCAAATTGTCCTGACTGTGGCAAGGAGAAACCGTATCATATTGGTTCCTGAGATGGTTCCTTTTAGTGGGAAATGGGATTTAGAAACAGTCTGGGCCAGGGTGACTCAGGGGTACTGGATTTGTTGTTTGTAGGCCCTTTCAGTTGACATTAGAGAATACTGGTTAGAAAATGAAATGTTACCTATGCAACATTGAGGTTTGACATTTGCCATTCTGATTAAAATATGGTTTAATTTCAGCACTATTGACATTTGGGGCTGGATAATTCTTTGTTGTTGGGGGGCTGTCTTGTGCTTTACAGTATTATTTAGTAGCATCACTAGCCTGTACCCAGTAGATCCCAATAGCACATTCTCTTCACCCTAATTCAGTTGTGACAACCAAAATTGTCCCTAGACATTGTTAAATGTCTTTGGGTGAATGTGTGTGTGTGTGTGTGTGTGTGTTTGTCTGTGCAAAATCACCCTCAGTTGAGAACCATTGGATTACAGAAATAAAAATTTTAAATTTAACAGAATGCTAAGTAATTATAATGAATCATGCTTTGGAGAATTAAATACTTCATGATAGTTTAGCTCTGAGACAAAAAAGTATAATTCAAAATCAACAAAGAGACAAACTGTATGATAACAACATCTTTTTTACAGCACCCTTTGAAAAGTAAAAAGTGTCCTTTTTACTTCTAAAATGTTGGTAGTTGTGTATAAAACAGACTCTGAGTCACTACGAAATGGGCTTATGTCCCAGCTGTCATTTCCTGACCTTTGCCCCAAGTATGTATATTAGTTTCTTTAAGCTTCAGTTTTCCCTACTATGGAACAGGAACAGTAATACTAAATGTGCTTGCTGCTTTGAGAGTTAATTAAAATATGAGGTGCCTAGCAGAGTGCCTGGTTCATAATAGACCATAGCTAGTAGCTTTTATCATTAAATACAATTATCAAGGAAAAGTAATCCAGAGAAACCTCAGAAGTGAACGTATAACCCTGTGAACAAAAGTAAGGTGCTTTTTTTCTATTTTAGAGTCCTGCCAAATATCACAAAACCTAGAACTTATGAAGGATAAAGAAAGTAAAGGGTTTTTCAGCTTATTTCAACGCAGTAAGAAAAAACGGGAGCAAGTACGTATTTTCTTATGTAGTATTTTATAAGATTCTTCTAATCTGTTTTTAATTGCATGTGCTTTTTACCATGGAATTACCTGTAGATTTTGCCTTTTCATTCTGTATTAGACTGTCAGTGCCCCTGCGACTCCTCTAGTAAGTAAGCACCGGCCAACTTTTACAAAGAGCAATACCATTTCCAAACAGTATATTTCAAACACCCTGCCATCGGATGCCCCCAAGAAGAGACGTGCCCCACTGCCTCCAATGCCCGGGTCTCAGAGTGCCCCCCAGGACCTCGCGCACATCCAGGAGAGGCCAGCTTCTTGTATGGTGAAATCCCCGAGTGTGGATGAAACAGAGGAGGTATGTACCTTTATTTTGTTTGTATTTTTAAGATGGGGCTTCCCTGGTGGCTCAGATGGTAAAGCATCTGCTTGCAATGCAGGAGACCTGGGTTTGATCCCTGGGTTGGAAAGATCCCCCGGAGAAGGAAATGGCAATCCACTCCAGTACTCTTGCCTGGAAAATTCCATGGACGGAGGAGCCTGGCAGGCTGTAGTCCGTGGGGCCGTGAAGAGTCGGACTCGACTGAGTGACTTCACTCACTTAAGATGGGGAAGGGGACCATCCATTTTTCCTTTTAACTAACTTGTCCTTTTCCACATAGGCTGCTAATAGGAACATTTACTCATATGTAACTAGATGAATAACTAGTTCCTAACAGCATTGGTACTATGAAGAGAGTCCCTATGTATAGTTCTGAAGTGCAGTAAAGAATAAAATATGTCTATTTGAAGTAGCTTTTATATACAAGCAAATACATCATCTGTAAACCTTGAAGTCCTGGTTTATTAAGGCCCAGCTGGAGGTTCTTGTTTGATGCATGTATTAGGAAAGGAAATATTTATTTTTGAACACAACTTTTTTTCTTTTTGTTAACAGCAACACAATCTTTATGTTACTTTCATGGGTTTCTAACTACGTATAGTCAGGTCTTGACCTGATACATATATACTCTGTTATAAAAAAGTCTTTATATAAAATACTACAGTTACTATCATATACTTTGATGTTCAAGGCACTGTTCTAGGTATACCTTTTTCCCAAACATTCTCACTATTACGTCTCTCTAATCCCAAATTTTCCTGGAACATGCTATTTTGTTGAGATCTACTTGCAAGCAACTTTTCATGTCTGTAATGTCTGTACATTCTTTGCTTTATTCAGGTGAATTATATTTGACGTTTTAAGTAACTGTGATTGAACATGAGACCATATATTTTGTTGCTTGGAGTTGACAGTTGTTTTAAGTTAACTTTGAGAGCAAATTTTATTTTGAGGTATTTGAGAAACTCAGTTTTCTTGTGTCTAGTTGAAGGATTTTGTTTCCTCCTTAGAAAGTTAGTAAATTCAATGCTCAAGAAATTAACCCTTCTCAACTAATAAAGTTTTCTGTATTTTTTAATCTTAGAGATATTTTAACTATAGTTTTAAATTGTAATTTATAAACTGTCATATGTGTCTTTAGAAAGTAGCAACTGGATTAGATAGAAATGAACTTAAAAAATGCTGAAGCTCAGTAGTTACTTGGAAAGTCATTTATTAAGCTGTCTTATTATTTCTATAAGGCTCTCTTGTCAAATGGCTGTGGTATAAAATCTCATCTTACACATCAGAAGGATAGTTATTTTTTCAAATTATAGAATCATTTACTGCAGAGTTTTCCAGGGCAAATGCTTGGTGGTTGGGTTCAATCTTTAAAAATGTGTGGCAGTGTATTAGACAGACAAGAGGAACCCTGTTCCTGTTGAAAGATGCAAGGAATGTGAGGACTGTTGGTGAGTCTGGGCATGTGCAAGAAACAGAGATTGAAACATCGAGAGAAGCAGGGACCCCACGTCAGGGTCAGAGACTTCATTTTGTGACCATAACTAGTTTGCACTTCTTCATAGCAAGTCATTTAAAAGGTAGCACTTTCAGGATCATTTTATATTTTTAATTACCATAAAACCGTACTGTAACAGTATAAATTATTACACTCTTGAGTGGTTACCAAAGTCTGTCTGTTCCTTTATATAGAAATACATCTTTGCCCCTGCTCACAAACCTTTCCAGATGACTTCATCCAATCTATTACAGTAAACCTCCTTTGTGTTTGGAGCCTGAAGAGGTCTACATTGTCTTTCTAAAAGTCAGCTTCTTAAAATTCTAGGCTGTACTACCAATGACCTCACCAAAAAACCATTTCTTTTGATTCTCACTCTCTGTTCTGTGACCAGTTGATGCCCCCATGTTCAAGGCTATTTTTTTTTTTAGTTTGTTGCCTTTGGAAAATTAGACATTTTTATATAATTTTCTAATTATTTTTTCCTTTGATCTGGACATCTGGTTAGTTCTTTGATGTATTGTTTAGCAGGATCTGTAATTATTTATTTTTCCCTAGAGAAGCTGAAAAATCATTTTAAAAAATTTATTCATTACAAAAATTCTTAACAGTGAAGCCGTGGTTCTCTGTGTATGTGTGAGTGTGTGGACATGCACACGTTCATGCTCCTATGAGTTCATGCCTTCCAAGGCATCTTGCCACGTATTTCCTTAACTTCTTTGCCATATTCAGTGGGATAGATCACCCTTTGGTCTTGTTTTTTCTCTCTTCCAAATGGCCCTATTTCTCTTCTTATAGCTCAGCTCTCTTCTTTTCTTCCCCCACAACTTCTTTACCCATTTTCTAAACTTGGAGGTACCTGAATCCATGATCTTCATCTATGTCTGCTCTTTCAGAGGAAACATCTATTCTTTGTTGAGTTCTCAGCTGCAGTGTTTGGAATAACATCCCCCCAAAAGATAAGTCCAAGCCAAAGATCTAGAGATGAGAAAGTCCTGGACTTAAGCTGGGCCCAATCCAGTGACTGGTGTTGTTGCAACAGCAAGAGGGGAATGCTGTTTAGTCACTCAGCCGTGTCCAACTCTTGGCGGCCCCCTGGACTGTAGCCCACCAGATACCTCTGTCCATGGGATTTTCTAGGCAAGAACACTGGAGTGGGTTTCCGTTTCCTTCTCCAGGGGATCGTTCCGACCCAGAATGGAACCCACATCTCCAGCATCGGCAGGCAGATTCTTTACCACTGAACCACCAGGGAAGACTCAGGCACGAAGACACAAAGGAGAGGTGATGTGATGACAGAGGGAGGTTGCATGGCACTGCCTCAAGCCAAGGAATGCCAGGAGCCTAGAGGGGGCAAGGACGGACTCTTCCCCA
Source organism: Odocoileus virginianus (assembly GCF_023699985.2). Classification (NCBI taxonomy): domain Eukaryota; kingdom Metazoa; phylum Chordata; class Mammalia; order Artiodactyla; family Cervidae; genus Odocoileus; species Odocoileus virginianus. The sequence goes on from NC_069686.1 coordinate 24,845,617, forward strand.
CCGGCTTCTGAGGGATGTGGTCCTGCTGACACCTTGATCTCAGACTGCTAGCTTCCAGAACTGCAGCAGAATATGTTTCTGTTGGCTGAAGCTGCCCAGTCATGGTCATTTGTTCTGGCAGTCTAGGAAATGAATACATCAGCTTTATATTCCAGTCTCAGTTATCATTCCCCTTGCAGTTTGAACTCATGGTTGCTTACTGACTCCTCACTGTCTGGTTGTTGTTTAGTTGCTAAATCATGTCCAGCTCTTTGGGACCCCATGAATTGCAGCACACCAGGCTTCCCTGTCCTTCACTATCTCCTGAAGTTACTCAGACTCATGTCTGTTGAGTCAGTAATGCCATCCAACCATCTCATCTGTCACCCCTTTCTCCTTTTGCCCTCAATCTTTCCCAGCATCAGGGCCTTTTCCAAGGAGTCAGCTGTTTGTATCAGGTGGCCAAAGTATTGAGCTTCAGCATCAGTCCTTCCAATGAATATTCAGGGTTGATTTCCTTTAGGATTGACTGGTTTGATCTCCTTGCAGTCCAAGGGACTCTCAAGAGTCCTCTCCAGCACTACAGTTTGAAAGCATCAATTCCTCAGCACTCAGCCTTCTTTATGGTCCAACTCTCACATCCATACATGACTACTGGAAAAACCATAGCTTTGACTATACAGACCTTTGTCAGCCAAGTGATGTCTCTGCTTTTTAATATGCTGTCTAGGTTTGCCATAACTTTTCTTCCAAGCAGCAAGCTTCTATTAATTTTATGACTGCAGTCACTACAGTGATTTTGGAGCCCAAGAAAATAAAATCTGTCACTGTTTCCAGTTTTCCCCCATTTATTTGCCATCAAGTGATGAGACAGGATGCTATGATCTTCATTTTTTTTTAATGTTGAGTTTTAAGCCAGCTTTTTCACTCTTCTCTGTCACCTTCATCAAGAGGCTCTTTAGTTCTTCTTCCCTTTCTCTCAGTAAAGTGGTATCATCTGCATCTCTGAGACCATTGATATTTCTCCAAGCTGATTGATTCCAGCTTGTGCCTCATCCAGCCCAGCATTTCACATGATGTACTCTGCATGAAAGTTAAATAAGCAGAGAGACAATATACAGCCTTTATATATTCCTTTCCCAGCTTTGAACCAGTCTGTTGTTTCATGTCCAGTTCTATTGCTTCTTGTCCCGTATTCAGTATTCTCAGACGACAGGTAAGGTGGTCTAATATTCCTGTCTCTAAGAATTTCCCAGTTGGTTGTTATCCACACCATCAAAGGCTTTAGCACAGTCAATGAAGCAGATATTTTTTGGAATTCCCTTGCTTTTTCTGTGATCCAGCAGATGTTGGCAATTTGATCTCTGGTTCCTAAATCCAGCTTGTCCATCTGGAGGTTCTCAGTTCATGTACTGCTGAAGCTTAGCTTGAAGGATTTTGAATGTACTCTTGCTAGCATGTGAAATGAATGCACTTGTGCAGTAATTTGAACATTCTTTGGGATTAGAATGAAAACTGACCTTTTCCAGTCCTGTGGCCACTAATGCATTTTCCAAATTTGCTGACACATTGAGTGCAGCACTTTAGCAGCAGCATGTTTTAGGATTAAGAGCTCAACTGGAATTCCATCACCTCTACTAGCTTTGTTTGTGGTCATGCTCCCTAAGGCCCACTTGACTTCACACTCCAGGATTCTGACTCTAGGTGAGTGACCACACCATTTTGGTTATCTGGGTCATTAAAACCTTTTTTGTACAGTTCTTTTGTGTATTCTTGCTGCTCTTCTTAATCTCTTCTGCTTCCATTACATCCTTGCTGTGTCTGTCCTTTATTGTGCCCAACTTTATATGAAATGTTTCCTTGTTATCCCCAGTTTTCTTAAAGGGATCTCCAGTCTTTCCCATTCTATTGTTTTCCACTATTCCTTTGCATTGTTTGCTTATGAAGGCTTTCTTATCTCTTCTTGCTATTCTCTAGAACTCTGCATTCAGGTGGGTATATCTTTCTCTTTCTCTTCTTTTTTCAGCTATTTGTAAGGCCTCCTCAGACAACCATTTTGCCTTCTTGCATTTCTTTTTCTTGGGGATGGTTTTGGTCATCATCTTCTATACAATGTTAGGAACCTCCATCCATAATTCTTCAGGCACTCTGTCTACCAGATCGAGTTCCTTGAATCTATTCATCACCTCCACTTATAAGAGATTTGATTTAGGTCATACCTGAGTGGCCTGGTGGTTTTCCCTACTTTATTCAATTTGAGCCTGAATTTTGCAATAAGGAGCTGATGACCTGAGCCCCAGTCTGCTCCTGGTCTTGTTTTTGCTGACTGTATAGAGCTTCTTCATCTTCGGCTGCAAAGAATATAATCAGTCTTATTTGGGCATTGACCATCTGGATATCAATGTATGTAAAATCAATGTCACTTTTTTCTCCCAGTTTGAAAAGCTCAAGATGATCTCTGATGTTCTTTCTTTTTCTTTCCACATCCACTTAGTGACTAACCATTCAATTTCTCTTCACATGTCTCCTTGTCCCTTTCTCCTATTCCCTCTGCTAGAGCCATGCCCCAGGGAAGTCCAGGGCCAGGAATGTAAGGAGAAGGTCAGTACTTAGCTTGTCTTGCCCCTTCTTGTCTTCACAATATGAAGGATGCGGCAAGCTGCCACATTCATATTTTATAATTGTCACTTTTCAGTTCAGAAACTTTGGATAGATGGCTGTCATTTTCCAGGCATTTAAGGCCCTCCACACACAGTTTGGTGGGTGTGAAAGGCTCTATACACATCTCCCTTCCTCTCTCCCCTTTCTTTCTTTCTTTCTAGTTATTTTGAGGTATAATTGACAAAATTGTAAGCTATTTAAATACATTGTGGCAATTTGAAATACGTTGTGAAAGAATTCCGACTATCTATTTAATTAACATGCCCATCACTTCACATATTATCAGGGTTTTTTTTGGTATGAACATTTAAGTTCTGTCTTAGCAAATTTCCATTATATAATAGTGTTGTCAACTATAGTCACTATGTTTCAGTTAGATCCTCCGATCTTCTTCATCTTCTAGTTGAAAGTTTGTCCTCTTTTATCAATTTATCTCTATCCCCCCATCCCCCCAGCCCCAGGTAACCTCTTCTACTCAGTTTGATTTTTAGATACCATGCAATATTTACCAGTCTTTGGCTTATTTCGTTTACTGTAATGCCCCGAAGGTCCATCTATGTTGTTACAAATGGCAGGAGTTCCTTCTTTCTCATGGCTGAATAATATTCCTGTGCATGTGCATATGTGTGTGTATCATATATATATATATATATATACATATATATATATATATAAATACACATATTTAACTTATCACATCTTTGTCCATTTATCCATACATGGACACTTAGAGTGTTTCTGTGTCTTGGCTATTGTGACATGGGAGGGTAGGTAACTCTTTAATATCCTATTTTTGTTTCCTTTGAATACATATCCAGAAATGCAATTGCTGGATCATATGGTAGTTTCTATTTTTAATTATTTCACTGACCTCCAAACTGTTTTCCATAGTGGCGGCACCAATTTATGTTCCTACCAAGAGCACACAAGGATTCTCTTTTCTTAACATTCTTGTCAGCACATATCTGTTATAGTCTTGATAATAGCCATTCTAACAAGTATGACATGGTATCTTACTGTAATTTTGATTTTCACTTCCCTGATGATTAATGTATAGTTATAAGGGATTTGATTTATGTCATACCTGAATGGTCTAGTGGTTTTCCCTACTTTCTTCAGTTTAAGTCTGAATTTGGCAATAAGAAGTTCATGATCTGAGCCACAGTCAGCTCCTGGTCTTGTTTTTGCTGACTGTATAGCGCTTCATCTTTGGCTGCAGAGAATATAATCAGTCTGATTTCGGTGATGACCATCTGGTGATGTCCATGTGTAAAGTCTTGTGTTGTTGGAAGAGGGTGTTTGCTGTGACCAGTGCGTTCTCTTGGCAAAACTCTATTAGCCTTTGCCCTCCTTCATTCTGTACTCCAAGGCCAAATTTGCCTGTTACTCCAGGTGTTTCTTGACTTCCTACTTTTGCATTCCAGTCCCCTACAATGAAAAGGACATCTTTTTTGGGTGTTAGTTCTAAAAGGTCTTGTAGGTCTTCATAGAACTGTTCAATTTCAGTTTCTTCAGTGTTACTGGTTGAAGCATAGGCTTGGATTACTGTGATATTGAATGGTTTGCCTTGGAAATGAACAGAGATCATTCTGTCATTTTGAGATTGCATCCAAGTACTGCATTTCAGACTCTTTTGTTGACTATGATGGCTACTCCATTTCTCCTAGGGGATTCTTGCCCACAGTAGTAGATATAATGGTCATCTGAGTTAAATGCACCCATTCCAGTCCATTTTAGTTCACTGATTCCTAAAATGTCGCTGTTCACTCTTGCCATCTCCTGTTTGACCACTCCCTATTTGTCTTGATTCATGGACCTAACATTCCAGGTTCCTATGTAATATTGCTCTTTACAGCATCAGACCTTGCTTCTATCACCAGTCTCATACACAACTGGGTATTGTTTTTGCTTTGGCTCCATCCCTTCATTCTTTCTGGAGTTATTTCTCCACTGATCTCCAGTAGCCTATTGGGCACCTACCAACGTGGGTAGGTACTGTGAAACAAAGAGAAGCGAAAAGCAAAGGAGAAAAGGAAAGATATACCCATTTGAATGCAGAGTTCCAAAGAACAGCCAGGAGAGATAAGAAAGCTTTCCTCAGGGATCAATGTAAAGAAATAGAGGAAAACAACAGAATGGGAAAGACTAGAGATCTCTTCAAGAAAATTAGAGATACCAAGGGAACATTTCACACAAAGATGGGCTCAATAAAGGACAGAAATGGTATGGACCTAACAGAAGCAGAAGATAATAAGAAGAGGTGGCAAGAATACACAGAAGAACTGTACAAAAAAGAGCTTCACGACCCAGATAATCACAATGGTGTGATCACTCACCTAGAGCCAGACATCTTGAAATGTGAAGTCAAGTGAGCCTTAGAAAGCATCACTACAAACAAAGCTAGTGGATGTGATGGAATTCCAGTTGAGCTATTTCAAATCTTGAAAGATGATGCTGTGAAGGTGCTGCACTCAATATGCCAACAAACTTGGAAAACTCAGCAGTGGCCACAGGACTGGAAAAGGTCAGTTTTCATTCCAATCCCTAAGAAAGGCAATCCCAAAGAATGCTCAAACTACTGCACAATTGTACTCATCTCACACGGTAGTAAAGTAATGCTCAAAATTCTCCAAGCCAGGCTTCAGCAATATGTGAACTGTGAAATTCCAGATGTTCAAGCTGGTTTTAGAAAAGGCAGAGGAACCAGAGATCAAATTGCCAACAGCCACTGGATCATCAAAAAAGCAAGAGAGTTCCAGAAAAACATCTATTTCTACTTTATTGACTACGCCAAAGCCTTCAACTGTGTGGATGCACAATAAACTGTGGAAAATTCTGAAAGAGATGGGAATACCAGACCACCTGACCTGCCTCTTGAGAAACCTATATGCAGGTCAGGAAGCAACAGTTAGAACTGGACATGGGACAACACTGGTTCCAAATAGGAAAAGGAGTACGCAAAGGCTGTATATTGTCATCCTGCTTATTTAACTTATATGCAGAGTACATCATGAGAAACGCTGGGCTGGAAGAAGCACAAGCTGGAATCAAGATTGCTGGGAGAAATATCAATAAGCTCACATATGCAGATGACACCACCCTTATGGCAGAAAGTGAAGAGGAACTGAAAAGCCTCTTGATGAAAGTGAAAGAGGAGAGTGAAAAAGTTGGCTTAAAGCTTAACATTCAGAAAACTAAGATTGTGGCATCTGGTCCCATCACCTCATGGGAAATAGATGGGGAGACAGTGGAAACAGTGTCAGACCATTTTTTTGGGCTGCAAGGTTACTGCAGATGGTGACTGCAGCCATGAAATTAAAAGACGCTTACTCCTTGGAAGGAAAGTTATGACCAACCTGGATAGCATATTAAAAAGCAGAGACATGGCCAACAAAGGTCCATCTGGTCAAGGCTATGGTTTTTCCAGTGGTCATGTATGGATGTGAGAGTTGGACTGTGAAGAAAGCTGAGCGCCGAAAAGTGGATGCTTTTGAACTGTAGTGTTGGAAAAGACTCTTGAGAGTCCCTTGGACTGCAAGGAGATTCAACCAGTCCATCCTGAAGGAGATCAGTCCTGGGTGTTCATTGGAAGGACTGATGTTGAAGCTGAAACTCCAGTACTTTGGCCACCTCATGTGCAGAGTTGATTCATTGGGAAAGACCCTGACGCTGGGAGGGGTTGGGGGCAGGAGGAGAAGGGGACGACAGAGGATGAGATGGCTGGATGGCATCACCAAATCGATGGGCATGAGTTTGAGTAAGCTCCGGGAGTTGGTGATAGACAGGGAGGCTTGGTGTGCTGCGATTCATGGGGTCACAGAGAGTCAGGCACGACTGAGTGACTGAACTGATAATTAATGATGTTAAATACCATTTCTAATACTGATTGACCATTTGTAAATCTTTGTAAAAATATTCAGTTCCTCTACCCATTTTTAAAATTGCATTTGTTAGGCTATCAAGTTGTATGAGTTCTTATATATTTTGGATATTAGCCCCTTACGAGATACATGATTTGCAAATATTCCCTTTCTACAGGTTGCCTTTTCGTTTTGTTGGTGGTTTCTGTTGTTGTACAAAAGCACTATTTTTTTTTTTTTTTTTTGGTTAATTCCTCATCATTTTCAGTATGCTTCTAACTCTAACCAGAAGATTTGACATCACTTGTGCAAAAACCCTGTTTCCTATGCTTTTTTCCCCCCTATGCTTTTAGAATAGAGTAATTCCCCCAGCTTCATCTTTATTCCTCCTCACTCATTCAAATTATACCTTTCCTTTACCTGCTTCATGAAGAATTTTTTAAAGATTCCAACATGGGATGATCTTACTTTCTCTGAATTTGTCTCTCTTGAATCTTTATGTTTCAGTTTACTTTATGTATATGTGTAGGTCGTATATTCCTATGATATATATTTCTAAAGATGAAAAAGAAAATACAGTGAAAATTCTCCATTCCAACCTTGCTGCCAACCAACCAAATTCTCATGCCTAAAGGCAATCAATAACAGTCTTGTGTATTCTTCCAGCCTGACTATATGTATATATATTCAAGTCAGTATTCAACCTACATATATTTTTAATTTCTCAACCAGTCATATGCCACATGTATTATGTTATACCTCGCTTTTTGGTATTGAATGATATATTTTGGATATCCTTATCAATACATAAAAGGCTTCCCTTTTTAAGGTTGCATAATATTCCATTGATGGATATAACATGTTATGGGATAGACACCCTATCTTCTAAAAATAAACATTATTTTATTGTTTAAAGCTTATAACATTGTTAAATTCTCTCTTTTAAAATTTCCAATCAGAGGATGGGATTTGTGTTCCCCAGAGAAATTCTGTAACACAGTAGGTGTTCAAGAGAATTGATTAATAAACTTTTAACCACAGTTTCACACAATCAGGTATGGGATATACAATGAAAATGTCAAAATTCTAGTATTTCATGGGTAGATCTGGTAAATTTTCAGAAGTACTTGGATAACTTAAACATTGCTTCAGTTCAGTTCAGTCACTCAGTCATGTCCATGAATCGCAGCATGCCAAGCCTCCCTGTCTATCACCAACTCCCGGAGTTTACTCAAACTCATGTCCATAGAGTCGGTGATGCCATCCAGCCATCTCATCCTCTGTCGTCCCCTTCTCCTCCTGCCCCCAATCCTAACCCAGCATCAGGGTCTTTTCCAATGAGTCAGTTCTTTGCATCAGGTGGCCAAAGTATTGGAGTTTCAGCTTCAGCATCAGTCCTTCCAATGAACACCCAGGACTGATCTCATTTAGGATGGATTGGTTGGATCTCCTTGCAGTCCAAGGGACTCTCAAGAGTCTTCTTTAACACCACAGTTCAAAAGCATCAATCCTTTGGCGCTCAGCTTTCTTCACAGTCTAACTCTTACATCCATACATGACCACTGGAAAAACCATAGCCTTGACTTACATTTACTTTTAATAGTAATTGGCTCAAATAATTCTTGGCAATATTTTTCCTAAGCTTTTACAAAGAAGTGAGAATTTTGGCAAGGTTGTGTTGAAAGCTTAAGGACCAACAACTAAAATGTAGTGTGCATTACATAATGCATATAAATGAAATTCACTCCTGAATTGAAATTTTTTTATAGCATCAGATGAAAATATTCCGGAAATTCAGCAAAGCGTATAGTCATAATCACTGTAGACATTTTATATCTGTTTTAACAATTTAGTTTTGAATTTGAAATTTTAAGAAGGCACTGTTTTTACTGGTTAGAAGTAATGCCAAGCTGGGAAAAATTACTGGAAAAAAAATAAATGACAATATAATTTCCAAGTCGTTGAAAATTTTGGATACATCCTTGTCCTGTGATTTTTATTGTTTAGGTGGTAAAATAAACCACAAGGGTGCGCTGTTTAACAGAACTATAGCATTCTGATTTTTTCCAGTTTTTTTCCCCCCAAAGAACCCTTTGAATAAAGCAGAAAGAAAATATTGGAAATAGTTACATTATATTAGAAATAGCAAATGCTTCTCTTGTGGGTGAACTACCAGGAAACAGAGCTAGTAACATGTGACGTGTGAGAAAGTGATTTATAGTTAGCACAGTTTTATTCATTTTGAGTTTTTATTTTAATGTTCTTTAGTAATCACTGATATTTTATTTGCCTTAGGCTTAGAGATAAGTCAGTCTGTCTGTAGCTTGGAAAAAATGTTGCTAACCACATCTATTTTATACTTTTTGGCAGTCTATATTTAATAATTTGCCTCATTCCTCTAAGGCATTTCTCAGTACTGGCAAATTAAGGTATTTGGATAGTGATTTTGGAGCATCAACTGAAAATATTCACATAAAAGGCTGTTGATTTTCTGAGCTAATTTTGGCAACCAGTTGTGCAGTTTCCAAAGAGAATTCAATGATGATCCTAGTTAGTAAAATAATCTATCCTAACATTTTGGGGGAACATTTCTGCATGTAAAATTCTTTCTAACCCTCTAAAGCGTATATTTTAGAAGACTACATAGTTTACTGTCACTGCTACAGTGTCATTTTCCTTGTAAAGGTGAAATACCTTGTTTTTTATGGAAAAGTTCATTTGGAAGAGAAAACTATCCAATTAGAAATTTTCTGGCAGTTTTTCTTGGTTCTTTTAAAGCCTTTTTTGAATATGATTCTGCCTGAAGATGTGAAATGCCATTTGTGCAACAACATATGTAAGAGCTGGCCCATGCTGTCATTTCATGGACTAGATCACATGTATCACTGCATAAAATGCATATAATTTTTTAAATAAGGTTGTCCTTGACTTCATACATGACAGAAGTCAGAAATGCAGTGGTATTGACTTAAAAGTGACTTAGAGTTCTGGGATTGAAACTAAGTTCAGAAATCCAGTTTCTGACCCATGCCTGCTGACCAAGTATCTGTGAAGAGCACACTTAATAAAATCAGTGGCCAAAGGATGTCCTAGTATTATTGGCAAGTTAACCTTTTATGCTTATTTTACATTTGAAGAGTGGAAGGAGAGTTGGACAGAAGCTGTAGTAATCTTGACCCATAGAATCCAAAGAACCTTTTGGAGAATTCTTCATACATTTGGTGTGGCTTTGTTGCTTGGATGTGTGTGTGTATACAACAGAAAACCGCTTTTCCTGGGCTACTAGCATAACATCTCATTTTCTTTAGGATATTGACTTTTGGCTGGAAACACAACAAGGAATGCTTTTGACTGGGCATTTCACTTGATCTCATTTTGCTTTCTGCTGCAGACAAACACTCAAATGTTGAGAAACTGAAATTCTTTGCCATATAGTCTTATGCAAGTGAAATATAATACCTAGAGTGTTAGTTTTTTAACAGCTGATTTGTTTTTTTTTAAATACTTGACATTTTTCATCTTTTACCCAATTTCAGCTTTTAATATTTATCATGCTTTACAAACAGATGAGAGGCTGTCATACATTTATGAAATGTGCAAGCATATATTTGGTCTTAGCGTCACTTAGAGTTTAATCTAGTCATTTTATGCAGAGTCATTAAGGTTGTTGTAATAGCGTATATTTATAATTTTTCAGAAATATACCCCTTTTTAATTTTTTTCTCCAGGTTATCTCATAACATTTGATTTTCACCTCCACTTTCCACTTATTATATAAAAAGTGGACCACACATATAATTCTCCAATTGCCTAGGAACAGTGGTTGCCATGGCATTTTCAGCTTGATATACAGTATACAGCTGTCTGTACTTCCAAAAATATTACTTGTTTCATTCAGTAGAGAAATATACCAGCACAATAAAATATTTAATTTGCTTTCCCTTTTAAGGTTTTCCCAGATACAAGACATACTTTGCATTGTAGTTTTCATCAGATCTTGAAAGGGTCATAATCACACAAGGGCAGAAATAATGACTAATGTTTATATAACATTTGCTAATATTTCAGACAAGGCTCACTTTATTCATTTAATGCTCATGACATTCCTCTGAGCAATTATTTTTGAAGTTTCTGCCAGCTTTACCTCTGACCTAAATGCAAAGAACTAAGCACATTATAAAGTTGCTAAATTTTAAAGAACAGTACTATTCAAGGTCATTTGTGGAATTAGTGGGGATTTCACTTCCTTATCTACTTTGCCTCTCTAAAGTACATATTCTGAGTTAATAAAATATCATTGAGGGACTACCCTGGTGGTCCAGTGGTTAAGACTTCGCCTTCCAATGCAGGGGGCACAGGTTCAATCTTTGATCAAGGAACTAAGGTCCCACCTACTGTAGGGTACAGCCAAAACTTTTTTTTTAAGTGTCAGAAAATAATCCATGTTAGGGGTCTTCCTTTACAAGTTCTTGTAAGACAAAGCTTTCTTAGTCTTTCTACTACTGTGATATTTGGGACCACATGGTTCTAAGAAATGAAGTGAAGTGAAGTTGCTCAGTCGTGTCTGACTCTTTGCGACCCCATGGACTGTAGCCTACCATGCTCCTCTGTCCATGGGATTTTCCAGGCAAGAGTACTGGAGTGGGTTGCCATTTCCTTCTCCAGTGGGTCTTCCTGACCCAGGGATCAAAGCCGGGTCTCCCGCGTTGTAGGCAGACGCTTTACCATTTGAGCCACAAGGGAAGTCCTACATGGTTCTAAAGACATGCCTTTCTCTAGTAACCAGCATATTAACAGAGGTCAGGGTAGAGGGAAGCTGGCCCCTTTCCGCAGGCTGCAGTAATACAATGGTGGGGTCACTTGGATAATGCCGGCCATGCAGTCTGAACTCTCTTCTGGGATGAACTGAGCTTTCCTAGCTTGTTCCCTTGATTGCTCCTTTACTCTGGTAGAGACCCTAATTCAGTTACCTGTAGAGTAATCTGCCTGCCTCTGGACACCCCTCTGTCTTGATCACTATGACCACAGAGAACCATAGTTACCACCATCCTCTTTTTAACTTGATCCTGATCTCTGCTTTCTCCTGGTTCATCTTGTCTTTTTTTATTCAAGATATACTAGTTAGGCCCATATGTTCAGGCATTTAAAAAATGTTATAAGTAAGGGATTACCACTAATAAGACTTGGTTACATACTTTCTCAAAGAACTGGAGGGTTGATAAAATGGAAGCAGATTGCCTGAGGGAGAGAAATATAAAACGGTTGCAAGAACAGACGTAACACAGGTTGTAAAATTTGTGTTTTAGTTTTATTCTGATGTGTGTAGAGAGGGCTGGAAAGAATTACTTTGCGGCAGAAGAAACCCTAGCCTGGCTTGAGAGACAGTCTTGGATCTACCAGAAGTCTCTTATATTCTTCTTTGTTTTGGGGTCATTTTTCTCATTGTCTTCTTCACCATCTTCTACCTTGAAGACAAGCCATTGAACTTTGTGGCTTGGGTTTCTCCTCTGTAGAATAAGATTTTGTAACAAAATTTCCAAAAGTCTTTTTCAATTCTAGTAATATAAAATTGTGTTTTGTTAAAGTTGTTGTTGTCGTTTAAAATCGGGCTTTAAAAAAAAAAAATCGGGCTTTAACAAATGAAAGTGCTCTGTTGTAGGGATCTTTGGTTTGGTCGGTGTTACCCTAGACAGTGATATCTAGTCTTGGTATTACTCATCTAAAGATTTTTGAACCCTGAAAAAGGATAGCAAAATAAATCATGGGCTAACTGAGATCCTTCTCCCTGAACTCTTGATTGTAAAACAAAAAGTCAACACATGTGTTTTGGGCATCCCTTAAAAGAGGCTGAAGGTAATAAAATTTGAGGAAGATATGTTCAGGTTAATGAGTCTGTTAACCAGACAACACAGATGTTATTATCATTGACTAAGAGTGAGTCTCCCGCTGTTATATCAGTAAATTTGGAAAACTCGGCTATGGCCACAGGACTGGAAAAGGTCAGTTTTCATTCCAATCCCAAAGAAAGATAATGCCAAAGAATGCTCAAACTACCACACAATTGCACTCATCTCACAAGCTAGCAAAGTAATGCTCAAAATTCTCCAAGTGAGGCTTCAACAGTACATGAACTGAGAACCTCCAGATGGTCAAGTTGGATTTAGAAAAGGCAGAGGAACCAGAGATCAAATTGCCAACATCTGTTAGATCATCAAAAAAGCAAGAGAGTTCCAGAAAAACATGTACTTCTGTTTTATTGACTATGCTAAAGCCTTTGACTGTATGGATCACAACAAACTGTGGAAAATTCTTCAAGAGATGGGAATACCAGAACACTTGACCTGCTTCTTAAGAAATCTGTATGCAGGTCGGGAAGCAACAGTTAGAACTGGACATGAAACAACAGACTGGTTCCAAATAGGGAAAGAGTACATCAAGCCTGTATATTGTCACTATGCTCATTTAACTTATATGCAGAGTACATCATGAGAAATGCTGGGCTGGATGAAGCTCAAGCTGGAATCAAGATTGCTGGGAGAAAAATCGGTAATCTCAGATATGCAGATGACACCACCCTTATGGCAGAAAGCAAAGAAAAACTAAAGGGCCTCTTGATGAAAGTGAAAGAGGAGAGTGAAAAAGTTGGCTTAAAGCTCAACATTCAGAAAACTAAGATCATGGCATCTGGTCCCATCACTTCACTTCACTTCACTTTGCATCACTTCATGGCAAATAGATGGGGAAACAGTGGAAACAGTGACAGACTTTATCTTTTTGGGCTCCAAAATCACTGCAGATGGTGACTGCAGCCATGAAATTAAAAGACGCTTGCTCCTTGGAAGAAAAGCTATGGCCAACCTAGACAGCATATTAAAAAGCAGAGACATTACTTTGCCAACAAAAGTCCGTCTAGTCAAAGCTATGGTTTTTCCTGTAGTCATGTATGGATGTGAGAGTTGGACTAGAAAGAAAGCTTAGTGCAGAAGAATTGATGCTTTTGAACTGTGGTGTTGGAGAAGGCTCTTGAGAGTCCCTTGGACTGCAAGGAGATCCAACCAGTCCATCCTAAAGGAAATCAGTCCTGGGTATTCATTGGAAGGACTGATGCTGAAGCTGAAACTCCAATACTTTGGCCACCTGATGCGAAGAACTGACTCATTTGAAAAGACCCTGATGCTGGGAAAGATTGAAGGTGGGAGGAGAAGGGGACAACAGAGGATGAGATGGTTGAATGGCATCACCAACTCAGTGGACATCAGTTTGAGTAAATTCTTGGAGTTGGTGATGGACAGGGAGGCCTGGCATGCTGCAGTCCATGGGGTCACAAAGAGTCAGACAAGACTGAGTGACTGAACTGAACTGAACAGTGGGTTTAAAACTAGATGATTCTAAGACCAATGCTTTGGCAGGCTTGGCCACTCAAAATCCTCTGAAGAGATTTAACTTGTTAGTTAACTCCAAAAGTCACAAGTGAAAGGTGGTGATAGTCATTTAGACACCTGTAAGTGGATCTAGCTCCAATCTCATTGCTACTCCTTGTAGAATTTATTTCGGGGGATTGATAGAAACACCATGAAAATTAGCAGAATAGATGCCTGCTTATATAACTGTGGATTTGAGAGTTCCAGCCTCTGAGACTGCTTCCCTATTTCTCCTTTCCCTAATTATAGTTGTCTGATACCTGGAATATCACCCCTATTTCTTATACTTCTTCACTGATATGACTTTTTAAAATCTCAGTTGACTAAAGCAAGCTTAGACTTTCAGTGCTGTCAATGAAGGATCTTAAAACAGGATTACAGAGAGAATAAAAAAATAGAATATATAAGTTCTAAATGTTTAGGAGTCTTGGCAAAGTGCTGCCCAAGGGGGAAAAGGGTCTAGAAAAAGCAGGATTCAAGGCAGCAAAATAAACTTGCTCTAGACCCACTAAAAGATAGTATGCTGTGTGAAAAATCATCATAGACAAAGAAACTGGCATGTATGCTTTCATCCAGTACAAGTCAAAGCGTGTGTGCATTTATCTGAGTGAGTGTATGCAGGTATAAGGTAAAGGTTGGACAACAAAATTTCTAGTTGGTAACCTGTATTTACTGAGATTTTACAGTGATGTTTCTTTTTTTTTTTTTTCCCTTGTCAACATATGCATTGTTTGAATCTTATGGGAGATTGTGCTAACTTTATGATCAAATCAATAATAAAATTGATTTCTTTGTAATAAGAAAAATCTATCTTCAGAGCTTTGCCTATTTTGAAATTCAATAGAACATCTTATACTTCTATATTACACTCACTCTGGTATAATAGTTATGTTTAAGAAAATTGATTTGTTGTTTAAGTTGTAAAAGTATTTTAGAATTCTATCAAGAGTTAAGAGTTAGGAATTCCCTGGCGGTCCAGGGGTTAGGACTCCATGTTTTCACTGCAGAGTTCAGTTGTTGGTCAGTGAACTAAGGTCCTGAAAACCGTGGTTCTGGCTTAAAAAAAAAAAAAAAAAAGTTAAAGCATGACCTTCAGTTAAATGGAAATTTAGTCATTAGGATAGAAATGATTAATCCCTAGTAAATTAGGAAAACCTAATGTCAATTATAAGGTATTATAATATTTTACAGCATTTATTGAGAGTGTCCAAATTGGAGAAGGATAATGGGAATCTGTGCCTAAAGAAGAAAAGAAAATTATATGAGTTTTAAGACAGTTTTAAGAGATTGCTTAAGTTCTTTCTAACCCAACCCCACCTTACATGGAAAATCGTATTATAAACAAACTAAAATCCAAAAGCTTCTAATAGAAACATTTAATAATGTCATTGAAGTTGAATCACTGTATTCCCATCCTTTGATTTAGTCTTTTTATTTTCCTATTTGTATTCTTCTCTTTTAATTAGAATATATTGATTTCAGTGATCCACGTCTTATAATTCAACTGTGATTAATAAGTAATTTAATAATTACTACAGTGCTAGTACTAAGTAAATCTATTGAATGCCATTCAATTCTGTTTTCTTCAGCTAAATTTACTTTTATTTTGAACCAGTGAATTCTGATCTGGATGTGAATTATGAGGGATTAACTATCTGGCATGGTTTTCAGCTTGACCTTGTCACTTTCATTAGTGAATTCTGTTTATGCAGTAATTTTTCTTTTTCACAGACAATAAAATTCAGTGATGTACGTTACTGTTAGAGGTGTAGTTTTTGCTGAAGGCAGGCAGACTTAGTGACTCTAACTAAAATAAATAATTGGAAATTTCTAATCATTAATCAAAGCATTTTTCCCATAGTAAGAGGAAACCTCTCTGTTTTCTTGTTTTGTAAATCCTCTGGACTTAAATATAATATGATCTCAACTCCTTTTGGAGAAAGAAATGGCAACCCACTCCAGTACTCTTGCCTGGAAAATCCCATGGACGGAGGAGCCTGGTGGCCTGCAGTCCGTGGGGTCGCTAAGAGTCCAACACGACTGAGCGACTTCACTTTCATGCACTAGAGAAGGAAATGGCAATCCACTCCAGTGTTCTTGCCTGGAGAATCCCAGGGATGGGGGAGCCTGGTGGGCTGCCATCTATGGGGTCGCACAGAGTCGGACATGACTGAAGCGACTTAGCAGCAGCAACTCCTTTTAAAAATTTCCATCATAATTTGAACAAGGGAAATGTACCTTGGCTAGCTGGTAAAAACTAAAGACAGTTCTAAGCAGTTCTTTTATTTTAAATGTTTGCACTAAATGTATGAAATATTTCAGATTTATATACTTTAATACACCCCCTCAGTAAGATTTAACAAACTGGTATTAAACATTTAGCTTTTATTAAACTCCTTTAACGTATGATGAAGGTATGATGAAGCTGCCTGAAGTGACTTAAGGTGAAGTTTTACACACAGTGGAATTGGTTTGTGCAGTGGGCTAAGCACAAGTTCCTGCAGTTGTTTGAGGTCGATTATAACTGAGACTGACTCTAGTAGGACTCCCACCACCACCAGCACTGAACAAAGGACCAGTCTTAAATACCTCCTTTTATGCTGCTGCTGCTGCTAAGTCGCTTCAGTCGTGTCCGACTCTGTGCGACCCCATAGACGGCAGCCCACCAGGCTCCCCCGTCCCTGGGATTCTCCAGGCAAGAACACTGGAGTGGGTTGCCATTTCCTTCTCCAATGCATGAAAGTGAAAAGTGAAAGGGAAGCTGCTCAGTCGTGTCTGACTCTTCTCGACCCCATGACTACAGCCTACCAGGCTCCTCCGTCCATGGGATTTTCCAGGCAAGAGTACTGGAGTGGGGTGCCATTGCCTTCTCCGCCTTTTATCTGTACTTTTTACTCTAACCCCTAATTACAACTGTCATTTGCTTATCTTATTTACACTTTCACATACTTGAAAGTAGACAAATTACGCGCCCTAACATGAGCTCCTATCTGTGGAGCAGGGTCCCTGTCCTAGGTGCAGCACTCAATGCCTCACACAGGTCATTCCACATGAGCATCCAGCCCCAGTGTAGCAGGTACTGTTACTTTTCCCACTTTGTGGAGGAGGAGGCAGAAGGTTGCGGGGACAGTAAATGCTATGCTCTCCTGGTGCGAGCCCTGGCATTGACTCCAGAGCTCCTGTGTTTGGGAACCATTACATTGCCTCTCTTCCAGCTTGCAAACCCTCTGTAAACTTCTCTCCAATTAGACAGATTCACACTCAACATCCTGGGTAGCTCAACCCTGATGAATTAAAGAGTAGAACTACTGGGAGTTGATTAAGAAGCATATTCCTGAAGTGCACAGAACACAATGGGGCTTAAGAATACACAGTGCCCTTCCTCACCCTTTTTTATTTAATATTTTATATGGGACCCATGATGTGTTTACTTAAATAACTGCATTAGTTTAGTATGTCTACTTTTTAGAAAGCTTGTGTACTGGATCTGTTATTCTACTGGTATCCCAAGGTACATGCCAGTTTTCTTGGCTACAGTCTATTTAGAAATACCTAGATCTTCTGCCTTAAATGCCCTTTCTTTTTCTGCAGGTTTTTACCCAAGAGAAATATTTTCATATAGGATCCAGGGGTTCCTTTATTTTAATCTTAATAGTGATATTTTAATTAACACGAAATAAGTCCAAGTTTGATTTTCTCTTGGCTGCTGCTTAGCTGATTAAAATTCTTTTCTAACAGCCTCTAAACACACACACATACACACACACACACACACACACACACAAATTTAACAACTCTTGCGGCTCTCTCTTATAGGACAACAAAAAATGTATATCACGCTATTCTTTGAATGCTAATATCATTCATATCTCACAACGAAAGTAATATTCTCATCACTAATTGGGAGGCTTATTTTTTAAACTCACCACTCTTAGTCCTTAAAAAAGCCTGTGTGGCCCATCTTACAGCATTTGTTAAGTTTACATTTTTGTCATCAACTTAGTAAGCTCTTACCATTAATTACAGCATGGAATCTAGTGATATAGTTAACATAAGTTGACCTGGTCACACGCAGTGATGATCATGTTCTCTTCAAAGGTCTTTGTTCTTAAGTCTGTATGATCCATGTGCTGGTTTAGAAACACAAGTCCATTTGCTTTCATTACACACCCGTACAATAGAGGAAGGGGGTAAATCTGACAGAATAAGGTTACAAAACATGTGCTCCCTGCAAGACATTCATGGCTTTGCCCTTCTAACATGCATTCCCTCAACTGTCTTCACAAATGCTATTAAAAATAGTTTAACATTTGTGATGCTGAAATATGTATATTTTGACAAATTTTAAATTATTTATCCATAGAAATATAAATATCCTGTACAAAAAAAAAGTTAGCTTATTTTAAGACCTCTAGGGTGATAAATGAAATACATGAGTTTATTTTTACTCTGTCTTTGAGTTATTAGGTCCATATAAATTTGTGAGTCTCTGTATATACATTTCTCCCTTTTTTTATTTCTGTGCTATCTGCTTTATTATATTATAATGAAAATTTAAGAGCTGTAACTCTTAAACAGATATAGTTGTCTGAGAAATTCATGTTGTGACTGCTTTTGTCAGGTCATAGAAAAGACCAATAAATGACTGTGGCTGGGAACTTGACCTGAAGGGGAACACGAGTTGTTTTCAGATGACGTGAAAGCGATCAGTCCAGAGATGGGAAACGTGGTGTCAGCGTAGAATTAGGAGGATCAGATGCAGCCATGGCTTCATGCATTCACCGGTTACTTACTGATCACCTACTTGTTTCTACTGATAAACTAGGTCTGTGATAGGAATGAGGCATACTTGAATAGGGCTTTACAGAAGTAATCTCATCAAGAAATAAAATGACATCTTTACTGCTGTTGATATTTTAGATCAGTGTTTCAAAAAGTGAAGTGCCGCATTGTTTTAAGAGAATTTTTGGCCTTCTTCCTAACCATCCCTAAATTTGTTAGTTTTATGATGGCAAGTGAACATTTCCAAACACACACACATCATCATAAGAAGGTTTTTATTTAAACTTTATGTTCTACTCAAAATGATATTTAAATACTGCTGATTCATCACTACATTCCTTTCTCATCTCTTTATCATCAAGGGCCTTTCTCCTAATTATTTAAAGGTCCAAGCAGCATATGGGTGAGGACCCACCCATATGCCCATCCAGGTGAGGTGTGTTGGGGGGGGGGGTGTGGCCCTCTGATTTAATCAGAATTGGCTTTAGTGACTCAGAATCAGAATCTGGATTTGGGTGGCAGGTTTTAACTCATTTCATGCTGGATTTTGGAGATGTCTAAAGGGTTCTGTAGAAGGGACCAGAGTAATGAGAGGAGCGGAGATTGATGGTTGCAGCTATTTATCAACTGGTACAGAAGTCTAATGTTTCAGTTACTGATAAGGTCAGCCTGGTGCCACCCTGTCTGACCCCTGGTTAAGATGCCTTAACCTCAGTGAGAGGTGTGTTCCGCCAAGTGCTTGCCACTGTGGACCAGACTCTGCTTCTGTCCCTGTGAGATGATCTGCCTTCCACTTTGGTACCTAACAGAGCTGGCAGTGACAACAGCTGACTCAAAATTTTCTCTGGGAGGGCAGGCTTTCTTCCTTCTCTGACAGAAATATTACAATATTTCAAAAGAGTAAATTTGCTGAACTTTTTGTGGTGTGTAGCAAAATATAATGACTAACAAACATCTTATGAACTAGACTGCTTTCCTTAGCTGTATTACATTGTCTCATACGATTGGGATGGCCCAAGCTTTACATACTCTTCAAGTTTATCAAGAGCCTTTATTTACAAATGAAGAAGGCAATTTTTGGTTCATTTCTCTCATTCATTCAACAAATATTTATTGAGAAACTTCTATGAACCAGATATTGTTCTGGAGTTACAGCAGTGAGCAAAATAGGAGGAAAAAACATCCTTACCCTAAGAGTCAAACCTGGTGGAAGCAACAATAAACAAGGTTAACAGGCCAATCCTGCAGTCTGTTAGAGAAAGATGAAACATTGACAATAAATATCCCAGGTGGCACTGGTGGTAAAGAACCCACCTGCCAATGCAGAATACGCAAGAGATGTGGGTTCAGTCTCTGGGTTGGGAAGACCTCCTGGAGTAGGAAATGGCAACCCACTACAGTTTTCTTGCCTGGAGAATCCCATGGACAGAGGAGCCTGGCAGGCTATGGAACATAGGGTTGCAAAGAGTCAGACACGACTGAAGTGACTTAGCGCAAGCACATAAATCAAGCTCGGAAGAGAGATGGGAAGTGTGTGTGTGTGAGTGTGGGTGGGTGGGTGGGAGTGTGTGTGGGTGGGTGGAGGGAGTCAAGGAGGTGCTCACTGGGAAGTGACACTTGAGAAAAGACCTGAAGAAAATGATAGGGTAAAATGTTAAATTACAAAAAGGGCATTCCAGGGACAGGGAACAGCAAGGCAACCATCCCGAGGTGAGAACACTCCTGGCACATTCCAGGAGCAGCGCAAAGGCCAGTGTGGCTCACTCTGCTCCACGCTTGGAGAAGGAGGTGGTCAGAAAGATCTAGGTGCTGGGTGACTGATAACCTTAGAAGTCATTACAAGGACTTTGGCTTCTCTGTATCACTTGGGAAATTACTAGGGAGTTTTGAACAAAGTGCCTTCACCTGATTTTTTTTTTTTTTTAAGATTTATTTATGGCTGTGCTGGGTCTTCAGTTGCTGCATATGGGCCTTTTCCAGTTGGGTTGAATGTGGGCTTCTCACTGCAGTGGTTTCTCTTATTGCAGAGCATGGGCTCTAGGCATGTGGGCTTTGGTAGCTGTGGCACATGGGTTCAGTGGTTGCAGCTCATGGGCTCCAGAGCACTGGTTCAGTAGTCATGGCACACGGACTTGGCTGTTACCTGGCATGTGGGATCTTTGCAGATCAGGGATTGAACCTGGTGTCTCATGCTTTGACCAGGCAGATTCTTTACCACTGAGCCTCCGGGGAAGCCCCTTGATTTTCATTTTAACAGGTGCCTTTGCTGCTATGTTGTGGAAGGACTGTAGGGAAGCAGTGTGGAAGAAGCAGTCCAGGTAGAAGGTTCTTAGTGGTGACTCAGACTCTGTGGTAGCAATTGAACTGGATGAGCCAACAGGATGGACTTGACTTGCAGTGTGAGACAGGGGATGAGGAAGCAGGACTCCACAAGTTCTGGCCTAAACAAATGGAAGAACGACTTGCTTTTATTGAAACAGGGAAGACTGTGAGAACAGGATTATTTTTAATGGGGGAGATGAAAGGAGGAATTATCAGGATCTTAGTTTTAGACATGCTGAGTTTGAAACGGGCTTTGACACTAAATGAAGATCAGACAGAGGTCCAGGAATGGAGATATAGTTTGGAATCACCAACATATAAATAATACAGAAAATATATAAATATTTATTTATATAAGTAAATACAGAAAATATATATACAGAGTCCAAGACCTGTAAATAATATAAATAATACAGAAAACCTAGAGATAGTGGAGATTACCAAGAGTGAGAATAGATATTAAAGAGAATATGTCCAAGGACTAGAAGAAAAGGAACCCACACAGAAATAGAAAGTTCAGATGTATGCAGAATAAGGATATAGTATTCTGGATGTAAGAAAAAGGAAACTTTAGAGGATGGTCAGCTATGTAATGCTGCTAATATGTCCAATAAGTGAGCTCTAAGAAGTAACCTCTGATTTAGTCAAGGAGAAGGTCATTGATGACTTTCATAGTATAAAGTAAAAACTCAGTTTTCTACCAATGTAGGGAAAACTCAGTTCTGTCCTACTGTGTGTTTCTTCCCTGAGTCTTCTCTGCTACTCATGTAACACATTTCACTTCTGCTCACCAGATGTGTGGAGGTTTCCCCCACACCACCAAGCAATTTTTAGACACCAGCTTTCAGCTCAATTCTGACCCATCTACTGAGAGACAGCATGATTCCATAGGATAAGGGTTCCATCCCACAAGCCTGCCCTCCCTTCCCATACACACTTCTGACACCAGTCACAAGCCCTGACCAACCAGCTGTTGATTAGAGGTTCTAGTGGGCCTTCTTCTTGAACTTCAGATACTATTCCCAAGTCCAAGATGTTACCTATACTTCTGACCAACTAGCTATAAATCAGAGGTTCCTTTGACTCCCTTCTCAGGTTTAATTAATCTGCTAGAACAGCTCACAGAATTCAGGGAAACACTTGCCTATATTTACCTGTTTTTTAAGGGATATGATAGAGGATATAGGTGAACATGTAGATGGAGGAGACATATAGGACAAGGTATGTGGGAAGAGGCATGGAGCTTGCAATGACCTGTCCAGGTATGGCACTCTCCCAGCAGCTCCACATGTGTATCAACCTGGAAGCCCTTTGAACTCCATACTTCTGTGATTTCATGGCAGCCTCAGCACACAGGCATGATCAGTCATTAACTCCATTTTCAGCCCTTCTCCCTTCTCAAGATAGTGAGGGCAGGGCTGAAAACAGGCTTCTAACTGTGACTTCCCCATGACAAGCCCTCATTCAGGAGGCCGCCAGAGTTGCCTCATTACAACAAAAGATACTCTTATCACGCAGGAAACCACAAAGGTTTCAGGAGCTTTGTGTCAGGAACCAGGATCCAAGACCAATATTAGAAGAAGAGATGATTCTAGTGTTCTTGTCACGTAGGAAAGTTCAAGGGTTTTAGGAGCTCTCTGCCAGCAACAGGGACAGAGACCTTTATGTATTTCTATTATCTCACAGACAGGAATAGTTTTAATGGATCAAAGATTGAGAGAAGTCTGATTGGAGGGGTTCAAGTGGCAGATGAGAAATGGGAGAAAAAAATTATGAATAACTCTTTTAAGCAGGTTTGTTGTAAAGGGCAAGAGCAGATGACATGGCAATGGGCCAGGAGGCACTGGCCAGCCTGCTGACAGTCACATGCTGTGCGTGTGAGCGTCAGCTGTGTATAGAGTCAAGGACCACAGATGACCTTGCCTTTGGTAAACATATAGATTTTTGAAATGTTTGTCATTGATGTATTGTGCTAAAAAGAGAAAGATTAATCAAGCCAGTCTCAATGTACAAATATTCTTCCCTTTTTCACTTCTGACTTTACTCCAGTAGTTTCCTCTAGATTTTTCTTTGGAAGCTAGTTTTTATGATTCATGTACATTTTAATTAGTTGTTTATATGCCTGCCTCCCATTCTAGCCTGACTTTCTTGAGAAGGACCATGTTTTATTTTTCTTTACATATCCATTTCTGGCACATGGCAGATACTCTGTAAATGCTTTCTGACTGTTAAGCTCCATGTTGGCATGTGATGTGTTTGAATGGAAAGGTCAGTGTCTTCCTAAAGCCTGCTGTTCATTTTTGAATGGAGATTCCATTTGGTCGTTTTGTTTTCTGTAGAGTTCCTATGGAGCAGGCAGGGTGAGGACGGGTTCTCTGCAGCTCAGCAGCACATCTGCTGGGAATTCATCTTTGAAAAGGACAAAGCGAAAAGCACCTTCCCCGCCCTCGAAAACAGTCCTGCTGCAAAGTGATGAGAACAGTCATGTGACTGGTAATGTTAATTTTTCCATTAACATTACATTTGTGCTGTGTTTTCTATGTGCATTACATTTGTGCTATGTTATGAATCATGCCTTTTTATTAAATAATAATAGTACTTAAACTTAACTTTTAATTGATTTTAACAGTAATACTTAGATAGTCCCTGATTATTTTCACCACCTTTGAAAAATCTGCAACCTAACAAAATGTAAAACTGTACAGCACCATGATCCTAAAATGAGCATATTATAATTTATGAGTCTATTAAGAAAGATACTGTCTTTCCAGGATTGACTACATGTAGGATTGGGAATCTAACCAGATTTAGCTATATCAGAGCTAGACAAGAAAAGTGGTTTCTAATGAGGTTAGGGCTATCTCTTTCTGAATTATATAAATGTCACTAAGTTAAGCTAGTAAGGAATTGTTTCACTGGGGAATGTGATTTTCCTGCTTATAAGTTGTCTCTTCTGTCCTCTAGCCACGCAGTCAGTACCTGCAGTTCTTACCAACAGTGGTGTAGAAGTGAGCTCTTCTGAGGGCCTGTCCAGCCCAGGTATGACACCTCCATTCCTCATCTTGTAACCACTGAGAAAGAGCTTCCAGTAGAGTTGGGGGATGAAGTTAGAAGCTACTTGTAATGCTCTGTACATGAAGGAGATACAGATTCTTTGACTCCATTTCCCACCAGGGAGGGGCTTCCCTGGTAACTCCGTTGGTAAAGAGTCTGCCCGCAATGTGCGAGATATGGGTTCAATCTCTGGTCAGGAAGATCCCCTGGAGAAGGAAATGGCAACTCACTCCAGTAATCTCGCATGGAAAATTCCATGGGCAGAGGAGCCTGGTAGCTACAGTTCATGGAGTCACAAAGAGCCGGACACGACCGAGTGGCTAACACCCACATTATATAGTATGCAATGAAAAATATTCCCCTCCTAAGCTCAGAGCATGAAATACAGCAATCAGAATTTTAATTCTGTGATGGTACCCTGAGTACTTTTCCTATAGGTCTCCTGCTTTTCCTTATGCAATGTCAGGTTGCCATTTATTAACCTTCTCCCCCAGAGGAGCAACACATCTTAGTTAAGAATGTACCTTGGTGTGTTCAGAAGAAAACTTATATGAAGGTATAAAGTATCATTCTTTATGCAGCTGTCATAGGTGTGAATTCATAGTGTCCTAATCTAATGGTAAAAATTTACTGTGAAATATTTATTGTTATATGGTTTTATTTTGGATTCTCTCCAAATAAGTAAAATTCCAGTAAAAAAAAAAAAAATCAGCCTAATACTGTTTCCTAGTATTTTAAATAATAGCTATTTAGTAGCTATTATAGGTATCATAAAATTTCTTATTCCTTAGACTTAGTTAGATATAAATGAATATGATAAAAAACATAATATTACTATGTTAGTACTTTAACATGGAGATAATTTGATAGGTATAAAAATTGCTTAATATAACTACTTAATTTTTATAGTTCATGTTCACAAATACAGAAAAACTCAGAGGCACCCAAGTGCTCCTGAATCATTAATCCTTAGGTGATACTTAGGAATTTAAGATTTTGACATAGAATTCTTTCCTCTGTGATTAAAAACACTATCATTAGGTAACTAGTAATGATTTTTCTCAAGTCTTACCCAGAGTAATATCAATAACACCATTCTGTTTCACATGGACATTTATTAAATAATATCAACCTATATAAATGAGAGGATTTCTGAAGTATTAGAGAAAAGTGGGTGCTCTTTGAACTCTGCTTCATAACTCTTTCTCCTTCTGTTCCTTCCCCCCCACCCTCATTTATCTCTTCTTATTTAATGCATGGCTAATTGTGAGGCGACAAATATAATTTCTTCCAAAATGCTTCTCGGTCTCTGCTTGCTTAATTCTGTTTTCTAAGTGCCATCACCACAGATTTTACTTCTTCGGCAGAAGCCTCCCTCGGCCCTGAGAATGAACAGTGCGCTGTATCCCAGCTGCCGGCCGGAGCCCCTGTCTCGGGGTGCCCTGGGACGCCTGAGGCTGCTGCCACATCTCTGCCCTGTAAGTTACCTGGCCTTTCCTCAGTCTCTAAAAATGAAAGAGAAAACAACTCATGTAACAACCACAATAGTGTCTGATACAGTGAGCATTTTTGTGAATAAATGAATTTTTTTTTTAAGTTCACAAGAATAGATTTAATCTAATACAATTCTGTTTTAGCAAAGGGTAGTGTCTGTCAAACAATTTTGCTCTTTTGACCATTTCCAGGAAAAATATACAAGATGTCCCAAAAGGCTTAGTGAGATTTTAAGCTTTAATAACATAAGATGCTACAAACTGAGTTTATTTGAATTTCTTTTACACAATTGAATTTTGTAAATTTTAAATATTTTAAATTTTATTTTTGCTTCAATTTTGTAACCTTTAGAAGGATTGAAAAAACAATATATTCAAATTATAGAAAGCTAAGTAAATGTAAAAGAAATTTCAATAATTACACTTCCAAATGATATTTTTGTAAATTTTTTTTAAAAACACACTTTGGAAGTTGTTGTATCTTCAAACTATGCTATAAGGTTTGGATATCTGTTCTTTGAAAGTGAATTGTCTTCCCTTAGAATGTATGAAGCTGAAATATGATAGTTGCAATATAACATCTGTGAAAAGTATTCATTGTTCACAGCCCCCACTTCATTTTGTTATAGTTGTTGTTGTAGTTCTAAAATTTGGTCATTTGACCATAGTATAAGTCTATTAATACATTCAAAACAAACTTGATTTAATATTTTTTAAAGCTTGGGAAAATCTGCACTAATCAAAGTGTGAAAGTGCTCTTGGATGATTAGAATTTTTTTTAAAAGAATCACAGCCTTTTCTAAGACTTTTAATGACAGGAATGCATTTATTTAAGAAAGCCGACATAATGCTTGGGCTTCCCAGGTAGCAAAATGGTAAAGAATCTGCCTGCCAATGTAGGAGACGCAGGGCTCAATCCCTGGGTCAGGAAGATCCCCTGGAGTAGCAAATGGCAACCCACTCCAGTACTCTTGCCTGGAGAATTCTATGACAGAGAAGCCTGGTGGGCTACAGTTCATGGGCTCACAAAAAATCAGACACAACGGAGCATGCACACATATAATGCTTATAACTACTAAGTATAAAACCCCAGAAAAATAATTTGAAAAGACTTTTGAAACATGTGGCTCATTCTTCATACTTTAGGACCGGTATCTCAGTGAAGACCTCGTGCTTAAAATTGTGTATCTATATAAAATACTTGTGATTGTAAAGAGAGAAATAGGGAGAAAGATCAATAATTTGCTAAATGTTACCTCAGTTAATATAATTTCAAAAGAGCTTAACATATATCAAGGAGCCATCTATAAAACGCACTTGCATCTAAACCATAATGGCCATTAAGTTTTCCTGGATACATTTTTTAAATTACGTAAATATGCTCTTACTACATAGATGTCATATCTATATAGTTACTTTAAAGGCATAATATTGTACATTGGCATCAAAATATTTCATGTCATGATAAAGATTGTATGTATAAGTATATGCATATATTTATGTATATAAGTTTACTTAAAGTCAAATTATTTTTTCTTAGTAATATACTTTTCAATTTATAACAAAAACATTGTTAAAATCCCCCATATTGTTTAAAAATCACAAATGGCATACTAGTCTGTCTATATGCTTAAAGATAAATACATTTTAAGTATTTCAAATATTCTTAAAATATATTAAAATTTTTGTTAAATTTTGTAGATGTGCAGATCACTACAATTCAATGCTATACTACTTTTTTTCCTCCCTCAATTGGGGCAAAATTAAACTTTGTTCAGCTGCTATTGTGTAGGTGGAGGTACTGAATTATATCAAATAAGCAGAGATCCAAAACCTCATTCGTTGGTCTAAATATACTTTCAGAACTAGTGTGGACACTAACCACTTACGATGGCTCTTTGTCTTTTACCCTGTTAGCCATTTGTTGTTAGAACTAAGAAATAATAATAAAACCATTTATTCAATAAAATATTAACCACAGCTATTGAAAAGAATCATACACACACACACACACGTATTGATATGGGACAGCCTTTAAGATACAGTTGAGTGGAGAAAGAAAAGTTGAAAACATCAGATACAGGATGGTTCCATTTATATTAAATAAAGCAACAAGAAAAAGAGAGAGAAGGAAATGTATGTATACCTGCTTAAAAGGTATATGCTCATTATACTTTGATAATATAGAGAAAAGAAGACTTAATGGAAGTTGCCTCTGAGAATCAAACTCAATAGGAATTAAAATTAATTTTCATAGCATAATGCTTATTGTATTATTATCTTAAAAATTATATTAAGCATCTAAGTAGGTGGCTTTTAACCTTGGTTACACACTAGAATCACCCAAAGAATCCTAAAAATTCTTGGTCCTGTCCTTCAGAGATTCCACTTTAACAGATGTACAGTAGAGGTGAGCATCAGTATTTTTAAAGGATGCTCAGACAGTTCTCAATCATAGTACTGATAACTACTGAGTCAAACTTTGTAATTACACTTGTAGACTATCTAAATATTTGTGTTCTTTTTGTTTACATTTAATGCTATTGGATCAAGGTAAAAGTCATTTAAATTGAAAGACACATTCTTAAATGAAATATATAACTTGAAGCTTATAAGCTTAAATAACCTTTTTTCTACCACAAAGAAAACCTAGAGGGATAGCGATAGCATATTATTTTTAGAAATGCAGGTCTGAGATAATCTGATTATACATTAACATAATTATTCACCATTAGACAAGTATTTTACTATTAGCTTTGAATCAGAATTTACAAGAGTCCAACTAGTATTTTAAAAATTCCTTCCTTGCCAGAATTGCATAGGATGAATGAGACAAATTAATATTTAGGATTATATCTTCATTTCTTTGTAGCTGGAATAAGCTCTGATTATAGCCTTGAAGAGATAGATGAAAAGGAAGAACTGAGTGAAGTGCCTAAAGATGAGGCTGAAAATACTTCTCTGAAGTCACAAGACATTCCTACTGTATCTACGGATATAATAAATACACTGAAAAATGATCCTGACTCAGCCCCTGGCAGTGCTACTGGAGAGTCCTCACAAAACTCCAAAGAAGAAAAACAAGGAACTAGAAACACAGATGAACAGTAAGTAGTCTGTATGCCAGAAGTGGAAGTGGTGCTTTGTTTAATTGATAGTAGTCTTCTGAAATACAGAAATGATATTTTAAACACAAGTGAAGTCATTTCTTTAGTTTATATTTTATCCCTTTTACCATCATTAAAAAAATGTTATTCATCTATTTGCATGTGATTGGTTTTAAATAAAATCAAATCCAATGGTTTTGGTGTCCCTGTGGCAGATAAACCATAACATGTAGTTATTCTGTATGAATATTATTAGCATTTTTGTTTGTGTTGTGTTTGTTTTGCCTATTACCTATTTGGCCTAAATGAAATATTTAATCTCAATTTTCACCAAATACTCCTAAAGAACTTTTACTGACTGGTTTATAAAGCAATTCTGCATATTAGAATATGATGTTAAGCCGCTAATCATTTTTACAGTCAATTTTGTGAAGCAGAGAATGCACTTTCCCCTTGGTTCTAGAAATAGAAAGTTATAGTAAAGTACACTTACATTCTGTTAGAAATACCACACTATGAATAAAGATGAAATCAAGAATGTAAAATAAACCATTTTATCAAAGTTTTACTATAATTTGCATGAGATTGTCTCCAAATGAAACTCCTCTATCATTCAAAAAAAAAAAAGAAAAAACCCAGTGAAGTTAATTCACATTCTGACTTTCCACAAGGTGACCTTGCCAGATGTAAGGGAAATGTCTATGAAAGTAAATTTCATTTAGCTCCTTCATCTTTAAAAGATAATAATTGATAATAACAAAAAGATACTCTCTTGGGGAAACTGTCCATCTTACCAAGTTTCTAAGATCTTGCTTTGTTACAGGGCCACATATGAAAGCTGATGTTTCATTAGCACCATTTCCTCTTAGCTGTATTTTTTCTTTGCTATTAAATTTCCAGTATTTGGCAGAAAAAGATGATTATTCCAGTCTGTCTTTGGAAATTATTGCCTGTTTTACTGTTGTGTGAGTGTGTGTTTGAATAGTATCATATATAATATACAATATCATTTTTACAGAAGGCCACACATTATGGTATGTAATTCAAGCGACAAAGAGAGGGTAGTTGACAGTATAAGAAACCTGAAGTCACTGGACCCAAACCAAGAGAAAGGTGAGTTCCATAAGCACTAATAACTAACAACTTTCATAGCACATACTATGTGCCAAGGACCTTTCTTAAACACTTTATGTTAGCTCATTTAATCTTATATATTAACTCATTTATGGGCATTGTTACTTTAGTCCCACTTTACAGATGATTGATCTGCAAAGATATTACATGACTCACCTGAGGTCCCACAGTAAGTGGTAGACCTCAGATTTGAACTCAGGAAGTATGTGTTCAATATGTGTTGATTCCAAAATTTGGTCTCACTATGATGTGTTATGATGTTGTTGTTGTTAAACCTTAGAGGTTATCTAACTTAGTTCTGAGTCTTACCCATGTATACTCTCTGCATACTTAGGATCTACTTCTCCTTTTTCCTTCTTCTGACTCCCTAACTCAAGCCTGTTTTATTTCATAGTCAAGTTGATATACCTTGGGTAAAACTTGTCTGCCTGATATTTCAGGCTCAAGCCATCTAATCATGTAATCAAGTTTACCAGTATTTCCCACTCCTCCCCCCATACCTCCAAATCAAGGTAGTTTATTCTTTCTCATGATGTATGTATTTCACTCAGATCTATCATTAGGCCTATGGTTATTTTATTAGTATCTTTGTCTGAAAAATAATCTTTACCCATTCAACTATTATCCAAATCCTGCCACTTCACTTATTCTGTTGCTTGACTGCTTGAAGCCATGTAGTTTTGTGTCTCGACTACTTGGCTAGATTGGACAGTCTTTGATCAGAGGAATTATATCTGATACTCTGTTTGAATTCCTTATGGAACCTAGCAGAATACTGAGATAACAGTTAAAATACATAGTTAGGATTGAATTTCAGAAAAATGATACTATACAAACCAGAAATGCAGTGAATACACAAAGGTATTTTAAGGGAATATGAAGGAAATGGCTTATTCTGAAGTCCAATCTATTATGTTAGTACATAAAACTAGGTTAAGATCCATAGAAAACATAGAGATATATATATGCTGCTGCTGCTGCTAAGTCACATCAGTTGTGTCTGACTCTCTGCGACTCCATAGACGGCAGCCCACCAGGCTCCGGTCCCTGGGATTCTCCAGGCAAGAATACTGGAGTGGGTTGCCATTGCCTTCTCTGGAATATATAGATATGTATATAAATCCAATACGTATTGGATTATCTCAATGTCACAAACAAGATAGACAGATGTATATAGGTATGTCATTTTATATATGTGGTATGTGTTGGTTAATTTGAATATGAATGATTCATTTTCCTTATGGTCACTAACCTGAGATACAAGTGTACAACTTATATACTTGTATATAATTTTCCTCTTTTTTCTTCCTGACACAGCTTTTTAACAACATATATTATGATGGCAATAGCATTTCTATTGAGAAGATGTGATTTAAAAGCTGCTTACTGTTTAAAAATCATAGTAAAATTAAATCATTTTTGCAAAGATCTGGGTATCATATTAGTATTAGGGTCCCAAGCACATTTCTGCAATATACTTATTTTGATTTGCACTTGATTTACAATGACCATTGTCAACTCTGGGTGGTTTTTAAAATAATTTGTTATCCTTAGAACTAATTTTATTCTGCTTTTCTCCTTTTTTCTTTAAACCTAAACAGTGCACTTATCTAAATGATCGTTTCATCAGGTGGTTGATGTTCGTGTCAGTTTTGAGTAGGGGAAAGTATAGTATAGTACAAAATATACCTTCTCCCTCTACTGGCCATTCTTGAAAAATAGCCTGTCTATTCATTGACATTTTTGCCTTATCAGCATATATACAGTAGGATGGACAAGCTAATGAATTCAGTAGTGATTCTAGGTTTCCAGGCCTGACAATCACTGAAATTTTTGAAATTTTGGTGAGAAATTCAGTAGATAATGGTCAAGTAATTATAACCCACAGAAAATGTGAAGAAGTTCTAAAACCAATAAATTAGGATTTTAGGGAATTTCATTTAAAATATATTTTTATAATGACTTACCTTCTTTTAGAAAGTGTTTCCATTCTGTAACTGGGATATATCTATATTCAGTGGAAAATGAGAAATAAGCAAGAGAAAAGGAAATACATTTAGACTCCTTTTTTCATTTTTCACAGAGGATCCATTTTATATTTTAGACGGTGAACTTTATCTTATAGGTGAAAGTGAGTGATTATAAAACTATAGAGAAATACTTGACATTTTTTCACAATTTGATTTCCAAGGCCCACATTTCACTTGTGTTGTGCAAACTGTCATATCTGAAAGGAGAGGCCACCGAGGATTTTGAAGAAGAGGGCTAGCTGGTTATTTGGAAGAGGTGATTCTTCATGGTGCTTGACTAGAGGAGCACAGTATACATAAATCACTTGGCTCAGTACAAGACACACGGTGCACATTCATAAGCCTCTGTTTCCTTCCAGATGCCGCATTCCAACTCTGCCATCACGTTGTTGGCTGGCAACTGTTGCTTTGTTAACCTAGACACTGGCAAATGATTTTTGTTTTCAGGAGGTCTGAATTAAAATGAAGAGGAAAGTAGTGTTGGGAGAGGGAAGTTTGTTTTCTCTCACTGGATTCTGACACGAGAAAAATTATCTTTTCTCACAGAGAAAAAAATAAAAACCCACCTGGTTGTTTTCAGTGCAGTTGAAACCACCCATATTGTGACCGAAAACAAAATCCTCTAAAATTATTTAGCAAGGACACCTAATTAGAGAGACAAGGAACTTAGGTTGTTTTTCTTTCAGCTCTTAAAGGTAAGGTTTTGTGGTCTGTCGTAATTAAAACTGATAACATTAAAAAGGAAGCAATCCTAACAAATGCTAAGTATGAAATATAAATATACTAGGGATTATAGAAAAGACAGAATCAGAATGGAAAAAACAGAACAAAAACATTTTTAAAAATTTGTCGGTATCTTTTTGTCATTCTTAACAATGACTGAGATATGGTCTTTCCTTAAAATCATAGCTGTCTTCTATGAGTACTTGTTTTGGGCAATACAGTGTCCTAATAAGCATGTTACATAAGTGATATATAATACATAGTTTTGTTTTTGACATCTGAGGCTCAAATGGGGTGAGTAACATGATGTGGCCCGTACAGATTGTAATTAGTCAAGCTGGATTCCTGACTCAGGTCTCTATGATCCCAAAGTCCATGCCACTTTCTCTGTATGCCATTACCTGTATAATTACTGTATAATTGGTGAGCTGAATATTTATCTGTAGAATTCAAATCAACCTGTTCACTTTGGGGGAGGGTGGGTACTGAAAACTTGCGCTTTTCTATTTTTCTCATATACTTTATATTTTTTCTCTCAGTAGATCAACATGAAATAATTATCATTCCAACAAACACAGAAAATAATATGAAAAATGGAGTGAGAACAGAAATCAATGTAGCAGATGTTGCCCAAAATAACAATGTGGACACAGAAGTTGACAGACAATCAAATTATCAGGCATATAAAACTGATACTGCCGAACGTTACAAAGAAAATCATCTTGCTGTTTCATCAGCACCAGATCAAAACCTGATTCAACCCACTGCAGAAAAGACAAAAATGCAAGATGCAGCAATTCAGACAATCCCTTCCTGTGACAGTTTTGATGGGGATCAGCAAGATCAGAATTTGTCTGACGTCAAAGTTGATGAAAGTGTGCAAACTTCAAGTAACAACAAATCAACTCAACACTCATCTTTAAGCCCACAAGATTCTATAGATATCTCAGGAGAATTCAGGAGTCAGGGCCCCCTTGTACATACAGAAGAGCAACTCACCATAAAAGATCCAACTTGTGCACATGGTAATGACAATCTTTTGCCTCCTATAGACGGAACTGATAAAAATTCGACAACTTCTTATGTAAAGAATTATCCATTTTACAGACAAGATTATAATCCCAAACCAAAACCTTCAAATGAAATTACAAGAGAGTACATACCCAAAATTGGGATGACTACTTATAAAATAGTGCCTCCCCGATCCCTAGAAATATCAAAAGAGTGGGAATCGGAAACCATAGGGTATAAAAATGATCAGGAGATATACACTTTAGAGAAAAGGGACACTTATGAGAATGTGAAAGAAACTACAATCCAAACAGAAGATCTCGTCATTTCTGAAAGCCCAAAGGAGTCACAAGCAGACCTGAAATCAAAGCCTACCCTGAGAACAGAGCATCAGATGCAAAGTGAAGAGAGCTTTACCCGCAGCAGAGTGGTGAATCCTCTGAAACCTCCCAGAATGATGAGTGACACTGGCACAGCTCCTTTTGCGCCAAAATTGGAAGATATAAACAATATTTTGGAATCAAAATTTAAATCGCGAGTTTCAAATCCCCACTCCAAACCAAGTCCTTTTTTCTTGCAGATGCAAAAAAGAGTTTCAGATCACTATGTGTCATCTGCAGCCGCCAAGAGTGTTCATGCTGCCTCTAATCCTACTCCAAAGGAATTAATAAAGAAAGAGGTGGAAAGAGATACAATACCTCCTCCAGAGCCAGCTCTTTCTCCCTTAAGTAAAACTATTCAATCTTTTCCACAGCCACACGTTCAAAACACTGATGATGACAGCAACCAGAAGCCTACTGAAACCTCTCCTCCTCCTGTGGCCTCTCCGCTGCCTCCTCCCTCTCCCCCCGTGGCCTCTCCCCTCCCCCCTCCCCCCGTGGCCTCTTCCCCTCCTCCCGTGACCTCTCCCCTCCCCCCTCCCCCCGTGGCCTCTTCCCCTCCTCCCGTGGCCTTTCCCCTTCCCCCTCCTCCCATGACCTCCCCCCTCCCCCCTCCCCCCGTGGCCTCTCCCCCTCCCCCCGTGGCCTTTCCCCTCCCCCCTCCTCCCGTGACCTCTCCCTCCCCCTCCTCCCCCTCCCCCCTCCCCCCATGGCCTCTCCCCCTCCTCACGTGTCCTCTCCCCGCCCCCCTCCCCCCGTGGCCTCTCCCCCTCCCCCCGTGACCTCTCCCCTTCCCCCTCTTCCCGTGGCCTCTCCCCTTCCCCCTCTTCCCTTGGCCTCTCTCCCTCCTCCTGTGGCCTCCAAACCTGTTCCTCTTCCCAAGAGTCAGTTAGCAACACTAAATCTGAAAACTCTGAAAACTTTTGGTGCCCCACGACCATACTCCAGCTCTGCGCCTTCACCGTTTGCCCTCGCTGTGGTGAAACGGTCACAGTCTTTCAGCAAAAGCCCTACAGAGTCATGCAGTGAGGAGGTCCAGGGTGCCTCCGCCGGAACTCCAACTGATGCAGAGAAAGGGAAGATCCCTTCTGTAAATACATTTGGGAACATGCCACAACTAGGTGTGAGTGATAAGGTAAATGTGACCTTTTCTGAAATAGGGGATTCTTATACAACATGACTTAAATGGGCTTAACAACCATGTGTGTTACTTAATAATCTACAATGAAGATGCTGTAGGGAGGAAAAATGAGTAGTAATACATAGAATCTGATTATTTACTCTCAGTCATTATAATTCATATAATTTAATCAGCTATTACTATAAGGTCATTATAGAATCACCTCATTAGCAAATATTTAAAGTTTCCTTGCTCATACATTTGTATAGTGTACTATAGTTCTGAATAGTTTTCTGTATTTTGCTTTTCTCAAGTTGAAAACTTTCCTGGATGTTCTCATTTATTTTATTTTCTTCAGTTCTCCATAATAGCAAAGTAAATTGTTTTAATTATAGAAAAGCATAAGCAGCATCGAAGACTAGATAAAATAAGCAAACATATCTCAGCTCTGCACTTTCTATCATATACACTCAACCTGAGCTTACCAAATATTGTTATATATAATTTAAATTAAAATCAGTTTAAATATGTGATTTTCTAAATTTCCCATTTTGTTAATTTAGTGTCAACTTTCCAGTTATATGTATGTTGACCAAAATATCACTTAACCACCATCTAACCTTAGTGATGTACAAAAAGGAGAATTTGTTGACTTCATGTTGGATCAACTAAATGATATAATTTGCTAGATTCAAGTAGTAGAGTCAGAGGATGCAATTCACAGTATGAATTATGATAATCCCCATGCAATTAAAAAAAAATACATTGTGTACTTTTTCTGATAGTGTTTAAAGAATACTTTCATATTTGTATGACAGTTCCAGAAGTATTTTTATGCTATTTTTTCAAACACTCCCAGAGTAACAGAACATTAACCATGTTGCCAAGTAAAGATTTTTCCATAATTTAAAGCAATATTTACCTTGAAAAATATTTCTTTATATTTTGCATTTATGTTTATTACTTTGATATCATATCAGGAAGAGATATATGATCTAGAGATTAATTCTTTACTTGGGAGCAAAGCCTGTGTTTTTTTTCTTGGAATGGAATACCATTTCTAAACAACAGAAGCTTGATTTAGCTAATACAGTTTCCGAGCCATTGCCTGAGTTCTGTTTAACTCATCTTTTATAAAGATATTTATTTGGCAGTTTGAAAAAGACATTTTTAAGATTGTTTGAATACAGTTGCCAGTGAAATCAGTTACTAAATATTCCTTTCTAAGAAGTTTAATTAAAATTTTGATTCTTAAATTTCTAATATTTATTTTCAGTCTCATGGGAAAAATAAAACATGGGCATCACTTTGTCCCAGTGACTTCCAGAAAGACAAAATAAGCTGTTACATAGTTATTAATACTCCTTCATTAGATGTGTTATGTTCAACCAGTATGAAATTGCCAATATATGTCCATTTGTACCATCAAAAATAACTTCATAATACTAATATATTGGAACTATGAAAATGGGTTTGTTTTTGTTTTTTTAAGTCTGTGGATTTTTATTATTACTTTGTCTCTTCTAACCGACTCTATTGGAGAAATCAGCATTATTTCATTTACTCAAGGACAGTAAAATTACCACTGCATTTGTGAAACAAAGAGACGTATCATTTTTGTTCCTTAGCCTCCTGAGTTCAAAATGAGGAAAAGTAAGGCCCTTATCTTCCAGCTGAGCCTGACATCAGAGATAACTCAGTGGATGAGGAAATAGTTTAAAACACCAGTGTAGCAAACGGGGGTTCTTAAAGAGCTATTGATGATGAAAGTGTTTTGAACATTGGCCCATTCTTCACCTAGTATTCATATAACTTTCACATTTATTTTTATAGGAAAATAACTCTGCACATAATGAACAGAATCCTCAAATACCATCTCCAACTGACTGCCCGTCGTTCACTCTTAAGAGACAAAGTTCTTCGACATTCCAAAGCTCTGACCCAGAACAGATCCGACAGAGTTTGCTGACTGCAATTCGTTCTGGAGAGGCTGCTGCCAAATTGAAAAGGGTAAGTTTTCTTTATCAGATGGGTGACACTGGGTTTATTTTCAACACTGTCAAACTAATACTTAGGGGAAATTGTTTTCTGGCTTTTGAATCTGAATAGGGAAGATGCCAGAAGTTCCTCCTTCATGTCAAGGGTCATTTTTGAAGTATAAGCCGAGAGAGCCCAGAGTGTTACACATCCTTAAAACTATGTCAGGTCTATTTTCCAAAACATGGGCCAGGTGCAGAAAGCAAGTTTTGCTCATTATTATATAACTATATATAGAAAGTGCCCTGGACTCTTATTTTAAGAAACTGTGTTAGCACAGCAAGAAAGAGTCTTTTGGAAAGAAAGTCCCTCCTACTCCAGAAAAGCTGCGCTATTGTAAGAGCCTGCAAGTTTTCAGCCCTGGCTCCTATAGTAATCAGTTACTACCATACTGATTGGCTGGTTAAGGGGGAGGAGTTTTACAGGCTAAACTAAAATAAATGTAGGGGAAGTCTAGGGAATTTAGATGAGACCTAATGCAGAAATTCAAGTTTTAATAATGCACTGCCAGAGTCTAGCTTCTACTGACATGTGAGAGGGCAGGGTGATGCACTCTGTTCTCGGGTAAACACCAGAAAGCATCACAGGTTGTTATTACAGATGAGTTTCCTCTTTGTCGCCCTCATCCTCTGAAAGAGGATGTAGCCTGGCATCATGACTTGGACTTCTCAGAGGCTGCAGTCTCCCTAAATGTCTTTCTTGTTCTTCCCTTAGTCATCTTGGTTGCAAGTTCCTCAACACCAAGACAAGAAAAGTACTCATTATTTCACTGACTCCCTAGGCATTTCATTTTGTGAATTGCTTTTCTAATCATTTTAGAAGCTATTTAGAGAAGAGTAAGAGACTTGTTGAGCAAATCACTGAACTCAACAAAAATGAAATTTGCGAAGGAACAGGAATGCGGCAGATAGAAAAGGCAGGAGGCATTCATGAGTGTCAGTCAGCTTCCTAGAGGGTTTCAGGGGAGCCCTGGGTGGCTGCCATTTGCCCAGAGGACTTAGCATTCCCATCTGGGCACACGGCGAGAAGGCAAAATATCATGTGCTGTCAGGAGTGGAGGAGACATAAAGGAATAATTCAGGGGGGTAGGTCTGAATTTCATTGATTATTTGTAGAATTTGAGTTTAGGTCCCAGGCAGCAAACAACAGCAGCAAAAAAGGAATATTGAAATTGGTATTTTGCAGGTCATGACATTTATACTTTTGGGGGGAAATATGTTCCTGTAAATAAATTATACATTCTCATTCATGAAAATAATTCTATTTCTAACCCTGTTTCGACTCTTATAAATTAAGGATAGAGTTTCAAAGTTCTCAATTCAGTAAATTTGATAAGCATTTTTTAAAAACAGATAAATACCAAACACTGTACTAGATACTGAGGATACAAAACTGAGTCAAATGAAGCCTCTGCCTTCTGGGTGTTCAGAGCCAGGGACTGAGAACAGCGGTTCCTCAGGCTCACGGCAGAACAGAAAATAACTGCAGTGTCTTTAAGTCAGTGGATGTGTTATTAATAATCAGTTTCAATGAACTAATTGCAGAAAAATAGTGCATTAAGTTGGAAATGCCTTTTAAGCCAACAAAATCATACAGGCAGGCAGCTGTATACTTGGTGTGTTATGGGCCCTGATTTGGCAGTCTCTTCACAGATAAAGCTCTCATTGCTTCCAGAACGAGCTGGATGTGAATCAACACAGAAAGCAGGCCCTAAATGATGATCCTATAATTGTATCCTATTTATTACTCATTACTTTAGGTTCTATTGAATCTAAATTTTATCTCTTTCAGTAGGAGGTTTTGATAGCTCTGACTCTACAGTGCCAGCTCCTAAATTCTGTTTAATGAAAATCCCTTACTTAATCCTTTTTCTTCCTCTAAAGACAGACACGGGGTCTAGTGGAGTTTATGGTATCTATCTGCCATGATTAGCATCTTCACTTCTAGTTATATATGCTAAAAATGTGTTTCTATGTGCCAAGACTCAAGAATATTGTTTGTAATAGCTCCAAATACATATAACCTTAATATAAAAAATGGTAGAATAAATAGTGGTATATTTAAAGCATGGACTATCAAATGGCAATAAATTGGGTAAGATATACTAAAGATAACAATGTAGATAGAGACATAAATAAAAGATATGTGTAAATTTGACGGGCATGCAAAACTAAATTATATAGTGATACATGCATAGGTGGCAATTATTCCTAAAAGTTGGGAAGTAATTACAAAAGTCACAATAGGGTTAATTCCAGAGGGGAAGAAAAAGGGTTGTTAGAGGTTTATTGGAACAAGACTGGGACACAATTTAAGAGGGAACCAAAAAAATTAGTAATGAGGATAAATACTGTATTTTCTTTTTTTCAAGCTAAATATATCTTAATGCAATATTTTTAAATATAAAAATTAATGCAAAAATCCATGATAAAGTCAAAATTTTAAATAAAAACAAGATCAGGAGGGAGCTGGAGGTATTCTTTCTCTTGACCTGGGTGGTGGGCTACATATATGTCTGTTTTCATTGCGCTGTTCAATGAACATCTCTGTACACGTATTATATTTCAAAAAACTGCAGAAGGTGGTAGAGATAGACACAAGGCTCTAATTTCTTACACTTTTTTCCTTTCTTACGCTAATTTCTTTCTTATGCTTAAGTCCCATATTTCTGTGCTGTTCTGAACATTTCTCTTGGTTTGTTTTAAATTCTAACATTTCTTTTATAGAACAACAGTTATGGTGCCAAACAAAATCCCCAGTGATTTTGACAGTGGGTTTAGACTGTTCATCAGAAAGCTGGCTCTGTGTGTGCCTGTATTTTGGCACCAAATGTTCACTTTAATTCCAGGTACCAACCTGCCTTGTGGCTCTTGTTCATACTTGAGCAATTAACCTTCATTATATAGTTGGTTCACATTAGAACAATTATCCAGTTGATAGCTCTAGTGTAAATGTAGTTATGAATTTTCATGTTTCTGAAGGCTTTTTTTTTTCCTGTACCTTACCCCCATCTCAACCTGCATATAATCATGGTGATTTGTCTTGTCTTCATATAAAGCATTACTACATCCAGCACAGTATTTTATAAAATGTGTTTGATGTTAAGACATATATATGTGTTTTTGTGCTCAGTTGCTCAGTCGTGTTGGATTCTTTGTGACCCTATGAACTGTAGCCTGCCAGACTCCTCTGTCCATGGGACTTCCCAGGCAAGAATACAAGAATGGGTTGCCATTTCCTACTCCCAGAAGCTTTACAGTGCAGCCAAAAAAAAAAAAAAAAAAAGACTACACAGAATTTGTGTGAGAGACTCAGATGTATAGAACAGACTTGTGGACTCTGGGAGAAGGCGAGGGTGGGATGTTTCAAGAGAACAGCATTGAAACATGTATATTATCTAGGGTGAAACAGATCACCAGCCCAGGTTGGGTGCATGAGACAAGTGCTCGGGCCTGGTGCACTGGGAAGCCCCAGAGGGATCGGGTGGAGAGGGAGGTGGGAGGGGGGACCGGGATGGGGAATACATGTAAATCCATGGCTAATTCATTTCAATGTATGACAAAAACCACTGCAATGATGTAAAGTAATTAGCCTCCAACTAATAAAAATAAATGGAGGAAAAAAAAAAAAATAGAACCATAGCTTATTTACTCCTTGTTGGTAGACATTTAACTGGATTCTAGTTTTTGACCCTATAAATGATGTTACAATGAGCATCTTTACTTGTAGATATTTAAAACCATCTGTATCTTTTTTAAATGCTTAAACCAAAGTTTCTTTTACTTTACAAAGAATGTGAGAACTGCAGTTTGGGCAAGAATTACAAAAATAACCCCTCACACTCAGATTTTTCAGCCCAAGACCGCATAGCAAAAAGCCATTACCTGTCTGTTGGCTGTACCTGGAAAGTAATCCCACATGAGTCCTGAAAAGGATGCAGACAAGTGTTCTTCCTCTGGTGGCCACTTTTTTTCCTTAGCTGTTCTGTTTCAGGTGGATGGTGGTCAACCATTCTACTCCGTCCTGGGTTCCTGAGGTAGTCAAGAAAATTGATTAGTTTGGATTACTTATCTTTGTTTAGTAAAAGGCAAGAAATGAAGCACCAGGAAACCAAAGCCAGCTAAATTTGCCAATTTTATTTTCCTTGCCACTCATTTATTCTGTTGCTAGGCAGAATCTGGCCTTTTGTACTTCAGTTCTTTGCTTGGGAGAAGAGGATAATGTTTGGTAAGGAAGCTAAGCTAGTCAAATTATAATCAAGAGATAAATCATTTTTCTTAAAATATTGTTATATTTTACATGGAATATTTTAAAATACTGTACCTGCTTACTATGTAGAATCCAGATAATTTTCTTCTACATGCTTATAAAAATGTTGGAATTTCAAGCTATTTAGGAAATTTTGTTTTAGTGTTTTTTGTTTACTTACAGCTTGTAAATAGGAAACTCTGCCATAGAATTTTGGAACTTAGGAATGTATTTGCAGTTTTGGCAGAACAGTCACAGGTTTGACATTTTTAGCCCTTCAAATGAAGGCATTTTTAAAAACCAAAGCTATTTTTTCTTATAAATAAGGGGTACCTGGGAAAGAGTAACTTCAAGTTAATATCATCAATATGAAAATTACAGAATTCATTGCTCTGTGGGATTCACTATGTTTTTCTACATTCTCCAAGGTACTTTGAGGGAACCAGAATTAATCTAGCTAAAAATGCGCTTTAACAGCTTGGCCTGCAGTCTGTTTATGCTCTTGTCCTTTGAGTTGATTTGGTAATTTTGTAAAGACTAAGATGTGTTAATGGATTATTTAACTTGTTTGTTGTGGAAATAACTAATTTTTAATTTCATGGTAGAATGAACATTTATTCTGGATTATTTGAAATTTATTCAATAACATTAAATGTTAGTATTTACAATTAAGCAGAATTTAAAATGTTGGTAATTGATGAAAATTCAAAATTAGGCAGCTGTCCAGTTTTACATTGATGGCTGCAAAGTGTGTTTCTTTCTCTTAGGTTACAGTTCAACCAAATACAATATATGTGAATGGAAAATCAAGACTCAGCCGTTCTATGTCCCTTGATGCCCCGGGTAACTGTTAAATGTTGCCCTGCCATGCCGCACTTCACCGCCTCTACTGCACAGAACAACTTCATACTGATGGAGAATGTTAGCAAATGTATATTCAGATATACACTAATATATTATCTATTAAAGCATAAGAATTTGTGCTGTGACTTTTAATGCCAAAAGAAGAATTACCAGAATTTATAATTTATAATAATAAGTTTGGCCTTTTTTGCCTTAAGAACTGAATATGCTGCTTTAGAACTTTAAGACAAGGTGTTGATAACTCATTTTTTCAAATGAGAAATAGTCACTTTTTGTTGATTTCACTTATTTTTCACTTATTAATACATTATCTACAATGGTGACTTAGACAAAAGGATAAATTAGGATTCATAGACTTATTTATATGACACCTAAATAGCTAGGCAAACATAGATCTGACATTTGCTGCCTCAATGTTACAGTTTAATTGGAAATGTTTTTAAGTTATATTAAAGCCTGTTTGTGCTGAAAGTTTGATCTAGAAAACTAATGATATCAATAAGTATATTCAGTTTAACAGTTAATTTCAATGATGAATCACTTAGTGTGCAGGTCTTATCTTGCACATTCTTTATGTAATTACAAAATCAGTGTCAAGTTTATGGAAAAGCTCATAGTATTTTAATATTTTATTAACATGGACACTTAACGTTTTTTCATCTTTAGAACATAAATTGCTCAAGGAGAATTTTAAATATTTTCTGTATATAATTATAACATTATTGTCACACAGATTTTACACATTTTATGTGCCAGAAGCCTTAAAAATCTTCCTGTGAAAATGTTGATATATTGTGACAGTTATTTCAAATTTGATATGTAGAGAAGAATAGGGGTTAGTTTATGTCCATACTGGAAAACTTTAAAGATTACTTGGAGGTTTCAGAAATCCTGGTTTTAATTAAAGTGATAAAGTCATTACGTAGTTCAGAAGCTAATATTCTAAATAATATATATTTACATTAAAGCTAAAATTGTTAAGCAAAACAATGCCTAACCTATTGGCTTATCATGATCCTGGGGTCTAGAGCTTGTTGATGTTCTGGTTCCTGCCTGGAGAGTTGAATTGCTTGCTTATTCTAAATGCCTTGTCAAACAAACTGATGTTATGTTAGTTACTGGGATATCTGCCTCTTTGGAAAATATGTTGATTTTTCCCCTGTTTAATAAAAGCAAGTTACATATCTGGGATGCTTTTTTAAATGTAGTGTGTGTCAATCAGATATTTCTACACTTCACCTGATTTCATCTCCATCAGCCAGTAAACATTATACTGAGACCGTACATTTATCAGGGCTCTCTAGTATACATAAGCCCACATGTTCAAACTCCAAAAGCCACTACCACCACCATAACTAGTGTATATAAGCCCACACATTCTAACTTCAAAATGCATAACATGCTTGGCAGAGTTTCTGACACAGGGAAAGTACACATTAACTTAAATACTGCTGCTATTACCTTGAATCAGACTTGAAGAGACCTACATATATGGAGACCTGTTACATCATTATAAACCAATAGGGAAAGGAGTGACTTTTTTGAAAAATTGTGTTTGATTATCCTCTTGGAAAACAATAAGTTTGGATTCGTACCTCAAACTATGAACAAATATATTTGAGTTAAAGTATTGAGATTAAGATTTTAAAACTTAAATGAATATATTCAACATTTTTCAGACCTCAGAATAGGAAAATTATTTAAATAAGACAAAGGCACAGTCATAAAAGAGATATATTTATAAATATTAAAATGTATGTGTATATTAAGTACTATAAAAGTGAAAAAATAACCTACAAAGTATTTATTGTATATAAGGATTAATTTATAAAAATGTAAAAATCCCTAAGATTCATGAAACTACTACCCAATAGAAATATGCACATGCTGAAAACAAAGGTATTTCTTACAAGAGGAAATCTGAAAGGCTAATAAACATGGAAAAAATACTCTGCACTAATAATCAAGGAAACACAAGTTACAAACCCAAGGAAGTGTACCACATCACACCCAAAATATAAGTTTCAAAATAGCAAGTATTGTCAAGGACAATGAAGTAATAAAGACT
This sequence comes from Odocoileus virginianus, assembly GCF_023699985.2. NCBI lineage: Eukaryota > Metazoa > Chordata > Mammalia > Artiodactyla > Cervidae > Odocoileus > Odocoileus virginianus. The sequence continues at coordinate 24,889,911 of NC_069686.1, forward strand.
TTTTTAAACTGTTGGTGGCAAAGTAAACTGGCACAACCATCAAATGTGCAATATTTAATAAAATTAAAGATCTCTTACCATATTACCTTAAGGAAGTACTTATGTGTGTGCTTGTATGCATGCCAAGTTGCTCAGTCATGTCCAATTCTTTGCAACCCTATGGACTGTAGCCCACCAGGCTCCGCTGTCCATGGGATTCTCCAGGCAAGAATATTGGAGTAGGTTGCCATACCCTCCTCCAGGGGATCTTCCCAACCCAGGGATCGAACCCGCATCTCTTATGTCTCCTGCATTGGCACACAGGTTCTTTAACACTAGCTCCACCTAAGAAGTGCTATGTGTGTGCTTGAGACATAAAAATGTTCATGGCAGCCTTATACATAAGTAGCAGAAATAAATTCTAACTGGCACTCAACACTGATAGTATATTCATAAAATAGATTTCTATACAACAGTCAAAATGAATAGTTGTTATGCATATCAACATGGATACATCTCAAAAATAATGAGGAAGAAAAGTTGTGGAACAATGCTTGTTTTATGATGCCAGTTATATAAAATAAAAAAAATGCAAAGTGATACTATGTATTATGGCTATAAATACAAAAAAAATAGAATACACGTTTGCTAGTGGGAATCAAGCAATGAAGACTGGATTGGGGAAATTTATAGGAAGAATCAATTGCATTTGTAGTCATTTCTCTTACAAACTGGTTTGAAAACAAGTTTTACTCCAGATTTTAGCATACTTGAAATAGTTTGTAATTAGGATATTTTTTAAAGATCACACAGGACTTAGGGGGATATATATGAACCATGAATACACATATATTCTGAAAAAGTTCCCTTATCCACACTATTTTTGAGAAAAGCATGTGCTACATTCTCTCCCCAATTGGGAAAGGAGGTGAAAACTAGTGAAAACTATCCATATCCTTAAGTGATGACAAAATGAAGATGCAGGAGTGATTCAGAACTTTCAATTTTCATATTTGATTTTTGGCATCTAGGCATTTTGCTTTTTCCTTTTTCCCTCCATCACGTTATTTCTTTATAATACATATTTTTAGAAGCAACTTTAAATTTTCATCTTTAATTTTGGGCATCTAAGTATTTTGCTTTTCATTTTCCACCAGTTTATTTCTTTACAATGCATATTTTTAAGTTATTCAGATTCTATGTAAATTATAGGGTATGAACTGAGATACCCTCTTTTCTGTCTCCAGCATCCCACTCCCCTCTTCAGTGATAACCAATGTTAATGTTTTGATATTAATTCCTATATGTAGATATATTTATATCCAACATATAGGTTTGTTTTGGGCTTTTGTATTTTTACAGAGTTTGTTTTTGTTAGTGTTGTTTTTAAGATTTAATACTATTTAGCACCTTCCCTTTGTACCAGCAATGTTCTGGAAGAGCTTTTCGATTTGCACACTCAGATCTATTCTATCATGTTTCAGTTTTCTGTTCTCCTATTGTTTCTTGCTGTGGTACATAGTTCTGTCAAGAGTCAAGATACTTGGGTTCAAATCATATGTCTACCATTTATGAATCATGGGGTTTGGGAAAATTATTTTATCTGTGCCTCTTTAACTTTGAAAAATTGAATTAATAAACTTACCTCATGGTGATGGTTGTAAAGTGAAATGAAAGTCACTCAGTCATGTCCAACTCTTTGCCACCCCATGGACTATAGAGTCCATGGAATTCTCCAGCCCAGAATACTGGAGTGGGTAGCCTTTCCCTTCTCCAGGGAATCTTCCCAACCCAGGGACTGAACCCAGGTCTCCAGCATTGTAGGTGGATTCTTTACCAGCTGTGCCACAAGGGAAGTCCAAGAATACTGGAATGGGTAGCTTATCCCTTCTCCAGAGGAGCTAAAACTACCTATGTTAAATACTACTATTAGTGAACAGGTATTATTTATCTAATCATCTAATCTATTTCCCATCCTCCTGAAGAGTGACCTTCCCTCTCATTTTAAGATCAGATCTGGCTTTGGCCTGAGACACCAGAATCCACACTCTGCTAGTTGGTCCAAGTCCTTGAATGAGACCAGTCATTCTCCTGAGACCTAATGTTGCTTGTCCTTGAAACTTAAAAGAATTGCAGTTGATACAATTATTTGTCTAGTGCCAGTTCATTTCTTACCCACTACTAGCAGAGACAAAAAACACAAGATTTAAGAAACTCATCATTTTTTACTATTCATTGACTGTCATAAATGTCTTCAAAGAAAAGGGAACTTGCAATTAGGGGTCACGGTGAAGATTTCCATGGATAGAATGTTTTTCTTAGATATTTTATGTAAAAATAGCTAATTTATGTGGTGGTTGAGTTTACACAGAACTTTTATATTATTTGATCCAGATATGGAACAAAAAAGTACACAAATTGCTACTTTACAAAGGTCACACAACCAGACTAGTGGCTGAATCCCACATCTCATTTCCAGTCTGCTCTTTCCTGTGGCCAAACTGTGCAAATGATGGAGAATCTGGTGCTAGATTTCAAGGGACACTTGACTATGGACCGACTTGTTCCAGATCTTCAGTTGGTCTTGCTTTTCTCTTAAATGTTACCACCTTCCTGCAAGTTTTCTCCCTTAACACCTCAGACTCTTCATATGGATAGATAGATTTTGTTTATGGCGAGAAAAAATGCCACCATGTGCTCTCTCAAAAGAATTTTCTGACAGGTACTTCAAGAGAAATTGTGAAACATTCTGACAATTTGTGTAGAACTGTTGGCATTTCTGCTTCCACAAACTGGAGAAATTCATTTGGATGCCTCACAAATTACTCATCTTGAAGCAAAAGTGCTAGAATTCCAAACTTATAGTTTTCAAGCCTCCCAACTGATCCTTATGTTCCTACCCACTCCTTGTGGTAGATGGCAGTGATGGTCCCGATTCCTTACTGCACCTGCATCTACACCTTTTGCCACGTGACTTTGCACTTCCTTTCACTAAAGAGACACGGCCCTTTTCCCCACCCAGAGAAATAGGTTTCGAGATGGCAGTGATGGTCCCGATTCCTTACTGCACCTGCATCTACACCTTTTGCCACGTGACTTTGCACTTCCTTTCACTAAAGAGACACGGCCCTTTTCCCCACCCAGAGAAATAGGTTTCGAGATGGCAGTGATGGTCCCGATTCCTTACTGCACCTGCATCTACACCTTTTGCCACGTGACTTTGCACTTCCTTTCACTAAAGAGACACGGCCCTTTTCCCCACCCAGAGAAATAGGTTTCGAGATGGCAGTGATGGTCCCGATTCCTTACTGCACCTGCATCTACACCTTTTGCCACGTGACTTTGCACTTTCACTAAAGAGACACGGCCCTTTTCCCCACCCAGAGAAATAGGTTTCATGACTAATAGAATGAGATGAAAATGACACAATGCCAGTTCTGAGGCCAGATATCCAAGGGTGCATGTTTTTGCTTGCTATCCCTGTTCCTGAAATGCTGCTGTGAGAGACATCTCTGGGTTGGCTGAGTGGTCCTTAAATAAAGGATGAGCGATGCAGAGAGCAGTGCTCCCAACTGAGGTCGGTCTACAGCATTTAACAGTCAGAGCCCTAGACATGAGCAAGTTCAGTGAAGATTAGCAGGGCCACAGAGCTGCCCCTGGTGTGTGAGCAACCAAGGTTCCAGGGTTGGTGGTTATATAGCATTAATGTGGCAATAGATTCAATACATCCTTTTAAACAAATATACATATGACTGCAACCCAAAATATAAATTCATTCAATTGGTTCAGATTCACATGCCCCATTTCCCCCAGAGTTCCACAGACTATTTACTAAATCCATCAAAAATATACCGCTGAATCTCTCTTTAGCTCCCAGCTAGCTCAAAAAATCATTCTAGCTTAAGAATTCCTTTATTACTGGTGGTACAGAAATATTTTCTTTCCCTTTTTCACCTATCAATTTATCTTCAGAACTGGGAGAACGAGAAATCCAATATCAAAGAGATCCACAACCCCCTTAGAAACTCTTTAGATTTGTTTTTTATACAGTTGCCAGATAAAATAAAGATTTCCCAGCTAAATATGAATTTCAATGATAAACAATGAATTACTTTTAAGTCTAGGTATGTCCCATGCAGTCTTTGGGAGATGTACTAAAAAATTAATCACTGATCTGAAATTTAAATTTAACTGGACAGCCTATATTTTTCTTTGCCAAATCTGGCAACCCTACTATTTCATGAAAGTCTAGAAGAAGGATATGAAGCATCCCACATGTGGGGAAAGGAGAAAGCAGGCCCAGCCGAGTCAGGAAACTGGAAAGTGACCTTGTGGAAGAGTGACTCAACCTTTATTCTCTTTGATAATTCACCACCAGAGAAACCCTCATATGGTAAATAGGAAAAGTTTCATTGACTAGTTCACAGTGAAGAAACCCTGTGGATGACTTCTGTTGGTGGACTTTAGATACCTTCTAAGTCATCAGGAAATAATGCACTCCCAAAATTCTTCTAGAGATTGGCCAAGATGGCAGAGTAGAAAGACAGTGAGCTCACCTCTTCTCACAAGTCAGCCAAAATCATAACTATTTGCAGAACAACGATCAATGAAAAATACCAGAGCCTACCATGAAAGACCTTCCATGATTAAAGACATAAGAAGGCAATGAGACAGGCAGACTTATGATACAATCCAGTCCCATATCCCTGGGTGCGTAACCCACAAGCTGGAGAATAATTATATTGCAAAGATCCTCCTACAGGAATGAGAGTTGAGCCCCATGTCAGGCTCTCAAGCCTTGGCCTCCTGCATTAGGAAGACAAGTTCTCATTGCATTCGCCTTTGAAGGCCAGTAGGGCTTAATTTCAGGAGCCCCACAGGACTAGGGGCAAGAGAGACTTCACTCATAAAGGGTGCTGACGAAATTTCATGTGCACTGGGACCCAGAGCAAAAGCAGTAATTTGATAGGAGCCTGGGCTTTCCTGGTGGCTCAGATGGTAAAGAATCAGTCTGCAACGCAGGAGACTCAGGTTTGATTCCTCAGTCGGGAAGGTCCTCTAGAGAAGGGAATGGCAACCCACTCCGGTATTTTTGCCTGGAGAATTGCATGGACAGTGGAGTTTGGTAGGCTGCAGTCCATGCGGTGGCAGAGTCAGACACAACTGATCAACTAACACTTTCACTTTCCTTTGGGCCAGATCTAAAGGTGGGTCTCGGACAGTGTCCTAGGGAGGTGGAGGGTGGCTATGGCTCACCTTGGGGACATTCAACTTCGGAACTGGGACACACTGCTGGGAGCCATCTTGGGACCCTCCCTCTAGTTTACAGTGCCAAGATCCGACCCCACCCAACAGCCTCTAGGTCTGTACCCTAGGACACCTCAAATCAAACAACTAAGTGGGCAGGGAAACACCATGTCTATCAGCAGGCAGTCTGCCTAAAGACTTCTTGAGCTCAGGCCACCTCTACACATCCCTCTAATATGACCCTGCCCATCAGAGGACTAAAACCCAACTCAACTCCACAGTGGGGAGACACCAGTGCTGCCTCCAAGAAGCATGCATTAGTGTCTAGACCAGTCTCAACCAGAGGGCAGACACCAGACAAGAAAACCATAATCTTGTAGCCCACAGACCCAGTCAGCCTAGAGAAGGCCAGCCCTTTCCCTGGGACCCCAGCCCTCCCCACTAGCAGGCCAACACAAGCTTCAGGACACCCAGAACCCCATACCCAAAGGTGTCAGGAACAGTCCCTCCTCCTCCCAGGGATCTGACACCAGCTCCAGGAGCCCTGGAGACTACAGGACCTGGCTGTGCCAGCATTAGTCCAGCGCTAATCCCATGGTCTGGCTTCACTCTCCAGTGAGCAGGCAACAGCTCTTGAGTCTTTTGAACCCTGATTCCACACCCTATCGAGCCAGCACTAGCCTGGGATTCCCCAGGGTTCTTCAGCCTGCTGTTGCATAACTCAGCCCCACTAACCGGCAGCATCTGCACGAAGCAGAACATGGCAATCAACTGGGCTATGGGCCAGTCAAGCTTACCAGACCACTAACATAATCAGCCTGTCACAAAAGAAGAACCCATGCAGCCCTCTGAGATGAAACCCTAGAACACATAACCTAGGTGATGAGAGGGGAGTGGGCTGCTAGAATACACAGAACGTCTCCCACATGAGGCCACTTCTCCAAGGCTGAGAAACATAGCTAAACTGACACATACATGAAAATACCAACAGCAATGCAGGCAAAATAGGGCTGCTGAGGAACACATTTTAGACAAAGGAACCAGATAACACTCCAGAAGAAGAACTAAGTAAAGTGGAGTTAGGCAGTCTACCTGGAAAAGAGTTCAGAGTGATGGTAATAGAGACGATCAAATAACTTGGGAGAAGAATGGATCCACAGGGCAAGAAGTTAGAGGTTTTTAAACACAGAGTTAGAAATAACTAAGAAACTTAGTTATTTTAACTCAGGTATGTCCTATCTTTTTGCCTTTTCATACTGTTCATGGGGTTTTCAAGGCAAGAATACAGAAGTGGTTTGCCATTTCCTTCTCTGGTGGACCACATTTTGTCAGCAAAAACAACACCCAGTTGTGGATGTGACAATGGAAGCAAGGTCTGATGCTGTAAACAGCAACATTGCATAGGAACCTGGAATGTTAGGTCCATGAATCAAGACAAATAAGGAGTGGTCAAACAGGAGATGGCAAGAGTGAACAGCGACATTTTAGGAATCAGTGAACTAAAATGGACTGGAATGGGTGAATTTAACTCAGATGACCATTATATCTACTACTGTGGGCAAGAATCCCCTAGGAGAAATGGAGTAGCTGTCATGGTCAACAAGAGAGTCCGAAATGCAGTACTTGGATGCAATCTCAAAAACGACAGAATGATCTCTGTTCGTTTCCAAGGCAAATCACTCAATATCACAGTAATCCAAGTCAACGCCCCAACCAGTAATGCTGAAGAAACTGAAGTTGAACAGTTCTATGAAGACCTACAAGACCTTCTAGAACTAACACCTGAAAAAGATGTCCTTTTTATTACAGGGGACTGGAATGCAAAACTAGCAAGTCAAGAAACACCTGCAGTAACAGGCATATTTGGCCTTGGAGTACAGAATGAAGCAGGGCAAAGGCTAATAGAGTTTTGCCAAGAGAACACACTGGTCATAGCAAACACCCTCTTCCAACAACACAAGAGAAGACTCTACACATGAACATCACCAGACAGTCAACACCGAAATCAGATTGATTATATTCTTTGCAGCCAAAGATGGAGAAGCTCTATACAGTCAACAAAAAAAAGACCAGGAGCTGACTGTGGCTCAGATCATGAACTTCTTATTGCCAAATTCAGACTTAAATTGAAGAAAGTGGGCAAAACCACTAGACCATTCAGGTATGACTTAAATCAAATCCTTAACAATTATACAGTGGAAGTGAGAAATAGATTTAAGGGACTAGATCTGATAGACAGAGTGCCTGATGAACTATGGACGGAGGTTCGTGACACTGTACAGGAGACAGGGAGCAAGACCATTCCCAAGAAAAAGAAATGCAAAAAAGCAAAAAGGCTGTCTGAGGAGGCCTTACAAATAGCTGTGAAAAGAAGAGAAGCAAAAAATGAAGGAGAAAAGGAAAGATATACCCAATTAAATGCAGAGTTCCAAAGAATAGCAAGGAGAGATAAGAAAGCCTTCCTCAGTGATCAGTGCAAAGAAATAGAGGAAAACAATAGAATGGGAAAGACTAGAGATCTCTTCAAGAAAATTAGAGATACCAAGGGAATATTTCATGCAAAGATGGGCTCAAAAAAGGACAGAAATGGTATGGATCTAACAGAAGCAGAAGATATTAAGAAGAGGTGGCAAGAATATACAGAACTGTACAAAAAGATCTTCATGACCCAGATAATCACGATGGTGTGATCACTAACCTAGAGCCAGGCATCCTGGAAAGTGAAGTCAAGTGGGCCTTAGGAAGCATCACTATGAACAAAGCTGGTGGAGGTGATGGAATCCTAGTTGAGCTATTTCAAATCCTAAAAGATGATGCTGTGAAAGTGCTGCACTAAATATGCCAGAAAATTTGGAAAACTCAGCAGGGGCCATGGTACTGGAAAAGGTCAGTTTTCATTCCAATCCCAAAGAAAGGCAATGCCAAAGAATGCTCAAACTGTGACACAATTGTACTCATCTCACACGCTAGTAAAATAATGCTCAAAATTGTCCAAGCCAGGCTTCAATAATATGTGAACTGTGAACTTCCAGATGTCCAAGTTGGTTTTAGAAAAGGCAGAGGAACCAGAGATAAAATTGCCAACATCCTCTGGATCATTGAAAAAGCAAGGGAGTTCCAGAAAATCATCTACTTCTGCTTTATTGACTGTGACAAAGCCTTTGACTGTGTGGATCATAATAAACTGTGGAAAATTCTGAAAGAGATGGGAATACCAGACCACCTGACCTGCCTCTTGAGAAATCTGTATGCAGATCAGGAAGCAATAGTTGGAACTGGACATGGAACAACAGACTGGTTCCAATCAGAAAAGGAGTACATCAAGGCTGTATATTTTCACCCTGCTTATTTAACTTATTTATAGGCAGAGTACAGCATGAGAAAATCTGGGCTGGAGGAAGCACAAGCTGGAATCAAGTTTGCTGGGAGAAATATCAATAACCTCAGATATGCAGATGACACCACCCTTATGGCAGAAAACAAAGAGGAACTAAAGAGCCTCCTGATGAAAGTGAAAGAGGAGAGTGAAAAAGTTGGCTTAAAGCTCAACATTCAGAAAACTAAGATCATGGCATCTGGTCCCATCACTTCATGGCAAGTAGATGGGGAAACAGTGGCAGACTTTTTTGGGGCGGGCTCCAAAATCACTGTAGATGGTGACTGCAGCCATGAAATTAAAAGATGCTTATTCTTTGGAAGAAAATTTATGATCAACCTAGACAGCATATTAAAAAGGAGACACATTACTTTGCCAACAAAGTCCATCCAGTCAGGACTATGGTTTTTCCAGTAGTCATGTATGGATGTGAGAGTTGGACTATAAAGAAAGCTGAGCACCAAAGAATTAATGCTTTTGAACTGTGGTGTTGGAGAAGACTCTTGAGAGTCCCTTGGGCTGCAAGGAGATCCAACCAGTCCATCCTAAAGGAAATCAGTCCTGAGTGTTCATTGGTAGCACTGATTTTGAAGCTGCAACTCTGATACTTTGGCCACCTGATGTGAAGAGCTGACTCATTTGAAAAGACCCTGATACTGGGGAAGATTGAAGGTAGAAGGAGAAGGGGACAACAGAGGATGAGATGGTTGGATGGCATCACTGACTCAATAGACATGAGTTTGAGTAAACTCCGTGAGTTAGTGATGGACAGGGAAGCCTAGTGCGCTGTGGTCCATGGGGTCCCAAAGAGTCGAACATGACTGAGTGACTGAACTGAACTGAAGAAACAACTAGGCAGATGAAATGGGCCTCCTTGGTCACTCAGGTGTTAGAGCATCTGCCTGCAATGCAGGAGACTCAGGTTCAATCCCTGGGTCAGGAAGATCCTCTGGTGAAGGAAATGGCAGTCCACTCCAGTATTCTTGCCTAAAAAATCCCATGGACAGAGAAGCCTGGCAGGCTACAGTCCATGGGGTCACAAAAAGTCAGACACGACTGAACAACTAACACATAGGCAGATGAAAAGACACAGTAATTTCAATGAAAAGTGCACTAGAAGGAATCAACAGTACACCAAATAATACAGAGGAACCTTTCAATGAG